>NC_085139.1:258333774-259043973 GCF_024139115.2 Armigeres subalbatus
TTAAGAACAAGAAGAGAACTTGAGAACTTAAGAACTTAAGAACTTAAGAACTTAAGAACTTAAGAACTTAAGAACTTAAGAACTTAAGAACTTAAGAACTTAAGAACTTAAGAACTTAAGAACTTAAGAACTTAAGAACTTAAGAACTTAAGAACTTAAGAACTTAAGAACTTAAGAACTTAAGAACTTAAGAACTTAAGAACAGAACTTAAGAACTTAAGAACCAAGAACTTTAGAACTTTAGAACTTAAGAACTTAAGAACTTTAGAACTTTAGAACTTTAGAACTTAAGAACTTAAGAACTTAAGAACTTAAGAACTTAAGAACTTAAGAACTTAAGAACTTAAGAACTTAAGAACTTAAGAACTTAAGAACTTAAGAACTTAAGAACTTAAGAACTTAAGAACTTAAGAACTTAAGAACTTAAGAACTTAAGAACTTAAGAACTTAAGAACTTAAGAACTTAAGAACTTAAGAACTTAAGAACTTAAGAACTTAAGAACTTAAGAACTTAAGAACTTAAGAACTTAAGAATTCAAAAACTTAAGAACTTAAGAACACAAGAACTTAAGATCTTGAGAACTTAAGATCTTCAGAACTTAAGAACTTAAGAACTTAAGAGCTTAAGAACTTAAGAACTTAAGAACTTAAGAACTTAAGAACTAAGACTTGGAACTTAAGAACTTAAGAACTTAAGAACTTAAGAACTTAAGAACTTGGAACTTAAGAACTTAAGAACTTAAGAACTTAAGAACTTAAGAACTTAAGAACTTAAGAACTTAAGAACTTAAGAACTTAAGAACTTAAGAACTTAAGAACTTAAGAACTTAAGAACAAGAACTTAAGAACTTAAGAACTTAAGAACTTAAGAACTTAAGAACAGAGAACTTAAGAACTTAAGAACTTAAGAACTTAAGAACTTAATAACTTAAGAACTTAAGAACTTAAGAACTTAAGAACTTAAGAACTTAAGAACTTAAGAACTTAAGAACTTGAGAACTTAAGAACTTAAGAACAGAACTTAAGAACTTAAGAACTTAAGAACTTAAGAACTTAAGAACCTTAAGAACTTAGAACTTAAGAACTTAAGAACTTAAGAACTTAAGAACAAGAACTAAGAACTTAAGAACTTAAGAACTTAAGAACTTAAGAACTTAAGAACTTAAGAACTTAAGAACCTAAGAACTTAAGAACTTAAGAACTTAAGAACTTAAGAACCTTAAGAACTTAAGAACTTAAGAACTTAAGAACAGAACTTAAGAACTTAAGAACTTAAGAACTTAAGAACTTATGAACTTAAAAACTTAAGAACTGAAGAACTTAAGAACTTAAGAACTTAAGAACCTAAGAACTTAAGAACCCAAGAACTTAAGAACTTAAGAACTTGGAACTTAAGAACTTAAGAACTTAAGAACTTAAGAACTTAAGAACTTAAGAACTTAAGAACTTAAGAACTTAAGAACTTAAGTACTTAAGAACTTAAGAACTTAAGAACTTAAGAACTTAAGAACTTAAGAACTTAAGAACTTAAGAACTTAAGAACTTAAGAACTTAAGAACTTGAGAACTTAAGAACTTAAGAACTTAAGAACTTAAGAACTTAAGAACTTAAGAACTTAAGAACTTAAGAACTTAAGAACTTAAGAACTTAAGAACTTAAGAACTTAAGAAAACTTAAGAACCTAAGAACTTAAGAACTTAAGAACCTAAGAACTCAAGAACTTAAGAACTTAAGAACTTAGGAACTTAAGAACTTAAGAACTTAAGAACTTAAGAACTTAAGAACCAAGAACTTAAGAACTTAAGAACTTAAGAACTTAAGAACCAAGAACTTAAGAACTTAAGAACTTAAGAACTTAAGAACTTAAGAACTTAAGAACTTAAGAACCTAAGAACTTAAGAACTTAAGAACTTAAGAACTTAAGAACTTAAGAACTTAAGAACTTAAGAACTTAAGAACTTAAGAACTTAAGAACTTAAGAACTTAAGAACTTAAGAACTTAAGAACTTAAGAACTTAAGAACTTAAGAACTTAAGAACTTAAGAACTTAAGAACTTAAGAACTTAAGAACCTAAGAACTTAAGAACTTAAGAACTTAAGAACTTAAGAACTTAAGAACTTAAGAACTTAAGAACTTAAGAACTTAAGAACTTAAGAACTTAAGAACTTAAGAACTTAAGAACTTAAGAACTTAAGAACTTAAGAACTTAAGAACTTAAGAACTTAAGAACTTAAGAACTTAAGAACTTTAGAACTTAAGAACTTAAGAACTTAAGAACTTAAGAACTTAAGAACTTAAGAACTTAAGAACTTAAGAACTTAAGAACTTTAGAACTTAAGAACTTAAGAATTTAAGAACTTAAGAACTTAAGAACTTAAGAAATTTAGAGCTTAAGAACTTAAGAGCTTAAGAACTTAAGATCTCAAGAACTTAAAAACCAAGAACTTAAGAACTTAAGAACTTGGAACTTAAGAACTTAAGAACTTAAGAACGTAAGAACTTAAGAACTTAAGAACTTAAGAACTTAAGAACTTAAGAACATAAGAACTTAAGAACTTAAGAACTTAAGAACTTAAGAACTTAAGAACTTAAGAACTTAAGAACTTAAGAACTTAAGAACTTAAGAACTTAAGAACTTAAGAACTTAAGAACTTAAGAACTTAAGAACTTAAGAACTTAAGAACTTAAGAACTTAAGAACTTAAGAACTTAAGAACCAAGAACTTAAGAACTTAAGAACTTAAGAACTTAAGAACTTAAGAACTTAAGAACCAAGAACTTAAGAACTTAAGAACTTAAGAACTTAAGAACTTAAGAACTTAAGAACTTAAGAACTTAAGAACTTAAGAACTTAAGAACTTAAGAACTTCAGAACTTAAGAACTTAAGAACTTCGGAACTTAAGAACTTAAGAGCATAAGTGCTTAAGAACTTAAGAACTTAAGAGCTTAAGAACTTAAGAACATAAGAACTTAAGAACTTAAGAACTTAAGAACTTAAGAACTTAAGAACTTAAGAACTTAAGAACTTAAGAACTAAGAACTTAAGAACCCAAGAACTTAAGAACTTAAGAACTTAAGAACTTAAGAACTTAAGAACCTAAGAACTTAAGAACTTAAGAACTTAAGAACTTAAGAACCTAAGAACTTAAGAACTTAAGAACTTAAGAACTTAAGAACTTAAGAACTTAAGAACTTAAGAACCTAAGAACTTAAGAACTTAAGAACTTAAGAACTTAAGAACTTAAGAACAGAACTTAAGAACTTAAGAACTTAAGAACTTAAGAACTTAAGAACTTAAGAACTTAAGAACTTAAGAACTTAAGAACTTAAGAACTTAAGAACCAAGAACTTAAGAACTTAAGAACTTGAGAACTTAGGAACTTAAGAACTTAGGAACTTAAGAACTTAAGAACCCAAGAACTTAAGAACTTAAGAACTTAAGAACTTAAGAACTTAAGAACTTAAGAACTTAAGAACTTAAGAACTTAAGAACTTAAGAACTTAAGAACTTAAGAACTTAAGAACTTAAGAACCTAAGAACTTAAGAACTTAAGAACTTAAGAACTTAAGAACTTAAGAACTTAAGAACTTAAGAACTTAAGAACTTAAGAACCTAAGAACTTAAGAACTTAAGAACTTAAGAACTTAAGAACTTAAGAACTTAAGAACTTAAGAACTTAAGAACTTAAGAACTTAAGAACTTAAGAACCTAAGAACTCAAGAACCAAGAACTTAAGAACCCAAGAACTTAAGAACTTAAGAACTTAAGAACTTAAGAACTTAAGAACTTAAGAACCTAAGAACTTAAGAACCTTAAGATCTTAAGAACTTAAGAACTTAAGAACTTAAGAACTTAAGAATTTAAGAACTTAAGAACTTAAGAACTTAAGAACCTAAGAACTTAAGAACTTAAGAACTTAAGAACTTAAGAACTTAAGAACTTAAGAACTTAAGAACCTAAGAACCTAAGAACTTAAGAACTTAAGAAATTAAGAACTTGAGATCTTAAGAACTTACGATCTTAAGAACATAAGAACTTAAGAACTTAAAAGCTTAAGAGCTTAAGAGCTTAAGAACTTAAGAACTTAAGAACGTCAGAACTTAAGAGCTTATAAACTAAAGAACTTAAGAACTTAAGAACTTAAGAACTTAAGAACTTAAGAACTTAAGAACTTAAGAACTTAAGAACTTAAGAACTTAAGAACTTAAGAACTTAAGAACTTAAGAACTTAAGAACTTAAGAACTTAAGAACTTAAGAACTTAAGAACTTAAGAACTTAAGAACTTAAGAACTTAAGAACTTAAGAACTTAAGAACTTAAGAACTTAAGAACTTAAGAACTTAAGAACTTAAGAACTTAAGAACTTAAGAACTTAAGAACTTAAGAACTTAAGAACTAAAGAACTTAAAAACTTAAGAACTTAAAAACTTAAGAACTTAAAAACTTAAGGACTTAAGAACTTGAAAACTTAAGAATTTAGGAACTTAAGAAGTTAAGAACTTAGGAGCTTAAGAACTTAAGAACTTAAGAACTTTAGAACTTAACAACTTAAGAACTTGAGAACTTAAGAACTCAAGAACGATGCTGGGTAATTAGGCCGAACGGTCATTAGGCCGAAGGCCTTAACTTAAGAACTTGAGAACTTAAGAACTTAAGAACTTAAGCACTTAAGAACTTAAGAACTTAAGAAATTTAGAACTTAAGAACGATGCTGGGTAATTAGGCCGAATGGCCATTAGGCCGAATGAGAAGTGAGTAGTGTGAAGTGAGGAAAAAGTTAGGCGGAAGAAGAAAGAAGGGAGAAAGAAGAAGGAAGTAGGAAGCAGGAAGAACAAAGAATAAAGAAGGAAGAAGGAAAATGAAAGAAGCAGGATAAAAAAAGAAGGAAAAAGGATGAAGGAAAACGAAAGAAAGAAGAAGGAAGAAGGAAAAAAGAAGAAGGAAGAAGGAAGTAGGAAGAAAGAAGAAGGAAAAAGGAAGAAGGAAGAAGGAAGAAAAAAGAAGGAAGAAGGAAGAAGAAAGAAGGAAGATGGAAACAAGAAGAAGGAGGAAAGAAGAATGAAGAAGAAGAAAAACAAAAAAAAAAGAAGAAAAAAAGTGAGGGGAAAAGAAGAAAGAAAGTAGAAGGAAGAAAAAAGAAGAAAAAGGAAGAAGGAAGGAAGAAAAAGGAGGAAAGAAGAAAGATGAGAGGAAGAAAATAGAAGGAATAAGGAAAAAAAGAAAGGGAGAAGGAAGAAGAAAGACAGAAAAGAGAAGAAGAGAGAAGAAAGTAGGAAGGTGGAAGAAGGAAGAAGGTAGAAGGAAGAGGAAGGAGGAAGAAAGGAGAAGGAAGAATGTAGAAGGAAGAAAGAAAAAGGAAGAAGGAAAAGGAAGAAGGAAGAAGGAAGAAGGAAGAATGTAGAAGGAAGAAAGAAAAAGTAAGAAGGAAAAGAAAGAAGGAAGAATCAAGAAGGAAGAAAGAAGAATGAAGAAGGAAGAATTAAGATGAAAGAAGGAAGAAGGAAAAAGAAATAAGGAAGAAGGAATTAAGGAAAGGAGAAAGAAGGTAGGCAGAAGCAAAAGGGAAAAGGAGAAAAAAGGACGAAAGAAAGGAAGAAGGAGGAATAAGAAAAAAGAAACAAAAATGAAGGAAAAAGTAAGAAAGAAATAGAAAGAAGGAAAAAGGAAGAAAAGAAAAAAGAATAAAGAAGAAGGAAGAAAGAAGAAGGAAAAGGAGGAGGAAGAATGAAGAAAGAAAAAAAAAGAAGAAAGTAGAAGAAGAAGATGGAAGAAGCAAGAAGAAAGAAGGGAGAAATGTTGAAGTGAAGAAAGAACTTCTGATTTACCATTTTTGCCTTTTTTTCTGCGGTCTAATGGCCATTCGACCTAATGACTGTTCGGCCTAGTGACCATTCGGCCTAATGGCCTGACACCCTTAGGAACTTAGGTGCTTAAGAATTTAAGAACTCAAAACTTAAGATTTTTAAAACTTAAGAACTTAAGAACTTAAGAACTTACGAACTTGAGAACTTAAGAGCTTAAGAACTCAAAAACTTAAGAACTTCAGAACTTAAGAGCTTATAAATACAAGAAACAAGAAAGAAAATATAAATAAGCAGGAGAAAATTCAAATTCTCCATAATCAATGTAAATAATTATAGAAAGAAAGATAATGAATCATGAGATTAGCTTGGATCAAAGATCTCAGCTAAAATTGAAATAGGAAGAAGTAGGTTGAAGGAACAGGGCCTCCCTTAGCCGTGTGGTAAGGTGCGCGGCTACAAAGCAAGACCATTCTGAAGGTGGCTGGGTTCGATTCCCGGTGCCGGTTCGGTCTAGGAAATTTTCGGTTTGGAAATTTTCTCGACTTCCCTCGGCATAAAAGTATCGTCGTGGTAGCCTCATGATATTAAAATGCAAAAATGGTTATTTGGCTAAGAAACCTCGCAGTTAATAACTGTGGAAGTGCTTAGAGAACACTAAGTTACGAGGCGGCAATGTCCCAGTGCAGTGGAGAAAGTAATGCCAATAAGAAGTAGAAGAAGAAGAAGAAGCTATGGAGGTCGAATGAAAGGTAAAAAAATGAACAGGAAATAAGGCAAAACACGATAATCTCATGTTTGAAATTTGGATTGGTTCGTTGGTCATAAATAATGATCATTACTGTTCTTGAAAGCAACCAGACATCTTTCAAGATAATGTCCCCATCGCTGTCTATAAATGCTTCCCCAGCTGCCACACTTGCGGAAAGTTTTCCGAGGTCGATTGTCCTAATTTAATAACAACATACATGATGCATCACTTTGCCAAATGGACAAGACGACATCACGACACGGACAGAGGACACCGGCATCCTTCTTCATTTGAGGCTTTCGAAGATAAAAGACAACGGCGTCGAAAGAGTTTGCGGTTTGAGTCGGTCGAAGGATAGAGAAAACTTTCCCCCTTCATCAACCGGCAGCTACGGTAGGTATTTACTTTGCATGGCTTCTGGCGAAAAGACGTCAGTTAGCGAGAAAAAATGACAAAACTTTCCTAATGAAAGATAAATAAATCCGTCTTATGGCATCAGAGTTTGGATAACTCGGCGATCAAAGTAGGCACCCACATGTGAGCTCGATGGGGCGACGCCTAAAAGCAAAGCACACATCACAGCAGGCTACACACGACTACACAACTGAGTCAAGATTTGGAGGGAGGGAACAAAGTTGCGACTGAAAAATGTATAAATATAAATAATGCCTGATAAAAAGTCACGGCGGGAAAGGAATAAATATGATTTCGTTTTTATTTCCATGCGGTTTTCACTTCTGATTATGCCCCCGTTGCGATGGTTTGTCATCGTGGAGCAGGTACCCAACGGAAGAGGGTAGATCTTATCACACCGGCGCGCGCGGTGGCTGGCAGAAATATGTATGCCCTGCTGTAACTTTTTTGTCCTGTTTGCATCAGTTTTTATGGGTTTCACATTCTTCCCCACCCCTCGACCGACGCGACGACGACGGGTAGGAAAACGGAACCCTTCGGATTGGTCACACGACGTTTAATTCAATTCCCGAGACGACCGAAATAGTTCTCAACAATTGAATTTTGTCAACCACCAACCAACAAAGAAATACCGCATCATAAATCATCCCGGAAAATAGGATCCCGATAAGGGAATCTGAACATTGCCCGCCATTAATATTGTTTGTGGAAATGGGAAAATTCTTTAAGGAAAGTGTGTGCCCAATGCCCATGCACACATTGGTGAAGTCGCAGTAGGCATCGCGATGTCCACGTCCGACGATCCAGCTGTCAGAAGATGAAAAATTGACTTCCTGCTAAGGTCCGAGCCTACTATGAACTGTCGTGAAGGAACTGTTTGATTTTGGAAAGAAGATGAGCTGGTTTACAAAAAACGATCAAAATATGGAAATTACCAGCCGCTATTAAGCGAGTGACAGTTCTATTTCTCTGGCGAAATAAAAAAAAACTTGGATTGTAAATCCCTCTACGACACTCCATTACAATTAATTCGATGTGGGTAGCTGGAGGAAAATGGTAATAATAAGTGCTGCCCAAGGCGATACTAATGGTAAGGACAGGCGTTAAGATAAGAAATCAAACACAGGGAAAACGAAAATCGATCAGAAAAAAATGGGAAAAAATTACAAGAGGGTGCCGTTTATTTGCATACTGAATTAAGACTCGTTGCGGGTGATTAACATTTAAATATTTAAGCGGTTTTGGTTCATTGGTCTTCCCTGCAGGGAGGTTTAATTTGAAAAGTGATTAATAAATATTTATAAATTTTGCGGTTAAATCACCTCGATATAAAGCATTATGAGAATACGCAGAAAAAACTCTGTTAAAAACAATAATTATTCACATAAATTCAAAAAGACTTTCGCATTGTTTTGGCGGTAACAAGAATTATTGTTGTTTCAACAATCCAATATTGTTGTTTTTATGGAAGCTTGGAAAGCGTGAGCTTAAAAAAGCTTTTAGGAAAGTTTCGTTGAACTACAATAATATTATTGATTCAACGAGAGATTTATGTTGAATTCAAACATCGCCATTGTTGAATTGATGGGTTTTTCTTTTTGAATTATTTTATTCAATTTGATTATATATTTTCAATTTTATTGTCTTTATGCTTAATGTATTTATTATTTTCAACAATTTTGGGTGTATGAAGAACGGTACAGCCCACATTTTTATTTTAACTTCCGGCTGCGTATTTTAACTTTCCGATCTGAAAGCAAACCTTTTTTTGTTATTGCAAATTGGAATGAAAACGAAATAATTTGCTTACCGATTTAGATACGTACTTATCACGCAACGTATCACTATATGTCCAACTTAGTGCTTCATGCCTCCAGATAATGCGGATTTTATTGAACCACCAGAACTATAAATTTCCTCAGAGTGTTGACGGAGTTTTATGTTCTGTAACAATCAAAAGATGATAAAAAAATTTCTAATTAAAGCCAAAAATGCAAAACACTTACCTTGATGAATGACAAAAATTAATCTAAAAATCATTGGTATATATTATATATATTATCAAAACATTTTTGAAAACCCTTGATGAAAACCAGGATTTCAAAACTTCCACAACTGTTTACACTAAAATCTAGCCGAACACTTCAAAATTCCTAATTATTTTTGAAAAACAATTAACAGGTAATTAACCACTTATGGGGGGAGGGGGGTTCGATCGTTTTCTTACGCACTATATAAAAGAATTACAATACACGTGTTATAGCTACCATTTATTATATTAATGCTACGTTTCGACAGGGTGAGTAATTCAGCAACTTAATCGACTTGCTGAAGGTTGAACATGCTAAAATTTAATTTCGTTCGGGTGAGTGGAATGATGGTTTGTAAACGTACAATTTGTATTCAAATCAAGCAATTTGTCAAATCACTTGCCTTGTCAAAACGTAAACGCCAAAACAATTTTATACTTCGTTAGCTAACAGCGGTTTGACATAAAAGTGCGTAGCATTTATCATACGGCAATCGCAAAGTAGGGATGGTGTATTCAATGAACAGCAAGTTTAATTTCATATCCGCCTAATCATTTTGATAATTAAATTTTGTTTACAAAATCATACTGAGGTTATTTTCAAATGTATAAATAATTTCTTTCAAGCTTTTTTCAAAAACCTCGTTTCAGAAGTATTGTAGAAATAATAATACTTCGTCATTGATATTATCTCAACTAACCTTATTGAAACAATAAGCTTTGTCATACTTTCTATAAAATGTAACGATTTAAAAACAACAATCAAAATTTTTGGTTCAATGTAACCAGTTTTCTGTCCGTGGAGGCTACCGAGAAATAACGCTATTCCAACAATTCTATCTTTTGTGGTATAGTCGACTCTCTACATCTCGATGTTCTATATCTCGATATTTCTCCCTAGGTCGATGGTTTCCTCAGTCCGATAACCTCCCTATCTCAATATCTCTTTATCTCGATGTGTTCTGATCATATTTTGTTCAGGATTCACTCTCCTTATGTCGATATGTTCAAATTTTTAGGCTACTAGACCATCTTCGGAAAACAACAAACACATCAACAA
Source organism: Armigeres subalbatus (assembly GCF_024139115.2). NCBI lineage: Eukaryota > Metazoa > Arthropoda > Insecta > Diptera > Culicidae > Armigeres > Armigeres subalbatus. Next base: position 258,343,832 of record NC_085139.1, read on the forward strand.
CAGGAAACGACATTTGTTTTGTTGTCGTTTTTCATAGCAACGACCTTTTTTTGGATCTAGTACCCATCTCAATTTTTCTTCCATTCCTCGATCTCTCCTTATCTCGATGATCCTTTCAATATCGAGATGTGGAGAGGCGACTGTACTACTAAGTCATGATTCTTATTTTATCTAAACTGCAGTAGTCTCTATTAAATATTTTATTCTAGGGTATCTGTTCCATTATGATTAACATGCTCCTATATCAATAACATTCGCAAAATAGACAATTCAGGCAATTTGTGTCGTGTTTTGTTGTTATCCGGCGTGTCATTGCTGAAAAAATCACAAAAATGAGAAATAAAACAATCTGCGCGCCAATTCTTTGTTTTCAGGTACATGGTATGAATTCAAGGAGCAGTTCCTCTATATTGAGCATTCTAGGATGTATTTCAAAGATTGGATCACCACCCACCCCAGTTGTAAGCAAAATTAATTTATCGCTGCTGCACTTTTCCGTACCAATTGCCTCATTATTGCAAACAAGCGATACAGTCATTAATTTTCAAAACATTGTGATGGAGTCTTAAGCCTTAATAAGCCCCAATTTCGGAGGGGCACCGGTTCTAATGACTCATTTCAACTTGTTTTACACAGCTGTGCGAAAAATATGGTCCTCAACATGCTATAAGCGAGAACAAAGCGTTTTATCAAACCCCTCGTTGGGGGACGCCTATCCGAATCAGTTTTTTCACACTTGTATACAAGTGCGATAGTTTTATTTCATGGCTTAATGTGATTCGAAGAGGTTTTTGCCTCTCTTTTATCGTTGTTCGTTACCTATTGAGAGCGATTTCTGCAATCCCGGTTATTTGATCATTTTAACCCTTTTGTTACCGACAAAAAAAACACCCTTACGTTACCGACAGGGTACCCGGGTACCCACGGACTTAAAATGATCATAACATTGTCAGTTTTTCACCGATTTTGACGATTTTGGTTGCTACGGATGCAGGAACTTACCCGCTATTTGATTCCATGTTACAGAGAACCGATTCGGATTACCTGGTAACCGGAATTCCGGATTAACTGTGCCAAGTCCCAAAGTATGTATAAGTTGAAGATATATATTCAACCAAATGAAGATTTCTTGCGTCATGACTAATAAACTTCGTTGGAAATTTAAAGAATATAACTTTACGTTACAGGACCGTCTTATGAATTAATCCCGGAACGGTTGTTCAGGAAACAGGTTCCCGTCGGGCCTAAAGTGGCCACAAACTCATTTTGAAGAAACCCTGGCAATATGGGTATCAAAATTCATGAAATTGTTTCGGAAGCATGATCTGATAAGTAATTGGACCATAGGATGGTTTGACAACGGACCGGTCATCCTGGAACAGGTTCCCGTGGGGCCTAAAGTTAGCGTTAGCGTTAGCGTTGTTACGGTATACTTCGTAGATTGGACACTAGTGATACTCATGTTTCTTATGGAATCCTTATCCAGATTGCTATCGGAAATCAAGGTGGGAATTACCCTTGATTCCAATCTAAGATAGAAATTGCATAAGCATGAGGATTACTACTCCCGGCCACGCCTATCTTTACCGTAACGAGGGATAGGAAAGGAAATGTTGATGTAGAACTTACTTAACGAAAGGCCCCCGACTTGGCGACGCCCTCATAAGTTCTACGGAGTTGGTGGTTGGGTAGGGTAATGTAGGTCATGGAGATTTGCCTCAAGCTAGCAATTTGACCCACAGGTTATGCTGTTTACCTGTTTTTATTTAAACTCTTGCCAGCCGGCTGTCGAAAGAGTATGCTAATATCGATTTTATTTACAGTTTATTCTTTAAATAATTTATAGGCGATTTTTTAACCTCAATCAAAAATTGCACCTGAGATTATTGGACACAAAGCACAACAGATGCTAAGCTTTCCAATGATGTAATAATATTTAAAATCGGTGGTGGTGGTGGTGAAAAAATAAATTTCAACCCTTAATCCTAGATTTCAATTTCAACAATTAATCCAACTTGATTGCAAATGAAGGCCATACTCATCTTCTTTCCAATGATATGCTGGCATCCTAAATTGGTTGAGAGACGTTTGAGTTATGACAGTTTTGGGACAAAAAACGAGGGGTCCATAAAAATGATTCCTTGTAAAACTAACAAGAGGTCTATCTGTCTGAAGAATTTTAACTCTGATTTTTCATATACTCGCCAAAAGCTTTCGAATGAACGTAATATTAGGTATATTTGAGAACCTCGTGCAAATAGTGGCCCGGTCTCAGGAAAAATTACTTATATGTAAAATGTTTGGCTTCAAAATCTTGATGATATGATATGAATGATATTATGATTATATACTCGATGGTGTTCTGGTACACCATAATGAAAAACCATTGAAAATTGTAATTATGGTAATATTTTTCATGTTTGAAGTAGATTAAAATATTACGAAAAAAGCTTAACAAACCCTTATTACGAATGGAAGTTGATAAAAATCAAAATAATCTCATATACCTATAATAATAAACACTTTTCTACCGAACATGCAGAGATATTTATTCAATATGATTTAATGAAAATTTATTATTTATGAGTATATATATCATTATCTAAATCTTTTATTCCCAATAGTTTTGAAAATCAAAAGCTCTCAATATGATTGATATAAGTTTGGGGCCCTCCTTAGCCGTGTGGTAAGACGTGCGGCTACAAAGCAAGACCATGCTGAGGGTGGCTGGGTTCGATTCCCGGTGCCGGTCTAGGCAATTTTCGGATTGGAAATTGTCTCGACTTCCCTGGGCATAAAAGTATCATCGTGCTAGCCTCATGATATACAAATGCAAAAATGGTAACTTGGCTTAGAAACCTCGCAGTTAATAACTGTGGAAGTGCTTAATGAACACTAAGCTGCGAGGCGGCTCTGTCCCAGTGTGGGGATGTAATGCCAATAAGAAGAAGAAGAAGAAGTTTCAATGAAATGTGAGACTTCGAAAGTCAAAACAATAAGAAAGTATAATTTTCAGACGACTCTCCCTGTATTTCCCGACATCAACATTTGCTTTGAGCAACATATATATTGATGCATGCACTTAGGAAACATCCATACATCACACTACGGGACGAGGAAAGATTAGAGGTGATGGGAAAAGTGACGATGCAATGAACAAATTTTTAAATAAAAGAGTTTAATGGAGCTTCCCTTACTTCTGAATTAGTAAGCGTATAGAAACCTCTATTTAAGGAAGACAATACCCAAGTAACCATGAAGCTATATATGTTTGCAAATAATACAGCAATTAAAGTTGACTTAAAGTGGAAAAAGGCCTTTTTACGACCGAAATAATGCCTAATTACTTCGACATGTTAAAATAAAGCATAGTTAATGTATCGCTGCATTCGTAATGCTGAAGTAGTGTATCGTTGCCTGACAGTTGATGAATAAATGCATCTTTACATCGGTAAAACTGATCGAATGCATTAGCATTTAATATGCTGATTTTTGATTGATTAGATGCTTCAATTAATGCTTTGTGGTAACTTGGGTAAGAAAGACCTATCGAGCTATACAGCTATCCTAAAGGTATTTGGGTTGATCTCACCAAAATCGAATTCCTCCCTCGACCAGCCATTCATCCTGATGATGTCCAATCTTCACATAATAAAGCACACAATAAAGCAAATCAGTTTGTCTTTTTAAACACCATACTGATTTAAAGGCTTTTTAGGTAGTCCTCTAATTCTAAATTAAAATATTCTGTCATTTTGAAATGAAACAGAATAAATGACGGAAGCTGCAACGCAGAAAAAAAACACGTTCCGATTTTGACATTTGTATACCTACTCCCCAGGTTCCCGTGGGGACTAAAGTGGTCACAAACTCATTTTGAAGAAACCCTGGCAATATGGGTATCAAAATTCATGAAATTGTTTCGGAAGCATGATCTGATAAGTAATTGGACCATAAGATGGTTTGACAACGGACCGGTCATCCTGGAACAGGTTCCCGTGGGGCCTAAAGTGGCCACAAACTCATTTAGAAGACACCCTGGCATCAAATTTCTTGGAATATTTTCGGAAACATGTTTTTCCAAGAAGATGGGACTGATGTTGGGTCATCAGGCTGAATGGCTGTTAGGCCGAATGGTTATTGGGTCGAATGAGAAGTCAGGAGTGAAAAGTGAGAAGTGAGCAGTGAGCAGTGAGAAGTGGAAATTAAAAAGTGAAAAGTGAAATGAGAAAAATGAGAACAGAGAAGAGAGAAGTGAAAAGTTACTCAGTGTTGACCCGATTTTATCACGTCCCGCTTTTGTCACGTTATTATATTGCCAGGGTTTATTCTAAATGAATTTATGGTCACTTTAGGCCTCCGAGAAACTGTTCAAGAATGACCATTCCGGTTGATATTCATCCTATGGCCTTAACTTCATGAATAACATGTTTCCGGAACAATTCCAAGAATTTTGATACCCATATTGCCAGGGTTTATTCTAAATAAGTTTTTGGTTCCTACTGGCCTTCTGGGAGCTTATTCTAGAATGACCGTTCCGGCTGATATCCGTTCTATGGTCTCATGAAAACATGTTTCCGGAAAAATTCCAAAAATTTTTGGCAATACTAATAGTTTTTGGCCACTACTGGCCTTCCGGAAATTCGTTCCGTTCTAGAATGACCGTTTCGGTTGATAATCATCCTATGGTATCAACTACACGAAAAACATATTTCCGGGACAATTCCAAGAATTTTGATACACATATTGCCAGGGTTCCTACCAAATGAATTATTGGTCATTTTAGGACCTCCGGGAACCTGTTCCAGAGGGACCGTTCCGGGTCATATCCTATCTATGGTCTCAAGTACATGGATGGAAAAGATGTTTCCGGAACGATTCCAAAAATTTTGATACCCATATTGCCAGGGTTTATTCTAAATGAGTTTTTGGCCCCTACGAGCACTCCGGGAACCTGTTCCAGAATGACCGTTCCGGTTCATATCCATCCTATGGTTTCAACTATATGAATAACATGTTCCCGAAACAATTTCAAGAATTTTGATACCCGTATTGCCAGGAATGAATTTGCGGCCACTATAAGGCCCACGGGAACCTATTCCGGGATGTCAGTTCCGAGTCCATATGATCACGTGGTCCTAATACGTTGGGAAATCATAATCCTCGAATTTTCTGCGAAACTGGTAACTCAGGATACTAGAAATCATCATTTGGATTCTATAAGATCAACTTCTCCACTTTTGAGACATGGTCTAGCAAATCCGGAATTCCGGTAACCAGGTAATCCGGATTGGTCCTATGTGACATGGATCGGGTAGAGGATGAATTTCTCAATCCATAGCAAACGGAATCGTCCAAATCGGTTGAAAACTGACGAGTTTATGGTCATACCAAAACGTGGGTACCCGGGTACCCTGTCGGTACGTTACGGGGTAAAAATATTCAGAAGCCCCTCCCCAAGCCCCCCCTTTCTGGATTTTCATTTTCGTACCACCCAATCCTTAATTTTGCCGAGTTTGAAGATGTCACGGAGTTTCAATTTCCTGCCATGTTTAGAACCCCAAAAAAAATTCACTTGAAAACGAAAAAGGTACCCGGGTACCCTGTCGGTAACAGAAGGGTTAAACTTGTTTTAAAAATGTTTTTTGTTGAGCTTTTCGATATTTTTGCCTTTCTCGTATACTAAGTATACGTAAAGGCTATAATTTCACTCCAAAACCAAACTTTTGATAGAAGGCTCGGAGACCCATAGTGTTATATACCAATCGACTCAGCTCGACGAATTGAGGTGATGTCTGTCTGTGTGTATGTATGTATGTGTGTGTGTGTATGTGTGTATGTGTACAAATTTTGTAGACACACTTTTTGGAACTTAACATTGCCCGATTTACTCGCAACAAGTCGCATTCGACGGGGAATGCGGTCCCATTGTTTGCTATTGAAAATTGGCCTGATCGGACATTGCATTTCGGAATTATTGAAAAATCATTGTTTTTTCCCAAGGGTCCCCCCTTGGAAAAAAAATTACAAAATCGAAAAAAAATAATTTCAGATGTGCTGGGAATGCAAAGTAAATAATGCCAAAACATGCGAAATGATAGAAAATATGCGATCTATTCCCCTAAAGTGCTTTTTTGACCTTTCCTATGTGATTTTTTCAGTACATTTTACGATGCACGAGAAAGTCATCATCGCCGCTAGGTGGATTAATCTGGGTTTTTTTGGGTAAATTTGATCAATTTATCTATAGAGAAAGCATATATAAACGCCTTAAGGTAGGCAATTATAGTTGGAATCTCTTAGGCTGAAGCGATGTGCATCGATTGTTTCGTGCAAGATATCAACACCACTAATGTGTATTGAACAATATCTAGGGGGAATAGACGGCTTTGGCAGGTTTTGTTCTATTATTGGCAGGGGGGTTTTTGTCGACCAAATTTTATGAAATTTGGCCACAATATTCTTTGATATGCAAAGAATGCTTAGGCCAAATTTGAGCCTAGTCAGTCATAAAAAACCCCTGCCAATAATAGAGCAAAACCTGCCAAAACCGTCATTCCCCCTATTCAAATTTCGAAACAAAATCTGTGGATTGTTAAAAAATGGCTTATCACATAACTATACTGCCGCCAACCGCAAGTCGAGCACATCTGTATATAGAGGCCCATATACAGATGTGCTCGACTTGCGGTTAGCGGCAGTATAGGTACGAGCTTATTTTTTTGTTCTAGGCTTTCCAAACTATGCTGAAATTTAGATCAATTGATCAACCATTTATATTTTTATATTTTAGCAGCTCCTTCTTGTACTCTAGCTCATCCTTTTTGTCCTTTTGTTTTTGGAGCCAGTTCCCTTTACGCGCCTAGAACTCCTCCTCTCGCAGCTTGTACAGTTTTCTAGAATAGCGTGCGCACTCTGCATTATGTTCTACTGTCCTTCTCATGAGCGTTGTTTGCTTGGTCAACAGATCAAGGCGTAAATCCCGATCATGGTTCTCGTTCTTTCTTTTCTGCTGCCGACTGTTCGGCATCAAATAAGAGCGAACATTGCTACCTTTCGGCGTTTCCTCAACCTCTTCTGCCTCTATTTGGAATGATTCTTCAAAAGTTTGTACTTCATCTACATGTTGCTCCTCCTCTTCAGCAAGATCCGAATCAGAGAGCTGCGGTGATCTTGGTGGACATTGAATAGCCGACGGTTGAATGCTGCTATGGCCACTTGTTGATGTTGGCTCTGGCGGCCTACGGTTTAAACCAAACGCTTTCCCTACAAATTAGTATTAAAACACCATGTCAATTGAGAATTAATTATTATTATATTTTAACACATAATGCATACCGGAATGATTCACAGTTTTATCCAGTGACATCAGTTTTACAACTATCTCCTCGATTGGGGCTAAAATCTTCATGGTGTTCGGCCCACCACCAGTTGCGTTTGCCTCACGTTTATTGTAAGCCAGCTTTTTCTTCACTTTCAGCTTATAATCATTCCATACCTACAAAGTGTAAAGTAAATTTGTTAAAAGATTTTATTATTCGATTTTTTTGTCTGTATGTGTATGTGTACAAAACTACTTTTTTTGGGTGTTCGGAATTTTTGCAAACACTACGCGGTGAACTGTGGGGCCCTCCTTAGCCATGCGGTAAGATGCACGGCTACAAAGCAAGACCATGCTGAGGGTGGCTGGGTTCGATTCCCGGTGCCGGTCTAGACTATTTTCGGATTGGAAATTGTCTCGACTTCCCTGGGCATAAAAGTATCATCGTGTTAGCCTCATGATATACGAATGCAGAAATGGTAACTTGGCTTAGAAACCTCGCAGTTAATAACTGTGGAAATGCTCAATGAACACTAAGCTGCGAGGCGGCAATGTCCCAGTGGGGGATGTAATGCCAACGAAGAAGAAGAAGACGCGGTGAACTGGGAATTTTACGATACGACGAATGGATTTATTGCTCACTTGTTATACGGACTAGAAATAACACGGTAGATGCGATTTTGACTGTGGTTTGTATTCGACTGACTATTGCGAGATTCTTGCTGTCTTATATCTAGGTATAGGATCAGTACAGAGATCGTGTGTAGAGAAACGAACATTCTAGGGAGCTTTTGCCGATTACTATCTACCTGTGGTGTAGGTGAGTGATCGGAATGGTGTGGGAAAAAATCTCAACTGTTGTTCACGTATCTAATATCATTAGGGTGTCTCAATCAACTAATTACTTAACTCCGCCACCGTTAAAAACTAATTATTTAACCTATCTACCCTAAGGTGACCGGGACTGGGATCGGAGATCTACACTAACACAGTAACAATCGGCTCCAACACGTGACTAATCGGTTTTCATATACACTGGGTGTTGCCGATCTCACGATCAGCTGTTGATAAACACTACTTCGGCTGTTGATCTTGCTCTATCAGCGGCTGGATCTGGGTCCATGACTGATGCATCAGGATTCATGGTATTCGTTCGTCGCCCGGGTCTGCGTCGTTCGTCCTAGACCTGTGCGCCGCCGCGCCACGCCGCCGCCGCCGGTGGTTTTACTCGCGTCGCCGCCGCCGACGATTTTGGGTCGGCGCGCCGCCGATCATAATTTTGCCACGCCGGTGACTAATCACAATAAAAAAAAATCAATTAAATTAAGTCGAGTCGAGCCAAGCACAAGACACTGAAAAGGGGCAAATAATTGAGGTCGAAATACGTATCTGTGAAGAAATACAGCGTGGTAGAGTTAATTGGAATAGTACTGAACTAGTCTTATGGAAGTTCATGAATGTTGTTAAGCTGGATCTCGTCAAAATTCAATTTCAAATCTACCTCAAGCGATGGTGTCTCTAAGTCGGTTTAGTGACATACATTGTCTTGGTTAATTAATAGGTTGGTTGATTAGCTTGAGAGTTTAATGAGGCTCTATCTAGTATAATAATACATAAATTGTTAAACTGATCTTTGGAATGCGTTAAGCCAAGGCCTCATTTAGTCGGGCACCTAAACTTGTAGGTGACTCGCAAAATGGGTTTGTTGTGGGGCCTGGATACATGCCCAAAGCGTCCCCATTCTAAAAGGGCATTGGTGCAGGAAAATTATTGCACTTAAGAAATTTTAAGTCAAGTCGTCAATTTTTTTTTATTTAGATCAAAAATATTTCTTTGTTTTAAGATTTGTGCTATTAGGACAGTTGGCTTATAAGGCAAACTGATTTAGCAAAATAATTAAATCCGAACTGTGAATGCTTTACCAATTTTTTTGTTCCGACTCCCGAGTAAGTAATTTATATTTTGAAATCAATTTCTGAATATAACTGGAAAAACCACTTGCTGAGCATCAGCAAAGCAAATATTGCTGAGCAAACATTACGAGCATCAGTTTAAAACGCTTCTTATTTTATTATTCACAGCTATTGTAACCCTGGGGTGCTGTCGCCTAGCTGCATAGTATTAAGTTAAATTAGTTAGTTGAAACGTCAGGTATTTTCAAACATTACGAAAATTTAATTTAATTGTCTTAGAATTATTCAATACTGTATTGTAAAAGCTTTATTGTGAAATTCCTGGAACTTCTGAGAATATTCGAAGAAGTATCGTTCAAACATTCATTTATGAATTTCTTCGAAAAATACTCCAGAAATTAGTTCGGAAATAAATCAAGAAATATATTTGATAATTCCTCCAGATATTCCTCCGAAAAGTTTCTTTTAAAAAACCTTAGAAGATTAATTTAGGAATTCTTCCTAAAATTTGTTTGGGTATTCCTTCGGAGATTCCTTACAAAATTAATCCGAAAATTCATTAAGAATTTTCATTACAGATTTCATTAGAAAATCCTTTACGAATTTCTTTCGGAAATTGCTAAAGGGATGCTTTCGGATTTTGTTCTACGAATTCCTACAGTCTTCTTCGGAGACTCCTTGAGGAATTCCTTTGGATGAAGACATTCCTCAAGGAATTCCTTAAAAAATTCCATTCGTTCTTTTGAGAATTTCTTCGGAATTTTTTTGAGAATTTCTTCCTTTTGAAATTGTTTCGGTATTCATGAATCACTGGAAAAAGTTATTCTAGATTTCCATAAGGAATGCATTCAAAATTTGCCTAAGGAATTTCTTCAGAACTTCTTCCAGCAATTCCTTTAAAACATTCTTCGGGAATTCTTCCGGAACTTCCTGCAGGAATTTCTTCGAAAATGCCTTCATTTTTCCTAAAGTATTTGTTTGTTTGTTATTTATTTTTGGATTTTTTTTTTCGAAAATTTAATAAGTAACTACATGGATAAAGGTATTTTTGAAGGATTTTATGATGGAATTTCCGAAGGAATTCTCAAAGGAAATTACGAAGAAAATCCTAATAGAATTTCAGAGAAAATGCCAACTGTTTTTTATGTAATTCCTAGGTTTCTTCAAGAATTCCTTTGGAATTTTCCCCAGTAATTTAATCGCAATTTCCTCCAGAGATTCCTTTGAAGATTCGTCCAGGAATTCCTTAGGGTCTACAAAAACTCCTCCGCAAACGAATTCCAGAAAGTTCTTCGGAAATTCTTCCGGATATTCCTTAAAATTTACCTTAGGGATTACGTCAGAATTTCCTCCACGTATTCCTTTGTTTAAGAAACCCTTAGAAAATACGTTAAGGTTCGTTCTTTTTGAAATTCCTTTGGAAATTTATTAGGAAATTGCTTTAGGAATTGCTTCATAAAATCCTTTAGGAATTCTTTCGTAATTCCCTTAAAAATTCTTTCGGATATACCTTCCGAAAATCATACGCAAATATATTTTGAAATATCGACGGGAAATATTTTAGAATTCCTCTAAAAATTTCTTCAGAAATTCATTTACAGATTCCTTCGGAGTCATTGAAAGTTTGTTTAGGAATTTCTTCGAAAATTAATACGGAGGATTATTTTAGGAATTCCTTCGGAATTTTTTAAGAAAAAAAAGGTGGATATTTTATAGAAATTCCTCTAGGGATTCCTTAGCAAGTTCTTTGTCAACTTTTCTTGAAATTCTCATATGAATACTTTCTGAACAACCTTAAACAATTCCTTGGGAATTTCTACGGGTAATCCTTTGAAAATTCTTTGCTAACTTTAGGAAGAAGTTCTTGGCATTTTCCTCAATAATTCCGTCACAACATCCTCCATTGCTTCTGATTTTTTTCGGGAATCTCTTCCTAAATTAATTCAAAGAAATATCTTCGAAAATTGCTTTTGGGAACCATTCGGAAATTCTTCTAGGAATTCCCTAGAACATTTTTTTTTTCGAAATTTACTAAAATGATTCTTTCTGATTTTTTAGCGGGAATTCCTTCCTTGTAAACTATTTTTGAAGTCGGTTCTACCGGGAAAATTATAAAATACTTATACATATAATAAGTAATGCCTGCTTGCCCAAACCTTTGTTCCTTATGACGAATAAACGAGTCTACATTAAGCAAGGTTTTTTATTTCCTTGGTGTGATTTATGGGAAGTGAGTCATGGGATCAATAGTGGAGTTGGCCAAGTTCGGAAGAAGTATTTTACACTAAGTTCTTTCGACAATTCATTTAAAAAAATTGTCAGAAATGTCTTTATAAACTCTTTTCGCTATTCTCTCGGAGAGTCCTTTCTGAACCCCTTCGAAGATTTTTTCAGCAATTTCTTCGGAAATTGTTTTAGGAATTCTTTCGGAAACTATTTCATTCCTTAATAAATTTCCGAATGAAATCCTGAAAGAATATTCTACGGTTTTACCTGTGGTTTTACTAAAGAAATTTCCCAACGAGAACCTTAATGGTTTTTGAAAAAATGCCTATATGAGCTTCCGCAGAATTTCTTACAGGGTTTTACAAAGGAATTTCTAATGAACCTTAGAAAAAATCGTAGTTTCCTCCGAATCCCTTCAGGAACTCCACCAAGAACTTTTTTGGCATATTTTACCAACTTTTGAAGAAAATATTCAATTTGGTTGGTCATCGTGCCCCAGTCTTACTCACCCAGAGCTCATTTTAGTTATGTTGATCATCTATTGAGATTTGTGCATACAAGAACGCGAGGTGGGGAGTAAACTGTCCATTGTAGTTGTCATTAGTGGACTCCATCGTGAATGCCCTTACAGGATCCAAGGGTCACAGCAGGTGAACGAAGTAGCACTGCAAATTTTCTAAATATACTCGATATGCAGCTGCTCAAACATTACCCAATTGTACATGTAACTCAAAGAATAGTAGATATATTGAGAAGTAAATCGACTGGACTTTATCAAAATCCTGAATTGGGAAAATTTTTGGAAAAAAAATATTAACAAATTAGTCCTATGACACCGAAGTCTAGTTCTCAATACTGCTCAAGGGTTACGAAAAGTTCAGCAGGATTCGTTGCTAAATTTTGATTCATCAAAATCAGAGAATAATGAAATAGTTTTAATTTAAATATCATCTTAAGATCAAGTATTTATTAGTGTCGCTGGTAATTTACTATGAAATGTGCTGTTTGATGATCCACAAACATAGAATATTTCATTTTTAATCCATTGAAGTCGATTTTTATACGGGCGATTTGTATGGTGTGAATCAAAACCACGTGAATTCAAAAATTCGCATAAAAATTGATTTTTTTTGCCATTGATTTTTTCATCCACGCCGGTTCACGCCGCCGCCACCGCCGCCGCCGATAAAAGCCAACGGCGCGCCGCCGTGACGCCGCCGCCGCCGGGGCAAAAGTGACCACTACGCCGCCGCCGCCGATTATATGACCGGCGCACAGGTCTAAGCTCGTCCTTCCTTCCTTCCGTCCTCATCAATCGAATGTCCGGCGCTGTGGTTGTGGGTTGTAGCGCCAGTGCCCACGGATTGTTGGTCATGATACAAGGATGTTAACGATCATTCAGTAATTTACGTTCGATCATTTAGTAGTTTGTCAATAACATATTCCAGAAGCTGAATTTCAAACTATGTTGTACGGTGGACTTCTAGTGCGAAGGTTTTTCTACAACTTTGCCTAATGATTCGTTATCAGAATTCAACTAATAACGGAGTTAGAGCGCTAGTTGCAGTAACTTTAACTAAGTGATTGGAGTTTTGCTATCATTTAGTCTGAGTTACTGAAACTATAGCTATAACTCCGTTACTAGTGTAATACAAACAATGAACCATTAGGCAGAGTTGTATAAAAACCTTCGCACTAGAAGTCCACCATACAACATATTTTGAAATTCAGCTTCTGGAATGTGTTATTGACAAACTACTAAATGATCGAACGCAAATTACTGAATGATCGTTAACATCCTTGTCATGATGGGAGACAAAATTCATTGAGCTTTTTGAATATTCATTAAACAAACAAGACTTACGGACTGGAGGCCCGTGGGCCCCCGGTTGTTGCACAGCGCGGACACTGCGAAGAAAGAGAGATGTCATCAGTTGTCATCAGCGGGCTCGTGGAGTACGAGCGATGATGGATGATCTATCGGCAGCACGCAGATTTTGGAAATCGCGCGCTGGTACACTCCGTCCTTCGTCTTCACTACGATGACGCGAATGTTCCCGGCATCTCCCCTGAAGATGTGGGTCACTCTGCCGTAGCGCCATTTGAGGGGTGGAAGTCCGTCTTCTTTCACCAGAACTAGGGTTCCGATAACGATGTTGTCCTTCTCGCGGGTCCATTTGGTTCTAGGCTGCAGCCCGGACAGATATTCTGTGGCCCAGCGCTTCCAAAGTCTGCGGAGAAACTCTTGGACTTCCTGCCATTTGTCGAGTCGATTCGGAGGTACATCTTCCAGTGAAGGTTCCGCAATGGCTGTTAGCGGACGGTGTATCAAAAAATGCCCTGGTGTCTTCAGAGATTTGATGCCCGCCTCCCACAAGCCACCGAAGTTCGGGGAGCGAGGAGGGATCCCAAGCAACCAGAAGTTTAAATTTTACTTAAATTTACTCTTAACCGAACTAATTGGTTCACTATGGTTCACATCAAGTGCCAAGCATCCTTAACGGAACTTTAAAGTTCACTTTTACGCTCCCACCATACGAAAAATTACTGAAAATGAGAGCTGATTAAGCCAAAATAGCCCTTCTTATCCGAACTTCTGGTTGCTTGGGATAAATTTGAAACTTATGCCGTCTTCGGCACACGCTCAGGAAATGCTGGATTGCTGCTCCTGACTTCGGAATTGCCTAGCTAGTTCTGCCAACTCCCGAGAAGCTCCGAGAAAATTATTTGCCTTATCGCACTGGATCAGTTTAGGTTTCCCTCTTCGAGCCACAAAACGTCGGAGGGCAGCTAGGAACGACTCCGTTGAGAGGTCCCCAACGAGCTCTATATGAACTGCCTTTATCGATAGGCATACAAACAAGGCGACAAATGCCTTGATTGGCTTGGATTTACGATCGGGATGGCGATAATAAACAGGACCACACAAATCTACTCCGGTACCGTCAACTGGGGGGAAGATGATCATTGAGGTGAAGATGATCATTTGATGTGTCAGTCAAAAGTGCCAAATTTTTTTATGAAACGGTAGTCAACAATATTCTGCGTTCAAGTAATGTTACCGCTAGGTAGAAATCCGAGTTTTTCGATTATAATCATGAAAATGTATTTTGTGGAAGAAAGAGAGAGATAGTCATAAATGACGCTATTTTCGTTTCAAATATTGACTTCGTAGACTTCTTAACGTAGTAAATTCAACATTCATACAAATAACCTAGTGTATTTTGATTACTAGGTCATAATGATTTTGGTAGAGCTGTCTTGATCAACTTCACCCCAAACCAGATTACTCAAAAAATGTGTGATATTTTAATTTATTTTAATAAATGCGAACGCATTTCAGAAAACTAAAGTTGTTGATTATTGCAACGTATAGCAGTACATGTTTTGAAAATATTTGTTTCGATTTAAAATGTAAACACACATTGTTATTGCATGTTTTGTCTTAAAAATGATCATCTTCCCCCCAGTTGACGGTACTCAAGAATGGCATCGTAGGCGAGACACGTTCGACTGGTAAGTCGCCCATGATTTGTTCCGTAATGCGAGGGCGGCAACGGAAGCAGTAAATGCACGAATGAACGATCCTTCGCGCTAGGTTTCGGACATGTAATGGCCAGAACTTCTCCCTGAGGCTTGAGATGAGCAGCTGGGGTCCTGCGTGTAGCATTTTTAGGAGGTAATATCATGTGACTGGCTCGGTGAAAGGGTGGTTCGATGGCAAAATGTATGGATGTTTCCGGTCAGCAGGGACCGAAGCATGGCGAAGTCGACCACCGACTCGCAAGATATTATCATCGAGAAACGGTCCGAGATTTTTCAGTTTAGACGAGGGTTTGACTTGTCCAGAGTTGGACACCGAGGCAAGATCATTCTGGAACGATTCACGTTGAGCGATTCGAACGAGGCACCGCAAGGCATCGTCCATTTCCACGGTAGATAGACCACCAGACCGCCGTTGTGTTCGGTTATTGGGATTCGAGTTGAACTGGAACCTTTGTATCCATGCAACTATTCGCAGTAGAGCATTGTACGAAGACCGCAGCGCAAAAATAGGATTCGGAGGTACGGATTGGAGTGCGAGGGCGACCTTCCGTTCTTCGAGTTCTTCAGGGTTGAAGTTTTCATCATAGGTGGGAGTTAAGGAAGGCCAAAACCGCGATGATTTCGACAACCAATCTGGTCCGTGCCACCACGAATTGGTAGCCTTCAGATGTTCGGGGTCCATTACCCGCGAAATTATGTTCGCTGGGTTTTCGCAGCCAGGAACATGAGCCCATCGTCCGTTAACGGTTGCATGTTGAACCTCCGAGACCCGATTGGCAACGAAGGTTTTCCAACGGGAATCAGCGAGAGGAGCTACCTTCGATTTCGCTGTCAAGAGATTCACGCTGATAGTGCCTCGCGAGAAGATTTTGCCGGAATTCGTGCCACCTTTGTTGTAATTCATCGTCCAAGGTTTCATCCCATCCCTTTTGGTTTCTCCAGACATCCTGGAGGAAGATTTTGGCCTGCACGATTACAGGACCAACTAATCCCAACGGATCAAAAAGTTTAGCCGCGTCCGATAGTACAATAATGGGAGATAATGGGAGATTCGTTCCATTCGGGAACGTCGAAGAGAAATTCGTCGGTGGTAGTTTGCCATATTAACCCAAGCGTTTTGATCGGAGCCGAGGATTCCAGATCAAAAATCGTCCTTTCGTCTCGCATACCGGGTGGTAGTGGAGCGAGAATAGCTTGACAGTTCGAGGACCACTTCCGAAGGCAAAGTCCAGCTGATCGGAGGAGATCCAACATCTGAATACTTAACTGCTGGCCTTCTGAGATTTCGTTGACGCCGGTTAGAAGGTCATCCATGTGAGAGGGTGCTTTATAACCCCGTCGTACATACGTAATGCATAGTATTTATGCATTCCTCGATACATCCCTGATCTACGCGTATCAAAGCAGGCGTTGCTTTGAACGATAAAGAGTCGTCCTCTTTGTTCTTTGAACTGCCGGGCGAGCAGGTTGTGTGCTGGGCGACAGTTCGTGCTCAATACGGATTTCACAATCCATATAAAAGTTCTTGGCAACTGCCCCAGCGGCTTCTGGGTGAGAAATTTCTCCGATCTTGGTGAGTTCCATAAGGTTTCTGGTGGTAAGGTACGGAGCACATGACGTTCCGTACGTCACGGTGGAAAGTTGGAATGTGCGCATTGGTTCGGATGGAGAATTCCGCCAAAGAATCTTCTGAAATTGCCGGTCCAACGGCGAGAGCCAAATTTGTCGGTACATTTTTTCGATGTCCGACACAATCGCGTACCGAGACATCCGGAAGCGTAAGATAATCGACACTAGGTCATCTTGGACGACAGGACCTACCATAAGTCCGTCATTCAGCGAAACTCCTGTGCTGGTAGCACACGAGGCATCGAATACTACCCAGAGTTTGGTAGTCAGGCTATCGGGTCGTATGACACAATGGTGGGGCAGATAATACGAGACAGTGTGAATTTCTGCGTCTTTCGAGTCCATGATGTCTTCCATAAGACCAAGTCTATGGTACTCCTCAATTGGCATTCAGACGCCGCTCTTTTCTTTGGAATCGCTCGATTTCTTTGGAATCACCGAGTGTTGAAAGGACTGCTGATCTTTTCGGAAGCTGAACGACAAATCGTCCAGTATAATCACGGCTGGTGGTTGCAACAAAGTGAGCCTCACGAAGCGTTTCTTCGACGGAAAATGTACTACTGGATTGACAAGACTCTAATTCCCAGAAGCGTGCCAACTGATTTTCGAGTGAACTGATGTTACAGACATGCACAAAGCTAATTTGTGCCGATTGTGTCGATCCAGCTTTACCGGACACGACCCATCCGAGAACGGTTTTCTGCAGCACCGGTAGATTGGAACCTAGACGAATTAGGCCTTCTTCGACGAGTTCGTAGTAGACTTCTATCCCTAGTATCATGTCGATAGGGCCAGGCTGATGGAAGGTGGGATCATCTAGAACGAGATTAGCAGGTATGTTCCACTCTTTGGTGTTGAGTGCCTTGGCCGGTAGCTCACGAGTGATTCCTGGTAGTACATGGAAAGAGAAATCTGTGACAAAACTGGAGCAATGCGACTCAATCCTTGCATCGACGAGGTACGACGAAACGACAGTAGCATTTCCAACTCCTCCGATCTCATGGTGGGTCTTCAGTCGCCGAAGCTTCAATTTTTGCGAGAGTTGCTTCATGATCAAATTAATCTGCGACGCAGGATCCAACAATGCACCCCATACAGCATATCCATTATAATCAGCAATCTTCACCACGGCGGTTTGCAACAAAACGGTCAAGGGGACACTGCGAACATTCCCAAGTAGAGCCGTCGGTACGTAGGTGCTAGATGCACCACTGGTGGATGGAACAGCTGCAGTAGATGACAGGCGAGGCTGAGAGGTGGAGGACTGAGGCAGAACTGTAGTACTTCGAATGGATGGTACATGATTGGGAGGAGGAGGAGGCATTTGAGTGGATTTTGGAATCGAATCACTATCTGACGGACGATACGAAGCGTGGTATTTTGGTGCAACATTGTATGATGTTTTTGTCCACATACTCGACAACAGCTGGAAGGGCACTGTTTCATAATATGGGATGGCGAGAAGCAATTTATGCAAAGCGAATTTTTCTTTACTAGTTCGAAACGTTGGGATACTGGAATTTTGCGAAAACTTTCACAGTGGACGGGGGAATGCGACGACTGCTTGCAGAAGGAGCATGACTTCAGTGAAGTGCTTGCGGTTACAGCATGACTTAACTTTGTTTTTAGCGATCGAATTGGTTCCTGTGTAGGCGTATAGCACAATGTCCACGTATAAACTGAATCACGTCCTCATACTCTGGTACTTCCGTGGATGCGTGATGCTGCTCCCATTGTTTCAGCGTAGCACCACCCAAGCGCGCATATGCGCCAGTGAAACACTCCAGCCATTGGTTTCTATCCCCATTTTCTGAATCATATTAAGATTCCGCTCAAACTCATCGATGATGCGCGCCAAGGAGTCGTTGCGCTTAGGTTCGATTGAAAGCAATGATTCGATATACGTTCTCACGACAAGTTTTTTGTTATCGAACCTCTTTTCAAGTAGTCCCCAAGCTACTGAATAATTAATCGAGGTAATTTCGATTCAATCACACGTTTCGCTTCTTTAGTTAGCGACGAAACGAGGTAGGAGAATTTGTCGATTGGTTTTATTTGGAAATTAGAATCGATTAAACTGACAAAAGCATCACGAAAAGTCAACTACTGTGTTAAGGTATCGTCAAAGGTAGGAAGTTTGACCTCCGGTAACCTTATTCGAGCGAATGACGAATCTGCAAGAGTGCTCGTTTGCCCAACCACATTTTGATTTGATGAAGATGGCATAGGTTCAGGGGTGCGCATTGTAGAAACAATAAACCCATACACCTTCATATAATTGCATTCGAAATCATCTCTAGCCTTCCTATTTGCATCTTCATTCACGAAAATAGTTTCCGATGCATCCGCAAATTCATCGTTATCTTCACGCAGCTCTAACTGCAAACGAATCGATTGGAATTCGGCAAACATTTTTTCCAACCGCTGCAGCCATCCTTCAAGAAAGCCTTTGTCTCTTTGCTCATCGTATGTGGTAGTCAGACTAATGAGGTTGTTCATTGAGTTAATGCTAAATCGCTCTTGACGAGACAGAGCGCGAAAACTTGGTGCCATTTTAAAGGGTCAGAAAATCCACCGAAAATCCCCAAAATCGACCAACAGAACAGAAACAACCAATGACCAACAGAACAGAAAATCGCAAATAATTCGTTGGACCACCACAACTTCGTTAGCGACGAGCAAAGACAGTTTTAAACTACCGATCCCCGCAGCTGTGCTGCTATCATGCATGTGTAGCGTACTTACAGTCTTCGGCACAGAAAGGTTGATTGTTTCACCTCCTTTGTGCGGCCCAACAATAGTTCAGTTTCGTAGACCCAAGCCAAGCCACCAAGCCAAGCGTGCCCAAGCCACCTGACGATCGATCCAGCAAAACGATTGCTTTTCTTTCCGCACTTATTTCCAATTTTTATCCGAACTGTGCGGAATCACTTTCGAATCTTCACCGCGGTGGGGACTTAACTTGCGGTTGTTAGTTGCGGCACACACAATGTCTGATCGTCCAGTCTTTAATGCAAATGCGGTGCACTACACTGTGATTTTGCACACGATAAGTGCGTTATTCACTATCACTTGTCATGATTAGACAGTCTTTCGCTACCTAGTTTCACAGTTTCACGAGTTTCACGCGCGGGCAGTAATCCGGCTCTTCGAAGGACCAACTTTTATGTTCGGAATTTTTACAAACACTTTACGCGGTGAACTGGGAATTTTATGATACGACGGATTTATTGCTCACTTGTTATACGGACTAGAAATAACACGGTAGATGCGATTTTGACTGTGGTTTGTATTCGACTGACTATTGCGAGATTCTTGCTGTCTTATATCTAGGTATAGGATCAGTACAGAGATCGTGTGTAGAGAAACGCACATTTTAGGGAGCTTTTGCCGATTACTATCTTCCTGTGGTGTAGGTGAGTGATCGGAATGGTGTGGGAAAAAATCTCAACTTTTGTTCACGAATTTAGTATCATTAGGGTGTCTCAATCAACTAATTACTTAACAGTGGGCAACAATTTACATTTACCCCCCGTTGTACGTAAAACGTAGGACGTAGATGTTCTTATTTAATGTCGCCAATCCAGCCATTTTTCAGTAGGGCATTTTTTTTACAATACGAAACAAAGGGACAGGATTCCTCGTGGAACGTAACCTGTTGTGAGGAAATAATGTCATCACTAATAGTCCAAAATTATAGTTCTAAGATATATCCAAAGTCAATCCAGGCTGCTTGAAACTTACACTCTGCAAATCTTTAGCAGATCTAGAACTAGAACGATCGCTAGAACTATTCTCATGCGCCGAACAGCATAATAATAGGTTGAAATCGCTGTTATTTTGCCTGTCTTGGTAAGAGTAATCACCATGCTACTACCCAAGCCGTTCCTGAGTGGACGTTAGGAAAAATAACAGCGATTTCAACAATGCTGTTCTCACATCTGGCCCTCTACTAAAATTTCAATTTCTGTTCGCTTCATACTCGTCGCTCGCTTGCGACACGTTTTCATACTGTTCTTCATTGTTGCGCTCCCTCTTTACTTTGAGCTTTAGATGTTGTACTCACTGATAAATGTCAATAAATCAATAACGATTAAGTCATGTATGGTGATCAAAAAACTTTCCGAATTTAACAGATCTAGTCGGAGGTCCCCAGCTGTTGAGCGCAACGGTCCATTTCTCATCGTAAGAGACGAGATTAATCCCGTTGTTTCGCAATATTTTTGCCCCTTTGCCACTTTTTGGTTTGCTTCCATCCAGTGCACCAAGTGCTCTAATTACTTCCGATTCGTTATTCGGACACTATAATTAAAAATAATCGCTATTAAAACCATAAATATGACCAAATAAACAAAATACTTACCGCTTTGCCTCTATTTTCACAACTTTGAACTGCTGTCGTCTGCTTCGAAGGTACTGACAAGCGTCGCAGAAAAACGTCGGCTAAATCAGACTTTTCTCGGCTTATATCGACTGTCATAATAAAGGGAGAGTTCATGCGTGTTCATTTATGTTGACATTTGTCGTTCATTTATGCTGCCATGGCTTGCTGCTCACCAATAGACTAACGCAAAATGAACTCCCCCAAGAAATTATGACGTTTCAGCGGGTCGCATAATGAACGCAAAATGAACTTTTGTTCGAGAAGACGACCCGCTCAAATGTCAAAATCCATCGGGTGAGTGAATTTCATGAACTCCTGCACAGGTCTATTGGCACGCTGAGATGTGAATGTATAATCACATTCTAAAAGTAACTTACTCAAACCCCACATTTAATACTTCTGAGTCGATATCGAGTCATAGAACATCGACTCATGGAGACTTGACTGTAGAATAATTTCCAAATAATTTTAGACAAAAATCGTTACAATCTCCCATAGCTTCTCTTTTTCTATAAGGTTAAGTTTAGTTTCAGTTAAAAACACTGTAATTCCTACATGATTCAATTCAACCAGAGGCAAAATCTTAACTGACAATGATTCGGGATGCTGCAGAAATATAGAAATGGTCAATAAAATGATCACGCAATCTGACAAACAGTGTTCAAAAAATCATCCGAAGAGTTCGTCTTTTCAATTTCGTCCGTCAATTCCGAGAAAGAGCAAGTGATCGAGCTTAAGGAATCTTAACAATGTGCTTAACAAACGAAAGCATGGAGGCGCATGGTGAATCTACTTTACATGAACTGTGAATAACAAAACTTATTTCAAGCCTTATTTCAAGTGTGTGTGTCCCTTTTTAAACTGTATATTCGTTAATTTGTAGATTTGTCAACTATTTCTGATTTCTTTTAGAAAGCATGATAACCATTCTAATCCATGTAATTGATAGAAAAAATCAGTGTTGAAACAGGCGTAAATGATGAACCATGCCCGACACGGGATGGCGGATTTCTCAGTTGAACAAACTTCTCCTTCAACGGTGTGTTGCCTTGGATGTTGTGGCAACGCGGATGTGTAGGTCGGTTCAGTATCTGCACGTATATTTCCGCTCGATTTGCTTCGAATCAACAATTTAGTTAACCAACTCCTGTGATGCTACACGCATTGGTCTTACTAGTCTGCTGGTGGAAAGAAGCCTTGCTTTTTGCACAAAGGGCCACCTATAGGCGGTGTAAGCCCGCTTGGGTCTGTCGTCAGAAGAGCAAGATTTTGCTCTGCAACGAAATTCAGCAGGAGCCTACGCATAGACGATATCTGATTTGTAATTTAATTAACGGGTGCTCTGTCTATGGAGTCGGCCTACGTCCACAGCACAACGGGAACCTTGGGCATGTTTTCCGAGTTGCATCAACCACTCTTCAGCAGTTAGTTGGCTGGCCGATCGTCGACAATGAACTGCATTCAAGTGCTAATTTGTTCCAATCGGTTGACTTCCAAAGAGCTCTCCTCAACTAAAATGATTTATGCTTTTATTACGCTTGTTGAATCGGTAATCGAAACAGAAGCGGGAAGTAGGGAATGGGCACCGGTCGCAAGTCAAACTGTTACCTGGTGGCTTCCATAGAAGCCACAGCAATGGAGTTTACTCCTTTGATTGAAAACAAACGCGGAGCAACGTCATCGAATGGGGGGAAATGGAAACCTCACTTGCCTCGCGTGGTTTATTGAAAACCAACAAACAAACAACATTCGAACACAATGGCCATCGGACCAGGAAGCAGGAATTTTCCACATTTTTTCCACTCTGAATGCCTAAGTGAAACACTTTTCAAACTTGTTTTACCTTTACCGCCTTGGCATTTAGCCGCAACTCTTTGAGTCAGGGAAAAAAAGGAAAAAGTTTTATGGTGCTGAATAGAAAGGAAAAGGAAAACCCATGAAGTTGAAATTCAGTGAGTACTGTTTACAGCGTTATTGAAAAAACAATGCAATTCAAATGAAAGTTTAAACACTTATTTAACAATCTTGTGGAAAAGGCAACTTGATATTAAATACACAACTGACGAATTTCAGAGTTGGCGTATGATAAAATCATCATATGATCATCCTTCTATGTTCTTGCATCGACTTTTATTTGGATAAATACGGCGGTCAGATAACAATCAAACAAACAAGTTAGAAATTCCAATCATTCCAAACCCAAAGCACGCAGATTCCTCTCGTTAATCTTATGGCGAATTCACAGAAAGGGTAAGCAAGAACCAACTTTTCCAATTCCCCCGCACTCCATTTGGGAAAAAGTTCTATCTCCCCGTTCCCTGCCGGAACAACCGACGGCAATTCCATTCCCCAGAACAGCCACTATACGGTTCCATATCACGAGGCATTAAATTACGACTCAACTGCGATTAGAGAGCAATTTTGAATACATAAATTACTCTTGTTGTTGGCATTCCTCGTCCTACCGTTTCGGGTTTGTTTGAGAATTCGGACTATTTTTCCCATGCGTATGACCTTTTTCCGTGTAGGTACCTTCGCTGGAGGAATGTCCGGCGTCTCTCTCGATAATAAATTGCTCCCCAAGGGGTGCGAGACGGGCAGCTTCCAGAAGGAATGACCAAAACAACGAACGGCAATCGAAGCAAGCGCTGAGGCTGCTAACCGAAATTGGTTTCACTTCCACAAAACAAATACAGCAACAAATCTGATTGTATGCAGCATCGAGGTCGGCTTTTGTTTTTCGCCACTTGACCAATTAATCAGGCGCCGCCGCCGCCCGATAGAAAACACAATGACATTGTGCTCGGTCGATGCGGTGATCCGGAACGGTAATCGGATGAGTTCGATGGATTATCGAGCTGATGAGACCGGGGTTTGCTACGATGCAGCGCACGGACTATCACGACACAAAGGATGCATCCGGAAGGTGGAAGGACGACCGTTCTGTCTAAAAGGGAAATGCGTCGAAAGCCATAATTAAATTAACAGATCACCAAAAACCGATAATATGGAACACGATATGGACACTATCATTATTGTTACCGTACAGGGTAACAATGGTCGACACACTTGCTTGGACAATTTTTTTTAAAAATCTTTCGTTTATTTGGAAGGCTCATTTGCCGTGAAGCGTTACGGAGCCGAAATCAAGTTTAACAATACATTTCTCGATTCTTATACATAGTGTTAGTTTTGGGGAACCGAAAGACTTGCGCTTTAGTCGAGGTTAGGGAATACAATAATACAGTAGGAAAGGAAAGGATTTTAGGGTGCTTAGGTAATTACGATGCTGATGTTCACAAAGATGACATTCCTCGCATTTTTACATCTGTTACGGGACAAACAAACTTTTTTTGGGAGACAACGACGGGAGGAAGAAATACGTAAGTGATTAACGACAGACATTGAAATGTACAACAATGGGAAGACATTCGTCATGGGGTACGATAGACATGGGAATGGGCAGACAATGATTACAGTCTTACATCAGCAACTAAATCATCAACCAAAATCAGCCAACTACAGAAAAACGCTACAGAAAAAGCTTTTTTAGCAAAATTTATTGGAATAAGCTGCGCTACAGCTTTGTAGAACATAACATGTCAGAATTCCGAGAAATAAAAAAAAAATCTAATTTTTTTTATATGATGGGCCACCCTATTTTTTGATAGCACCATAATGATGGCTTAACTATTTTTTAATAATTTTGAAGAACAACATTTTTTTTCTAAAAAATATAGTTTTGGCGTGAAATGCATCTTCCGCGTAAAACTGTATCCTGGACCATAGGGCAAGGATCTGGCTATCTCAGTCTCTGGGTTGATCAAAAAATAGTCGATGAGTATTGTTTAGCGTGCAGTGTTTTTTTTTCCGTTCTGTTAATCAATTTATTATTTTTAATGTCAAAACTGTGGTGCATATAAGAAGCCCAAAAACATGAAACAGACATATCTTTTAAAACGAGAAACGGTTGACTGGTAATTTTCTCTTAAAAAGGCAGAATACAGCCTGCCGAAACGTCGAGCAATTCAAAATATAGCCGTTTTGATCAACCCAGAGACTGAGAAAGCCAGATCCTTGACTTTCTGGGAAAATTATACAAACGAATGCAAATGACATTTTACAATACTGGTCATATAAATATCGCAGCCGTCTATGATCCAATTTGAACTCATTTGGGCTTAAACGGAAGCTATAACATTGCCATTAAGGGCCAATTTCTTCACCTCCGCTTAGGCGCTAAACCAGGTTTAAACGTATGGGTAAGCACCGCTTAAGAGTTAAGCGAAGGTGAAGAAATTGGCCCTAAATACATTAACTTTCTTTTCTCGCAATTGAGTATGGGGTTCCAGAGATGTTGTGGTCAGACATTGGGTTCTGAAGACACTTCAGAAATACGAACATAAGACATTCCATCACAAATATAATATCTCATAAATTTACATCTGTTCAAAGCTCCGTTGGTGGCAAGTTCAACCTGGAGCAGGATCTGCAGCCTTTATGTATTTTTATAGTTATTAATTTTCCAAAAATATCCCTTTTTGCCTTTCTCGTAATCATAATTGAATCATTTGTTTGAGAAAATATATCCAATTCACACAATTTTGAAAAAACAACAAAAATTCAATTACTTTCATCACTTTTAAGAAAACCAAGAATGTTTAAACATGTGTACAAAGCATTTTTGCAAACCACATCCAATTTAAATTACTATTTGGGTCTGCTTTACCATCATCGGATAATAGTGAAAGAGTAGAAAATTGGATTACCTGATAACTTTCATTTAAAATACAGACCAACTACAGACAAAATTAGCTCAAATCGAAAGAATGTCACGGTTGCGTAAAAGAAGCTATTGGTAGATAGAAGTGGATTACGCCGAAAACTAGCTTTGATTATTTCTGATTAAAGAATAACTCGTCATATTCTAATTTATATACTAATTTGTTTCTAGAAAGTCGACTATGAATCACTTACACTGATGTGTGTACAGCTAGTTTTACAAAGGGTTTTAAAAATCTAGCTAGCGATTTTTGGATTTTTTTTATTTGCGGTACCTGATGACACCTGACTGTTAATAATATTTCAAAGCTTTAATTATGTCCACGGAATTCGAATTAAACAAGAGATGTGAATAATATCAAAAAAATCAAGATAAATATACGCAATTGAAAATCGCTCACTTTTATAAACATTGGATTTGCTTCAATCAAAGTTAATTGCCCCTGTTCCGGGTATTAAACCACCCGACTAGGACAATAATTTACAATGTTCTGCAAACTCAGATGTGATTATGTACATTATGTGGAAGATTTTGATTTGGAAAATGTATTGGAGGTAACCACTTTCCCTTCGATGGGACTCGAACCTACGACCTTCAGTACGCTAGACTGGTGCTTTAACCATCTAAGCTGCGAAGGACCTCCGCCGGCCTTTTCGCAACTTAACGGCTACTGAATGAGCCCAAGATTCCCAAATTGGACGCATAGTCAAATCACTCACAATCCATTTATCAAGCCAAAGTTACAAAGATACAAAGTCCCGTGTTTGTAAATCATTGGTGAAATAATAAAATTCCATCGGTTGGGATGTGGTTAGTGTGAAGATTTTGTGATTTCAGAGATAGTGGCGTAGCGATCGGACACTAATGAAATTCATAACATACCGTAAACGATGTGGTGTTCAACGAAGTGGCTAATTCGCAGACCCACATTGAAAAATTAAAATAAGAAAGGGCTCTAAGATAAAAGGGATATAAATTTAAAGTAGATATGCCGGAGGTAAAGTGAAAATCTTTTTCGGTTCAATTACGATGAAATATACTCCCTGAGTAGTTAGTACGAATAAGGGCGTCCTTGTGAAGTTTTGCTGTACCTGTTATGAATATCTAGTACACTTACTGAAGAAACCTTTCTTGCTTCAGAAGAGAATCCTTTTTGTTGTACTAGTCTTCGTAACAAAAATGGCACCATTACGGAGCAAGAGATCTGATAAAATTATTCGTAGTACTACTTCATCAACACCCCCAGTTGAGTGAGGATAGAAGATGACGCACACACACACATGAGAAAGCTCAAAACGTGCATTGGAGCAGCTCTTACTATTTGAAAAAAGCTTTTATTAGATCGGATAAAATCGAGATTCGCTTCGAAATCTATTCAAATCCAACATGATTCAGTCAGCTAATAGTTGTTGATTGATTTGTCTCTATTGATTTGTCGTTGTTGTTGATAGTTTCGGAAGAATACCATAACGCAACATAAATGAGAAAGTCATATGAGCTCAAACTTTACCAATCAATATGGAATCTTTTTTGGTAAATTGAAATCGTTTAATAAACGAACATCAATTAGTTTCTACTAAGATCTCAACCCATTGCTGGCTATGTGGTTCTGGTTGAACAAACAAACAAGATTTCACCATAGCAGCGCTGATACGGAATGATTAAGGCGCTGCGTTGCTATCAGAAGTAGAACGCCAGGTTTCGAGTGGATTGAACAACAGATGGCGCTAGTGTTCTTGATGACGATAAATTCTCAACTAATTTGCACTAAGAGTTACGTCTGTTTGTCTGTGATTCAATCATTTGTTTGAGAAACTGCATACATCCATGTTACACAATTTCCAGAAAACAACAAAAAACTTGACTTGAAGTTTACAAGACTGGAATGTCATTTCAGGTGGTTGTTTTGTTACGTCATTAATTTTGATAGTAAATGTAATATTAATCACACAAGAACATTTTTCTTATATGAAAATAAAACTTCATATCGAATTTCGCTAAAATTAATTGAGTTAAAAATAATTGTGGTAGCCGGATTGTGATCGATCATCACGCTGAATTTCCAAAAAAAAAGGAATAAATGGAAATCTAGCAGCACGGCAAAAATAGTTCATGTGCCGTCAAGTGAGAGCTCTCTCAATCCGGTGAACCAATAGGAGGTAGGGATTGTTCGAAATTCGAAGATAGCATTACTGGGAAGATATTCACTGCTCGCAACTATCGTCGGAAGGCGCCAAAACCAATACCACCGAGCAGCACGCCAATGAGGTGGTATCATGCGGTCGACTATGCGATCAGATCCTCTGAAGGACCCTATATAAGGCTCACCGACCCACATGGAAGCACTCTGTTAGATCCTGAATAGTGTGCAAGATAGTGTTCTATTTCGTCATTCAAAGTTGAAGCACCGGTAGGAAAACACTTGTTGATACTTTCGGGTACTGATATTAAGTGAAGTTTATTTCATCTCATATTGTCTAAGCCTCCTAAGTTTATCTATCATTCTTAGTATACTACATCCCTCCTTGCCTTTATTTTGTTAGAATTTATAACATAATTTATTTATTTATTAATTTAACTCCTTTTTTTAAATTAAATAAAATTACTAATTTCATTTACGCAATAATCTTGCAAATAGCTTGGTAATCGTCGTTCACGTTTAGAACTTTTGATCGGTCCAATGGTGTCTTTCTTTCTTTCTTCATGACTATCGGTAGTGTTATCTTGACCAGGCTTGAATAAATCTTCAGTATTCGTAACTTCAGCATTTCGGAATGGATTGTTCGATGCGAGCTTCTTCGTGTGATTCACGTGTCGCTCACTTTCAACTCCTGTGTTGAGGTTTTTGACTGCTAGTCTTGTCCCGGATCTTTTTAGAATAATATGCGGCTGAGGGTTGAATGTGGTAGTCATTTTATTTTTCTTCATATGATTTTTCAATAGTACAGTGTCGCCAACGTCAATATCAGAATATTTTGCCTTTCTCTTCTGGTCACCATATTGCTTTCCTTTTTCCTTGTTTGTTTTATCAAACTGTGTCACATCTCCTTCTCCTTTCTTTTGCAAATCCGGTGATTCAGGGATTTTATCTCTTACGGGCCTGCCAAACATAAGGACCGCAGGTGGTATACCGGTTACAGAATGTGGAGTATTTCGGTATGCTAGAAGAAAACTGTATAAATCATTTTTCCAATCCCTGCCCATAACCATACTGATCCTGATAGTTTTTAGTAACGTCCTATTTTGACGTTCTACTAAGCCATTTTTAAATGGGGCATAAGGAACTGAGTGATTTATACAAATTCCGTTGGAGCTGCAGTAGCTCAGGAATTCAGCTGATTGAAATGGTGGTCCATTGTCGCATACAATTTCCTCAGGAAATCCGTATCTTGAAAAAATGATTCTTAGTTTGAAAATTGTAACATTTGCTGTTGTAGATGACATGATCTCTTTTTCTGGAAATCTTGAATGATAGTCCACAATTACGAGAAGATGAATTCCATTGATTACTTCCATGAAATCCAAAGCAACTTTTCTCCATGGTTTTGTAGGCATTTCGATTAGAATCATGGGTTCTATGGATGGCTGTGAAACAAGCATACATCCTTGGCATCGTTTGACAAAATCTTCAACCATTGAGTCTATACGGACCCTCCATACTTTTCCCCTTAATCGCCTTTTCATAGCTTCCATACCGAGATGAGGCTCATGTGCTAGTTCAAGAATTTTGTGATGTAAGCTTCTTGGAATAATAATTTTCTGATTTTTCAATATTATTTCACCATCGCATGACAAATCATTCGCGATCATTTTGTATCGTGCTAATGTTTTGGGCCACCTTTTAATAGGGTAAGGTAACCACTGCATTAACTCCATCATTTCTACATCGTGCTTAGTAGCTTCTATTATTTCAGAGACCGAAACCGCTACAGGAGCGACATCACATGAAACCATCCTCACAATTCTTTCGCTTTCGTAACTGCTCGAGCATACGGTCTGACTTTGGCACAACCGTGAGAAAGGGTCTGCAATATTGGACTTTCCTGGTCGGTATATGACTTTATAGTCGTATGACATTAAACTTAACTTCCACCGGTCAATTCTTGCGTATGGTTTTGATCTTTTCCCGAAGATGGCTACCAATGGTTTGTGGTCTGTTATGAGCCAGAAAAACTTGCCATATAAGTAGAAATGAAATTTTTCTGGAGCCCATACTAAAGCGAGGGCCTCGCGTTCGATTTGTGCGTATCGTTTTTCAACATCAGATAACGTTTTCGAAGCGTAACTAATGATTTTATATTCACCAGAAGCTGCTTGCTGAAACAAGACCGCGCCCAATCCAACTGGACTTGCATCTGCGACTACAAATGTCTCCAAATCAGGGTTGAAATAAGCTAAAGTCTCCTCTTTAAGCAAACTACTTTTCAATAGATCAAAAGCTTTTTGATGTTTGTCGTTCCAAATGAAAGTTGTACCTTTCTTTGTTAAAGCTACTAAAGGGTTCGCGATAGAAGACATATTGGGAATGTGACGATTAACAAATGTCACCAATCCGAGGAAACTGCGTATTTCTTCTGCAGATCGTGGTTGTCGAAAATTCTTGATAGTTTGTAACTTTTCGTTGGAAACCTGTATACCTTCTGCCGATAGATTATAGCCAAGGAAGTCTATCTGTGTTACACATTCTATAGTTTTAGATTCATTCAACATTATGTTTTTCTCAGCTAAGCGATTTTTAACGATCTGTGTTCGTATCTAAAAGAATATATGTTAAAATTTTCAGTAGGGGAAACTGGACACACATAATCCCCACTTTTTGTTTAGGATATTTCTCGATGTAACATGCACTGATTTGCACGCTTTTTGATGGACTTGATAAAGAATTTAATTAGTTATTCAAAAACGTCATTGGAAACAATTATTTGTTCATAAAAGTTACCAAAAACTCAATTTTGCCGAAAGATAGAAAATTTGGCATTTTCAAAACTTGCGGGAGACTTGATCCCCATATAGGGGGAAATTGATCCCTTTATGAGCTGAACATGTTTAGGTTCTTCCAAGCCTTATGAAAGGTCAAATTGGTCTATTCTCAAATCCTAACAATTATTCATAGTCTGTCGTAATAGCAGTCGTGCGAAAATGAAATATTGTTGGTATTAAGGTCACTCCTGACGGAATCCAAGTTTCAAAGTGCTCGCGTTTTCGGGGGCACACCACTCGATACGGAGGCGGTGCACAACTGTCATTTTTGTTGATTTAGCTTTGCTGCGTCAGTTGTACGTTGCTTCCGTATCGAGTGGTGTGCCCCCGAAAACGCGAGCACTTTGAATCTTGGATTCCGTCAGGAGTGACCTTAAGCAAGGCAAGTATTTTGGTTCTCGAATAGAGTAAGAGTGACAGATAGAATGTCGGCTATAGCAACAAAGTTGGCATGGTGATGATGATTTATCTGCAAACCATTCACTCCACTGAAAGCCAGTGGTCATATCATGACAACCATGATGTTCCCGAGAGGATCTCTTCTGAAAATTGGCCACACTGCAAATGCCATGGCCAATGGTAAATATCCCTGAGTGCCTGTTTTGGGACCAACGAAAAAAGTCTGTGATACATCGAGATCGGCAGACTACTACCAATACCAAAACCGTGATCATACCAGGATGCTGACTTCATACATCATTATGGTGACAGGGCCATCATCCTTTAAACATCATATTTTTCTGTAGTGCGTGTTATTACTACACAAATGCGATTTCTCTCAAACGACTGACCGAAAGTTGTTGAATGAGACTATTATTAAAAATTCTTTAGGAAGATTTACAAATAAATGGTGATTATATGCAAACTTCCCCTAGTTGCAACGGAAAGAATTGAATACCAGATCGAACAATACTGATTTTAAGCCCAGTGATTTGTTGAGTATTTTCAAAGCTTATTTTATACTCGTTTTCATTGAAAATAATGTTGAAATGCATTTGATAAAACTAATCAAAACTAAGTATGTTCAACTACACTTTGTTCTGGTTAATGAAATAAGGTTATTGAGACATTCAAATTGCGCGTGTATTGCCTGATTGACAAAATTGAAGAGAAATAAAAATTATTTATACTGTTTAACTAGAAAAGAATTTTAACAGATCAATACATACAATACAATAATATGCGATGGTATACAACAAACGCCTTAATATATGCAATATCGGGATCAAGTGTGTCCAAACTGTGGGGGATCAAGTGTGTCCATGTTGAGTATTTATCTTATTTCGTTTATTGTATCTAACGGATGCTTTTGCACACATCAGTGGTATAAAAATGTAATTAGTTTTCGAGAAAACAGGGGGGGATCATGTGTCCCCGGGGATCACGTGTGTCCAGTTTCCCCTATGATTGATTATTTCATAAATGAATGTAATACCTTTAATGTTACATTATCTGGAGCATGGATCAAAATATCATCAATGTACACAATAATCCATGGTAAATCGCCCAATATTGCTTCCATACATTTTTGAAAAAGCTCAGGAGCTGCTGATAAACCGAAAACTAAACGCTTAAATCTCATCAAACCCATCAAAGGAGAGATGAATGTCGTTATATATCGGCCGTCTTCCCGCAATGTGAGTTGGTGGAATGCTTGCTTTATGTCCAATTTAGTGAAAACTTTACTTCCACGCAATCGGCAAACCATTTGTTCCATAGTTGGAAGCGGATGAATCTCCCTAATAATCGCTTTGTTGGCTTCTCGCAAATCAATAATAATTCTTACTTCATTCGCACTTTTCCTTTTCACTATCATTGGGAAAACCCATACAGATGCACCCTGCACACGTTCGATTACGTCCTGCATTTCTAACTCCTTAAGTTTCAAAATAGCTAACTCTTCTAAAGAAACTGGAATCCGACGATAGGACTGTTGGACAGGCGGTACTGCTCTATCAATTTTGATTGATGCGCAAAAATCTGGACTTACAGTATTTATTTGAACGCACTGTCTTCATACACACGTTATATGTTTAAAAGATTGCTCACCTTTAATTACAGGTAAAGTATCAGCGGACAATGTTCTGAGAAATTTTACCACACCAAGCTTTTCCGCGCTGCTGCCCGATAGCAAAGAACATTTGCCACCCTTGATGACATAGAATGTAGTATAGCAGGAACTTCCATCTATTTTAATTTTCACATCAACTTCCTCAAGCACTTGTAGCGGTTTGTTTGATCCATACGCGTTGAAAACCTTGTTACTTCCACGTCGAGCTCCAAACGCTTCACTCAGAACATCTTCGTCAGCACCTGTGTCAACGACGAACTGAAGGGCCTGAATCAACCGTTTACCATTTAGATGAAACAATTCTCGAATTTCAACTGGTTTGTAACGTCTTTGATCTCGTGAATAAACTTAGGTTTCTTGTCAAAACGACGAATATTTTCACCAGTTTCTTGTTTTCTTGTGTTGGTAAATCTTGGTCGTTGTTTGAAAAATTTCTGAAAACGATCACAACAGCGAGCGAAATGTCCCTTTGACTTGCACTTATTGCACCGCGATGAACGTGCTGGGCATCCTGGATCTTTGTCGAAATGATTTCCAAGGCATCTGAAACATGTCCTCACCTGTTTGTCTGCAGTTTGATTGGCAGTATCCATAACATTCAAATCTCCAACGTCGTCGGTTTTTCCACGGAGCTCTTGAACCTGAGCTTTCACTGAATAGTGAGTTCTACCAATTTTCAGCATATCATCCAGACAGACGTCTACTTCGAGATATTTCGCACGCAATTTATCGTCATTTTGCGTAGCGAAAACAATTTGGTCCATTAACATTTGCTCAAGTTGCTCATCAAAATTGCATAGTGCTGCTTGAGATCGCAGACGGATGACGAAATGGTCTAGCTTTTCATGCGGGTCAAATTTCATTTGCCTAAATTTAAATCGCTCATACCGCAGAGACATACGAGGAGCGTAATAGCCGTCCAAAGCGTCCATTGCTAATCGACACCGATTGTCCATTATGTTACCGTCCGGTAGAGAAACATTTTGAGCAATTTTCCGTACGTCTGGCCCTCCGAAGCACATTAAAGCTCGGAACATTTCCTCGTGATCACATACGTTCTTCAGTGCGAGATACGCACTGAATTGATCCTTCCACATGTCCCAACGTGAGCTTGTCGGGCCAACATCATTTTCAACGAATGGAGTTATCGAGAAATTGAACTGAAAAAAATGGCTATATTGTACAAATGTTCATTTGGCTGATGATTTTTTTTTATTACTGGGGTGAAATGCCCATCGGTTGCATAGCAACGATCGAAATGCCATAGCTACAATTAAACTTTGGGTTGAAAAAATTGCTTTTTTTTCATAAATATTTTTTCTCTCTGAGGCAGACTGGAAACGATTTCCCTTTGCCTACCTGATCAGACTGGATTTCCTTAAATCTCCCTGTGAATCAGGATTTTCCATGGACAGGCTAGAAATTTCCGATTCTCTTTGTCCTTGGTTCTTACTCAGACAGACTAGAACATACTTCTCTATGTCTGAGGTTTTCTGGGCAGACTGGAAATAAATTTCCCTTTACCGCAGTCTTCTTCAATATAACATTTTCATACATTTCACTCAGTAAAGAAAATCAAAGCCAATTTCATTAGAATATTTACCGTTGCCATTTTGTTTTCCGTATATGTTGTTCCCAGGTTCGCTTCCTGTTGTAGTTTTCTGAAACTCCGCTAGTTTACCGCTGTCCCCAAAATTTCCTTCGCCGTTTTTCGTCCTCGTCGCCAATTGTAGCACCGGTAGTAAAACACTTGTTGATACTTTCGGGTACTGATATTAAGTGAAGTTTATTTCATCTCATATTGTCTAAGCCTCCTAAGTTTATCTATCATTCTTATGTAGCATACTCAATCTTGTTGATTAATTTATTCATCTCGAAATTCATCTGAAACAACTTCAACATGTTTGGATCAGACCTCACATGTACATTTCATTTAACAAGTCATAAATTGCAATTGGATACAACTGCCTTTAGCAACATTACACTCAAGTGCATGTGTAGTCAAATTTATTAACAGACCTACTTTCGTAGCGACCTCCTTTGAATTTATTACATGCACATGTTTTCCTTACTTGAACCATAATATGTTTTGGACACTTTTAAACAAAAGCTCAAATTACCATCCAATTCAAGCTACGTGTTCTCATTCTTTCTTGACATACATTCTATGTTATGAGCAGTCATCAATATGCCACCCGAGTAGAAAAGGCATATGTTGTTTTCAAAACATATGTCGCATGGATAGCCAACTCGAAAGTGATTGGTTCAAATAGAATTTGTTATGTACATACACGCACCTCCCATAATTATATTGTAGTGTAGAAATGTAGTAATTGTGTAGAGTTTAAGTTTCAATTGTACAAATCTGAAATCTGAAATACAGTGCTAGAGTAACAGTCAAACTGGAAAGTTCATCAAATATCACGTGCTCCCTAACCCCAAGTACCAGCGTATTATATGGCGACGAGTGACTTTCGGACGTGCAATGTTCGGACTTTAAAAAACAGTGATAGTAAAAAAGCGCTAAGTGCATTAGTGAAAACATTTTCTTAAAATGCAGTAAATGAGATGCAAATAAAATGGGCAAAGGAGCATCTAAAGAAGAAAGTGCTAAAACTATCGGCGATCAAACAGTCACCATAGTTGAAAATCAGGAAGTTCATACAGGCTTCCACGAAGACCATAGTGCGAAGTTGAATATTATTTTGTGCTTATTAATTATCCAAACTCTTTGGATAATAATTAAAAATGTGGTGAAGTTGGCTAAGAAAATGATGGTAAAAGCCGCCAAAAAGGCTGTATTTGCGCAAACAGTATAGAGCGCGGAGTGAAAATTATTGCGCCCCAGTTGACACAGTTCTCAATAAACAAAAACAATTAACAGTGAGATGCGACGGTGCAGTGCATGGACACAAAAAAAAAAAATAACTGCTTTTTACACATGGCTCCTACTAAATAACTGTGCGTAACCTTTGTACATGCATTGGCGAAAGAAGAATCAAAACAAACACTAATTGATGATGAAGTGACCCACCGAGTGACGATACAAGTGAAAAAAAAATGCATATTTCTGCCTTTGGTGCGAAGTGAACAACGAAAATAAACATTCAACTGCAGGCGAGACCACTGTCGGCGGGAGTCGGCAGGCGGGTTTTCTGAAGGAAGAGGAGAAAGGTGACGGAGGAACGTAACAGCTTATGAATGCAACAAGGAGCACCAGCGTAAAATAATGTAAGTCAGCTGATGGATTTCAATTACATGATAAACATAATTGTGGAATATCTATTCTTATTGAAGTGTTAGATTATTGTGGAATATCTATTATGATTGATTTTTCTTATGTTATCAAAAATTTCTGAG
Source organism: Armigeres subalbatus (assembly GCF_024139115.2). Taxonomy (NCBI): domain Eukaryota; kingdom Metazoa; phylum Arthropoda; class Insecta; order Diptera; family Culicidae; genus Armigeres; species Armigeres subalbatus. The sequence goes on from NC_085139.1 coordinate 258,380,045, forward strand.
CCTTGTAAATTAAATTAAATCGCAAAATGGAAACAAAAATGAACGGATCCGCCAGAGTTGTGGCAGAGCTAAATAATTGGCACAATGTTGATTATGTGCGCGCCTTAGAAGTTGATAGGAAAAACAATGAATTAAGGATAAATGGTACATTTGATAAGGAATTATTTGCTGAAATTTCATATATGAGTGAAAAATGGCAACCAGAATTTACTAAGGAATCTAAAAATACCCTAGAACTTGTAAGGAATTAGTAAAATTAGAATAAGCATATCAACTTAATTGAGATCTTAACAATCAATGAATCAATTGCGCGAAATTGAGCAATTAATTTCTAAAGAGCATTTAAATTTGCAGAAAAGTAAATACAGAGCAAGATCATTGGAGAATATTTTTGAATAAAAAGGAAAATTTGAATCAAAATATTGAACGTTATAGAAAAATCCTGAAAAGTTATGAACATAGAATTAGTGCAAAAGAGTGGAATTCAGAAGTTGAAACTTATTCTGCGGTAAAATTGAGATACAATCAATGCATTACATTACTGGATACTAGTGAAGTAATTTTGAATGATGGTCAGACAGAAACAATTCAGGAAGACGACCAAAATAAATTTTCATTAGAAGGTTTAAAGCAACCTAAAGTTAAAATTAGGGTAAAACTATTGCTAAAATAATTATTTGGTACTCCAGAGTGAAACATAATCGTATACTAAACATGGCTATGGATATAAAAACAGCTTCCGAGCTAGCGACGCTAATTCCATCATACAATGGGAACGTCGAGGGAGTAAAATCTTTTACTGATGCGGTAGCATTGGTCAAAACAATTATACCAGCTGGACAAAAGGAGGCTGCAATTAAAATAATATTAACTAAATTAAGTGGCAAGGCGCGAAACCTCTTCGTGGCCGTACCACTGGAATTCGATGAGATAATCGATAAAATTAAATCAGAATGTTCTGATAAAAGTAATTCAGATTTAGCGCAATCAAGTCTGAAAAATTTGAAACTCAAAAATATCGATGACCTACAGAACTTTACAAAACAAATAGAATTTCTTTCTGACAAGCTGACTGGAGCTTATATCAGAGAAGAAATTCCTGCTGACGTAGCAAAGAAAATGGCTATTAAACTTGCCATACAGACCATGGCAAGGGAATCTTATAGCAGCGAAACAAAAATGATGCTGAAAATAGGGAAATTTGACACCCTGAAGGATGCAATCAATGTCTTGATTGAGAATGTTCCCGATGCAACTCAAACTTCTGCAATTCTGCAAACCAAAAATATACAAACTCGTAAATTTGATACCATTCCAAGAAATTTTAGACCGAATTTCTCGCGAGATGCATATTCTAACCGAAATCAATCGTATGATCGAACACGGTTTTCCAGAACTTTCAATAATAGACAACCAAACAGAAGTTTTAATCCCACTCCAAATCAAAGAAATAGAAATATCCATTTCCGAAATAGAGATGTTGGTTACAATCGTTTTCAGAATTTTGGAAACCATAACAGCAACAGATTCTCTCGTGTTTATTTCTCTAATTTAAACCCACAAGTTGGAAAAGTTACAACTTATCAAGACAATACATTCGAAGTGCAAACAGCTAACCAATCTGTAAATCGTTCTATTCATCCGAGCCAAGCCACCCAAACGTATGCGCAAGTTGTGCAAAACCAGCAACCCCAACAAACGCAACAACATTTTTTAGACCGGCGAATGTAAATACAAATAGGAATAAAATGCAAATGACCGTCTTTACCATTAATTTAAACGCATCAAATTTCATAACAGCTGAGGTTCACATGGCAAATCGCAAGTGTACTTTTATAATCGATTGTGGAGCTGACGTATCGCTCTTTAAAGCTGACAAAATTAATCCAACACAAATTATTGATACAGCAGTTAAAACAAGGTTAACGGGTATAACCAGTGGAACTGTTTATACACTAGCAACTACGGTAACTGACCTACATTTTGAACATGGTTTATCAATACGGCATACCTTTCATATGGTGCCTAGCAACTTTCCTATTGCGACAGATGGCATTTTAGGAAGAGATTTTCTAACCAATAATAAATGCATAATTGATTATGAAACATGGTTATTACATTTTAATGTTGGTAATATAAAAATTTCAATTCCAATTGAGGATAACGTAAACAATGGATTTATTCTGCTTACTAGAAGTGAAGTAATTTGAAAAATTTCAAATTTGCATATTCAAGAAGATGTGGTGGTACATTCACAAGAAATTCTACCAGGAATTTTTGTGGAAATACTATCATATCGCCAGAAATGCCATATGTAAAATTTATAAATACTACTGATAATCCGGTATATATTTCAAATTTATCATTTAATCCAATTTTAGAACCACTGAAGGATTATTGCATAATGAAATATTCCAAAAATAAACAAGTTTTTACAGAGAGAGTACAGAATATTTTGAAGGAGTTAGATGTCTGCAATTTACCAGAAAGTTCACAGAAAAATTTCAATAAACTCATTACAGATTATGCAGATATATTCTGTTTACCAGAGGAAAAGTTAACTACCAATAATTTTATTCACAGAACATTGTGTTAAACGATGCTGTTCCAACGTATATACCCAATTACAAGACAATACATGCTCAGCATGATGAAATACAAAGTCAAGTGAAGAAGATGCTTCAAAATAAAACTATTGAACCATCTGTGTCATCTTACAATTCACCCATACTTTTGGTCCCGAAAAAATCAGATAATGGAGAAAAGAAGTGGCGTTTAGTTGTTGATTTCAGACAACTTAACAAAAAAATAATGGCTGATAAATTCCATTACCAAGAATTGATACGATTCTTGATCAACTTGGTAGAGCGAAGTATTTTACAACTTTAGATTTGATGTCTGGATTTCATCAAATTCCTTTGGAAAATGATTCCAGAAAATATACTGCTTTTTCAACACAGTCTGGTCATTATCAGTTTACGCGACTACCGTTTGGATTGAATGTAAGTCCAAATAGTTTCCAGCGTATGATGACAATAGCTATGGCTGGATTATCTCCCGAATGTGCTTTTGTATACATCGATGATATTGTAGTCATCGGTTGTTCAATCAAACACCATTTATCAAATTTAGAAACAGTTTTTAATCGTTTAAGAAAATACAATCTTAAACTTAATGTAAAGAAGTGCAAATTTTTCCGCTCTGAAGTAACATATTTAGGGCATCACATAACTGATAAAGGTATTTTACCTGACAGTTCTAAATTCGATGTAATCATAAATTACCCAACACCTACGAACGCAGATGAAGTTCGAAGATTTGTGGCATTTTGTAATTACTATCGTAAATTTGTTCCGCATTTTGCGACTATAGCACAACCTTTAAATAAGCTTTTAAGGAAAAATATTCAATTTAAATGGACTTCAGAATGTGAAACAGCATTTAATAGTTTGAGAAATTATCTAATATCTCCAACAATTCTCCAATACCCAGATTTTTCAAATGAATTTATACTTACAACAGACGCTTCAGACGTTGGATGTGGAGCAGTCTTATCCCAGAAGTTTGGAAATGAAGATTTACCCATTGCATTTGCAAGTAAATCATTTACCCAAGGTGAAAAGAATAAACCTGTTATACTTAAGGAATTAACTGCCATACACTGGGCTATAAACTATTTTAAAGCGTATTTGTATGGACGTCAATTCAGAGTAAGAACAGATCATAGACCACTTGTTTACTTGTTTGGAATGAAAAATCCTACTTCAAAATTAACAAGAATGCGTATTGATTTAGAAGATTACAATTATGTAGTAGAATACATTAAAGGGAAAAATAATACTGGTGCAGATGCATTATCAAGAATTATAATTTCATCTGATGACTTAAAAAGAGACAGTGTTCTAGTAGTTAACACTAGATCAATGACTCGAAATAAACAAAATTCTAATGTAAAACACAATGATAACAACGGATCTTTACATTTACCAGAATGTAATCAAAAGATTGATCACCTTTTGACTTATGTTACTGAGAACCCAACTGAGACAAAACGATTATGGAAACTTCGTGTACACGTTGATAATAAAATATGGACTTTTATTATGGAAAATAGAGCAAAGAAAATTATTGTAGCACACGTGAAACAAAGAAATGAAAGTGGAAGTCAAATTCTTGAATTTGTTCTTCCAATACTTGAAAATAATGCAAAATTGTTGAATATTAAAGAAATGGCAATATCATTACTAGAAGATATATTCAAATACATACCCTTGAATTCGTTCAAGACTGTAGTAAATCAAGCGTTAAAAAGCATGCGCATTATAATCTATCAACCGCCAAAGTTTCTTACTGATTTAAATGAAATTCAGTCAATTTTAGAAAATTATCATAATACACCCACAGGAGGACACATAGGACAACATCGCTTGTACCTTAAAGTTCGTGAAAAGTATACCTGGAGAGATATGAAAGGTTCGATTTCTAGATTCGTAAGGGCCTGCGAATCGTGTAAAAAGAACAAAACAATAAGACACACAAAAGAAAAATGGTGATTACCACAACACCATCTTCACCATTTGAAGTTATATCTATAGATACTGTGGGGCCGTTGCATATAAGTATTAAGGGAAACAGATATGCCATAAGCATACAATGTGACGTTACAAAATATATAGTTTTAATTCCTATACCGCCTAAAGCAGCAACCGCTATTGCTAAGGCTCTAGTAGAAAATTTTATACGTATTGCTGGTACACCTTTTGATTTAAAATCCGACCAAGGAACAGAATACAAGAATGAAGTTCTTGACCGAATTTGTAAATTATTAGGTATAAAACAAACATTTGCAACAGCTTATCATCCACAGACAATTGGATCATTAGAGAGGAATCATAGATGCTTAAACGAGTATCTAAGATCTTTCATCAATGATCAGAAAGATGATTGGGATAACTGGATGAAGTTTTATTCTTTTACATATAATACTACTCCTCATACTGACCATGGTTTTACACCTTATGAGTTAGTTTTTGGAAGAAAATGCAGTTTACCTAATGAAATTCACAAACTTGGAATAGAACCCGTATATAATATCAATGAATACTACTATGAATTGAAATATAAACTACAAAAATCTAACGAAATCGCAAAAAGGAATTTAAATAAACACAAAATATCCCGAACGAATAAATATGAACCAATTAGCAACCCAATCCATATTCAAATAAATGATAGAGTATATTTAACGAATGAAAATAGAAGTAAACTAGATGCAAAATATATTGGACCATTTAAAGTGATTGACATAACAGGAACAAATTGTACAATTCAAGATATGGCGTCAAATAAAACAATGGTAGTGCATAAAATAGATTGATAAAATAATAAGAAATATAATATATATATATTTTTCCCAATATTCAATCGGTATTCGGTAAGTAAAATGAAGAAAAAAATGAGATAGGTATAATCTTAGGTATATTCTATAAAGCTTAAAATTCAATTCGATCTAAATTAAATTTTTTTTTGTAAAGGTGTGTGTATAATATACGAATGATTTCTCTTCGTTACATCATTCTCTTTAAGAGGGAAGGTGTAGCATACTCAATCTTGTTGATTAATTTATTCATCTCGAAATTCATCTGAAACAACTTCAACATGTTTGGATCAGACCTCACATGTACATTTCATTTAACAAGTCATAAATTGCAATTGGATACAACTGCCTTTAGCAACATTACACTCAAGTGCATGTGTAGTCAAATTTATTAACAGACCTACTTTCGTAGCGACCTCCTTTGAATTTATTACATGCACATGTTTTCCTTACTTGAACCATAATATGTTTTGGACACTTTTAAACAAAAGCTCAAATTACCATCCAATTCAAGCTACGTGTTCTCATTCTTTCTTGACATACATTCTATGTTATGAGCAGTCATCAATATGCCACCCGAGTAGAAAAGGCATATGTTGTTTTCAAAACATATGTCGCATGGATAGCCAACTCGAAAGTGATTGGTTCAAATAGAATTTGTTATGTACATACACGCACCTCCCATAATTATATTGTAGTGTAGAAATGTAATAATTGCGTAGAGTTTAAGTTTCAATTGTACAAATCTGAAATCTGAAATACAGTGCTAGAGTAACAGTCAAACTGGAAAGTTCATCAAATATCACGTGCTCCCTAACCCCAAGTACCAGCGTATTATACTTAGTATACTACAAAAGTCAAGTCAGTTTTATTAAAAAGTTACTGCAATTTGCAGAAGCGGTTTAGTTCGGATAGTTTGTTCTAGTTCGTGAAATTTTATAATCGCGACTAGTTAGGCTATTAATTAGCCCCGGTACTCCTTATCGCTAACGTTGAGACCGGTAGTGAAGTGAAAGAGGTCGCAATAGGTTGAAGAGTTACAAGTCGGTACATTGACCGTGAATATTCTGACCATGTGTGCATGGTACCGCGAGTGAACTAAACCCGGACTTAATTCCTCTTCAAGTGTGTGCACACGAACGCTATTCAATGGTCTGTCGAAGGTCATCCGTCACAAAACGACCCCCAGTCTTCCAGGCGGGGGTGAAAGTTAACCAAAGATCCAGAATGGCAGATCCAGGTGGCGATATCACGAACAGCAGCAGCATCGACGAGCAAAAAGTGAGTCCGTTCCCCCACGAAAAGTGCATAGAAAAGTTAATAAAATCTAGTTTCAAATTAATCAATTTCTAGTAGTCAATTTTTCAAATTTGCATGGCCCACTTCTTGTGCGCACCGAAAATCAAGTTTCAGCTCAAATCCTTCACGGCGGTTGCACTAGTGCGATTGATCGACCCTGAGATAAAGAAAAGAGGCGAGTTAGCTCGGTACGCGGGATAAGAGCCAGGACATATGGGAGGAATACCTGTGTCCCATCCCTAGAAGTTGAATCATCAAGGAGGGACATTAATCTTTTTAGCTATGTCTCTCCCAACGTCACCTACTCCTATAATCCCTTAATATGGAACGGTTAGTACGGCTGTCCCCGTTTCTTCCTTCAGTAAATTCAAAACTCTTCGTTGGTTATTTTATTCATAACTGAATAATCTGATTGCCGCTAAATTATGAATTATCTCCTAATTTCAAGCCTGCACGGTGGGCCTGGCCGTTTTAATATTTGTGTCTTATTTAAGATATGCTGCAAATATTAATATTGACAAGAAAATGCTCGGAAATACAACCGAGATTTCCAGGATGCTTTTCAATACTGGCTGTGCATGACAAGACAAGACATATTATTCATAACATATTGTTTCGACCAAGTAGATCGTATTTAAAGATGTTTTTTTTAATGTTTGTCCCAGAGATCTTTGTACACTGTGCGGGTTATGGTGGGCAGGATTCAATAGGCTTTGATTTACAGATCGCCTTGCATATTATGTACAATTCAAAGTTTTGAACTAAAAAATATATAGAATTATCAAAACTTCAATATTTTTTTATTGGATTGGAATTGTAATACATCCGCCATTACACATTTTTGTACGAGGTCAGCCAAGGTACCCCCAGGGGTACATGTACCCCAGGTTGAGAACCGCTGTCTTAGATGAAAGCAATGCACTCTCCAATAGTCGAGATCTGTCCTAGCCACGCTGTTGCAAATGCTGAGGAAGGGGAAGGATGGTTAGTTGGACACCTACTTAAGAAAGATGCAGATGCTCTACGACCTCTCATAGGTGCCACGGGAAGTTTTGGAATTATATGGAAGGTTATAACAGTAGGAATCGTTTTGATAGAACGTGAAACACAGAACGAACTAAGATAGAAATACAAAGTAGGAAAGGGACGAGTTTGGAATTGAACCCACGACCTCCTGCTTATAATGCAGAAGCGGTAGCCACTAGACCACCGAGCTCGTTATCGACCAATGTTTATTGATATAGTTCGTATTAAATTGTCAAAAATATGGTTCGGTGACTTGAGAATGTTTACCATTCAAGGTTCTATGAGGCCTGCAAGTGCAAACCTTCTTATTTATCCAAAAATGCCTAAAATGAAAACAGAGGTAATTAGTAACGGGATATGTAAAAGAAAGATAGAAAATATGATCTATTGCTCAAATTTTCTTGTTGATGAATAGATAAATAACTTAATGGAAGCTATTGGGGACGAAGGATATCAACGTTTGCTTGGAATGGAATTTCAGTTCAGCGTCGGGAAGCAGTTGTCATCAGAAAATATAGGATCCGCCATTATGGCAGGCGTGGAAAGCTGGATTTTCTTATTTAAAACGGACTAGGTCGGACTGCAGGCTCAAAAGTAATGGGGTTTTAATATTAGTTTATCATTTTTGTCCTACGATCTAATTTACAATAAATTTACTATGTAATAACTTGAAACAGTTTTTTGTAGGGACTCCAACCAATAAAACCCATAAAACAGGATTACGCAAAAATATGACTACCGTCAGCTCCCGCTAGTTAGTCCAAGGTTTCAAACTTCCCGCACCCAGCTTCTCGCGATATAATTTGCATTGCTAATTTCCGTAACAACAGCGCACTAAGGGGTAACTGGACCAAAATCCTGGCCAAAATTATATTTCGGCGTTTTCTGGTACTTTTTGCCTTTATGATGCAAAAACACAGTAACAATCGATTTTCGAACATTTTTATAGGTGCAAATTCACCTACCAGTGATAAATGACCTTTCTTGATATGTTCAAAAATGAAATTATAAACTGATACAGAAGCGACAGCTCCATGATAGTTCATTCTTTCACTCACTTTTGTCCTTCATTCGCGTTGGAAACGTGAAAATGAAAAATCTCGCGTAGCATTTGATAAGGGCCTATTAAAGAAACATTAATCGATTCAAAACAAAACATTAGATTTTCAGCTCCCATTTCACAAGTCCATTATATTTTCAGCAGCGAAAGCTACCCAAAACGTAGAATCAACACTGATTACTCACGCTTAAAATCAGTTGCCTCGAAAACTTCGAAATTGTTTAAACAAAAGTCTGGCTATTGTTTTTACACCCTTATGGATCGTTCATAGACTCTTTGCTAAAATCATTTTCATCTTACAATAACATAGGATCGATAATTTTTGGAGAGGAAATTTTTCTTTCTATTTCCTGTTTTGGTCCTATATACAAGGTTGCCTCAAGTGGTTACTTCACTTAAGACCAAGTAGACTGCTTATTCGAATTGTTTCTATTTAGCTTGAAGTGGCACTTGCCCGTTTTATCCCCTACCCCATATTATGTCTTTGCTTCAACTTGTCTACATAATATCAACTATAATGTATTTAAGTTATATCGAAATTTAAATATCTGTTGTCAATGCAAGCGCTAAATTGGGTTGTTTAGGGGTATATATGTTTTGGCATATTCTGAATCTGCATAAAAAACTGAGCCTAACCCCAATTTTTCAGAATTTTTGGAGCCTCAGAACTATTTTTAATTTGCATTTTAAATTTATATGGGACTAAAAATTTGTTCTTATGCTGCATGGGTCAACTGTCATTGTATGAATGTTAGTGTCATTCTATCGATTGAAATGGCTTATTGTTTGTTGTATAAAATAAAAATATGTTGGAGATTAGCAAAGCATGCTCTTTATGTTAAACTATAAAAAACCTCATATTTTTCTTTGCTAAACAACCCAATTCAATACAATTGATATTTAGATTTTTCATAAGATTGGTTAGTGGGAAAGAGATGAAAGATAATGGAGCATGCGCTATGCTTTGTAGAGATTTAAATGAGCAGCAGATGCCCCAAACCAACATTATTATTTGAGGGTAAGGTTACAAAATTGTATTAAAAAGTTTTTTTTTTCAATCGGCTCCGTAACGCCCTACAGCATTTGAGCCTACCAAATGACCGAATGAATAACAAAAAATAGAGTATGTTACTATTGTATTCAATCATGTCTATGTGTCAAATGCCTCGAAAACCAGAAAAAGTTATCTGCGGAATTTTTCTGCCTATGAACTGTTGAAAACAATGGCGAAAAATATGAAAACAACCTATTTTGAAGTTACTCGCAAATTCGTTTGCGGACGAGTGCGGATGATCTTTAACCCGCAATGGAAAGATGAAAGCCTATATTTTCATGTGTGTACAATCAAATTAACATGATTTTTGATAGGTTGTCATTAATACTAATAAGGAACAAACGTAAAAATTTCAATGACACATAATGGAGATAATATTGAAGAATATTCTAAAAATATAATACTATGCAAAAGTTCGAAAAACGAAAAAGGGTTTTTGGCCAGCCATTTGTTCTAGCTACTCCATCGTGCAGCGCCTCAATTAAACTTGTACGAGTTCACCGCCCGTGATATTTAAGTAGCGTTAAACTTTTACATGGCGCTCCACCTAACCTCAAACAACACATTCGACTTGTTTTTGGCGTCGCCTACTTCGCGTAAGAACGTAGTCTTTTGAAACTAGACAACGATTGAGCGTGGCTCGGAGGCAATATAGAGAGAGGCAACCCAAAATCTCAACTACCGGAAAAACAGCTTCTCTACATTCCCCCTACCCATAGTCCTGAAAAGTGGCAAAGATTCCGGATGAGGAAATTCCTACGACGCGACGACCGGCAAGCGAAGGAAACGCACAATTTAATCCTCGATTGACCGTCCTCGTTCCCATCCCGATCGCACAGCCCGACAGTCGAATAAAATATTCATCAACATATGACAGCAGGAATGTATGCGACCAAATTGAATCCGGATATTAGAAGCTAATAAAAACGACATAAATTCCGGACCGTAAGTACTTTACCTACCTACCTACCTACTTCTGCCATGGGTTGTTGCCACAGATACGATACGGTGTGGACTGGACTATGGCCATGCGATATCCACTCGTCCGAGGGGTGTGGATGGTGGACAATCGAATGTTAGGGTCGGCTGCCGCACCTACTTGGATGAATATTTTATTAGATGATTGCTTTTTTATTCGCCTCTCGGTGTTGCTTCTGGACTTTTCCGATTGTCACCAAGGCAATAAACATATTTTCTTCAAGTGGAATCGCTCAAGGAAGCTTACAGCTGGGACAGGTAGACTAAACGATGGAATGTCCATATTTTCGTCAACATAAGAATGTTTAAAATATGCGTACGAACTTGGGGTGGTAACTCATAAAAAGCACTTTGCATTTTTCTGTACAACTATCTGTCTCCGGTGTGATGTTCTGTTTGATTCCTACTGTGACCGAGAAAATTGCATATTTTTCACTCGCTTTTCTTTATTAGGTGGAACGGTTCGTCTATGTTTTCAAAGTTACGTGTCATAATGTCAAGCTCGTCGTCGGCAATGCCTAGTAGATTAACAGAGTTCGTGAAAATCGTGAAAATGGAATCAAACCCCTGAAACTCGAATTACTTACGCACATCATTTGACCAATCATTGTAAGCATATGCGGTATTTCGAAAATTTTCGTTTCAGGTGGTTCGAATTTTAGCATGGCGATATCGCATTTCTTGATTTCGTTTCGTTTCGTAAAATTACAAAAATTTCGCTAAAAAAAAACTAGCTTCTAACGAAATTTAACGGAATTCCGCGGAACTTCGAATCAAATTTAAACTTAAACCATTCTTTTTATTATCAAAAATCTTGGCTGCGCCGCTGAACAAAATCGTTAAGTTGTTTTCAAAACTTTAAGTTATACAATTTTTTCTATTAACGCTTACTACATAACCCCGTTCTTAGTAGACAAATACGTATGTAGTTTTCTTCTATAAACGGAATCGATCTTGTTGCTGCTGATCATGGGACGGCAGCTAGTCCGAGAGAACGCGAAGTGAAAAAAATCTCCCTCGCGTAGCAGAAATTTGTTTAAGCCAGTGATCCCCAAAATGCGGCCCTCCAAGCCTTTCCTGCGGCCCGCGAAGGATTTCAGAGAATACACTTCATGTGGCCCATTGTTAGGCGTTATATGACCAAAAAAGCATTTCATAGCGCAATTTTTTTTCGTTGCATTCGGGTATTTTGTCAAGATTGCACTTCTTTTTGGCATAACATCCCCACACTGAGACAGAGCCGCCTCGCAGCTTAGTGTTCATTAAGCACTTCCACAGTTATTAACTGCGAGGTTTCTAAGCCAAGGTACCATTTTTGCTTTCGTATATCATGAGGCTAGCACGATGATACTTTTATGCCCAGGGAAGTCGAGACATTTTCCAATCCGAAAATTGCCTAGACCGGCACCGGGAATCGAACCCAGCCACCCTCAGCATGGTCTTGCTTTGTAGCCGCGCGTCTTACCTCACGGCTAAGGAGGGCCCCTAAACACCATTGTTGATAAATGAAGCATGAATCGTGTTATTATCATGATTAATTAAATTGATCACTACATCAATATTATGTAGGCCCAGCCCGACAGCAAATGTGTGTTTTTTCTTCGCGCATTCCAACGAGCTTAGTATTGAACTTCATAAAAGATTAATGTTGCCTTACACTGCTCCGAAAGAAGAATGCTTTTACTCTTAATATTACTCTTACTCATGGTTCGGCAAAAATCAACTGAAAATTTGGAATAATTAACTCCAGAAAACACGCTGACTATCACTTGACACACCAACGTACTTGAAGCTACGGAAAATATAGAACTTTTTTAACTTTTTATTCCAATCTCCGATATTGTTGAAGAAAAGGTTTCAGGAATTGATCAATCAATTTGCACGAAAGCAAGGCTCGGAATGAATATTTATTCGGTTTCTGTTCAACACTGCTAGCACGATTATCTGGCTTCAAAAACTTTTTTAAAACATGCTGTCGTTATTGGCAGCAACATAAAATTTACATAAAGAATTTTCAAAATTTAATCAAAAATAGGAAATTGCCAAAATATTTATTTTGTTTAAAATTTTGTGATTGTTCAAATCTATTAATTCATGGAAATTTTGTATTTTTCCGTGGAATATTAATATTTTTTATGGAAAATTCTTCTTTCATAATTACAATTTTAGCTTTTAAAAGTGCTAATTTATTTTTGTTTTATGGAAACTTCTCAATTATTTGTGGAAATTGTATATTTATTTATTGCTCATACCCTGATTTCTGTATAGGCAATTATCTGATTGTTAATGGAAAATTTTTATTTTTTAGAGATTTTTTTTAGTCGTTGTCATTTGCCCGACAACTTATAGTGAACAATATATCCTTAAAAATAAATACATAAGATCATATAATCATTTGGAAACAAATAGATCAGAATATTTTCTGCTAACTGAACCGAAAAGATGGTGTTGCAAAAGAATTTTCTCGTATATCAAGTCTGAATGGGCAGAAACGGTCAGTCAGTTACGGCGATATGTTAGTCGAAAAAGATTTACGGGAATAAAATATTTTGTTAAAATTTTATTTTATTTATAAAAATCATGTTGCACTAAAATCAAATTTGAAATAAAAAAACAAATATTGTGAATATACTGCGGCCCGCTTCATCAGTTCGAAATTGCAATGCGGCCCTCGATAGTGAACATGCTGGGGACCACTGGTTTAAGCAGTGTACAATCGATCTTGAAGATGCTGATCACGCCAGCTAGTGTGGGAGAACGCGAAGTGATAAAACTAATGTCTGCATCGAAGAGCTGCATCGAATTATGTAGTGCGGAATCGATTGTGTTGTAGAAGCTTATTAAACGAAGCACATTGAATTGTGTTGGAATGATTTGAAACACAGTTTTCTTCTTCTTGTTTTCAAAATAACTTTGTTTACAATAAATATTCAGTCGCTTACCCAGAGGCTTCACATGAATTACCTTCTCTACTAACCAACGCTTCCTTTCCCGTAGCGCTCACGGAAATGCAGAGCATTCCTCGGTCTTTTATAACAGCAGTTCTCAACCTGGGGTACATGTACCGAAATGCTTAATGGCGGATGAATTACAATTATAATCCAAACTTATTGATAAAGTTTTGTTTTTTTTTATTTCTAAACTTTGTCTTGTACATAATAGGGTAAAGGATGTATTTTGGACCACCCTTACGGGGGTTATTATTTTTCACCACCAAGAGGTGCAAATTCCGTGGTCCAAAATATGACCCGTCGAACTGATAGTCCAAAATACCTCACTTATCCTATGCATAGCGATCAGTAAATCATGGCCTATTGAATCCTGTCCTCCACAACCAGTACAATGGATGAAGAGATGTGGGACAAAAGATCAAAAGGGCAAAACCTCGAATGAACAAATTTAAAAAATCTTCTATGCAATCTACCGGGTCAAAACAGAATGTTGAATTACTTAACTAAAATCTAGAATCTACAGATTCGAAAGCCTCCAATTGAAAAACATGAAGACTTTTTCCCGAAAAGCTCAGTTGCTTCGTTGCAAGAGAATTGGAAGCATCCTTCTACGCTTCTCGGAAGCCTCCTTCCAAGCAGCTCGGAAGCCACCTTTCAAGCGACCTGGAAACATCATTTTAAGATGTTCAAAAACTTTCTTTTAAGAGGCCCGGAAGCCAAGCTGTTTTTCTAGAAATTTTCTTTTATTTCTGCTTCTTTTAACCGATTCATTACGGATTTTTTTTTCGTCGTATTTTTACATAAATTTTGGACATGCTGTCTCAAAAACGGTTACAAACCATAAAAAAAGTTATAAATATGGGGGTAAATATATTTTTTGAGATCTTGAGGGCTTCCAAACCTTTCTTGAGTTCAGATCTTGATGATCTACATAAACAACAAAGCGTTTTACGGGCCTCAATCTTAATATGAAGTTGGAATTGGCACTTGAGACATAATTGAACTATTTTTATCAAATCGCAGTGTTACCAGAACATCAACGGTACTTCAAACTATTTTTGAGTTCATATCTTGGAAGTCTACAAGATCAACAGAGTAATTCATAGGTTCCCGAGCTTGTGTGTTAGTTGGAGAAACCTCATGGGACATCATTACACCAGTATATACAAAATACATCGTTCCCAGAATATTTACGGTACTCCAAACAATTCTTGAGTTCAGATCTTGAAGGTCTTCAAGACCAACAGAGTGCTTGATAGGTTACTGAGCTTGTGTGTTAGCTGTAGAAATCCCATGGGACATCATTACATCAGTATTTCAAAACAAAATCAACATTCCCAGAATAGCTATGGTACTCCAAACCATTCTTGAGTTCAGATATTGAAGGTCTACAACACCAATAGAGGGATTCATACGGTCCTGAGCTTGTGTGTTAGTTGGAGCAACCCCATGGGACATCATTACATCAGTATACACAAATCACAACATTCCCAGAGTTCCTGCGGTACTCCAAATAATTCTTGAGTTCAGATATTGGAGATCTTCAAGACCAGCAGAGTGATTCATAGGTTCCCGAGCTCGTGTATTAGTTGGAGAAACCCCATGGGACATTATTACATCAGTATATAAAAAATCAACATTCTCAGAATATCTGAAGTACTCCAAACCATTCTTGAATTCAGATTTTGGAGGTGTACAAGACCAACAGAGTAATTCAAAAGGTTCCCGAGCTTGTGTGTTAGTTGGAGAAGCCCCATGGGACATCATTACATCAGTATACACAAATCACAACATTTTCAGAGTTCCTGCGGTACTCCAAATCATTCTTGAGTTCAGATATTGGAGGTCTACAAGACCAACAGAGTGATTCATAGGTTTCCATGCTTGTATGTTAGTTGGTGAAGCCCCATGGGACATCATTACACCAGTATATACAAAACACAATTTTTCCAGAATATTTACGGTACTCCAACACTGGCGGAGCCAGCTATTGTTATTTGGTGGGGCACCGCTTGGTGCAAGAATAATAGCCGTTTAGAACAATGGTGTGATTGCATCGTGTTGTGCCCCACCTCTGTCTCCGCCAGTGTACTCCAAACCAGTCAGTTAAACTTTTTGCATGCGCAAAAGAGTTTTTAAAAACTAAAACTAAAACTAAAATTAAAATTAAAACGACTACACGCTATGATGGTTATAATCGAACTGCTTGCGATTTATTGTTGATTTCTCTATTTATAATTGACAATTTTGTTTGTGTTTTAAATTGAAATAAGAACTGTGTGCGATACCGGTCAAAGTTGTGTTTACGTTGTTTAAAAGGATAGTAGCGTCATTTATTCGCTTGATGATTCCAGTTGAATAGACCTTTTCGTATGTGCAATTTGCATGATGTAATTGGACCAAATTAAAAATACAAGGAGTTGTTGGTTGTAGCATTTCGGATTCACATATAAAATTTTCTGAGTCCTCTTGGCATGGTTGTGAGGATTCGAAGATGTGTGAATTATTGTTGATAAGATAGTTCGACTTGATGTGGATTCGACTTCCATTTAAAATGAGTGGACTAACATACTCAAAACTGTAGATTTCACTTGAGAACTGTGGAACTTTTAACATGTACATAACGTGTGTATTATTCATTGCGACCTGTGTACTTGATTTACTTAAAAAGTCTTCAAAGGATTTTACGTGGATATTTAGGTGTTCGAGGAACTGTTTAATTCTTAAGTAGTCCTTCATAGTTAAGAGTTGACTACTAGGGATTCCATTTTTGCAAGTAAAATAGCATCTTCTAGCACTTCTATTTGATGTTGAGCGGCGTTAAGATTTAGCAAAATTGTGGGGAGGTTGATTTCAATTGCATGTTGTTGTGTTGATTTGATATCCAAGTCTACTAACTCGTTGACGGCTTGATTTTGATGTTTAATTCGGTAGTTGATATTTTCATTGATGTAGATTTGCTGATTGTTATTGTCAATTAGGGCGTTCATGGTATTGTTGATGATGTGGAGATCCTCGGCATCGGGTGTTCCAGCAATCCATTTTAAAATCGTTCCAATTGTGTCCCAACGTTTCACTCGACTGAACGATGGTATAATTTTCAAAAGGTTTGATACAAAGATTGTTTCTATTTTCCAATAATTTGTAAAGCTGCTTATTGTATACATTATTTTTTATCACTTCGTCAAATTTTACAATTATGTCATGTAGTTGTGATAAATTAATGGGTTGTATTATTCTCATGTATCCATTTTTAATTTTTGCTTTCCTAGAGGTATTATGGCTATTGGGTTTTATTTAAATCATGTATTTGTATTTGTCCTTGCATAGGAATTGCTGTACACATCAAAATTCTGAAACAATAAAGTATTGAACAAACATTCGTTTTTCTTAAATTCGTTTTGTGAATTTTGCGATTATTGATGTCAATAATATTAGTACTATAATCCTCTTTAACTTTGATCTTTTTATATTTACTTTTCGCTTTGAGATATCATGTGTTTTTTAAATGCATCAGATCCTGGTTCAAAAGTTGGATAAGTTTCTTCGGGAATTTTTCGTTCTTCTTGTCGTACATCTGGATAACTTTTTCATGGCTTTTGTTTTTCTTTTATTAATTTCATTTGCATCTAAATTTTTATTAATTTCTCCGATGTAAATATTATTAGGAGTGTTTTACAAAACTATGGATTAAATGATTATATTTATACACAGTTGATCTCATTAATTCAGCAACATCCATGTTTGGAAAATCTTTTTATGCATCTTGAAATTTCTCTTAAAGTTGAATGGCATCTTTCGATTTGACCATTTGTATCTGATCTGTGAACAGGGTTTTAAAATCTGAATATTCAAGTTTCGTAATCTTTGCTCTATAACATTTGAATTAAAAGTACTTTCATTATCCATTATTACAATTTTTGGTATACTCCATTCATGAATTAGGTCAAATAAGGCATCTTCTACATCTAGAGAGGATTTAGAGTCGATTGCTCTATATTTTTAGAGCTTGGAAAATTTATCAATGGTTGTTAGGAATAAATTATCTAAATTGTAAACAAATATATCAACATGAATTATTTCTCCAGGTTGCTGGGGTATTGGGGTTTAAATGGTACAAACTTCTGGGGTTACGTTGGTATTTTTCTGTTTTGCAAACCTCACAAGTTTTTACAAATTCTTTTACTTTCTTTTTCCATTTTAGGAAATAAAAATCTTTTAGAAGTTGCTCTGTATTTTCTACGTCATTTCTGTGGGCGAACTGATGAATTTTTGATTTCTTCAAGTTGTCTTTCTTCAGTATTGATATCTTGAACCTTTTTTTGCGAAAATCTAACTTTAATAGTTCTTGGATTAAAATTTTGCCTATAAATTTCTTGAATAGTTGCCATTATTGGTTCAGTAGTAAAAATTCCATTAAGGACGTTCGAATTTAGAAATTTTTTCAATGTATTTATTAGAAATTCGTTTGTGAATCGGGTTTCGATAAAAATGTGTCTTTTATAATTTTCGAAAGGAACTACTAAGCCATAACTCGACCGATTCCCAATTTTGAACAGTAGTTGATTTTTGAAAACATTAATAGGGGCTTCCGTTGAAGGAATGAAAGAGCTATCATCTTCATCAGATGAATGAATTTGATGGTCATGCTCTTCAATAAAAGCTTTCCATCTTTTTAATTTTGCATTATTATTTTTTGGCGAAATTGTGAAAGTTAACGGTTGATGGTCTGTGTAAATTAAAATTTTGTGACCATATATAAAATTTCTGAGAGTATGCAGTGCCCAAACTATAGCAAGCATCTCTTTTTCGTTAGTTGCATAATTCTCATCGGTACTTGAAAGAGTTTTTGAAATGAAAGTGATGGGTCTTTCTCCATCATGAAAATTTTGTGACAATACGGCACCAATTGCTTTATTAGAAGCATCAGTGGTTAGTAAAAATGGTTTTTGGAAATCAGGAAATGCTAATACATCTTCTGAAGATAAAATATCTTTTAATAATTTAAAGCTTTTTTCCATCCTGATCTAATTCAATTTTAAAATTTCTGGATTCATTCTTCGAAACTTGCTTATGACCGTTTTCTCCTTTTAGAAATTTTGTTAAAGGTTTTGCAATTTTGGCATAGTTTTTAACAAATCTTCTATAATATCCAGATAGTCCAAGGAACGCACGTAATTCTTTTAAATTAGTGGGTTCTGGATATCTTTGAATACTTTCAATTTTCTTTGGATTTGGTTTTAATCCTTTTTGGGATACAATAAATCCAAGAAATTCAACTTCAGATTTTAACCATTCAGATTTGTCTGGTTGAATTTTAAAATTAGCTTTGCGTAATGTTTCCAATATTATTTTTAAGTTTTTGATTTGCTCATCTAAAGTTTCACCAAATATGATAATGTCATCTATATAGACATAACATATTTTTCCAATATGCTCATGGAGAACATCATCCATAACTCGTTGAAATATGGCAGGAGCATTTTTTAAACCAAAGGGTAAACGAACGAATTCATACTTTCCATTGTTTACCGAAAAAGCTGTTTTCTCTATATCATTATTATTCAAAGGAATCTGGTGAAAACCAGATGCAAGGTCGATGGTTGTGAAATATTTCATCTTTCCCAAATTTGCTAGAATTGTAGAGGTATCAGGTATCGGATACCTGTCACTTATTGTTTTTTGATTCAATTTTCGGTAATCAATAACAAGTCGGTATTTTTTCTGACATGAGGCATCTTGTTTTTGGAACAATCCACACGGGAGAATTATACGGAGATCTAGATGGTCGTATAATTCCATCGTGTAACATTTTTCAATTTGATTGTTTACTTCATTTTTAAAGGCTTGCGGATAAGGATATGATTTTGAATAAATAGGTTCATTATCAGTGGTACGTATATCTGCACGTATTTTTGTGGTAAAAGTTAACTTCTCATCAGGTGGTTGAAATAAATCTTGGTATTGGTTTAACAAATTATGTACCTTGTCCTTTTCGTCTTGTTGCAAATGTTCATCTCGGATGCGAATTTGATTTACCTCCTGTAATCGATGCGCTAATAAAGGTATAACATTATTATTGATTATCAACACATTTTCCTTGGTATCAATAATTGCTTCCATTTCTTTTAATGTATCATGGCCGATAATTGCGTCGAATGATCGCAACTTGTCCATGTGATACAATTTCACATTTACGTCAGAATATGGCCTAAAAAGTTTTGCTTGGGAATAAGTTTGAATTTGAATATTTCCTCCAACTGAAGAAACATTGAAAGGTTTATTTACTGGATGTGAAATTCTTGCGAATTTCGGATGAATAAAATTTTTATTCGATCCAGTGTCGACTAATATTTTTAAAGGATCATTTCGATTACCATAGAATAGAAAATATGGTAATGCAGACTTTATTCTAAAAAATTTAATTCTGGTTCTTCGTTATGTTCTTCTAATTCTTGAGGATACTGGTACTCCAAATTTTCAGCATATCTTTCGAATGAAGGTCCTGCTGGGCATTCTTCGTGCGATGTATAAGGTAAATTTTCAAAGTATTGTTGCGTATCAATATCATCGCATTCTGTTTCAATATGGAATTGTTTCGGATTCCTATTATGTATTAAAGGCCGGTTTATATAGTTTACCGTTCTCGTAGATACATCAGTATCAATTGGCTCAGGTTTAATATTTTTAGGAACGAATGGTTGCGCAGAAGGATTTACAACCTGTCTGTTATAAACATATGGATTATATTGTGCATTTTTGGGGACAACAGGTTGTGGGGCTGCATTTACCACATGTCGATTATGAATATATGGATTATATCGTGGGTTTTTAGTAATGAATGGTTGCCTTGGAAAGATTGGATTATATTGTGGTCTCGAAATTTGTCTAGTCAAGTGTTGTGAAGATAGTGGTTGAAAATATTGTGGTGTGAATGTAGTTGGTATTCTGGGTGGTATTTTTGATGGTATTTTTTGTTGCTGATACTATGGATGTTGAGAGAAGATAGGAGTGTCGGTTTTTAATTTTGTGTAACTTTTCCTAAATTCCGAAATGCGTTACAATAATTGTAAGCTTGGGCTAATGATTCTGCCCTGTAATTTTTTAGGAATTTACCCATATCTCCATCTAAACCTCGTATGAAAGCATCCATCGCCTTTTCATTGTACATTTCAATAATGGATTTCGAGGCTTCAGGGTGATTATAACGACTATCACTCTTGACGTGATTAGCTATATGGGATAGTATAGCACTCACTTCGTTGTAGTATTTCTCAAGATCCTTGCCTCTCTGTTGTACACTCATTAATTGACAGTCCAAAGTTGCCAAATCTCGCTTTTCTCCATAATAAGTTAATAAGGTATTTTTTATCATAAGCCAATTTAAGTTAACATTCGAGGAGACCAAGGCGTTATTCGCCTCTCCTCTTACTTTCCTTCTTATGGTTCTGCATACTATGTGAAACTTATTAAATTGGTTGATAGAACCATTTGTTTTAGGTCGATATAAGTTCACTAATTTTTCCGCATCGTCAAGCCAAACATGTAATTTACTTGGCTCGCCGTTAAAAGTTGGAAGAGCTTTGACCAGATCGGGTATGTCTTCTATGGCTTCGGGATCAACTGGTTGATTATTTTGATCCACCAAATATAGTGGGGGATCAGAATAGTCAGGGGTGGTTGGTGTTGCAGTAGTTATTGCAGTTTCAATAGCCAAAAGTCTGGTTAATATTGAATTTATTTGTTCCTCAGCCATTTGGAATTTACTATGTTATTTAAAAATAATTTGGGGCTTTTTAGATAAAAGATAACGCAAACACTTCAATAGAACTTTGATTGATTTAATTTATTTGATAATACACTTCAAGTAATTGATAAAACACTTTTTCACTTTAATTTTCTTTCCTTGCTGAAATTAGAATTTTTTATTAGTAATACTTACAAAACAAACTTAAGCATAGCTCTCTATGGTGTTTCGCCAAGAGCGTAAATATTCTATCCTTTTTCAGAGAATATTTTGACTTTCCTTCGGATCCTTATCCTGTATCGGTTGGATTCCTTTCAGGTAGAGACCAGACACGAGTCTCCAACTCTCCCAGTGTAGGCGGCAAAATCCCGTTTTTCCTGCTGGTGACTAGGGGGCCTTTCCTCACGGCTGCTGCTGATGCGGCGGTCAAGTCGAAGTTTAAATTGTTCCCGATGTTTTATCACTCGCGACACAATAAATTACTCGCGCTGGTCCCTATTCGGGCGCCAGTTAAACTTTTGCATGCGCAAAGAGTTTTAAAAACTAAAACTAAAACTAAAATTAAAATTAAAACGACTACACGCTATGATGGTTATAATCGAACTGCTTGCGATTTATTGTTGATTTCTCTATTTATAATTGACAATTTTGTTTGTGTTTTAAATTGAAATAAGAACTGTGTGCGATACCGGTCAAAGGAATGCGGGCATCGGCTGGATGTTTTGACTAGCTGATGTGCAGCAGAAACGGCTGATGTGTAGCAGGAACGGCGCATGATAACTAGTCTTGAATTCAGATCTTAAAGGTCTATAAGACCAACATATTGATTCAACGGCTACTTAGCTTTTGTATAAGTTGCAGAAACCCCATGAGACATCATTACACCAACATATGAAAATTATGATATTCCCAGAATATCTACGGAACTCCAAAGCATTATTAAGTTCAAATATTTGAGGTCTACAAGATCAACAGAGTAATCCATAGGTTCTTGAGCTTGTATGTTAGTTTGAGCCCTATGGGACATCATTACACCGGTATATACAAATCATAAGATTTCCAGAATATCTACGATACCATACATGAGCTATTCCAACTCATAAAAATAGTTGAGACATCAAAGATTTTCATGTTGATCGTTTTGAATATTAGGATCTGTACTCAAGGACAGTTTGGAATTTCGTAGATATTGAACGAATTCTGTAGTGTGTCTGTAATGATGTATTGAAGTCCCATGGAGCTATTCCAACTCATAAAACTAGTAGGGACATCGAAGAACTTCATGTTAATCGATTTGAATATTAGGATCTGTAGTCAATAACAGTTTGTCGTGTCGTAGATATTTAACGAATTCTGTGCTGTGTCTGTAATGGTGTTACGAAGTACCGTGGAGCTATTCCAACTCATAAAACTAATGAGGACATCGAAGATCTTTATGTTGATCGATCTGAATAATGAGATCTGTACTCAAGGATAGTTTGGAGAGTCGTAGATTTCGAGCGAAGTATGTAGCATGTCTGTAATTGTATTACGAGGTACCTTGGAGCTATTCCAACTCATAAAAATAGTGAGAACATCAAAGATCTTCTTATTAATCGATTTGAATATTAGGATCTGAACTCAAAGACAGTTTGGAGCAATTCCAACTCATAAAAATAGTTGAGACATCGAAGATCTTGTTGTTTTTGCAGCCGTAATGCCAAGCCTGCATCGTTCAACTCGATGAGCACACAGTTTCTCAAGTTGTGCAGTTGAATGTTTCTAACATCTGCCATGTTGAGCTTCAGATCAACCTCGATAACTTCCTTCACTTGTTCTAGTGTGGGTCGTTTCGGAAGAACACCGAAATCGACGACTAGCGTGTTTTGCCTGCTTGAAGACATTTTGCGATGAATGCAAACTTGTTTCGCGACAGGATCCACAAAAAATGCAATTTTCCGTAAGAACGTAGCGAGCTATCCGAAAACACGACTATCGCGCACGACAAGTAGTTGCCAACTGGTCTGTAATGGTGTAATGAAGTCCTGTGGTGCTATTCCAACACCGGAGACCTCCATGTTTATCGATTTGAAGATTAAGATCTGTACTCAAGGATAGTTTGGAGTGTCGTAGATATTGATCGAATTAATTCTGTAGTGTGTCTGTAATGGTGTTACGAGGTATCTTGGAGCTATTCCAACTCATAAAACTAATGAGGACATCAAAGATCTTCATGTTGATCGATTTGAAGATTAAGATCTGTACTCAAGGATAGTTTGGAGTATCGTAGATGTCGAACGAATTTGGTAGTTTGTCTGTAATGGTGTAACGAAGTCCCGTGGAGCTATTCTAACTCATAAAAATAGTTGAGACATCGAAGATCTTCATGTTGATCGATTTGAATATTAAGATCTGAATTCAAGAATGGTTTGGAGTACCATAGATATTGTTAAAAATCTGTTATAACATTGGACAGGTGCAGGATTTCATCGTTAATCGTTTCAATTTTAATTATTCAAGAAGACTAAGGTGAAGTATGGTGTTGATTCCTAAGAACATCAAAATTACAACTCAAGGATAGTTTGGATGCTCTAGATCATCATATGGCCCGTAACCTGACCTGTGCAATTTTTCCTGGATGTACCAGTTAATTTTGAACATTTTTGCTGACGAAAGCAAGGATCTATCTCTTGAATCTGATTTTTGACAGCTGATTTTCGTCTTGGGTCATGACCGGTATATTGAATCAGTTAAAAGTCTCGGATCTTTTCAAGGGGCTCGGAAGGGATTTTTAAACAGGCTGGACAGTCTCATTTTAGAAAGCTCGGAAGCCTACTCTCAAGAGGGTTGGAAGCCTCCTTTCAAGAGGCTCGGAAACCTCCTTTCAAGAGGCTCGGAAACCTCCTTTCAAGAGGCTCGGAAGCCTCCTTTCAAGAGGCTCGGAAGCCTCCTTTCAAGAGGCTCGGAAGCCTCCTTTCAAGAGGCTCGGAAGCCTCCTTTCAAGAGGCTCAGAAGCATCCTTTCAAGAGGCTCAGGCCTCCTTTCAAAAGGCTCAGGCCTCCTTTCAAGAGGCTCGGAAGTCTTTTTCAAGAGGCTCAAATGCCTCCTTTGAAGAGGCTCAGAAGCCTCCTTTCAAGAGGTTCAGAAGCCTCCTTTCAAGAGGCTCAGAGGCTCCTTTCAAGAGGCTCTTAAGCCTCCCTTTCAAGAGGCTCAGAGCCTCCTTTCAAGAGGCTCAGAAGCCTCCTTTCAAGAGGCTCAGACGCCTCCTTTCAAGAGGCTCAGTCTCCTTTCAAGAGGCTCAGAAGCCTCTCCTTTCAAGAGGCTCAGGCCTCCTTTCAAGAGGCTCAGAAGCCTCCCTTTCAAGAGGCTCAGGCCTCATTTCAAGAGGCTCAGGCTTCCTTTCAAAGGCTCAAAGCCTCCTTTCAAGAGGCTCAGAGCCTCCTTTCAAGAGGCTCAGAAGCCTCCTTTCAAGAGGCTCAGAGCCTCCTTTCAAGAGGCTCAGAGCCTCCTTTCAAGAGGCCTCAAAACCTCATTTCAAGAGGCTAGCCTCCTTTCAAGAGGCTCAAGCCTCTTTCAAGAGGCTCAGGCCTCCTTTCAAGAGGCTCAGGAAGCCTCCTTTCAAGAGGCCTCAGAAGCCTCCTTTCAAGAGGCTCGGAAGCCTCCTTTCAAGAGGCTCAGAAGCCTCCTTTCAAGAGGTTCAGGAAGCCTCCTTTCGAGAGGCTCAAGCCTCCTTTCAAGAGGCTCAGAAGCCTCCTTTCAAGAGGCTCAGAAGCCTCCTTTCAAGAGGCTCAGAAGCCTCCTTTCAAGAGGCTCAAAACCTCATTCCAGGAGGCTCCAAAGCCTCCTTTCAAGAGGCTCAGAAGCCTCTTTCAAGAGGCTCAGAGCCTCCTTTCAAGAGGCTCAAAGCCTCCTTTCAAGAGGCTCGGAAGCCTCCTTTCAAGAGGCTCGGAAGCCTCCTTTCAAGAGGCTCGGAAGCCTCCTTTCAAGAGGCTCGGAAGCCTCCTTTTAAGAGGCTCGGAAGCCTGCTTTCAAGAGGCTCGGAAGCCTCCTTTCAATATGCTCGGAAGCCTGCAATAGTCAAAACATTTCCTACAGTCAGTCCCTTGTTGTAAGAACCTAATTTTAATTGAAAAGTTTAAAAAAATTAAAATTTCAGAAAAGTTTATGGAGAGCAATATATTCCGTTAGATTTCAGGTCAATGCCGCTACGTCGAATGATACCATTATGTCCTCTTCTTCTATGTGTCCTGATTCCAACAGCTTTTGGGCGAACTCCTGGGTGTTGATGACTGACCTGCTGGCCTGTTCAATTAAGGTACACTGGGGGAAGTGGAAAAAGGGGGTAAGTGTAAAAATCGACTCGAAGAATTGGAATTGTACCTACTTTATAGTTTTTACCACATCATAACATAATGCAAGAATATACTTTGATGCTCACACTAATACTATGTTGAAATTTGTAGAATAAATACACACACACGGTTAACGCTTGAACTGTAATTTTAGGTTTTGCGAAAAGTTGATTTTTGTATTCATAAAATCAATTCTTATTTGCACCAATTGTCCTCTTTTCAAGTGAATTTATATCACAGGTGACCATTTTAAGTAATACAATTAAACTAATCCCTTTCAATTGGTAGTGGTTTGTACCAAGAAGACAAATTATTCAAAGATTTTACACTTACCCCAGGTATCAAACACTACGGGGGTAGTGGATAATTTTCTAATTAAGCAATTTTTTCTTCCCCCCAGGGTTTATTTCGACAGCTGTGAATCTTAATATTTTCCTTCTTCGTTATCATTGTGATTCCAGTGGTGATTGGACTAATATAAATGAGAAAATGCTTGATTAATCCACCTATCGGTATTGATGCCTTTCACATGTTTTAAATATGAAAAAAATATATAAGAAAGCTAAAAATGGCACTGATAGGTAAATATATTCTATAATTCACATTAATTTTTATTCATAACAAGTTTCACCATTGAATGCAATTGTTTTGCGAACAAATTGGTTAAGGACAAGTGTTTAAGAATAGTTGATAATTTTGTACGTGCTTTGCGCACACACATACATACAAATACGCACATACAGACATCATCTCAATTCGTTTAACTAAGTTGATTAGCTCATAACCCTGTAAGTCCCATTTTTCCTTTAAAAAGTTCATCTTTGGAACGAACTTATATATTTTATGTACACTTAGTGTTCGAGAAGGCAAAACCAGCCCTCCCCTAGCTATTACGAGAATTCCTTGAGGATCTATTTCGTTAAAGTAATGAAATTATTCCACAAAAGATACTCAGAGCAATTATCGTATTGATTTTAGTTATATGTAACTACTCATCACTATTGAAGGTTAAGTTAACATGGGTTTTCCACTTACCCCATCCCACTAGGGTAAGTGGAAAAACAACTCCTAATATTAAAATGAATTTCCATAAATTTCTAGCGACCAAAATGGTATGAATTACCGCACAGTTGGAGCAAAATTGACTGTTTTTGATAGTCCATTTTGATTGAATGCATTTAAATCATTTAAACTGGTTTCAACTGATTCAAACATGCACTATCGATTTTTCCTTTTCTATTTCCCCCAGTGTACCTTAATGCAAAAATTCGAAGGGGTACCTTTCAAGAAAAAGGTTGAGAACCGCTGTAAGGAAAAAAATGTAATGTAAATGTAAGGAACATTGAAGATTTGTGGGCATTTCCAGATCTTCACGTGGAATTTGCAAAAAAAAAATAAGAACGGGTTGAACGATCATTAAAATTGCTGAAAGTTCTTTACTTATGATTGCTTTTAGCTCATACTGACCATAACAGCTGTTCTCATATGCCAAGGACACACAGACAATAGCTCAGTTCGTCGAGCTGATTGTATATAAGACTATGGGTCTGTGAAATTCAATCTGAAGTACATATCTTTGTGCATTTTAGAAAGGTGCACAGGATTCTTCTAGTGAGCAAATGTATGCTATATATATATATATATATATATGTAGACGAATAATAAGAAGGAATAAGTTTTGGCTGTTACGCCCTTTTCAAATATCAATTATCTATCTGTGTATGCGCCTGGCAGATGTGGATACATAATTGAGTATCTCACTAAATAAAAAAATAAATTTAAATTAAATTTTTTGAATTAGCTCAACCCTTGTAATATTTTGGATTTATGCTGGTTGTATAACACTCTTGTGGAGTGAATTAAGGTTTTTAAGGTTTTCAAGAGCGCTACAAAACTTAAAATGTTTCTTGGGAATACTATAAAACCACGCTGACAAAACAATATGAAGAATGCTTCAGTATAATTACATTATTCCTAAGTGAACTAAGGTTTCAAAAGAAATTTGAATCCGTATATGAAAAATCACACAATTTCTATTTTTTTATACTTTATACTGTTATTATAACTTTATTGGTCGTAAAACAGTTATTTGACTTCGACAAAGTGAAATACGAATTGCGTACATAATGTAAAACCAATTTAATCAAAATTCCGCGGAAAAAAATAGAAATTTCGTTTCGTTTCGAAAAATTTCGAATCAAATGAACCTTGATTTCGTTTCGTTTCAAAGTTTCGAAAGTAAATCCATATTTCGTTTCGTTTCGATCCGAATCAACATAGACATTTTAAATTTCGTTCCGTTTCGTTTCGTTAGGAAAAAGTGTGTCATCGCATACACTTAAATCATTGCAATGTTTTGACTAATCCGGAAATCCGTGTGCAATATGCATGCTTATACTGGCCATAGCTGGTCTCGATTGATTGTGTCACCTGTATTCGCGACATTTCTGCAGTCTGCCCATGAATCCCGCCTAATGCTGCCACATGAACTCTCTTGCAATTGGTCGGCGGCATAAAATTTGAGAAAGTTTATGTTAGGCGGTGCTCAGCAGTGTGATTTCGCCGAATGGCCATTCCAGCTAAATAACTTTCAGATGGATTTCGGCTAAACGGTTTATTCGGTCAAATGACTTATCAAATTATATCAAACGGTCTCTCCCCGTTCTGTTCTATTGTCCCATTAGTCATCAGCATAGGTCCTGTCTGTCACCGTAACTTGTCTTGTGTGCGGTTGGGCAAAATTTTGAATCAATCCGACTCGCAGAAACTTTTGGTGCCCTTGCCTGTTAGGTGCAACTTTTACTTCGTTTGTGCCCTAATGAGTTCAAAAGTTCAAGCGGTTTACTTGAATGTATGAATTATTAACTTATTATTGATGTTCTTCATTTTTTCCGCATATTCTCCATGACCATTCTTCATTATGACAGCATTCGGTATGTTGTAAGGTTTTTATTGCTTGCTGTCCTATTTATGTACCTCATCACTCTTCATTCCACAAATAGACCCTACGTGAGTAAATCCATAAACGACGGAAATAAAGAAATAAATCAATGGTCTGATAAACTTTCTCCTTCATCGCCTCGTGGGACGCACCTGTTCACCATCAGCAAAACGATCCACAGAGCCGTTATTGAGTTATTCGACGAAATGACCTCTTTGGTGGAATGCCAAGGCATGAGGCAAAAAAGCGGAAATCGTTCCATTCTCGTCTGAATCGAGCGCAGAAATTGAAGCCAAACATCAGGAAATTAACGATATTACGGTTCGGTAAATAGGAAGTGCTCACCGCCGTCGTTGTCGTCAATTTTCGACGAAAAAAAATCGCGATACAAGAAAAAAAAATTGCGACACGGGAAATAACTTTTTTTAATGTCTTCCCAGATAAGAACGGATGCATGCCTGATGGCACCGAGCGCAACGTGGCAACCGTGGTCCCGCATCTGTCAAGTGTCATGCGAAATCGAAGAAGTGTGCTCGGCGGAGCCGTTGCTTACTTTGTTCGACATTAGCCGTGTTTTCCGTACCTATTGATATTGATTAGTACTCTGCGGTGGCCTATCTTCCCTGCTCGACACGGTGTACCATTATGGAGCTATTATTAGAGGCGAGGGATTCCTCCATTCTATCTGTGCCGTGATGATGCTGGTGATCATTATTTTGAAATTTAATCGATTAAAACAGTGTCGAGGGTTGGCAGCAGCAACTCTACTTGCACACAAGGGTTGAACCACCCAGCGATGAATGAAAGGGGGAACGATGGCACGGGGACGTTACTGTGGAATGTTTTTCTTGCGGCTTCTCCTTCGCATCCCGTTGGAGGACATTAAACAGAAGGCAGGGGTGCGAGAAGTTCATCGCTCGTTGTCGTTGGTAGGGTGCGGTAAATGAGGAGATGTTTATCTGCATGAAATCTGCGTCATTGTTGCGTTGAAACTGTTGTGGAATGTGTTTTGAAGATTTGTTGTTGCCGAGGATGGATAATGCCTGATGGGGTGAATTAAAAACAGAGGAAAAAGGGAAAGTGATATTGCAGATAAGCAACGACAGCAGACTTTGCGCTCCATTTGATGTTCATTTACCTGTGGAAACGGGAAAAAACGAGACGAGAGTTTATAAATAGCATTTCGAGAGGTAACATCGTTTCCATTTTTCCCATTAGCTCTATGTGAGTGCATTATCGATTGTAGACAACACAATATATGCTTTTTAGTACACTTCAAAATCTAAAATAGTTTTAACACATCCTATCGACTATTATTGATTGATTGATTGATTGATTGATTGATTGATTGATTGATTGATTGATTGATTGATTGATTGATTGATTGATTGATTGATTGATTGATTGATTGATTGATTGATTGATTGATTGATTGATTGATTGATTGATTGATTGATTGATTGATTGATTGATTGATTGATTGATTGATTGATTGATTGATTGATTGATTGATTGATTGATTGATTGATTGATTGATTGATTGATTGATTGATTGATTGATTGATTGATTGATTGATTGATTGATTGACTGATTGATTGATTGATTGATTGACTGATTGATTGATTGATTGATTGATTGATTGATTGATTGATTGATTGATTGACTGATTGACTGATTGATTGATTGATTGATTGATTGATTGATTGATTGATTGATTGACTGATTGATTGATTGATTGATTGATTGATTGATTGATTGATTGATTGACTGATTGATTGATTGATTGATTGATTGATTGATTGATTGATTGATTGATTGATTGATTGATTGATTGACTGATTGATTGACTGATTGATTGATTGATTGATTGATTGATTGATTGATTGATTGATTGACTGATTGATTGATTGATTGATTGATTGATTGATTGATTGATTGATTGATTGATTGATTGGTTGATTGATTGATTGATTGATTGATTGATTGACTGATTGATTGATTGATTGATTGATTGATTGATTGACTGATTGATTGATTGATTGATTGATTGATTGATTGATTGATTGGTTGATTGATTGATTGATTGCCTGATTGATTGATTGTCTGATTGATTGATTGATTGATTGATTGATTGATTGATTGATTGATTGATTGATTGATTGATTGATTGATTGATTGATTGATTGATTGATTGATTGATTGATTGATTGATTGATTGATTGATTGATTGATTGATTGATTGATTGATTGATTGATTGATTGATTGATTGATTGATTGATTGATTGATTGATTGATTGATTGATTGATTGATTGATTGATTGATTGATTGATTGATTGATTGATTGATTGATTGATTGATTGATTGATTGATTGATTGATTGATTGATTGATTGATTGATTGATTGATTGATTGATTGATTGATTGATTGATTGATTGATTGATTGATTGATTGATTGATTGATTGATTGATTGATTGATTGATTGATTGATTGATTGATTGATTGATTGATTGATTGATTGATTGATTGATTGATTGATTGATTGATTGATTGATTGATTGATTGATTGATTGATTGATTGATTGATTGATTGATTGATTGATTGATTGATTGATTGATTGATTGATTGATTGATTGATTGATTGATTGATTGATTGATTGATTGATTGATTGATTGATTGATCTGGCCGAAAGTCATTTGGCCGAGAGGGTAATTTGGCCAAAAGAGTCATTTGGTCGAATAGGTCATTTGAAAAGTGAGAAATTAGGAATGAGAAGAGAAACGTCTCACTTCTCACTCTTTTTTTTCTCTCTTCTCAATATAAAAAGTGGCGCACTTTGCGAAGTGGGCTACTAATTCCGCGCTTCTCACTTTTTACAGCAAGAAAAGAAAAATGAAGAGTGAGAAGTGAGACGTTTCTCTTCTCATTCCTAATTTCTCACTTTTCAAATGACCTATTCGGTCAAATATCCTATTCGACCAAATGACTCTTTCGACCAAATAAGCCTTTCGACCAAATGACCCTTTCGACCAAATGACCCTTTCGGCCAAATGACCCTTTCAGCCAAATGAGCCTTTCAGCCTTACGATGGCTAATGAATTTTTCGGCCAAACGACCCTTTCGGTCAAACGACCCTTTTGGCCAAATAACCCCCCTTTCGGCCTAATGACCTTTTCGACCAAATGACAATTTTGGCTGACCCTTTCGGCCAAATGACCCTTTCAGCCAAATGAGCCTTTCGGCCTTACGATGGCTAATGAATTTTTCGGCCAAATGACCCTTTCGGTCAAACGATCCTTTCGGCCAAACGACTCTTTTGGCCAAATAACCCTTTCGGCCAAATGACCTTTTCGGCCAAATGACCCTTTCGGCCAAATGACCCTTTCGGCCAAATGACCCTCTCGGCCAAATGACCCTTCGGGCCAAATGAGCCTTTCGGCCTTACGATGGCTAATGAATTTTTCGGCCAAATGACCCTTTCGGTCAAACGATCCTTTCGGCCAAACGACTCTTTTGGCCAAATAACCCTTTCGGCCTAATGACCTATTCGGCCAAATGACCCTTTCGGCCAAATGACCCTTTCAGCCAAATGAGCCTTTCGGCCTAACGACGGCTAATGATTCTTTCGGCCAAATGACCCTTTCGGTCAAACGACCCTTTTGGCCAAATAACCCTTTCGGCCTAATGACCTTTTCGGCCAAATGGCCCTTTCGGCCAAATGACCATTTCGGTCAAACGACCCTTTCGGCCTAATGACCTTTTCGGCCAAAAGGCCCTTTCGGCCAAATGACCCTTTCGATCAAACGACCCTTTCGGCCAAATGACCCTTTCGGCCAAACGACCCTTTTGGCCAGATAACCCTTTCGGCCTAATGACCTTTTCGACCAAATGGCTATTTTGGCTGACCCTTTCGGCCAAATGACCCTTTCAGCCAAATGAGCCTTTCGGCCTTACGATGGCTAATGAATTTTTCACTCAAATGACCCTTTCGGTCAAACGATCCTTTCGGATAAACGACTCTTTTGGCCAAATAACCCTCTCGGCCTAATGACCTATTCGGCCAAATGACCCTTTCCGCCAATTGACCCTTTCAGCCAAATGAGCCTTTCGGCCTAACGACGGCTAATGATTCTTTCGGCCAAATGACCCTTTCGGCCAAACGACCCTTTCGGCCAAATAACCCTTTCGGCCTAATGACCTTTTCGGCCAAATGACCCTTTCGGCCAAATGACCCTTGCAGCCAAATGAGCTTTTCGGCCTTACGATGGCTAATGAACTTTTCGGCCAAATGACCCTTTCGGTCAAACGACCCTTTTGGCCAAACGACTTTTTTGGCCAAATAACCCTTTCGGCCAAATGACCCTTTCAGCCAAATGAGCCTTTCGGCCTAACGACGGCTAATGATTCTTTCGGCCAAATGACCCTTTCGGCAAAACGACCCTTTTGGCCAAAAAACCCTTTCGGCCTAATGACCCTTTCGGCCAAATGACCCTTTCGGCCAAATGAACCTTTCGGTCAAACGACCCTTTCGGCCTAATGACCTTTTCGGCCAAATGACCCTTTCGATCAAACGACCCTTTCGGCCAAATAACCCTTTCGGCCTAATGACCCTTTCGGCCAAACGACCCTTTTGGCCAAATGACCCTTTCGGCCTAATGACATTTTCGGCCAAATAACCCTTTCGGCCAAATGACCCTTTCGACCAAATAACCCTTTCGGTTAAATGACCCTTTCAGCCAAATGACCCTTTCAGCCAAATGAGCCTTTCGGCCTAACGACGGCTAATGAACCTTTCGGCCAAATTACCCTTTCGGTCAAACGACCCTTTCGGCCAAATTACCCTTTCGGTCAAACGACCCTTTCGGCTCAATGATCCTATCGGAAAAATGACCCTTTCGGCAAAACGACCTTTTCAACCAAATGACCCTTTCGGCCAAACGACCTTTTCAACCAAATGACCCTTTCGGCCAAACGACCCTTTCGACCAAATGACCCTTTCGGCCAAACGACCCTTTCGACCTAACGACCTTTTCGGCCAAATGACCCTTTCGGCCAAATGACCCTTCCGGCCAAATGACCCTTTCAGCCAAATGAGCCTTTCGGCCTAACGACGGCTAATGAACTTTTCGGCCAAATGACCCTTTCGATCAAACGACCCTTTCGGCCTAATGACCCTTTCAGCAACACTACCTTTTCGACCAAATGACCATTTCGGCCAAATGACCCTTTCGGCCAAATGACTTTAGGCCCTATGGTCGGTTCGGCTAAATAAATTTTGGCCTAGTGGCATTCGGCCAAATGGCTTTCGGCCGAATGGATTCCGGCCAAACGATCCTTCCTCGATTGATTGATTGATTGATTGATTAAGCTTGAGCTTGAGCTTGATTGACTGCTCGTAGTTGCTACTCCATTATGACCAGATCAGCTGTTCTTGCATTAGGAACCAACAGATGTTTGCTTGGGACTAGCACACATCTTCAATGTACAAGTACTGGTGATCTCATTTGTTAGGTCATACTGGCGCCTGCCACGTCAGAATGCAAGTCAATGTAGGGAAGGGGAGGAAATGATGATGCAATCACTCGCCCACTGCAAGCCGAATATACCTCTGCACTTGCCACGAGTTCATGCGGAATTTGTTGGAATTTCTGGGTTAGGTTGGAGAGGCAGAGGTCCGTCTTGGTTAACGAGCTGCCAATGTGATAGATAGGAGAAGGTAACTGATGGAATTTCTAATTGGATGTAGGAAACGAGCTCTATAGTTCATTTCCAATTCTAGCAGATTACTGTTAGAATACTCAAGTTGAAGGTATAGGAATAGTAATGGAAACGGTATGGAAGTCCATTTCCAGTTCTAGCGATTGCTAGAACATGAGAAATAAAGAAAAAAAAAGTAGGAGAATGGAACGGACCTGGGATTGAACTCACGACCTCCTGCGTATGAGGCAGAAGCGGTAGCCATATGACTACCAAGCCCGCTTCGAAACAAGAGAGATCACGCACTGAACTGATTAATTTTATTACCGGCCGCGCGATGCAGAACACAATAATTCGTCCGACCACGCGATCGTTCTGCTGTCCGAAACAAGAGAGATCACGCACTCTGATTGATTGATTGATTGATTAATGTGAGAAAGTAAGAAGTGCGAAATGAGAAATGCGAAGTGTGAGTTGATAAATGAGAAGAAAGACGTCTCACTTCTCACTCCTTTTTTGTACTTCCCAATTCTCAGTGTCAAAAAATAGAAGAGCGAAGAGGAAAGTCTTATTTTTCATTCATCATTTCTCATTTGTCACTTCTCACTGCGAAAAGTGGAGATTTCAAAATGAGGAAATGAGAAATAAAAAGTATGACATGAGAAGTGAAAAATAAAGAGTGAGCAGAGTGCAGCAGAGTACGCGTCTCACTGTTCACTGATTATTCCTCATTCCTCAATTCTCACTGTAAAAAGTGAGAATTGT
Organism: Armigeres subalbatus; assembly: GCF_024139115.2. NCBI lineage: Eukaryota > Metazoa > Arthropoda > Insecta > Diptera > Culicidae > Armigeres > Armigeres subalbatus. Next base: position 258,415,275 of record NC_085139.1, read on the forward strand.
GAAGTGAGACGTTTCACTCCCACTTCGCAATCCTCAATTTTCACAGTGAGAAATAAGTTGTCGTCTCTTACTCATCATTTATTATTTCTCATCGCTCACTTTTCGCGATTTGAAGTGAGAAGTGAGAAATAATTAGTGAGACGTGAGAACTGAGATATTTTATTACTCACTTCTCGCTTCTCATTGTAATAAGTGAGAAGAGCAAAGTGAGAAGTTAGACGACACTTTTCTCACTCATCACTTCTTACTTCTCATTTCTCACTTTTCGCATTGAGAAATGAAAAGTGAGAATTGATTATTGAGAAGTGAAACGTCAAATGCCCTATTCGGCCGAATGCTTTATACGTTCAAATGACTATCGGCCAGATGGGTTTCAGCCGAATGCGTTTCAGCTAGACTGATGTGATATCGATGTCATATGAATGGAAAAGAAGTAAACGATTATTGGACCATCAACATCTGAACTTGTATGACTCCAACTGAATGAACGTACATGAATTTGCCAATGAAATGGCAATTCTAACGCTCGATTGGCTACAGATCGAAACGATTGAGCACCTTTTCGAATAACTACACATACTTCCCTACCGCTTAACCAAGCAAGGATGCCAGGTCACACATGCTCCCCATGTGCTGACCAACCTTTCGATAACTCAAGTGTTGGTTCGTTTGAACGAAGCCGATAATTAATGATAATTGATGATGTCGAAACCAAACCAAAACACATTCCATGCTGTCCTCTCTCCCTTATTTCGGATCCAGATATCTAGATTTTCCAAAGCGATCCTTCTGCATCAGTTAGTTAGCAATGGCTCTAATCCATGCCTACACATCTAGCACCGGAGCAACGGGTAAAACTTCGATTTTACAAACAGCAAACAAATCGACCCTGCAGTGCAAGTTTTCCGCACGAATTGCTGGATGTGTGCTGCTTCGAACTGAACGCAGCTCTGAATTTAATGACCCGGCTTAGTTATAAATGCCTGTACAGGGGGATAGTGTGCGTGCCTCCCGGCGAGGTGATTAGATACAGTTTTAAACGATGATGGTCACCTACTGGGAAGCCCTTCCGGCATTGGACATGATGGTGTGTGACTTTGTCGCGCCCGACCTTCCTCCGCCGGACGGTCCGCGGTATCGTACCTTGCGGATAGTTAATTTATTACCGAAATGGTGTTTAAACGATTGTATGAGTTGGCGAGCAAACGGTACACGGATGCGGATGATTGCAGCAGCTCCGGGTGTTAGAATGGAGCGATAGCGCAGCTATCCGGTATTTGAGTGCAGCAAATATTTGAATGCTTAATGATTCATTGCTAATTGAAAATGGGTTTCAATGTTGCGAATAGATTTTACGTAGGAAGGGGCATCTACGCATAGAGGCAAAATAGAAGTTTTTGCAATATCGCATCATAGTATCAGTTTGGTAATACATTGTTAAGTAGCAATAAAGACAATAATATTCTTTTTTATGTAGTTTATCATTTTCAAAGATGCTTTTATTTGGCTTCGCAAGATTTAATTAGCTTATATTAGAAGACACTTGTAATAAAATCTCGCTTAACTTTTCAAAAGGACCTAAGTAACATTTTTTTCATGAAATAATTTGAGTACTGCAATCAAAAGCTTTCATGTTTTTCTGTTGATTGCGCTATTCAAATTAATTCATGAAAAAATGTTACTTAGGTCCTTTTGAAAAGTTAAGCGAGAAATCATGCTAAATGAAATGAAAAGCCACAATGAATAATAAATATAAAAGCATATGTTCAGAAGGACATACATAGATAACAACATTTTTCATACGCGAATGACCGTTGACAAAAGGTGTTAGTCGATATAGTAGTGGAAAATGCAGTCAAACGAATATCCTACCTTTATACCTGCACAATGTACACATGCCGTCCAATGCCTATTAGTCTTGTTTGATATATTTTTCATTGTACTCATATCGATAACAATTGAGCGAAAACAAGCCATTCATGATGGAAGTAAGGAACGTTATATGACTTATTCAACATACACTAAATGATTTGTCGAGATTTTTTTTGTATTTGAAATCAAACCTGAATATGAGGCATTGTAACAAAATGCATCCTTGTTTTCTGAGTGGCTTACATATTTTGATTAGAATACACATGTTCTTCCAAGCTTTAGTATCAATCATGAAATAAAACGAAACAAGATCAGTGAAACCATATTGGATCATCCACTTCTACATTACCAGTCTGGTGATGGTGGTCTGATGGGGGCTGCCAGCATCGGAATTCCATCCTAAACGGGAAGCATCATCATCCTCACGGTCGTGTCACATCGATCGAAAAAACCACCAGCAGCGGAAGGGATAATCGAATGATGGTCGGGGCTCCAAACACGGCCAACCCATAGGTACCAACATATTTCAGCAACAGCCCTTCGCTAGTAGAGAAGGGGATGCAAAAGCACTGCTGCCATCGTTAGCAGTAGCACCACCGCAAATAACATGTTTGCGGGTTTCCGCATTTCGCTACATAGACTGCTTTCAACGGAATTATTGGAGCGTGTAACAGATAAGGAGTGCTGGATAAGCGTGGCTCATTGCTTGCATCATTTTTTGCCCCATGGTTTGTGCGATTTTCCCATGGGTGAAATCAGTTTCTACGATGATGATGATGACGACATTTTTTGGCAGTGATGACTGGATTACAATTTTGTATCTCAATAGGATGAAACACCATGCGTCCGCTTGAAACTTTGGACAGCCACTCTTTTCTATATGGTCGGGGTTCAGACAAACCGCACCAAGCGGCTTTTCGACTGACTTGTGATGTTTTGTTTGTAAAAAGAAAACGGAAATCATTTCATGTCAATCCATACCTACATTTATTGTAGGATATCCTTAGTTATAAGATTGAGAGATATTCGATACGCTTTGTGATCAATTGAATCTGCTAAACGAAAGCTTGGGCAGAAAAATGAGAAATTTTTGGTTGGCGCTTGGTGTGATTTGGCTGAACCCCGGCCATATGGTCGGGGTTCAGCCAAACCGCACCAAGCGGCTTTCGACTGACTTATGATATTTTGTTCGTACAAGGACAACGGAAATAGTTTCATATCAATTTAAGCATACATTTGCAGTACACTCATGTGAATAAAATATCGAAATTCATAAATAATGCCTTATGAAACACCAAAAGTTCATTTCATAGTTGTTTCATAAGACATTTATGATAAACTTAATCATTCATATAAATTACAAAAACATCCCTAATGGATTCCAATGAGTTTCCTTATTAAAAATAATCATAAGGCACTCTTATGGAACAACACGTAATTCCATGTGTTCATAAAAAAAAAGTCATTCTTCGTTTTTTTCAGGTCGGCCGACCACGATTTTTACATAATTTTGTATATTCGCAATTAACTATAGACAATAAATACGATTTATGCTGTTCCACGATTTGGACAATTTTCGATTACGGATACAGGTAAGTGGTTGCTAAAAAATACAGTAGAAAACTTTTGATATAATTTTGTTTCCAGTTTCCAGTTTCTGCTTTGTTTCCAGTTTCTAAAAACTGAAACTAGATGTCAATACGCAGTAGCGAGCACAACCAAGATGCAAGAGACTCTCCGGCAATCCCAGGGTCGGCTAACTACTGGGTAATCAAGGGTTTTTCGCGGTAAACAAAAACTAACAACACAGAACTTTCACTTTCCTTGTATAATTTTATTTTTCCTATTTGTGGCGTGTGCGTGTTGTTCTGTGTAATCAAATTGTGTGTTAATTTGTTAAGTGTACCCTAATTCTATCGAACGTACCGGTACATACCGCTGCTGCTGTTGATGACGGGGCCGAAATAGCCGCCACAGTGACTCCAGTCCAACTGTGCGGCCAGAAATCTCGCTAGAATAGCGAGGCGAGCGGTGAACGGACAATCTTTGTCCGACGGGGCCAGCGGGCGTTGCTGGACGATGGTGGGCAGGCGTCTTCCCTCGTAGGCGCGATCGGCCGGCCGTGGCTTAGCCACCTTGGACGGCCGAGAGGGGAACTCCTCCTTGACGATTAGGGCCTACGGCCCGAGGAGTCGTCCGGTGAAGGACGTTAAAATCCTTGACTGATTAGGCGCGGAAGCCAAATGACTTCGCGGGCCGAACCGTGTGCTGGACGAATTGGCAGTTCGAAAAATACGTAGAAAAAGAGACGTAGGAAAAGAGATCCTGAACACTTTCCCCCAATGTGTAATCTAGCTCCTGCTAGGAAAAGGGGGGGGGGGGGGGCGGTCACTATTCTCACTGCACTTCAACACGTCTACAGCACACGGACGCCTGATATCAAAGAGGCCGAAGTTGGGCAATGGCTTCTCTTTTAAAACAAATTCCCTTCATAATTCTCCCGCTATTTTGCATTTTGCTTTCATCCAACATGGCATTTATCCAAGCATGATGCCATGTTGGATCTTTTATAGTACTCTCATGTCATTACAGCGGTACCAAACCCTAACGCTTCTGTGGTAGCTTCTACTGTTATTGCACAAGAAACGTGAAGGTTCCGAAACAACAACATAATGACAAAACAAAAATCCACTATTTGTAACCAAACGGTTACAAAACATTCCACTCATGCTGCATCTCCGATTTTGGAATTCCGTTATAGTTTCGCGCTTCTGCGGTAGAACAATGCAGAATGGAAGCGTTTGCACTGGTTTGGACAGTCTTCCATTGGGGAACTGTCTTCTCGTACGCAATAAAGTATCAATTCTGCTTGGCTCTTGAGTGTTTTAGAAATACGTTTTCATCCTCTCAATCATCGTCTCGGTTCTTTCAGATCACACCAGCATGGCAATCAAGGCTAATATCCTCACACAAATTATCCACACAACGGGCAGCTCCAGTGTGACCAACTTTTTTAACTAACTGAAAATTAACCAGACGAATATGTAAACTTCAAACAATATTTACCGAATGCTGAGCTGTTCATTTATACTTCATGATTGCACTTCTGACTCTGATTACAACATTTTTATTATTCATTCTATTTTATGTTAAAATGAATGGAAGAAACGTTTATTCGTGTTTTCTTGTTTCTTTAGAAACTGATGTTGGAAAATCCCCGACTACTAGCAACACCGCGAAAGTAATAACAAACCACCCACCAGCAAAATAAAGCAACGCTGCGCTTGCCGGCGTCTGTCAAATATCCCAATCAAAACTGGCCTTTTCTGACAGGCAAATGGTTTCAAAAAGGAACAGTGAGATGTCTTATCTCATCTCAGTATGGTGCAGGTAGGATTTTGGGGACGTACACTAATTACGTAAGCATTTTTTCTGGGTTTGTCAACTCCCTTCCTCTCATGTAAGATTTTTCCCATACAAATCAATTTATATTTATATGGAGCGTAAGAAAATGCCCGTCCCCTCTCCCAATAAATGCTTACGTAATTAGTGTACATCCCCTTTGAAGTTCTACACAAAAAAGGCGATTCTGAAGGAAGGAAGGTTCAAAAACCTTATTGGAAAACAAATTTACTATGAGTGACGGAGTAGAGATTTCTAACTATTTTACCTCGTATTTTACGCATTGAGTGAAAATGAAAAAAAAATTACAGTTTCCCTTTCAACCTATTTATTTTTTAAATTTCATTATTTTCCTCTTTCTTCTACATAAATAAATTAATATGTCGAACTTCTCGCACCCTATCAACTGCTTCATTTCTTCTTCCCAAAAATTATACTTGCTTAAGCTTAGACTGTACGCATTGTCCTAGTCACATATTTTCTTCTTCTTCTTGGCTCGACATTCCAACTGGAACCTTGCCGGTTTTTCAACTTAGTTCTATCAACATTTTCTCAGTTATTAATTTAAAGCTTTTCTATAGCCGCAATTGCATGAGTAATACCTATGAGTATGTACCTTCCCAGCAAACACAAGATCGTATATCATAGCGAATAAGTGTACAAAGTGGAGGTCATATGGGAGCACTTTGCATGCAGTCAAATGGAGGAATGCGCCTATATTGCTTCCACCTTGTAAGGTACACTGGGGGAAGTGGAAAAGGAAAAATCGATAGTGCATGTTTGAATTAGTGTAAAACCAGTTTAAATGATCTAAATGCATTCAATGCAAATGGACTATCAAAAACAGTCAATTTTGCACCAACTGTGCGGAAATTCAAACTATTTTGGTTGCTTGAAATTTATGGAAAAAGATTTAAAAATTAGGAGTTGTTTTTCCACTTAACCCAGTGGGATGGGGTAAGTGGAAAACCCATGTTACCTTGACCTTCAATTGTGATGAAGGTCTTAAAATCCAAACGGTAATTGCCTGAGTATCTTTCGTCGAATAATTTCATTGGCTTAACGGAATAGGTCACCAAGGAATTCTCGTAATAGCTAGTGAAGAGCTGGTTTTGCCTTCTCGAACATTAAGTGTACGTACAATTTATAGGTTCGCCTCAAAGATGAACTTTTGATAGGAAAAATGGGGCTTACAGGGTTATAAAATAATCAACTTAGTTTAACGAATTGAGAAAATGTCTGTATGTGCGTGTTTGTATGTATGTGTGTGCGAAAAACACGTACAAAATTATCTCCTATTTTTAAGCAATTGTCCTTAACCAATTTTTTCGCACAAAAAATTGCATTCAATGGCAAAACTTGCTATAAATATAAATGAATACGAATTATGGAATATATTCACCTAGGGTAACCGTACCCTTAGTGGAGGTAGCACCAATAGTGGAGGTAGTGGGGTTTTAATGAGATTTATCATATTTATACATTTTACGATGGTTTCAGTTGATGCGTTGTGCTTCAAATATCCTGATAATTGCAACTTATCTCAACATTTCGCTTGAAAAACTATTGAAAACAATGGTTTTCCTTACCAAAATTTACTCCCTAGCACCTATAGTGGTGCAACTGTACCAATAGTGGCGAGTCTCATAAGAAACCGATGGATAGCACCACTATGGGAACCAAAATTAATTTTTACCGCAACTAAAGGAACAGTGAACCCATAGTGGTTCAAGCAATATTTGGTAATTGATGATGTTAAATGACATATATCTCATTTTTGTTAGCAAATGTATTAGTTTATCTATTGACTAAGATATTAGAGCTGTAAATTTCCCAAAATTATCAACTTTTATAAAATATTATCTTCTGCGGATCTACTAATACCTCCACTATTGGTACCGTTACCCTACCGGTGCTATTTTTTTGTTTCTCATACATTTTTTTCATATGTAAAACATGTGAAAGGCAGAGATCGCAGTAAGCATTATTACAAGTTGGACGTATTTTCTCGCGTTCCGTTCGCTGTCAATTTTGAAAACCGGAAATTTTGGCCCAAGCAGAAAAATGGATAACTCTGAGTCGCGAACCCTCCTGACCTTATCATGCAACGACGCCATAGATTGGTGGAACGTAAAGAAGTTTTCCTCAAGAGGTCGTGTCTCCGAGTCCGGTCGGATTCCTACTATTGAAGCTGAATGAAGAAATCTGCCGCCATCTCGACTGAACGCCCAACTACTAGTAGCGAAGTAGCAATTCAAGCTTACAAGAGTGAATTCTCCACGGACTCGTACGAAGCAGAATATATGCGCAATTTATTTGTTGAGAATGAAAAGGATCTGATGAAGGAGGGCTGACTGGCGATCGAGGTGAAATGTATGCGTAACGAGTGCATGCATGCAGGTTGTATAATTTTCATTACTTTCATCCCTGGTTCCTTTTCTGAGCCATTACCGTCGAAATATTTCAAAATAATAATTAGATAACAACTGGTTGTAGGGGTAAAAAATGACGCCTAAAGTTCAAGTTTGACGTTTTAACTAACATTTTTACGTGCCTGGCAGCTCGAAATTTAAATTTATTCGAATTTAGACGCGTTTAGATAGGGCTTACATGGGTACTTGTAAATCCAATAATATTACTCTTATTTAACCTCATTACCTCAATTCTATAGCTGCACCCGTTGAAACCTAACCAAGCTAGTATAACATGTTAAGGTATTATTTTAAATTTTTAACGCCATTCCTACTTGCAGCACAATTCAAGCATAAGTATTTACTTCGCACTATTCTTTCTGCAGAAATAATAAATTTCGATATTTTTTATTCCTTTCTTTATTTGTTAGTGTTATTTTCCTGCTACTGTGGTGAGCAGAATACCATAGAAGTAGCTGCTGTACAGAATCCACACATAATCTATTTTAAGATTTCATTATTACTCGCCATTAATATCCATCTTATCGTGAGTCCATTTTGGACGAGCTCGGTGGTCTAGTGACTACCGCTTCTGCCTTATAAGCAGGAGGTCGTGGGTTCAATTCCAGGCTCGTCCCTTTCCTACTTTGTATTTCTATCTTAGTTCTTTCTGTGTTTCACGTTCTACCAGAACGATTCCTACTGTTCTTCAACACTAACAATCCAAAAACCTCCCGTGGCACCTATGAGAGGTCGTAGAGTTCTCTGCATTTTTCTTAAGTAGGTGTCCAACTAACCATCCTTCCCTTTCCTCAGCATTCGCAAGGACGTGGCCAGGACAGATCTCGACTATTGGAGAGTGCATTGCTTCCATCTAAGAGATAGCGATTAGTCCCAAATCAATATCTGTGGTAACGGATGAATGTGTTGCTACTCTCATACAATAGTCTTGGCTTGTACCACCTACGAATTTGTGCGAATTGCTCAATGCTAATGCTAATGCTAATGCTAATCTTATCGTGAGTCCATTTTGATGATTTTCTGTTTTTATATAATTATGTTTCATGTCGTGAATCCAATGATCATTGCATTGTTCGGTTGCCATTTGAGGTACGTTGGAGGAATGCTCCCGAGAAGAACAATTTGTCAGTCCTCATCAGGCAGTCGTGACGGTAAGGCGCGTTACCCAAAACGCCACCGTATGAGCTGCGCACTCGGCGACTGACGAGGTGCTGCTAATGACCATCCGCTTGTAAGACAAACGTGGAATATCATGATAGCAATATGCAGAAATCCTAAATCAAATGAATCCTCATTTCCAGTTTTCAAGTTGTTCCAATATAATATGGAGAAGGATGGGAAATGGCGAACAATAGTTCAGTAGATGAATCAAAAATTTTACTCAATACATTTACATTTTTACATTTTTAATGAAAAAAAAAGTAGAGCAGGAAGTAATCAATATTCTATCATACAAATATATGTTAATATTTACATCGTTTTTTTTAAATATTTTTACGTATTATATTGCATTACTAATATAAATAAAATGATGGATTTGCAGTCTAGAGGAAGAAACCAACCTTCGGAAACCCAACATGTATTGCGAGTACCGTTGTTAGTCTATTGCATTACACTGTTGGAAGGAGACTCACTCTATCATCATATCATCATTATATATTTATATTTTTGTATTTGCAAATCTATTATTTTACAATTTCATAGCTCACTATGTCATGTCATATCATTATATTTTCATATTTTCGTATTCTTATATATTCCAGAGCATTAGTGATTAATCATAGATTTATTCATGATTAATGAGTAATGGGTTATTTAATCATTATTCATTAATCATAATCATACAAAAAATACGATTCAATCAATAATCACTAATCGTTAATCATAGATTTCTACATTTAATCATTAATCATTAATCATATTCATGATTGTTTTGAGTTTATTCACTAATCATCCATTTTAATCATTGCATACATCGCTTTTGTTCATTAATCTTTAATCATAATCATACAATGTTTACACCTTTTAATAACACAATTTGGTAGAAAGGTTACTTGATAATTGATCACTATGCAAATCATTTAATTTAATTATTCATAATCATTAATCATTAATCATATCGATCGTTAATCATTATTCAAACACCTATTGAGTCGACATTTAATCACGATCGGTAATCGTTAATCATACTCCAAACGTTTTATTCATTAATCATAATCGTTAATCATTGTCAAAAATTAATTTAATCGTTAATCATAATCATTAATCATTGTTAAAAATGAATAAATCATGAATCATAATCTTTAATCATGGAGTTCAATGATTTAATCATAACAAATTTAATCATTCACTTGAAGCTTTATTCATTAACGCTCTGATATAGAGGCATTCCACGGGGGCATGTCAGTCGATCCTGAGCGACCATTTCGAAAATATTTGAAACTCTGCACAGTTTTTCAATTTCGAGTCACGACTAACTTTTCAAAAGGGTGTATGTGAAAATGGTTCAAAAATATTTAAAAAGCTGCACAGCAAAAACGGAATGTTCGATTGTTATGATTTTTTCAGCAAAGTTAGACAACTAAATGGTGATTCTTAAGAAAATGTGCACAGTAAAAAAAAATTTTTTTGCCTTTAAAAATATCATTTTTGTCACAAAACTCAAATATCTCAAAACCCTATCTTTTTCGAACGTAATTTTTTAGATAAAACGGTCCATTATATTAGCTATCTACCATAAAAATTTGGTGATGGTAAACTAATAAACAAAAAAGTTATGACATTTCAAACATTTCACAATTTTCACATTTAGTAAAAAAATTTTTTTCTGTGTAAGTTATTTCGAGAATTGCAGTTTGATGCAGATTTTATTGTTAAGGGACGTGATTTAAACAAGTTGTTTTCATGATATTTTGATTTAATTATTCATAGCATCTATAAGAAACTTAGACACGATCCAGTGTTGTGATCAAAAGTATTGATAGTGTCATAATTTTCATTGCACGTGACTGGCGAAAAATTCTTTTAATAGTGTTGAAACCTGTTGATAATAACGTTGATAGAAACATATCAGAAATGTTAATTTTAAGACAAAAGCTGCAAAATCAAAGATTTATATACACGTGTACGTCTATAGTTTACCTGCAAAAAATATACCTCTTAGAGAATAGACTTTATGATCGGGAGGAAACGGGTATCTTCAACAACAACAAATGCATGATAGGTACATACCATGACAATGCTCACCAAAAAGCAAAAAATTACTACTACTAAGGTTGTTAAAGATCTTATAGTATTTTTTTCTTCAGTCAAGCAAATGACACCAAACTAGTCAGTAAAAACTTAAAAGTGATTTTGTTTATTGAAATATTACGAACAACATGAGTAGCCGCTTTCTCAACTGTTGTAGGCCGTTTGATGGAAAAAAGTGTTCAAAAGAGTTATGAAATCTCACCGAAAGCACCATAGATAAACTGAAAGCGACTGGTTATGCTCCAATGTCCACATTGAATACAAATTTACGCATTTGCACGTCCTGCCGTCTAAACGTTGACAAAAGAGCAATCTGTATATCATCGGTTGAGCAGAGCGCAGGAAGTTCGAAAACGACAACAACTGAGGAATTACCAGAAGTATTAAGTGCTGAGAGCCTTGCCACCGTACCATCAGCGAAATCTGTTTCAACAAATCAATCGGAAGATGAGTGTATCCAAAAGGTCAACATCGAACGCTTTAACGAGGGCATAGCTGGGATAAAAGTGACTCTGATTAAATGGAGTAAGATGGACTACGTTTATTACCCGGAGAAAAATACCGTGAAATAAACGAAGCTGTACGAAGAAACCTCTTCAAATTAGGACCTGATGATGTGGAAAATACAGACTACGATGAGGTAATTATAAATATGAAGGAAAGGTTCTCGAATGCAGCCACGACAAGGAAAGAAAAATTATTGATTTTGTCGATGCTGCCAAGTTCGTGGTCTATTCAGGATGCCATTGATGAGTTCAAAACCAATAGAAATACAGTAAAAGAGGCAAAACAATTGAAGAATAACTGTCTTTCAACCAAAAATACTAGGTCTTCTTCTTCTTCTTATTGGCGTTACATCCCCACACTGGGACAGAGCCGCCTCGCAGCTTAGTGTTCATTAAGCATTACCACAGTTATTAACTGCGAGGTTTCTAAGCCAGGTTACCATTTTTGCATTCGTAATATCATGAGGCTAACACGATGATACTTTTATGCCCAGGGAAGTCGAGACAATTTCCAATCCGTAAATTGCCTAGACCGGCACCGGGAATCGAACCCAGCCACCCTCAGCATGGTCTTGCTTTGTAGCCGCGCGTCTTACCACACGGCTCAGGAGGGCCCCTTCTAGGTCTAGTACTGCATTAACAGATGAGACAAAAGAAATAGTAGTTCAATATTTTGAAGATGATGAAGTAAGTCGAGCTATGCCTGGTCAAAAAGATTATGTATCAGTAAAAAAAGATGGAAAGCGTCAAGCAATCCAAAAACGATTAATGATGACGACTTTGAAAGAAGCGTACACACGCTTCAAGGAAATTCACGATAATATTAAAATAGGTTTTTCCTCATTTGCAAGCCTTCGGCTAAGGCAATGTAAGCTTCTTTCCAATTCAGGAACACATAATGTGTGTGTGTGCACAACCCATGAGAATATTAATCTTATTTTACATAGTTTGAAAAGAATCAATTTAACAAAGGATATTAAAATGTTAACTGGTAGTCTTTTGTGTGAAAATACAACATCAAATTGCTATCTACGATCTTGTTCGGATTGTCCAGATTCTTCATCATTGGAAAATACTTTATTCGCTGAGTTTGAAGAAAAATATATTGATCAGTTATCATTTGAGCAATGGGTGATCACGGATAGGTGTGACATAGAAACTATTGTAAAACCTGTAGATGAGTTTGTGTCATATTTTGCTTGAAATTAGAAAGTTTAATCCTCACGATTTCATTAAAACAGAACAATCCAGCTTTTTAAAAATACGAAAAATACATTACAAAATGGTGAATTTTTAGTCATTTGTGATTTTTCTGAAAATTACAGCTTTGTATTGCAAGATGAAGTGCAGTTCCATCACTGGAACGTACAACAAGCTACAATTCATCCATTCGTTATTTATTTTAATGGAAGTACGCAAATTGAACACTTAAGTTTTATTATAATTTCCGAAGATTTAAGACACGATTCAGTATCCGTAAACTTGTTCATTGAAAAATGATTAACTTTTACGCGTTGATAAGCATAAAGAAGTCAACAAGATATATTTCATGTCTGATGGAGCAGCGTCGCAGTACAAAAATCGTAAGAATTTTTCGAGCCTATGTCAATTTAAATCAATGTACGGAATTGATGCAGAATGGCATTTTTGCTACATCACATGGCAAAGGTCCTTGTGATGCTATTGAGGAACAATAAAGCGCATGGCCACAAGAGCAAGTTTAGCCAAAGAACGTGAGCATCCAATTAAAACTGCGAAAGAACTTTTTGATTGGGCAAATCGTAGAAAAGAAAAGATTTAACCAAATTATCATTTTGTTTTACTACTACTGAAGAGTACGAAATAAAGGCTTCAGAGCTCAGCGAGCAATTTAATAACGCGAAAACGATCCAAGGAACCCAAAATTTCACTGTTTCATTCCATTGTCGGAAAATAAAATTAAAGCAAAACTATACTCAAACTGTGCTGATAATAATTCAAAAGTGTTCGATATTTTAAAAATTTGAATAAAATAAATAAAAAATAAGTATTAATAAACTGTTTTCATGATATCATAACCCATACCAAAATTCAAACCCAAAACTCTTAGAGTTTCTATAACAACATTGTGTAACTGCCACATTTAATTTAATACTTAGGATAATATTAATTCATTTTTATTTATTTATACATATAATATTTATACATATAATATAGGTGGTTTCAAAAATTAGTTTCATGAATCCTAAACCAAAAAGCATGGCAGGTGCTTCCGATCTAGGAAATTTTATAGAGGTCTTATGTCTTGACTAAATAACCCTCCAATGTGATTCAAGTGTTAAAATAATGCTAGTGAAGCTTTGTTTCAAAATATACAATTCTGTTTCGTGAATGCGCAGAGAAGATCTTAACCATAGAAACCGTATTCAAATCGTATTCTGCTTCGAATGTTCATTTATGCCATCACCGATGGGGCACGGAGCTGTCAGATGAAAATTCTAGTGCAGCGTTTAGTGTGTGGTGGTTCGATTTGAAGCTACGACGGAATCCCTATTCATGAATTATTGGATTATAAATTGAAATTGGACGCATCTCCGGACTTCGGTGAGCTCTTTCCAATATACTTATTTCATTCATTTATCAATAAACAAATTCATACACGACATGTAACCGTATTAGCCAAAGCATTAGGGGTTCATTTGTATATACGTTTATTTTTATAACATTTTACACTACTAGCGTGTCTGGTAAAAAATACGAAATAAACTTATGTTCGGTAGAGATGTTACATCCTACCGGATATCGGTAAACATTTACCGAAACATCTGTAAGAAAAGTATCATTTTTTTAAATCATTTTTAATTGAATATATAATTCGTTCGGTAAAATCGCATCTTTGCCGAATATACTGCAAATTGATTTATTCTATTCTATTAAAACTTTAAACTAGGTAAACTACTGTAAACTAATCTGAGCCAATTCTGTTCTGTTAGAAAATAGTATTTTTCGATGAAAATTGTCAAAAAATTTCAACTGTTATGGTTTCCGATCAGAAATATGGGATAAATAAGAAATAGAAATGAGCTGGGGCCAACTGCTTAAAAACAGAACAATTTTATTTGATATAGAGCTTATTAACAAACCGACTACAAAATCCAAAGTTCTATGCTAAGGATATTTTGAGTAATCTAGAGAAAAAAGAATAGTTCTTTTAACTCAAATAAACTTGTCGATTAGTTTGATCCAAGATGAATACACCACTAGGTGTTTCAATCTGCCAAATTCACGATTCAGCCATCTTGTATTTTAGTATTTGGTTCAACAGTGTGCTAGAACACCAACTTGTCCTTATTAGCAGCTTAACACTCTAGCATAAATATCGAGTAGTGAAGCTGATGGTTATCTGAATCAAGTCGCAAAAAAAATCCTTATTCCTTTTCCAATGAATATTTATCAAAACTCGTATCTTTAAGCGTTGATCTATGTACAATTTCTGTGTCACTGTCAGTTCACAACTTAATATCCATTGCCAAATAACCTTCTGCACAAAAAGCAAACCTAAACTCTTAGCAATTACCGCAGTCTGTCACAGTATTAAATGATTGGCCTGCCTGGTAGTAATTTTAAGTCCATTTTACTCAAGTTGTGTTGTTTTTGCACTCTGCAAACAGTTACCTTCACATGATTATTACGATCAACAAACTGATCTGAAAGAATATTGGTTCTTTTCTCTAGAATGAACCTGGGAGATTAACGAAAATCGGATTTCCTGATGATTTTATTTTCGTTTCTTCTTTTTTACTCCTTATTCACTTTTCGCGAAAATTTGTGGTAAGCAATAGGAGTAATTAAAAAAGAACGATTCCAAGCACGGAAAACATGGAGATTGTAAGTAAAAATATGGTAAAATGTTATCGTCCTATTAGTTTCCGCTTGTTTTTCGTCACTTTTATTTCTTTTCCTTTTTCTCGTTCCAGAAAGTGAGTGGTGGCGCTTAAACCTAGGTCTATATGTACACTGATGTTCATAAGTATTCGTCATGTTTTCATAGTAATCTATCTGAATTTGTGCGAGTACTTTTGCCCATCAGTGTATAAGCCAGGGCACTAGACTAAAAACTGTGTCCCATCCCAAGACGTCGAGGACCCAAGGAGTGTTCATTAATCTTCTTAGCAAAGTCACTCCCAACGATTCGTCAATTATCTTTCCCCCTGAATGTGAAACGGTTGGTACGGCTGTCCCCGTTTCTTCCATTCGTAGATTCAAAACTCTTCGTTGATCATGTTATTTATTACTAGATAATCTGATTGCCGGGGAGTTATGGATTGTCTCCCAAATTCGAGCCTGCACGGTGGGCCTGGCCGTTTTAATAATTGTGTCATATTTATGATATGCTGCAAATATTAATGCAGACAAGAAAATGCTCGGAGATACAACCGACATTTTCAGGATGCTTTTCAATACTGGCTGTGCATGTGCTAAGACAAGACAAGACAAGACGTAGAACGATCGGAGACATATTTCGTCAGTAAGCAGAACGATCGGCTGATATTCGAAATTTTGGTTTGCTTTGTGCGGTGAGCAAAACGATCGGCCGGTCATCGAAATTTTGTTCTGCTGAGTGCGGATGAGTAAATTAATTAGAAAGTAAAAGTTTAGATCGCGTCCAGACATGTTTTCTTCAGTAAGCAGAAAGACCGGTCGGTCATCACAATTTTGTTCTGCTTTGTGCGGTGAACAGAACGATCGGCCGGTTACCGAAATTTTGTTCTGCTTTGTGCGGCTTATAATATTAAATTATTAGTTTTGTTTTCATCGATTAAACTACACGCTATACACGGCAAACCGTTTACCAAAACGAACCCTGCCACACTTCCTACCCCATATATCCAACATCCCAGTGATTTCTCGTGGAAGTGCAGATGACTCGTCGGCTTCTATCAAAGCGAGTATCATGTCAACATTATCCTACCCCTTCCTTAATTGACCTGCATTCGGACACGGCCGGCGCTGGTATTGCTTATTTTTGGGTCACCAGTTCTTACACATTGAAGATGATGTTAGTCCCAAACTTCATCTGTTGGTTCTCTGTGTAATTACAGCTGACCTGGCAATAACGGAGTAGCAACCGTGGGCGGTCAATCATGCTCATGCTCATGCTCATAATATTTATACATATAATATATATAATATCGATGAATACATAAATATGGAATATCATACAAACAACTTGTTTAACTCACGCAAGGCCCTTAACAATAAAATCAGCATCAAACTGCGATTCTTGAAAAAATAAATACACGGAAATTTTTTTTTGTTTACTATATGTGAAAATTGTGAAATGTTTGAAATGTCATAACTTTTTTGTTTATTAGTTTACCATCACCAAATTTTTATGGTAGATAGCTAATATAATGGACCGTTTTCCCTAAAAAAATTACGTTCGAAAATAGATAGGGTTTTGAGATATTTGAGTTTTTGTGACAAAAATGATATTTTTAAAGGCAAAAAAAATTTTCCAAATGGATGATGGGAAAATATGTAGCAGGAATGATATTGTTTTTCTTGATCATATTTGAAGGTACATACTTATTTTCCAATTATATGGTTTATTTTTTAGCTTAGTTATGGATCTTAAAATTAATTTTTATGGATACGCCTGAATTATTTTTTGGATTTAAGGTAGCGTTTTATGGAACATTCAGATGTTATTTATGAATCGTTTTTCATTTTTTTGTGGATCGTTTTTCATTTTTTTTATGGATCGTTTTTGTGCATTTAACGGTACAAAGCTGCCATACACAAATGTGAAAAATAAGCCCTTTTTAGTGTTATATAAGACTTTTTTAATATGTTTGTCAACCCTTTTGAACGAGCGAGAAAGGCATCATCACCGCTAGGTGGATTAATCAGGGTTTTTTAATCTAGACTTTGCGGCCGTGGGTTAGCTCCGCCTGAAACCTGAATTTAGGAGTGCTACAGAATTTACACATTTAAAAAAATCTAATTTTTATTAGATTCTGCCACTGACTCAGATCCTTCCAATTATCCACGGACGTCGTGGCCTAAACTTTCCAAAATATCTTCAGATAGTTTTGAACCCACATTTCTTACAAATCCTTAATCTACAAGAGAGGCAAAAAACGAGATATGATAGATAGGGATAGTTCACTTCCAACGGTTTGTGTATCTTGTACACAGGATGGCAGATTGAAGCTGCGGATATGGATTTGAAGGCGGCATTCGCTACAGTGGAACATGATAGCTCTGTGCTTTGGTTCAGGTCCTACCTGGTGCACGGCTTGTTTCGGGGGAACAAAGATTGGCATCAAATCACAACATTAATATGAATCTGGGACTGTCTGGTCACTTTAATTTAATTGTTAAATCTAGTTAAAAATTGATTCTCACAGGTGTTTTCAACATCGCTGCACAGTAGGTCTGGCCAAATTTGTGTTTGAACTACATTTATGATGTGCTTCAAACATCAATATTGACAAGCAAAGTGATAGATGTAGTCGAGTCTATAATTTTCCAGGATTCTTTCCCGAACTGGCTGTATATGTGGCTCAAAAAAAAAACACTTTTGCAAATGTTTTGATGGACCGCCGTCTTATTCGGTTCTATTTAATGTCCTGATGCCCTGGACAAAATTTCAACCAAATCGGTCAATGTTTGGGCGGTGCTAAACTCGTTGGAAGCTTACATGGGAAAATGTATGCAAAAACATCGAAAACAGCGATTTGCAGTTGGACGGCACAATTTACGATAAAGAACCTTGATCTTTATTAAGTTCTTGTAGAATTAAATACAGAATATTACGCTGAAAACCGCAGGAAGATTAAAGTTTATCAGGCAAAGATATTAGCATTTTACTGGAGTGTTGTATGGGTGAATTTATTTCTTTCCAAAGGTAAAAGAAACGAAATTTGCCCAAACCCCACTCCAGAGAAATGCTAATAACTTCGCCGGGCAAACACTAATCTTCTCGCGGTTTTCAGCATAACATTCTGTATTAAATTCTTCAAGACCTAAACTGCCGTTATACGCATAACTGTCCCATGTATATAGGGAATCCCAGCAAACATGGGACAAGTATGCATATGACGGCAGTAAATGAATATCGGCCTTCCTTAGCCGTGCGGTAAGACGCGCGGCTACAAAGCAAGACCATGCTGAGGGTGGCTGGGTTCGATTCCCGGTGCCGGTTTAGGCAATTTTCGGATTGGAAATTGTCTCGACTTCCCTGGGCATAAAAGTATCATCGTGCTAGCCTCATGATATACGAATGCAAAAATGGTAACCTGGCTTAGAAACCTCGCAGTTAATAACTGTGGAAGTGCTCAATGAACACTAAGCTGCGAGGCGGCTCTGTCCCAGTGTGGGGATGTAATGCCAATAAGAAGAAGAAGAAATGAATATCATAGATTTTCATCGTAAATTGTGTCGTCTAACTGCAAATCACTGTTTTTGGATGTTTCTGCATACATTTTTGCATATCAACTTCTAATGAGTTTAGCACCGCCTAAACGTTGACCGATTTGGCTGAAATTTTGTCCAGAGCATCAGGACATCAAATAGATCCGAATAAGAGGCCGGCCCATCAAAAAAATTGAAAAAAGTTTTTTCCATACTAATTTGTGCCACATTGCATTGTGTAGACTAGACTAGACTAGAATTTCAGTTACTATCGGCCTCTCTGGCACCAACGACGATGGAGATTAAATTGAAAGGCCAATTATAAGCATTATTTTGACGTTACATGACTTTAATCAAAGTAAGCAGAGTGGACTGTGAAAGCTTGATGTTTTCCCACTCAGAATGAAAAGGTTTGAACCAGAGTGCTCGAAATCCAAATGAATAGGTAGCTGACTCATGAAATGTTTTTTTTCAGCTTAAAAGTTGATCGAAGATTCGAAATCAATCTCTCTATAACGAATCATTTTCTCAGAATAGAATCGTAAGACTCTAGTTCAATGCAACTGATAAAAGCGAAAAGCCGTCGGAACATTCACGCTCATGCAACAGGTTGCAGAAGACTGATATATACCCATAACTGAAGCTCCACGTGGATACATCTTCCATTGTCATAAACTGACAAAATCTCTAGAGAAACCTATTTACTCAAGGCGCATGTCTACGAAACTCCCCACCATGTGCTGGGCATACAGAGCGAGAGAGCTCTCGTTTGATGCCCCCCAGTAGGGGAGCCATTTACTTGGTCCTATTTATCTACTCATCCCATCGCAACCTGACTCTCTGCCCACTTGGTTGGGTTTGTTTTTGTCGATTTATTTTCGGTGCCGCGTGGTTTTCCCACGTGACACACTCAGTTTGTTTTGGACGCTTTCCCACGTCTCACTCTCCAAAAAGCTGACAATGATCGGTCTCTGAACAAACGGCTGAGAATCTGTCGTACATAAGAAAAGCAATGCAGAACATTGTTTTTTTATGTAGAATGGCTTATCTATCTAAAATGCAGAGAGGAGGAGCATATCATTTCACCGGGCAGAAACGTAGAATGGAAGCAGTGGTAGTCAAAAGAGCTTCGAGCTATGGCGCGTGAAATAGAGGTAATTTGTTGAAAGATAGTTTGAAAGTTTTTTTTTGCTGCAGTCCCCGATGGTACTGTAAGTAGTAGTGGAGGAGATTATGTTTTCTGCTGCTGAGCATTGGAATGAGTTGGATCGTGAAATATTTAAACGTTCCAAAATAGTTTTATGGCGTCTGCAGAGATTGAGTTTCATGAAACATTGTCAGTACTTCATTGAATATTTATGGAAAGGAAGTATCGTAACCGTTTTTATAAGTAGTGCAACAAAATGACGAATCTCATGATCGCATTTGATTGAGATGTACAATCAGAACAGTTCTAATCCATAATCCATAATATCCATAATAGCAAACTACAAGTGTTTTTCAAAATGGGATGCGTCAATTGATCTAAACGTTTCTACCAATATTTTCAGCATGAAAAGCTACTTGTTTACGTAGCTGCATAGGTCATTGCACGAATCTTTGCTATCTCTTTCCCACTTGATAAAAAAAATATAGAGGAATAATACCAAATATTGGACGTAGAGGTGTTTTAATTAAATTTTCCATAATTATAAACTTCACGATGAACTAATGAGATACGTCGTGCTATGAAAATGCAGCTAAATCCATTTGGTTTGGTCGAATCATTCGGCAGAAAATTATTTGGCCGTTAAGCTGAAAGTCATCTAGTCGTATTGCATTTGGCTGAAATTAACGTTTGGGTGAAAAACGGTTTGCCAAAAATTGCATTTGACCAAAGTAATATACGGCCGAACTGATAATTTGGCCGAAAAGCCGTTTGCTCTAACATAACGTTTGGCCGAATCATCAGTACGAATATGCCGTTTGGCCACGATGGTCGTTTGAAAGAATGGATCATTGGCAGAAAATGTAAAGGCTTCTGCTAAACGACCTTTCGCGGCCAAATGACCTTTTCGACCAAAGCACCATTTCGACAAATGGTATTTTCGGTAAAATCCCTAGTAACATTTTGGTTTTATAACACTCTTGTAGAGTAAATTATGGTCTTCAAGAGCGTTATAAAACTTAAAACTTGACTTGGGATGTCTATTTGTCCTATTTGGTCAAACGACTTTTTCGGCCAGTTCGACCTATATAAATTTTGGCAGTATGTTCATTTCCGCTAAATGCCATTTTCGGCCATATGGGTTTTGGCCTAATGATTTTTTCGGTCTAATGACATTTTCGGTCAAACACTTTTCGGTTTTTGACCTTCGGCCTTCTCGTCGTTTGGCCGTCGCACGGCGTCACCATTTATTCGAATTCCACTTAGCCGAACAACGCATAAAGCTGAAAGTCATTTGGCCGACTTGAATGTTTGTCCGAAACGGTTGTCAGGCCGAAAATGGTTTTGTCGAAGATGTCATGTGTCCGAAAGCGACAAGCAGCCAAAAGGGTTATTCGGCCGAACTGGTAATTTGACCGAAAAAGTGTTTTGCTCTAACAGGTCATTTGGTCGAATAGATCATTTGACCGAAAATGCCATTTGATAGAAATGGTCTTATAGTAGAAAGAGTTATTTGGCCCGAAAATCTTTTTTGGGAAACAACCATTTTCGCCAAACGACATTTTCTGCCAAATGACCTATTCGGCTAAACGATTTTTTATGCAGAATAATCAATTCAGCCAAACGAAACTTTCGGCCAAAAGGCCCTTTCTGCCAAACGACCATTTCGGCCAATGGGAATTATCGGCCAACCATTTTTTTCAGCCAAAGGAAATGTTTGACTAAATGATATTTTGAGCCAAATACCTTTAGGCTAGATCTGGGAGGGAGAAACAGATACGAAAAATGTGTGTGTCAGATAGAAACAGAGACAGATACGAAAAATCTAGCTGTCAGTGTGAGCCGAAAACGAAACTCTCGGTAAGCAAATTTTTGAAGGCAACATAACAACAATAACACGCAAAACATTGTTTTTTCTTGTTAAAAATTTACTTGTTGCATGACGACAGTATATACTTAATTTGATGTGTAGTATCGAGAGCTCCCTCCCAGGGCTAGATGGGCTTCGACCAAATGATATGTTCGGTCAAACTTCATATTCGGCCAAGCAACTTTCAAATGCCAAAACGCTCTTCTTCATTCAAAAATTCTATTAAAAGAGAAATTCTTTGGATTTCAACAGGAGATCCTTGTATCGTGATGAACTTACCTTTAAGATCTGTCTGAAAATTCTACTGAATTTTCGCAATTTCCACGGAAAATTCTGTGGACGTCTTCAAATTTGAATCGGCGTGGAAAATTTTAAACGGCGGCGCGCCGATGCAAAAATGTCGACGGCGGCGGCGTGGCGCAGCGGCGCACACCTCTATTCACAGTCCCTATATGCAAAGTATACGTAAAGGCTACATGTTCGCTCCAAAAACGAACGTTTCATAGGAGTCCCGTAGACCCATAGTGTTATATACCGATCGACTCAGCTCGATGAATTGAGGTGATGTCTGTGTGTGCGTGTGCGTGTATGTGTGTGCGCAAAATAATCTCACTCATTTTTCTGGCACTTATCTTTAACCGATTTGATTGCAATAAGTTGCATTCGACGCGAAATCTTGTCCCATTGTTTCGTATTGAAAATTGGCTCAATCGGACAATGGGCTTCGGAATTACGGGCAAAATATATTTCTTTATAAAAAAAATTCTCACTCACTTTTTAGGCACTTACTCTTAGCTGATTTACTTGCAACAAGTTTTATTCGACGTAGAATCTTCTCCAATTGTTTCGTATTGAAAATTGGACAGATCGGACTATGGGTTTCGAAGTTATGGCCAAAATTCATTTTTGCCTTTCTCGTATACTAAGTATACGTAAAGGCTATATGATCGCTCCAAAAACAAACTTTTTATAGAAGGCCCGGAGACCCATAGTGTTATATACCGATCGACTCAGCTCGACGAATTGAGGTGATGTCTGTGTGTATGTGTGTGTTTTTTTTTCTTCCTAAACAATGGAGGGGGAATCTGCTCAACAGACATCCTGGGTTGACCAGGAAGTGCGGGGTTAGGGATCACCGAGGGAGGCAAGACTACATCCCCGACCCGCTAAACCGTTTCCATTGCCGCCAAGCCCATAGTCCCTTCGGTACAACCAGAAAGTAATGCTTCAAAGGGGGGCCAGTGCACAACGCACTCTCGAGGTTAGCTGCGTGTCCTTGCAGCACCGAACATCGTAACTCGCTGTTTTAGAAGAACACCATGGTATCGTGCCAGCGCGTTGCCGGCTTTCCAGGTGGCCTTACCACGCCCTATGTCCTCGGAAGGTGGGAAGGGTCGACTTCGCGCCTGCTTCCCTCTGCACGACTGGTATCAAGAATGATGATGCCGCGTGCACCCCAAATTGACCTTTCTGCGATAGGGCCTATTCGCCAGCACACAGAGGGACTTGCCGACGCGAGGCCTACGCCTGCCCCAGCCTTGACGAGGACCCCTTTCCGTCCTCGGGCTCGGAACCCGCCCGGTTGACCGTCGCCGCGAAAGCGACGATACCATGTTGTTCTTCGCGCGGCCACTTGTTCGATAAAAGGATCGAGTTCGACCACAGAGCATGACCACCGGTATGACCCATGAAGCCGACTCCGATCCCTTGCCCACCTCTTATTTGCGCCTGAACTAGCCATCCTTGAGTCCACGTGCCACCTTCTGTGTAGCTCCGAGACGATTTGGGCGATAGCCGATAAAACGGCTTTCCAGCCAACTTAATCTTTACACATCCTCCGAACTAGGTTGTCCGGGGTAGTGTCCAGACCACATGTGGCAAGCATGTGGTCACGCATTGCGCGAAAACGTGGGCACACGAACAACACGTGTTCCGCCGTTTCCTCTAAACCTGCGCACGCCAAACACTCGGGCGATTTTGCAGCACGCTTAAACGCCGGGCACATCGAACCCCCATGGGGTGCTTGCTGTTCACAGCTTTGCTGGAACAAATCAAACAATTGGGAGGGTTCGTGCAGCATTGTGCCTTATGTCCCTCCAATCCGCAGCGTCGGCAGAGATTGCTTCTGTCAGGGCCTTTGCAGTCCCATTGCTTGTGCCCCGGTTCCAGGCACTTGAAGCAAACTTCGAGTTGCTCGTATATGCCCACAGGGCATACCGACCATCCCACCTTGACGCTCCCTAACTTGACTACCTTGGAGGTGTCCGCTACAGATAGCCGAACCAATGCTACCTGCGTCCCTGCCTGACCTTTTCTTAGCCGAACGGCTGCGGTGGGCATCTCCATTTCACACTGACGCCGCAGTGCCGTGACGAGCTCTTCGACTTCGGTGATCTCGTCCAGGTCTTTAACCCTTAGATTCACCTTCGTCGTGAGTGCCCTCACCTTGACCGTCTCGCCTAGGACCTCGTCCGCCAACTTCTTGTAGGCGGCGCCCTTTTGCGAGACGCCCCGCTTCAGCTCGAGTATCATCTCGCCCATCCGGGTACGTCTTATTCGACGTACGTCGGCGCCGAGTTCACCGAGCTTGACGTCACTCCTCATAGCCTTCAAAACATCCGTGTACTTAGCCTCGTCCACCGTGATGACTAGGGCATCGCCCCTGGAGCGATTGGCGCCTACCCTAGACTTCTTGCTACCCTCATTCGCCTGGGCCGTCTTCGGTTTCCTCTTGTTCTTGGCCAGGGTCCAGGAGGCGTCATCCCCCTCTATTTCCCTGGTCTGGTGCGGCTGAGAACTTTCAGCCTGCCGTAACCCCTTACCACCGTCTTTCCTGAGTGGATGGACCTTTCCAGGTCCTTCCTCCCCAGTTTTGGAGGTACCTGACCGGGGTTTTGCTTCAGCCCCACTACCCTTGTTCGGGGTAGTAACCCTCCGCGTTTTGGAGCGGCCCCAGGGAGCTCATCCCTGGAGACTGTCTCCCCCGTTTTTGAGTCTGCTCCGTTGGAACAGTCACCCCCGACGTACCCGCAAATACTTGAGCCTCAGTCTGGGTAGACTGTGGCACCACCGTCTTCGCTGGCACGCCTTCGGTCGATTCGACCTTGCCGGAGTCCGCGAATCCTTGGGCCTCAGTCTGGGTAGACCTCGACTCTACCGATTTCACGGGTTTACACTTGGCCGTCCCGACCGCCCTCTCCAGCTTGGCGTCCAGCATCGACTTTCGAAGTTTCTGCAAGCTCCTCTTGAGGTCCTTGCTGATATTATGCTTCGATGACGCAAAGTCGATGATGGCGTCCAGCTGTTCCGTCGCCACCTCGAAGGCCGAAAGCCCATCGCGTTTGCGGTTCATCGCCTCCACAAGCCATGGGCCGTCAATAACCCCTACCGGCTGTTTGCTAACCGAGAGGAAGGTTGAGTGACCCACGCTGGCGCTGCGCACTGAGCTGCCGAATATTGCCTCTGGCCTCCTAGGCGGAGACCTGAACAACCCACCTCTTGCGAAGGGGTTGTCGCCTACACTACTACCACTAATTGAAGAATTGACTTGTTTTTCCATTTTGGTCCCACGAGTTGCTCGGGAAGAGAGGTCCACCACGCCAGAGCCCAGCATGACGCGGTAAGGGATAATTACTGTGGAGGGTGCCCAGGTACCCCACAGGCTCCGTTAAAGGCCTAGCTTATTATTTTACCCCCCCTGGCCATGCATCCCCTCGGCACGGGTCGCTTGACGCCTTGGGATTAGGGGTTAGGGACGATGGTCCCGGTCTAACTCGCAGTGGCCATGGGGAGGGGTTGTCAAGCCCTTGGACAAAGTCCCTGCTGCCCCCGTGTGTACGTTAGGAGGAGTTAAGCATCAGAACTCTGCAACTACACCGATGCCAACACGCGGGTAGCAACAGCGACCCGGCAACAACATGGTACATAGGACGAACGAGCATACGCAGCGATGAAGTGCACTTTGGCCAACGCACAAACTGCTGACACACATCATCGATCGAACCGATCATCCGATCGAGGAGGACAATAACCAGGTGGAGAGCTTATTGCTGACATATCAGAAATAGTTAATGAAATCAGTGCAGCTAGGGAAAATCTTTAATCGTTAGTCTGTAGTGTGAAGTGTAATTCAATTTCGGAATAAATTATATTTTTTATGAATGCGTGCCGCATTCTATTTAACTGGCGCAGTCTTAAGGAATCAAGTGGTTAGATTAGTGAAAAGTGTTTGAAGAACGAATATCGGATAACTACAGTTCATCAAATCTACAACGGAGGAGAAGCCCTAAGTCCAACGGAGTATACGAAAGACGCCGATGACCCAGCGTTAGCTATTTCTGAGCGCACATCAGAAATTTGAGATCATCAGGAGGACGACTCCCGCCCTTGGAATCTACCCCACCGACGCTACACACGATTAACAGGCTCCCCGATGAAAGGAATCATCTGGTAAGTACAAGTTTAAAATCATTATCATAAAACGCCCAGCGCGGCATATCAAAACAGTGTCTCAAGTGTTATCAACATTGTAATTTACGGAGAGTGAGCGCATATCAACCTCGTGTAATTGTTTGTTATTTCACGCATAGTACCCAACGCCTAACGGGGCATAACTCAAACAAGTGACAAATTAGTGCCATTGAATTCTGAGTGAGAGCGGACATCGAGCTCAGCAAATTTATTTTATCTAATTTCACCTAAACGGACGCAGGCAGTAAACGCCGACCCGTACATACGAATTTAAAGAAAAAGCAAAGCTAACTTAAAAGTGGAAGACATACGACCACTCGAATATCGTATTTCAAGTGAACTTTTTCCAATCATTACTTATTGTCATGGCAGAGGAACAAAACGTTCCGTCTACACAACTCGATCCGCAAGGTTTGCTGGAGCACATTAAGAATCTAACGGAGAATCAAAACCTCCTTATTTCCCAATTTAATCAACAGGTAAAGATAGACCCATTGCATACGCTTCCAGAACATTGAATCAAACTGAGGAAAGATACTCCACAACGGAGAAAGAATTCCTTGCAATCATCTGGGCGGTTAAGCATTTCAGACCGTATCTGTACGGGCGAAAATTTAAATTGTTTACTGATCATCAGCCGTTAACTTTTTCGATGACTAACGCAAACCAACGGATTATCAAAGGGAAACTTGCATTAGAGGAATTTGACTATGAGATGATATACAAACCCGGAATCCAGAATGTGGTGGCAGACGCTTTATCAAGGATTAAAATCGACGAAGTAAACGCTAACTCACAATCATCAATGGAAGCCGAACCTTCGGAATCTGGTAATGACAACGATACAGAGAGCGATGGAATGACTGTACACTCAGCGGACTCTAGCGACGATTATTACATTCGTTACACAGAGAAACCACTGAACACTTTCCGAACTCAAGTGATATTTAAGATAGGAAATACTGATATTACTGCTCACGAGGAAGTATTTCCGAAACATCATAGACATACGATTGTTCGCAACCAGTATACCGAAGAAGACATAGTGGAAGTTCTTAAAAAAGTTCTTAACCCTAGAAGGATCAGTTGTCTGAAAGTCCCTATTTCTATAGCTCAATTGATTCAGGAAACTTATAAAAAACATTTTTCATCCAGCAAAGTTTACAAGATATTCATTTCAGAAAACCTACTCGAAGATGTAAGAATGGAAACCGAACAGGACGAGATAGTGAGAGATACTCACAACTATGGACACCGAGGACAGAAGGAGAACAAAAATCAAATCTTACAAAAATACAATTAATTGCATATTATTCGGCAACTCGGCCGTACAAAAACCATTTTTTGTTAAATATCTTGGCTGTGCATATGCACAGCATATGTTTCGAAATGGACAAATTGATATGAAATTTGCGAAAAAGAATCCACGTGTCTTGGAGGGACTGATGGCTTTTCCGCAAAAGTGACCTTTAAGTGGTCTTGTTGTGTAGGGGTTATCACGCCTATCTAGAGAGTAGGAGGTTGAGGGTTCGTGTCCCTCCAAGACACGTGGATTCTTTTTCGCAAATTTCATATCAATTTGTCCATTTCGAAACATATGCTGTGCATATGCACAGCCAAGATATTCTTACAAAAATACTTTTTTCCACAGCTCGATCGAAAGATCAAAATTTTTTGCGAAACATGCGAAACTTGTAAAAAAGCCAAATATGACAGAAGACCACCTAAATTAATTCGAAAAAGCACTTTTGGAGATAACCCTTTCGATCGAATTCACGTTGACATATTTTTTTTTTCAAAAGGCACATGTGGCTTACTATAGTTGATTCATTTTCCAAATTTGCGAATGCAATCCCACTACAGTCCAGAACAATAGTAGATATCAAAAAAGCCATAACGGAACACATCCGACATTTCGGAAGACCAAAAACCATAGTAAGTGACCAGGAGCCAGCTTTCAGGTCAATCGATTTTATTGGATTTTTGAACGATCTCGGGATCGAAATTCATTTTGCAAGTAGTTCTAACTCTAACGGAATAGTTGAACGATTCCATTCGACTCTCATCGAAATTTTTCGGACAAACAAGAATAAATTCCAAAATTTAAACACAACAGAATTAATAAACATCGCCGTAGACATTTATAATAACTCTTTTCACCAAGCTACTGAAAACAACCACGTAATTTGATTTTCAACGAATCGCGATTGATAAACATGGAGGAAATTTCGGAAAAATTTAAGAACCTGCACTCGGCAGTAAAAGTTGAATTACTCAAAAGGAAAGCTAAATACGAAGAACAACATAAAAATAACGAAAACCCTAAAACTTTAGAGCCCGGCGAACAGCAATACGTTAAAATCTCCCAAAGGTTAACCAAAGATAAAGACCCATTCAAACTGGTAACAATCCAAAGCAATAACGATTTAACTTTCAAGGATACAAACGACATTAAAATTCATAAAAACCGAGTAAAACAATAAATCACTAAAACGATAAATTTCTTATTCCAGGTTAATATCAATCGTCCATGCAACAATATACCAAGATATAAGCAACCATAACGGTCTAATCACGGTAAAACTTCAAAAGTTAGAATCAGAACAGGTTACCATAGAGTCATTCATAAGGTAGATCTCGATGAGATAGGAGCAAACTTAGCATACATCGAAAATGTTAGTACTGAATTAAACCTTACGGATCATTTAACTGAGACTTTTTTATATAAACTGAAAATCGCGAAAAATAAATTGAGCAGCTTGTACCTTAAACGACATAGGAGAGGATTAGTAAATGCATTAGGAACCGTCATTAAATTCGTAGCTGGAAATCCAGACCACGATGATCTCGAACTTTTACAACATAACCTTGGAAAAATTGAGTCAACCGAAAACCGCATAATAAACAATCAGGATAGGCAGATAAAAATTAATGATTCCTTACAGAAAACAATTAACAAAGTGTCAATTATAATTGCTAAAATAACTAAACAAATTAGTAAGGATAGTAAAAACTTTGGTAAACACGTAGAAGAAATTAACTTGATTTTAAACTTAGACATAATTATTAAAATACTAGAGGACATAGAAGAGCAAATAATATTTTCCAGATCAAATCTACTGAACAAAAACATTTTAACACCTTCAGACAAAGAGTACATAATAACTTTTTTCAAAAATCAGGGAATAGAACTACATTTCGATGATGAAATCTTTGAATTTGTTAGGTGCATTGCAACTCTTAAAGACGACCATATCATTTTCATAATCAAATTGCCAGTAGTAGAAAGTCAGGAATATGAGCTCATCCAACTAGAGGCGACCAACATCAACGGAAGCAGGATCAACTTGGAAACCCAATACGTAGCCAAGTTCAAGAATTCCATCTACAAACAGAACGAGAAGTGTGTGTTATGCGATAACAGCCAAAATTGAAAGACGGATGCGTCTTCAACATACTAACTAATCAAGCAGCAAAGTGCAACATGTCCAAAGATACCAACCAAATAATAGTCAAAGAAATTATCCCAGGCACAATTCTACTAGATAGCAGAGCGAGAGTTCACGTATCAGACTCTTGCGGAGACAACCGAATCATAGCAGCCCCTACAATTATCGAAACGGAAAATTGTACTGTAAAAATCCTCAACCAAACATTTTTACAAAATTTCCAAACCTTAGCGAGTGCAGAGTTTTCTACACCAATTTTTGGACAAAACATAGAGTTGAACAAACCATAATCTCCGTAATCTTCAAAGTGCGTGTGGTAGTTTTTCAAACAAACGAAAATCATTTCCGAACTAAGTTTTTTTAGGTTTTTTTTTTGCCAGATTACGTTATTTTGGACAAGGCTTCAGAATATATAAAAATCTCATTTTGCCCAGAAAAAAAAAGAAAAAACTTTTAGAAAAAAAAAAGTTCGTTGTAGGTACGAGAAAGGCAAAAAAGTCAGAATACATATTCATATTAATCGAAACAATTATGTTATTATGTATGATACTGCCATCCGTCTTTTTATTTCATTTTTTAGAAATCAAGAAGTCTATTTCTCGAACTTTGACCCAGAATGAAGCATATTCCCCGATCTAAACCAGAACATCTCTTGAAAAGCTATTGGTTTCCTATCTCTGAAGGAATAAATCTAAAACTAGCTGGCGTTGCAGAGAGGTCCTTTCTCGTCCATGACATGGAATTGAAACTTGGTGAGAGAATTCCATTATATATATTTACCAAATTATGTTGAAACTATATGATTATGGAACCACCCCACCCATTTTTGGCCCTTCATACAGGAGTCTGATGAAATACAAACAGTAGTATAATCATGATCGAATCGTTTGTCAGATATGGCCAGTGCTATCGGCAGGTGCCTTGCTACAATAGATGGTAGTATCATCATCATCATCATCAAAACATAGAGTTGAACAAACAACTCCCCGATATGGAAGATATTCATCAAGTAAACCTAGAAAACCTGCAAGAAATCGCAAGGATCCGAATGCAACTATCCAAATCACAAGTGATCGGAGGAGTCACGATTGCCTCCATAACCATTTTTCTTTTGATCGTAGTTTATCTCCACAGATACAGCAAGCGGTGGCACAGCAAAAAAGCAAAGTTTGAGGCAGAAGATGTTACGATCGAGGCTTCCAGTCAAGAAACTTTACAAAAAGAAAGGAAACCGATACCTTTAAAGTTCATCCCATCCCCAAGGCTTCAGGTTATGGAAGTTCAGGAGAAGTCGAACGAGGACGTCCGACACTTAAGGGAAGAGACGTTAGGAGGAGTTAAGCATCAGAACTCTGCAACTACACCGATGCCAACACGCGGGTAGCAACAGCGACCCGGCAACAACATGGTACATAGGACGAACGAGCATACGCAGCGATGAAGTGCACTTTGGCCAACGCACAAACTGCTGACACACATCATCGATCGAACCGATCATCCGATCGAGGAGGACAATAACCAGGTGGAGAGCTTATTGCTGACATATCAGAAATAGTTAATAAAATCAGTGCAGCTAGGGAAAATCAAGTTAGTCTGTAATCGTTAGTCTGTAGTGTGAAGTGTAATTCAATTTCGGAATAAATTATATTTTTTTATGAATGCGTGCCGCATTCTATTTAACTTGTATGTGTGTGTGTGTGTGTGTGTGCGTCTGTGCGCACCCACCCAAAAAAAATGTCACTCATTTTCAGGCACTTATCCTTAACCGATTTACTCGCAGTTGCATTTGACGCAGAATACTCTCCCATTTTTTCCTATTGAAAATTGGCCAGATCGGACTATGGGCTCAAGAGTAATGGCCAAAATACTATTTTTATAATGCACGAGAAAGGCACCATCACCTCTAGGTGGATTAATCAGGGTTTTTTACATAAGAAACACATACAAAATCACTCATTTTTCAGGCATTTATCAGGCACTTTGCTAACAACAAGTTGCATTCAACGCGGAATCTTGTCTCATTGTTCCGTATTGAAAATTGGCGGAATGATTTGAGGCACTTATCCTCAGCCGATTTGCTCGCCAAGAATTTGCTAGACACTAGCGGTTGCATTCTAAAAAACCCAAATTTATCCCCAAGTGGTGATTATGCCTTTCTCGATTCGATATGTTGGATTCGAATTAATGTTGTAAATGCTGTGGTAATTGCCTACATCTTGGCGGTTAAAATATTTGATGCAACTCTATCACGCTGCTTATAAATTACTCAATAATTGAGTAATTTTTAAGCAATTATTATAAGAGTAATGGATTGCGTCATGGCTAAATCGATTAATGACTTAAAGTGTGCATGTAAACAGCGTATTTGTTAAAAGAAAAATAGAAATATTATTCAAATCGAATGACTTATTAGCAAACAAAACAATAGTGTCCAACTAGGAAAGTTTCTCCGTCGAATGAAACTAGTTGCACTCGAATCAGTCAAGTCCTTCTATATGAAACGTGTTTAACAATAAAAATTCCCGGGGCTACACACACACACACACACACAGTCAGACATGTGCTCAGTTTTTCGAGCTGAGTCGATTGGTATATAACACTATGGGTCTCCGAGCCTTCTATCAAAATTTGGCTTTTGGAGTGAAATTATAGCCTTCTGGTACAACTTTGTTGTACGAGAAAGGCAAAAACCCACTCAGTTTAACCTTCTCCCCTTTGGTGGATCTAGAGAGAACCAATTTATTTTCCATGTCTCCAATCACAATCAGCAACCACCGCCGCCTCACTATCGATGACGCCACCAACGCCATCGATGTGGCAGCCGTTGTCGCACGGATCACTATCCGACGCCATGGTCTGCTCTCCGCCTGACGATCGCCTCCGATGCTGACTCATTTCTACCTTCTCACTGCTCGAACGAAAATGATGCGCGTGTCCGAAACACCGGTCTTTTTAAGCATAGATAAAATGAAGCGGTACACCAAAAGGTGGGCGGTGGGCCAAAAGGACCGTAACTTACATCAAACTGATGTCCGTGTTGGGGATGAACGGGATTGACTGTTTCTAAGATTTTTGTTTTGATTTGGTAGGAATTGAAATTTTCAATAGTTTAACGTTGATAATCAAAAGTTTCACTGAAATTTTCAAATTGATAGAGAGTTTTCGAGTCGATTAATATATGAATTTGGAAAATCTATCGAAAGATAAACGCGCAATTAAAGTTCTAAATCTTACATGATTTCCTAATGGTCCCCAATTTCAAAATTTTCATTTTGCATTTACCCTTGTCCCATATCAATAACACACGAAAATAAATCATTGGAGCATAAATGGCTTTTTTATTTTTTCAGTAGTAGTATAATAAATAGCAAGCCGTCTTTTTGCAAATATCATTAATAAAAAAAACGTGTCATTATTAATGAAACAAACTTCGTATATGAATGACAAGCTTCAACCATACTCATCAAGAGTACTTTTACTCACTCGCGTCTGAGTTTCAAAGTCTATACTCACAGGTGAGTTACTCACTAAGTGAGTAATACTGATCGTGAGATAGGTGTCCTACTCTCTGCGTGAATAAGAGTATTTATTGAGTAGCTCACGGCCTGAGTATTACACACAAAATAAGTAAAGAGTGAGTTTTTTTACTCACGAGTAAGAGTATCGCAACACTTCTTTCAAAAATTCTATTTCAACGAGAAATTATTTGGATTTTAACGGGGAATTTTTCGACGTTGCAATTCAAAGGTTTTTTTTTTATTTTACCGAGAGTTTTCCGAAATTTCAACTGGAACATGGCTGGCTTTTCAACTTAGTATTCTATTAGCATTTCCACAATTACTAATTGAAAGCTTTTTCAAGCCCGCCAATGCATGATAAAGTATCTTGTGTGGCAAGTACAATGGATACACTATGCCCAGGGAGTCAAAAATGTTTCCCACCAGAAAACAGCCTGGGACGGACCGATAATTGACCTCACCTTCTCCGGATTGGCAATCCAACGCCTTTGCTCACAAGGCTTACTGTAGGGCTTCCATTCCGGTTTCCCGGGATTTATATGTTAGTTTCTCGAAATTCTCGGGAAATTAATATGCCAAATGAGGGGGTCAAACGCAAAGGGGTGTGAGTAACAAAAAATTAGTTTTGAAAAAATGGGGGCAAAGTTTTCAATAATTTTTCGCTCCATACAAATTATATGGAAGACCAAACTAAACTAAAATCAAGATAAAAACAATAATAAAATCGATGTTGCGCGGTGTTGTTTTATTTATTTTTTGATTTTATCAAAATAAAATTCGGATATTTTTGAGGACTTTCAAAGCATTCTCTAACAAATCCGAGTAGTTTTGGTTTTTTTTTTCATTTTAATATTTATTATTATTAAGGGGGGCTTGACCTTTTAGGAACCAGTAGGACAGAATGTCAATATTTGTAACAGCCTAATTTACTCAAATAAAAAGAACGACTAACCTTTTCAAACATTTTTGTGGTGCCGGGTTGAAAACGTGATAAAATCGGGCCAACACTGTATTCCAAAATCTTCTTGGTGCACGATGCAATATCTTAAGGCCTCAACGCTCAAACATTTGGACGACCCTTATACCGACAAGAATTTTGACGACCTTAAAACCGACTCTTGTAAAAGATACTATGGAATTTGAGTAAGTTACCATTTGCGTTTGATTATATATTAACATATTACACATCTGAGCGTGTCAATTAATGAGTAGCAAGCCATGACTCGGCCTCTTCTTGTCAGATCTCCGTGGCGTGCACACGCGCCACGGAGAGCTGCTGTCATCGCATTTCACTCTGGCCACACATTTCGGCGATCCTGCAAGGTTATTTTTTGGATGATGCTGATTTCAAAGAGTGAGTTGAATTCAAGTGTTTAATGTACGAAGAATAAAATATTTGATGGTTTAAAAAAAATCACAAAGCAAGGTGGTTTGTATTCAAATCCTAAAAAGTAGTGGACGCCTTTGTAAATTGTTAATTACTTTAATGCTGTCAATTTTGTCCCAGGAGCTAGCCAAACGGAAGAATCACTTGGCGAGGGAAACACGGTGACTTGCTGGGAAACAACTTACCTCCTCGGAGCCTCGCTGAACAATGACGAAGGTGGTTACGTGCCAAGCGCGCGCCGCGATCGTATGCTGTTCAGTTTGCAGTGTTACCAACCTCACTGCGTGCCGGTTGCACAAGCATAGCAAGGGGAAGGAAGCTGGTAGAATGAGTCTCGTATACACCTCGCTCCAAAAGGATACCTCACATCCTCCTTCTTCTCAAAAAAAAAACTTCTGCGATTATGTCTGATACTTTACCACAGATAAACAGACGTCTCACTTAGAACAAAATGCAATCAAAATCATCGTCATGAAAAAATTATCGCCCAATACCCTGTGTGTGGTCAAGCGGCAACCAGATGGCGGTAGTGAGTAAACGTCAAACACAAACAAAACCGATGGAAGCGCCATCGGTGGCCGATCGACCACCTACAGAAAATTGAATCCACCGTTAAAAAGCTGAACGATGGAACATGTGTTGAGTGAGACGTCTGTTTCTCTGTGACTTTACCATAGTTATGTAGATGTTTTCTTCCAGTTTGAGTTTAATTTTTGAGATCCAAAATTCAACAAAATTCCGTGTGTTGTATTGCTATGAGTGAATTTAACTAATTAACGACATTCACTGACAGTTGAATTAGTTATATTGGACAAGTTTGTTTCTACTTTGCTACCATTGATTACCTTATCAATTTAATTAGGAGTAGAAATCAAGGAGCAAATCGAAACGCTTACACAAGCTTGTTTAAAAATAACGAGGCTTTGAACGAAAAATAGAAACCATCATTGCTCGGCCTGACTATAAGCCATTTTATGAGACAGTTTCGATCAGCTGAACAATTGATTGGATGGCTCGGCGTTTTGTTTTGGTAAATTTGTATAGCAAACATCATGATTTCATTTCATTTTCGCAAGAGTTCCGTATAAAAATTAAATATTAGTGTTTGGTCCCCTGTCATTTCACTCCTCTCGTAAAACAGCAATGTAAATAAATACTATTTATTCTCATTGGTAAAACAGCTTATTTATTTTTTTCATTTTATTCAATATTAGTCAACCAAACATTGCATCGATAAACTATTGTTTTCCCTTGTTTCCGAAACCACTGCCCCCGATGCCCGACAACCGGCGCCCCTGAACGCCCCGGCGGTTGCAGTGTGCTCATCTATCACAAGGGGATGCGACTGTCATAATTTTGCCTACTCAACATCTAGACAACATGACGTCATTTGTTTTTGTTTTGGGCTCCGGCAATAGCGCGGTAAACGGACTCAAAAAGGATTTTCACTTTCGCAAGTCGAAAACTGTTGAAGAAAATAATTGTTTCTCTGGGGAAAAATAGGAATAATGTGGTTCTCAAATGCATCAGCTTCAACGGATTGCACGAAAAACGATGGTTTGTCAACAAAGGTAAGTTTAAAATTTCACTTTCCAAAATGATCAGTATTCCCTGAACATTATATTATTCGTTCATTACAGGGTTTCGGCGAACCAGGATAGAACATCCGCTGCACGCCGGTTATATATGTACCAATATATCATGCAAGGGTAGAGTAAAGGATGTGATACTGTCGCAGCCGCTGCGACAATCTTTTCTAAGCTTACATTGTGTGGTAAATGCATGTAAAAACTGAATCAATGACAATAAATAAATGAAACATTTTTTTTGCAATGTCGTCTCAGAATAATGATTGTCCATCTAACAACTAGAACAACTCCGAAATACTGCGGCACCCGTGTTAGAAAATGCATAATGCTAAAGGAAGGCATAGAGTATTCCTCCTTGATACGCCATTCAACAAACAGATGCTAAAGACGTCTCTGTTAATGATTGTGGAAGAGCCATATGAATACATTTAATACTAAATACTCATTAAGACATTTTTCTGGATTTCAATCCCATTCCATCTACCATAGTACGACGATCCTGAAATTATTTTCAGTGCCTTTTCTTTCCACATAATCCCACCAAATAATGCATAGATCTTAAGCTACAAGGCGTAAATAGCGCAATAGGAATTCCAATTCATTCGACTGTGGAATACAAGAAAATGCACAATTGCAGAGTGTCCGAAATAAGAATACGTTTGAAATGATGCCAGATACATTCGACAAAAAACTTATTATCATCTCGTTTCAAAAATATATAAATATACAATGAAATGAAAGCATTTTTTTGCCGAGAAATAGCTAATTATCGAAAATACGTTAATTGGAACAATGATCCGTTTACTCTAATGAACATTTTTTGGGGTAAACGTTGCAATAAGTGGGTACCAAAATCTAAAGTACCAAAACACATGTGAGGTAGATGGGTTATCTATGGATTCTGACAGCTGTGTCGCCCCTCTGATCTCTCATGAGTGCTTGACATCAGATGTCAAATTATTTCATTGCAGTCATCATTCAATGCACTAAACAAAAGGGGCGGAAATCGTTTAATATTCGTGACATCCGATATGCTTGACAGAAAACAACAAAATGGTATATACATATAAACTCTCGAGAGATCTTTGGAAAAGCCGTAGATGCTGCGTCACAGCTTAATTTTATTTACCTTCATACTAACGTGCTTTTTCGAACTTCTTCGCCACCTAGGAATCTGTGCCATTGAATTTGTTTGTGCCTTCTTCTGATTCGACTAAACTTGAACGAAAGAAAAAAAACAAACAACGGAACAGTTTTCCTAAATTTCCCATCGGATTTCTTTCATATTGGTGTTGTGAAACGAGCACCCGGCCGACCTTGAATTGCCTTAATCAAAACGTGGGAGCGAAATTTTCTATAAACTACGGGGGACATCGGAAAAATACCTATAGTTTTCTTACTGGACTAGAAAATCGGATTATAGTTTTCCAAGTTAAATTCGTGAGTATTCGTGAGAAATTTATTTTTTTTACCACTAGATGATTAATGATCGTCTTGCATATGCCTGACATAATCCGATAAGTAGACAGGTAGGCACCTGTCTTGTTCCGAGATGATCTAGACGATTTCGCAACCTCGGATTGTTTCTCTTTGCTCAATGTTCTTTTCTCCCAGAATTCCAGAATCCGCAGCTCTCCAGGCATGAACCTTCTTAGTCTGAGAGACATGACGACGAAGAACGTGTCCATTTCCATCATTTAGGAGAAGACTACCATTGTCTTCTTTAACGACTGTATATCTTTTTTCATGAAATCTTGTATCTCCCTTAGATTTGATTTGTCTTTCTAGTATGACATCATCTCCAGGACCGACCTTGCAGGGCCGGGATCCTCGCCGTGCATCTGCAATGGCCTTGGAATATAGCTTCGCCTTTGCATCTCTCGAGTTCAGTAACTGTTCATCGATATTCACTTTGCCAGGGTTAATCAGAGGCAGGCCACGGCGAATTTTCCTTCCGCTCATGACCTCTTCCGGTGCCACCTTAGTAACAGTATGAGCAGATGCATTGTGGGCATTCACTGCCGCCTGTAGCTCATCATTGAAGTTAGTAGAGTTGGACATCGCCGTGGACATGGCCTTATTCACAACCTTCATGAAATTTTCGACCAGACCATTCTGCTGGGGAAAAATGGTGTGGAGAAAATTGGTTGTATGCCTCTTTCGCTGCAATAGTTCTTATAGTCGTCACTGTTGAATGGAGGCCCATTATCGGATTTGATCGCAACAGGGTAGCCCTCTCGGTTAAACACATCGTCCAGAATTTTTCTCGTACTTTCAAAACTAGTTGACTTCACCGATCTAGCGATGGCATACCTTGATCGGTAGTCGATTATAACAAGGATAGAAATTCCGCCAAATCTTGCGTAGGGACCATTGAAGTCGAGTGCTATGGTCTGCCAAACGGTTTTTGGAGCAAATACACGGTGCATCGGTGGGGGTTTCTCTGGTCTCCCATTTATTGCACACGTTTTACATGATTTTACCCAGCTCTCTGCATCCGTTGCCATCCCTGGCCACCACACTCGTTCTCGCAATATACTTTTTAGTTTCGCTGCTAACGGGTGGCCAATGTGGGCCACTTCTAAAGTTTTCTGGCGTAACTTTTCTGGAATCACTGCACATCCAAGCTTAGTAAGTATACCACCTTCCACAGAGAGATCGTCCGAAACTGCTTGGAACCTGCTCAAATGCTTTGGCCATTTTCCCGAATCCAATGCCTTGATAACCTATCACATGTAATAATTACTTCAATGTTATTTTACAAATAAATTTTAATTGTTATCATAATACCTGTTTTAACGTTTCATCGATTGTAGTTGATTCCAAAATTTCGTGTTCCGTTAGGAAGTTAGCACTTTTTGCCTCTATGTGTGCCAATTCCAGGGACTAGACTCTTCATCGAATGGTTCGTCAGTTCCTTGGTACAGTCGGGAAGAAGGATCCGCTATGTTGTCGTTGCCTTTCACAAATTCCACAGAGTAGTTGTATGGACTCAGTCGCAACGCCCAACCATCCGCTCTGGTTAGAGCCCTCTTAGTGGTCTCGCGAGAACGATTGAAGATAAATGTCACTCCTTTTGCATCCGTCCGTAGCGTGAAGTGCCTACCAAGCAGGAAGTAGGAAAAGTGCTCCACTGCCCACACCGCAGCAAGAGCTTCTCTTTGATTCTGTGCGTAACGTTTCTCTGTGTCTGTCAGAGCTTTCGATGCGAAACTTATTATCCGTGACTTTCCCTCGGCAGACTCTTGTACCAAAACTGCCCCCAAAGCATTAGGTGAGGCATCTGTGTACAGTACGGTATCTTCTTGTTCCGAAAAGTATCCCAGGGATACGGTACAATTAATTATCTGATCTTTCATAATGTTGAACGCTTCTTCGTGCCTTTTGTCCCACGTCCAAACTTTAGATCCGACCAGTGCCCACAAGGGACTCGAAACATTGGCAAAGTTTTTTAAATAAGGACTTACGAAAGACGCTAGTCCGAGAAAACTTCGCAACTCCGAAGAAGTGGAAGGCCGTCTAAATTTCTGAATTGCGCCAATTTTCGCTTCTTCGATATGAAAACCGTTTTGATCCAGCTCATGTCCTAGAAACGTGACGCGTGTCTTGTCGTATTCACACTTATCGAGATTCAAGGTGAGATTATTTGCTTTCAGTATTTCCAAAACCTGTGCCACCGTTTTATGCAAATCTTCTAGATTCTCCTCAAAGATCAAGATGTCATCTATGTACACGATCTTGTTTTCTATGGTCTCCAGAATCCTGACCATTTCTCTTTGAAAGATTTCTGGAGCGCAGTTCACTCCGAACATTAGGCGCGTAAACCTGAACATTCCGTTCTCGGCTAAGAATGTTGTCAGATCCCGCGATTCTTGGCTCAATTCCAGGTGATAGTAAGCGCTCTTCAGATCTAGTTTGGTGAAATACTTAGCTCCATGGAGTTTAATCTTCATTTCATCCAGGATAGGGAGACGGAAATACTCGCGTTTGATGGCTCTATTGGGGGCTCTCATATTTACCACCAGACGAAAATCGTTTTTTCCCTTCGCCACCGCTGACATTCCGCTTATCCACTCGGGAGCCGTTATTACTCTTTCAATAATTCCACTTTCCTCCATTTCCAGTAGACGGCGGCGAGCCCCTTCGCGATATGCAGCAGGAATGTTGTAGTATGCGTTACGAGTTGGAGCAACACTTTTATCAACGCTGAACTTGATTTTAACTCCTGGCATCTTCGGAAATTTCTTGTCCATTGAATCCTCACAGCCGTTAATTTGAGAGCTTACGAATAACAGCTTCAAATCGCTCGCAGTTGTTCTGCCAAGAAGTGATCGCTTACCATTCATTACCACAAGAAAATCCGCTATTACAGACTGTGTAAATCCTTCTGGTTCGATCCGTGCTCTGAAAGCAGATTCAATTTTCATTGGGACTCCGGAGGCATACGCTCTCAAGTCTCTATGTGAGGATATTTCAATGGGATTGAGTTCCGCTTTTTCTGATAAATATTCCTGCTGTAAACATAGCCAGTCACTTCCACCAACTACGTTGACGTCTGCCCCAGAATCGATCAGAAATAGGGTTGGGCTAGAGGATCCCACACGGCATTTGATTAACACGTCTTCGAAAGATAACGCGTTTAACTGTCAATGAATAGCAGAAAAAAATACGTGTATGAATAAACTCAACTGACAATATTTATTTCTTCGAATAAAAATGGATTATATTATCTTATTTTACCTCTTCTTCCTTAGCAACATTCGTTACGTCTGACTGACTCCCAGTATCGAAAATCGCATGGACACGTTTCTTTCGGCACACCACAGCGAAATGACCCATTATGCCACATTCATTACATTTGAGTTTAAGCGCCGGGCAGATTTGGTTCTTGTGCATCCATCTGTTACATCTGGGGCAAAGACGCTGCTGATTGCCGCCGAACCGGTTATTGAAACGAGAGCGTTTGTTGTATGGTCCATCTGTTGGTCTGGAACGGCCTTCACGTTTCACCATGGGTCGTTTGAAACCACCACGCCAGGCACCACGCTCATTTAGATGATTGATGCCAGAATCATATATATCAACTGTTTGAGATGGGCCAGGCTGATATGCCTCGTCGCGAGTTGCCGATTGTACAATGAAATTAATTTCATGGCCGAATGTTCTCGCCGTTTTAGCCAACTCTCTGTTTGACATACCTTTGGTAAGTATTGAAAAAACTTTTTCCATGAGCCTTGAATGGAAACCAACAATCGTTTCTCCTCTTTCTTGATGCATATTCGAGAAGGCCTCGTGCTCCACTGCTGTGTCGGTCATAGATCGAAGGTGGTTCTCGACGTTTTTCATGAAGATCGTGTAGCAGTTTCGGTCGTTTAGATTAGGTCTCAATTTAGCAGCACGTACAATGCCTTGCAACTCTTCACCCATCGATAAGAACAGTAGCTGGGATCGCCGAACAGGGTCTGTAGCATTTGACAAAGAGGCAGCGATTTCGAAGTTTTCAATATACTTCGTCCACTCTTCCCACATCTTATTCGCCGGAATGCTCTTCGGGAAGGATTTCATCTGGTCCCAACGGATGCTAGTAGTATTCTCATAGGAGTGCGGCGACGGGAGGAAACGTGCTGTAGTCCAACTTTCCTCGGCTTCGTTAGCTTCAGTGTCTGGTGCTTGACTGTTTCTCGCAGTTATTACTGCAACCGACTTAGTCAATTCTGCAAGTTGTCGCTTGAGCATCTCATTCTCTTTGAAAAGATTGCTTGTAGTTTCATTTTGGACATACTGATCTGGTGATTTCTTGCTGTTCTCTTCAACGACGAACTCAGGGGCACGAACATACCTTCCAACGCTCGGGAGCTCCTCGTTATCTTCTGTCTCGACTTCTTCATCACTCTCTCTGTAACGACGGACATATTTGCCTTCCATTGACATTGCTTCGACTTTGAATTTCCCGTTTTAAGTTTCCAAAATATTCCAAGTATCTGTAAAGTCAAAATGGAAGATCGAGAACAAATTGATTTTTATACACTCAACGATTCTTCCATATTATTTATTTGATCCCTAACATATTATTATGATCAAAGATAATATTATCACCGTTTTTCATTCACGTCATAGATTTGCATTACTCTTGAAACATTCAACCACACATTATTCAATACAGAATTGAAAAAAAATAAGTTTTATTTCTCTGTGTAAAGGTTTTCATTACTTGTATGCAAATCTTTCGAAGTGTTTCTATTACCATCTGACACATTTGCTATTGTAGTTTTTTCTTATTACAGTTCTTGTTACAGTTTTCCTTACTGCCATTAACACTTTCCACTGCCAAACACAAATTCGACTATTATTTGTACGGCCATTCGAATAATTCTCGCATTTTTGCGCAAGGTTTCCATTACCTTGGCAGGGTTTTCGCTACCCTAATACGGTTTTCATTACCTTCAAGACAGTTTGCACTGCCTCACTAAAGTTTCCACTAGTATTATTCGAAGGGTTTTCATTACCATTCGAATAGTTTTCATCGCAATGCGCAAGGTTTTCTTTACCTTGGGAGGGTTTTCGTTACCCTAGCACGGTTTTCATTACCGTCAAAGATAGTTTACACTATAATTCAAAGGGTTTTCATTACCGTTCGAATAGTTTGCATTATGATGCGCAAGGTTTTCATTACCTTGGCAGGGTTTTCTTTACCCTTTTTACGGTTTTCATTACCATACACAAATGTTCACTATTATCCAAAGGGTTTTCATTACCCACACAATTTTCTTCGCTTGCGTTATTTCTCCGCCATTTTGTTTTTTTTTAAACAAAAAAAAAAGTTTTTTTTTCCACGCCAAGTGATTTCTT
The DNA here is from genome assembly GCF_024139115.2 of Armigeres subalbatus. Lineage (NCBI taxonomy): Eukaryota > Metazoa > Arthropoda > Insecta > Diptera > Culicidae > Armigeres > Armigeres subalbatus. Next base: position 258,458,416 of record NC_085139.1, read on the forward strand.
CTCTGCTCCCCTTAGTAACATAATTATATTCTCCTGGCAGGATCGCCAATGTAAATTGTTAATTACTTTAATGCTGTCAATTTTGTCCCAGGAGCTAGCCAAACGGAAGAATCACTTGGCGAGGGAAACACGGTGACTTGCTGGGAAACAACTTACCTCCTCGGAGCCTCGCTGAACAATGACGAAGGTGGTTACGTGCCAAGCGCGCGCCGCGATCGTATGCTGTTCAGTTTGCAGTGTTACCAACCTCACTGCGTGCCGGTTGCACAAGCTAAGCAAGGGGAAGGAAGCTGGTAGAATGAGTCTCGTATACACCTCGCTCCAAAAAGGATACCTCACAGCCTTATTCGAATCGACCCTAGACCAGCAAAATTTCAAAGCGAGAAATCGATTCTTAGCACTCCGTTGCGAATCTTCTTGACTTATTCCGTTGACTGTAAAATATCACATCATTGTCTTCATCATGTGTTTTGCCACTAGTTACCTCTTTTTCCCGGTCGGCTAACAGCTTATGGACTTTCTCGTCAAAGTTTTCTAAAACCCCCCACCGACTTGGGTACCCAAGTTTGGGCCCGTTGTGGTAATTTTGATAAAACGGCTTAATAATTAGTTCGTTAAAGTAATTTATCTTAATCTTTTGACCTTCCATCAAAGCGATGGGTTCGTGGTCGTGTGGCTGCCGAACCCGAGATGGCAACTAACCCTTTTGCCGTCCCCGGTCCGACAGCGTTCGGCCATAAAAGTGAGCCGCGTAATTTGTGTTTGAACAAAGTGCTCCGGCCGTACATTATCACGGCTTTTCCTTCCATCCGCAGCCATGTGGCTGATGGCCGGCTGGCTCTAGGATCCAGCCGGGGATCCGATTTTCCCGGGAGCGGGAGAGTTTTTAAGTACCGAACCGGGGGAAGCCTTCGCCATATGAGCGAGCATTATAAAGACTTGCCTTTGCCGTTCGAGCGTTGCGAGCCCGTGTGTGAGTTTGCGAGGATGTGTTATCTTAACTGCCGTTTGTTCAAACCGGAATTTGGCTTCAAAAGAAACCCATTTTAGAATTTCCGAGGCAATGGAGTGAGGTTTTATAACTTAATCAAGTGGGCGACTTCCTCGAATCCGTCTCCTCAAGTTTCGAAGCGATCTTGTGGCCGAAAAGTTAAATTTTATGTTTTTTGATAATCCTTTCCTGGGGGACGGAGAGCAAGCAGATTTTCCAACCGGTGTGTATCACACATAATAATTTTGCGGCTGCTGTTCGCCTTCCTGGTTCGGGACGAATCAAGAGGGGGTTGGGAGATTGGGCCGCAACCGGACCGAACTTCAGTGAGTGAGAAATAGTGTTACGGTGTGATAAGAAGTTTTTCGGGTTTCTGAAATGGCATTTGGAAATTCGAAACACAAGTTGAATGCGCAGTCAAATAACCGAACAAGGGTTCAGAAGGGTGGGGCGCAGGAAATTACAAACAACAACTGTTACCTACCACTGGAGGGTTGTCGGTTTCCGTCCCGGAGCGGACGTGTGATTTATTACGGAAATTAGACATTTTACGGGTGAGAGTCCGGTTTGCTAGTTAAGCCTTCATTCAGCCATCAGTGCTCATTGTTTTTTGGTCATTTATCTTGGCAAAGAATTAAAGTTTTTATCATTTGACCATAACATCAAGGACAGCTGACGAATGACACTCTGGACTTTCAATTATCCAACGAAATTAAGCTTTTTTCGCTCCCTTCAACCATTTTCAATGTATTCAAAAAAAAAAATTTACGCTGAATTCAGATACATATTTAGATTTTCTGTAACAGTACGGGAGATGCGGTCGATATGCGCCCCCTAAACTAATCATTTAATATCATGGTGATTTCCTCCGAAAACATGTATTTTCGAAGTGTTTATCAATAATTCAACATATCAGTCATTATATGGTCCAAAAATTTCCATGTAAAGCTAGAAATATTGCAACAAAATAATTTTATTCCAAAATTGAGAATTTCAATCCAAAATGAACGATGCTGGGCAATATGCGCCACTCAAAAATGATAATCAAAATATTCCAATATTTTTCACCAAAATTTTGAAAATCTTCTGCACAAGAATTGTCTCAGACTGATGGTAATAAGGAGAAAATATGTTTTGTGTCTTTTTTATTTTCAATACAAACTTTTTGACTGAGTTGTTTTGTTTGATGGCTAACAAATGTGTTTAGGCTTCAGCTGCTTACGATATTGAGACAAAATTTAGGTTATGCACCAAGAAATGGGGGTGGCGCATTTTATACATATCTCTCCCACGTAATTTCGTAGATATTTGGATTCTCTGCTCTACAAAGCTAAATTTTGGCTTTTGACTTTGAGAATAAAATTTGAATTTCATAGAATGGGCCCTACAGAAGGCATATAGATTGAAGAATTTTGTTTGGCACGTCCACTGCCCATAAAAGCATAACTGTCTCATATAGATAAAAAATCAAGCAAAGATGGGACTGTTATGCTTGCAAAGGCAGTATATGTGTTGTGAAAAACGGAACTAAATTTACAAAAGTACGTATTTTCATAAAAAATTGGTTTCTCTGCTCTGCAAAGCTGAATTTTGGCTTCTCACTTCGTGAACAAAGTTTAAATTCCATAGGATGGGCCTTGAAGAATGCACATGAGTTGTGCTAAATAAAATTCAACAACCCTTATGCATTCTGCAAGGTGCATTTAATGAAATGCTATCTTACCTAATTCTCAAAGTTAGAAGCAAAAATTCAAAGGTGCTACCAAAGACAAACAGACGTTACACTTCATTCTAATCCATCGTATATGAATAATCTGGCGTGATTCCTCCTGCAGAGGCGCTAGCAGTCAACTACTTTAGCATTTGATGCTCGGAATATCAATCATATAAGGTGAAGATTTTTTTTTAGATTTTTGCGGCGGAGTGATAAATTATTTTCAGCCAGCGGCGGCGGCGTGGGTTGGCGTGGACGAATTTCTAGCATGAAAAATTCTCCGGAATTTCTTCAGAAGCACCTCATTCCTCAGGATTTTTTTTTAACACGAGTTCGATGGCTTCAGAAATTCCTCTGAACATTTCTCCCGGATTTCGACCGAAAGTTCCTCCAGGACTTCGTGTGGAAGTTCCTCCAGGATGTTGTCCAAAAATTCCTCCAGAATATCGTTAGGAAGTTCCTTAAGGATTTCATCCAGAGGTCCCTCCAGGATTTCGTACGGAAGTTCCTCCAGGATGTCGTTTCAAAGTTTCTCCAGGATTTCATCCGGAAGTTCCTCCAGAATTTCGTCCGGCAGTCCCTCCAGGATTTCGTCCGGAAGTTCCTCCAGGATTTCGTCCGGAGGTTCTTCCAAGACTTCGTTCATAAGTTCTTCCAGGATTTCGTATCTAAGTTTCCCCGGCATCTCGTCTGAAAGTTCCTCCAGGATTTCATGAGAAATTTCCTTCAGAGTTTTATCCGGAAGTTCTTTCAAGCTTTCATCTGGAAGCTCCTCCAGGATTTCGTGTGGAAGTTCCTGCAGGATTTCGTTTGGAAGTTCCTCCAGGATTTCGCGTGGAACTTCCTCCAGAATTTCGTCCGAAAGTTCCTCCAGGATTTCGCCCTTAGGTTCTTCCAAGATCTCGTCCGGAAGTTCCTCCAGGATTTCGTGTGGAAGTTCCTTCACAGTTTTGACTGGAAGATCCTCAAGAATTTCGTCCGGAAGTTCTTCTAAGATTTCATCTGGAAGTTCCTCCAAGATGTCGTCCTGAAGTTCCTCCAGAATTCCGTCCGAAATTTCCTCCAGGATTTCGTGTGGAAGTTCCTCCAGAGTTTCGTCCGGCAGTTCCTCCAGGATTTTGTGAGGAAGTTCCAGGATGTCGTCCAGAAGTTCCTCCAGGATGTCGCCGGAAGTACCTCCACAATTTCGTCCGGAAGTTCCTCCAGGATTTCAACGTGAGGTTCCTCCAAAAATTCGTCCGGAAGTTCCTCCAGGATTTCATCCGAAGTTTCTCCGGGATTTCGTCCGGAAGTTTCTCCATGATTTCGTGTTGAAGTTTCTTCAGAGTTTCGTCTGGAAGATTCTCAAGAATTTCGTCCGGAAGTTCTTCTAAAATTTCATCCGGAAGATCCTCCAGGATTTCGTCTCTAAGTTTCTCCGGGATCTCGTCTGAAAGTTCCTCCAGGATTTCATGTGGAAGTTCCTTCAGAGTTTCGTCCGGAAGTTCCTCCAAGATTTCATCCGGAAGTCCCTCTAAGATATCGTGTGGAAGTTCCTCCAGGATTTCGTTCGGAAGTTAGTCCAGAACTTCGTGTGGAAGCTCCTACAGGTTGTCGTCCGGAAATTCCTCCAGGATTTCGTCCGGAGGTTCTTCCACGACTTCGTCAGGAAGTTTCTCCAGGATTTCGTTCAGTAGTTCCTCCAGCATTTCGTGTGGAAGTTCCTCCAGAGTTTCGTTCAGAAGTTCCTACAGAATTTCGTGCGGAAGTTCTTCCAAGATTTCATCCGGAAGAGTTCCTCCAGGATGTCGTCCATAGGTTCCTCCAGGATTTCGTTCAGAAGTTCTGCAAGGATTTCGTCCGGAAGTCCCTCCAAGATTTCTTCCGGTAGATCCTTCAGGCATTCATTTGGTAGTTCCTCCGGGATTTCGTATGGAAGTTTCTCAAGAATTTCGTCCGAAAGTTCTTCCAAACTTTCATCAGGAAGTTCCTCCAGGATTTCGTGTGGAAGTTCCTCTAGAATGTCGTCTGGAAGTTCCTCCAGAATTTCGTCCGAAAGTTCTTCCTGGATTTCGTGTGGAAGTTCCTTCAGGATTTCGTGGGGAAGTTCCTCCAGAATTTCGTCCGGTAGCTCCTACAGAATTTCGTCCGAAAGTTCTTCCAAGATTTCATCCGGAAGATCCTCCAGGATTTCGTGTGGAAATTCCTCCAGAATTTCGTCCGAAAATTCCTCTTGGATTTCGTTCAGAAGTTCCTCAAGAATTTTGTGTGGAAGTTCTTCCAGGGTTTTGTCCGAAAGTTCCTCCAGGATTTCGTCTGGTAGTTCCTCCAGGATTTCGTGGGGAAGTTCCTCCAAAATTTCGTGTGGAATTTCCAAAAGAGTTTCGTGTGGAAGTTCCTCCAGGATTTCGTGTGGAAGTTTCTCCAGGGTGTCGTCGGAAAGTTCCTTCAGAATTTCGTTTGGAAGTTCCTCCAGGATTTCGTGTGAAAGTTCCTCTAGAATTTCGTCAAGAAGTTCCTCCAGGATTTCGTCCGAAACTTCCTCTAGGATTTCGTGTGGAAGTTCCTCCAGAATTTCATCCGGAAGTTTTTCCAAAATTTTATCCGGAAGCTAATCCAGGATTTCTTGTGGAAATTCTTCCAGAATTTCGTCCGAAAATTCCTCTTGGATTTCGTTCAGAAGTTCATCCAGAATTTTGTGTGGAAGTTCCTCCAAGATTTCGTGTGGAAGTTCCTTCAGATTTTCGTCTGGAATTTCCCCAATAATTTCGTATGAAATTTCTTTTGAACTTTCATCCAGAAGTTCCTCTAGAATGTCGTCAAGAAGTTCCTCCAGGGTTTCGTTCGCAACTTCCTCCAGGATTTCGTGTGGAATTTCCTCCAGAATTTCATGCGGAAGTTCTTCCAAAATTTTATCCGGAAGCTCCTCCAGGATTTCTTGTGGAAGTTCTTCCAGAATTTCGTCCAAAAATTTCTCTTGGATTTCGTTCAGAAGTTCCTTCAGAATTTTGTTTGGAAGTTCCTCCAGGATTTCGTGTGGAATTTCCACCAGGATTTCGTGTGGAAATTCCTCCAGGATGTCGTCCGGAAGTTCCTCCAGGATTTCGTGTGGAAGTTCCTCCAGAATTTCATCCGGAAGTTCTTCCAAGATTTCATCCGGAAGCTCCTCCAGGATTTCTTGTGGAAGTTCTTCCAGAATTTCGTCCGAAAATTCCTCTTGGATTTCGTTCAGAAGTTCCTCCAGGATTTCGTTTGGTAGTTCCTCCAGGATTTCGTGTGGAAGTTTCTCCAGGATGTCGTCCGGAAGTTCCTCCAGAATTTCGTCAGAAAGTTCTTCCTGGATTTCGTGTGGAAGTTCCTTCAGATTTTCGTGTGGAAGTTCCTCAAGAATTTCGTCAGAAAGTTTTTCGAAACTTTCATCCGGAAATTCCTCCAGGATTTCGTGTCGAAGTTTCTCCAGGATGTCGTCCAAAAGTTCCTCCAGCAGTTCCTCCAGGATTTCATCCGGTAGTTCTTCCAGGATTTCGTGTGGAAGTTCCTCAAGAATGTCGTCTGAAAGTTTTTTCAAACTTTCATCCGGAAGTTCCTCCAGGATTTCGTGTGGAAGATCCTCTAGAATGTCGTCAAGAAGTTCCTCCAGGATTTCGTCCGAAGTTCCTCCTGGATTTCGTGTGGAAGTTCCTCCAAGATTTCGTGTGGAAGTTTCTTCAGATTTTCGGCTGGAAGTTCCCCAAGAATTTCGTACGAAAGTTCTTTTGAACTTTCATCCAGAAGTTCCTCTAGAATGTCGTCAAGAAGTTCCTCCAGGATTTCGTCCGCAACTTCCTCCAGGATTTCGTATGGAAGCTCCTCCAGAATTTCATCCGGAAGTTCTTCCAAAATTTTATCCGGAAGCTCCTCCAGGATGTCTAGTGGGAGTTCTTCCAGAATTTCGTCCGAAAACTCCTACTGGCTTTCGTTCAGAAGTTCCTTCAGAATTTTGTATGGAAGTTCCTCCAGAAATTCGTGTGGAATTTGCCCCAGGACGTCGTCCGGAAATTCCTCCAGGATGTCGTCCAGAAGTTCCTCCAGGATTTCGTGTGGAAGTTCCTCAAGAATGTCGTCCGAAAGTTATTCCAAACTTTCATCCGGAAGTTCCTCCAGGATTTCGTGTGGAAGTTCCTCTAGAATGTCGTCTAGAAGTTCCTCCAGGATTTCGTCCGAAAGTTCCTCCAGGATTTCGTGTGGAAGTTCTTCCAGAATTTCATCTGGTAGTTCCTCCAAAATTTTATCCGGAAGCTCCTCCAGGATTTCTTGTGGAAGTTCTTCCAGAATTTCGTCCAAAAATTTCTCTTGGATTTCGTTCAGAAGTTTCTTCAGAATTTTGTGTGGAAGTTCCTTCAGAATTTCGTGTAGAATTTCCACCAGGGTTTCGTGTGGAAGTTCCTCTAGGATGTCGTCCGGAAGTTCCTCCAGAATTTCATCCGGAAGTTCTTCCAAGATTTCATCCGGAAGCTCCTCCAGGATTTCTTGTGGAAGTTCTTCCAGAATTTCGTCCGAAAATTCCTCTTGGATTTCGTTCAGAAGTTCCTCCAGAATTTTGTGTGGAAGTTCCTCCAAGATTTCGTGTGGAAGTTCCTTCAGATTTTCGTCTGGAAGTTCTTTTGAACTTTCATCCAGAAGTTCCTCTAGAATGTCGTCAAGAAGTTCCTCCAGGCTTTCGTCCGCAACTTCCTCCAGGATTTCGTATGGAGGCTCCTCCAGAATTTCATCCGGAAGTTCTTCCAAAATTTTATCCGGAAGCTCCTCCAGGATTTCTTGTGGAAGTTCTTCCGGAATTTCGTCATAAAACTCCTATTGAATTTCGTTCAGAAGTTCCTTCAGAATTTTGTATGGAAGTTCTTCCAGAATTTCGTGTGGAATTTCCACCAGGGTTTCGTGTGGAAGTTCCTCTAGGATGTCGTCCGAAAGTTCCTCCAGGATTTCAAGTGGAAGTTCCTCCAGAATTTCGTGTGGAATTTCCCCCAGGACTTCGTGTGGAAATCCCTCCCGGATGTCGTCCGGAAGTTCCTCCAGGATTTCGTGTGGAAGTTCCTCCAGAATTTCATCCGGAAGTTCTTCCAAGATTTCATCCTGAAGCTCCTCCAGGATGTCTAGTGGAAGTTCTTCCAGAATTTCGTCCGAAAATTCCTCCAGGATTTCGTGTGGAAGTTCCTCCAGAATTTCGTCCGAAAATTCCTCTAGGATTTCGTTGGAAATTTCCACCAGGGTTTCATCTGGAGGCTCCTCCAGGATTTCGTGTGGAAGTTCTCCAGGATGTCGTCTGGAAGTTCCTCCAGAATTTCGTTAGAAAGTTCTTCCTGAATTTCGTGTGGAAGTTCCTTCAGATTTTCGTGTGGAAGTTCCTCAAGAATTTCGTCTGAAGGTTCTTCGAAACTTTCATCCGGAAATTCCTCCAGGATTTCGTGTCGAAGTTTCTCCAGGATGTCGTCGGAAAGTTCCTCCAGAATTCCGTCAGAAAGTTCCTCCAGAATTTCATTTGGAAGTTCCTCCAGGATTTTGTGGGGAAGTTCTTCCAGAATTTCGTCCGGAAGTTCTTCCAAGATATAATCCGGAATTTCCTCCAGGATTTCTTGTGGAAGTTCTTCCAGAATTTCGTCCGAAAATTCCTCTTGGATTTCGTTCAAAAGTTCTTCCAGAATTTTGTGTGGAAGTTCCTCCAGGATTTCGTTCGGAAGTTCCTCTAGAATGTGGTCTGGAAGTTCCTCCAGGATTTCGTCTGAAAATTCCACCAGGATTTCGTGTGGAAGTTCCTCCAGAATGTCGTCCGAAAGTTATTACAATCTTTCATCCGGATGTTCCTCCAAGGCTTCGTGTTGAACTTCCTCTAGAATGTCGTCTGGAAGTTCCTCCAGGATTTCGTGTGGAAGTTCTTCCAGAATTTCATCCGGTAGTTCCTAAAGAATTTCTTCTGGAAGTTCCTCCAGAATTTCGTCCGGAAGTTCTTCCAAGATTTCATCCGGAAGATCCTCCAGGATTTCTTGTAGAAGTTCTTCCAGAATTTCGTCCGAAAATTCCTTTTGGATTTTGTTCAGAATTTCCTCCAGAATTTTGTGAGGAAGTTCCTCCAGGATTTCGTGTGGAAGTTCCTCCAGAATTTCGTCCGAAAATTCCTGTAAGCTTTCGTTTCGAAGTTCCTCTAGGATGTTGTCCGGTAGTTCCTCCAGGATTTCGTGTGGAATTTTCTCCAGGATGACGTCCGGAAGTTCCTCCAGAATTTCGTCCGAAAGTTCTTCCAGGATTTCGTGTGGAAGTTCCTTCAGATTTTCGTCTGGAAGTTCCTCAAAAATTTCGTCCGAAAGTTCTTCCAAACTTTCATCCGGAAATTCCTTCAGGATTTCGTGTGGATTAATGATTAAGTCATATTTTCTGGATGAATAAGATTAATGAATGATTAACTCAGCGAAGGGTCGTTTGGTCAAAAGCCATTTGGCCGAATGCCACTAGGCCGAACAAACCATTAGGCCGTAACCCATCTGGCAAAAAGGGTCATTTGGCCGGAAGGGTAATTTCTCAAGCAGCACAACTTGTTTCACTACTGAACATTTCACTGTGTTGCAACTATTCGGAAAGAAACAATCTTTGCGTATGTGCCATCAAATAAAACTCTCTTGCAATCTAAAAAGCGCAAGGGGTGGAGCCTACAGAAACATCCTTCGATTGCAGTAAAATGGCAATCGTGTTGCAAAATACTGCAGCGCAAAAAATAGAATAGAAATATAAAACTGGATTCGATTTATGGATCTTGTGATTGATAGTCCTTCACTCTACCACAGAACCATTCAACACTTAGAAGGGATTGTATGCCGACTCACCATAAAAACCATACGGTTATGAAGTTTTGTACTCGGGTAAGAAATATACAACTTAATGTTTTTATTTCGTGTATACAACACGCAGATCAGTATTTTTTGATTGTTTGTTTCCAAATGCCAAACGGCCACAATTTGAAGGTTTTGACATCTTGATGCAACTTTTTCGTGCTTTGATGTTTTTCTAATGCCTTTAATGAAACTGAATAGAAACAAGGTGCTTTTTGGAAGATGTTGCGTATGCTACTTGGGTTGGCCGAAAGGGTCATTTAGCCGAAAGGGTCATTTGGCCGAATAGGACATTTGGAAAGTGAGAAATTAGGAATGAGAAGAGAGACGTCTCACTTCTCACTCTTCATTTTTCTCATCTCACTGTAAAAAGTGAGAAGCGGTAAATGAGTAGTGAGACGTCTCACTGCTCACTTTGCGCTCCTCACTTTTTACAGCGAGAAGTAATAAATGGGGAGTGAGAAAAAGATCGCAGCAATCGACGGGTGCGGTTGGCATAATTTGTTTTTCCTGTCTCAGTTTTTTTTTTAAATTTTCCCGAATTTTCATAAATTTTGTTTGAGTTTAGTTTTTAAGAAAAAAGGCGCTCTTGCGTGTTGTGCGAATTTACTTTACTACTTACTTACAGGAGGGTGAACCCCTAGTGAAAAAGTATTTCAAGTGATAAGTGATGGCGGAAGAAGAGACTAAGGGATTTTCTTTTTATTTTACCGAGTGTCTTGGCAAGATTTTGACGAACGCGAAAATATTACCCAGTGATGGTTGTCATGTTTCCGTTTGCTTCCGCTGATGGTCCCCCATGGAAAATTCTATGTAGCTGACTCTAAAATGGGTCGATAAGATTGGTGAGAAAGTTCCAATTATTTTCTCGTGCTTCATCTTGATCAAAGGTTCCCAAAATTTCGAATTATTTGGCTAAATTCGCGTTAGATTGAGTAAATCATAATTGACTGCTTCATACCCTTTTACCCTTATACCTTCAAAAAGTGAGAAGCGGTAAATGAGTAGTGAGACGTCTCACTACTCACTTCGCGCTTCTCACTGCTTCATACCCTTTTACCCTTATACCTTCATACCCTTCATACCCTTCATAGATAGTGCTCATAAGGGCGTCCTTGTGATTTTTTGCTGTACCTGTTATGAACAGCTAGTAAATCCCAATCCCCTACACATTCTGAAGACACTTTTCTTGCTTCAAAAGTGAATCCTATGTATTACTAGCGTTATTAACAAAAAGAGCACCATTACGGAGCATGAGATTTGATCGAATTATTCGCAGTACTACTTGTCCAACACCCCCAGCTGGGTGAGGGATAAAGGATGAAAAACACACACACACAGAAGCGATAAATGAGGAAGGAGAATAGACGTCTCTCTTCTTGTTCCTAATTTCTCACTTTTCAAATAACCTATTCGGCCAAATGTCTCATTCGGCCAAATGTCCTATTTGGCCAAACGACACCCTTTCGGCCTAATGGTTTATTCGTTCAAACAACTTTGGGACTAGATCCATAAATTTAATTTTGCTAAATGTTCCATAAATTTAACAACTTAGAACCGCTTTCAAATTTCGAAGAAGTAATTTCACCTTTCGGTGCCTATTTGTCTCACTCGTCACGCTGTATGGCACATATCACACTTGCTTGACATTTCGGTAATTAACAATAGACGCGACACCTCCATTTCACCGTACGCGACTCGGTTGAACTTCCGTAAATGTCTCACTTAAACCGGGGGATAGACTCAGTAACAGACACAACTTTTTCCCTACCTCACCTACCTAACTGCTGCGATCAAAATCCTTTCCAAACAATAGCGTTTTATCATTCCTCCTAAACAGACGGCACTGCCCCGGTTAATGTATCCGAACAAGTCAGGCATGACGAAAACGCGCGGGATTTTGAGATAATACAAAAGTTTCCTCCCACTCCCGCACTACGCTCGGAGTTGTCTGAATTACCAAGTGGGGTGGGAAAAGTCGAATGTGAAAATCCTATCCCGCCTTATTCGCTAGTTATAGACTTTGTGTGAAGATTTGAAGGCTGAAGGAGTGGGGGATGGGGCTGGCAAATCTTAAGAAGATTTATAATGACATTGAAAGTGTTTTATGGTGGGACTCTTGCCAACACGGCTTCTGCAAAGTATCCCAAGGATATGTGGGTAGCGTTTTCCGATTTGAAAGTGTGGAAGATTTTCCACACCACTTCCTAGTGGCAGGAGTTGGTTGGGCATGGAGGACATAAATATTCAATTAGTTTGAAAGTGATGTGCCTTGGCAGAAACTATTTCCACTGAGATGGATTTTAGCCTCCCCTCATTATCAGCCTTTCCTGTTGCTATAATGCGTTGATCGGAAAATAGCTTCGAGTTTTCTTTAACTTTTATTGAAACCTATTTTCAGAATAATTATAATCACAACATGTTGCGAACTAATCTTCCCGTTAAACTAAACCCATACTTGATATTGAAAGGCTTATTGAGTACGGGAGAATTTTGTAAAATGTTTAACCTATATTTCGGTAAAAATGGTTATCAATGATACGACCAGCATCTTCAGAGTTACCAAAATGTTGCAAACTACATACCTAGTTTACTGCTTCCCGAATGGATTGATATCCAAATTCGCCTTAGTTGATATCGTGACCAGCATCCGTTTCCGCTGGCAGCATCCATGGAATTGCCGATAGTGGTCAAGTGGTGGTGATTAATAGCTAATTGGATTCCATTTTCCGGCCAATTTTTCTTCAGCCAGCCAGGCTGTGATCTCTTAATCCGCATCATGGGCGAACGAAGCCTGACCGACCCTGCAGTTAATTTGAAACACAAGAAAAACGAAAACAAACGATTGCAGATAATTTATCTCCCCAGGATAGGTTGCGTGTTCGAATGGGGACCGACGACGCAGGAATGACACACAGCTGGCTGGAGGCGACGAGAAACGTGGAACGATTTATTTGCCACATTCGCTTATTAATGGATTAAGTGTTTATACGTTTGTGCGGGTGGTGGAACGGTAGAACGCAGGACAAATGTTTCCCCTGGTGTGAAACAAATCATTCGATTTGTGTCCGGAAAGCCGGAAGCGCAAATCACGCTACCGACCGACGACGCACAACGGCGGACATAATGAAAATGATGACAAAACAACAAACATATCCGCCGGCCAAGAACAGTGCGCTATCTGTGAGTATTAAGAATCGATTTATGTTCCCCCATTTGGAGCAGCAATCCCGCACCGATCTTCATCATCGTGGAAAGACGGGGGGACGATGCCCGCTGTCGTAGAAAGGCGTTAAATGGTGAAAAATGATCCTAATCCTCCCGAGGCGAAGGTCGTATTTTCTTCAACACTGGCTGGCGTTGGAATAGTGGCGAGATTTATGGGAAGGTTCCTTAGGTTCATTATGGGGCTGTGTCGCAAAAGGCCATGAAAGTAGTTCCAACGATTGTGCTGCTCTATTCCAACGCAGTAAAACATAACAGCCTCGTGCGACACGGGTAATTACTTTTGACATTTACAATTTCCTCATTCCCATTGAATGTTCTACAAGACATTTCAATGAACATCGTTCCAATGCTTTGAACAGAAGGTTGAAGGCTATGATTTTCGTGCTTTTATGTGCTCAAATTTAGTGTCATTCATCAACCACGACAAATGAGATTCAGGTAGAAAAATGTAATGCACGTTGGTCGTTAACCTATTTAACTGAATTTGGACATGAGCCTTATGAGATTATTACATACCTTAAATCTATTATAAAAACTGAGCCTAGATCCAAAATTTCATGAATGTTAGTGCACGGGAACAATTTTAAATAAATTTCGAACAGCCTAATAATTTCGAGTATTGAAACATCTAACTTGATTTTACTATGGGCCGAATAATATGCAATTAATTGTAAACAAGTGTCGGTATTCCACCGTCATTAGTCGTCTTTGTACACGCGACCGCATGCGTAGGGCAATCAAACTCATCAAATGCTTTAGCCAAGCAAGCCTTTGGCACAGCAGAGTACGATTGATTCGCATTCTATACCAGCCCGCCCATCCCGTTGTTAGGGGCATAGAGTGTGATCCTCTCGATTAATAAACAATGTGCACTCGCTTGGCTGTGGATATACAACAGTAAAGCACACGTGAAGATTGGACAAATCAAGCATCCGAAAGATATTCAATTTGCAGAAAAAGCTAACCGCGGTGGAGGTTGGTACTCGGATTTTGATGGCTTTTCCGCAAACGTGACCTTGTTGTGGTCTTGTTGTGTAGGGGTTATCACGCCTATCTAGAGAGTAGGAGGTTGAGGGTTCGAGTCCCTCCAAGACACGTGGATTCTTTTTCGCAAATTTCATATCAATTTGTCCATTTCAAAACATGTGCTGTGCATATGCACAGCCAAGATATTTAGCAAATCCACATAGGCGTCAATAATGCGATCGGGTGGTAGGAACGTGAGTGCCTGGAGTTTTTTTTATGGTCATAAAAGTGTTTACATCACTGGAATAATCATTTTTAAGTCCAAGGCAATTAAGCTTTCGTATGAGACTTTGATCGAAATGAAAATAGCATCCAAAGCATTCTGTGTCTGGGAGAACGTCCCTCACAGAATTCACAACTGCCTTCTCAAAGTCCATTAATACGTACCGTCCGTGGTTTCAAAAGCATGCCTGCTCTCCTTATCACAGCCTCTGTATAAACTTCCTGTGTTTTAGAGCTGAGCAAAGTGAACACGAGTGGCAGGATCCTTCTATTTGCCCCCAGACCCACAGGGGCATGAATTGAGAAAATCTGACTGAACTGTTGCGGTGCTGCAGAAAACGTACCATCCACCAACCAGTCCTATTCTGTGTCTGTGTCCTATTCTTCAGGCCTAGACCGTTGGGTTTGGTCCTCGAGTTCGTCCGTTGCGGTACTACATAGCTGCCCCAATCGATGATCGAGCGTTCTTCGTCATAATGATGTCCACGAGGATCGAATGACGACGAAGCGATTCACCTGTCGGGGCACGATCACTTTTTCGTAATGGCGTTCACACTATTGAAGAAAACTAGTTTTAAAATGGAATTCGCACAACTGAAGGCGTCAAAAGTGTTCACCTATTAGAGGGCGTCCGTCGCGATGACAGCCGCTTATAAAGGAATTCCTCCTTCCTGGTATAGGAATTTTCGTTGACAATCATAGTCAACAGTGACGTTATGGTGTAACCTGAGACGAGACCTGCAAAGACGGCTTCTTTTTCCTTGTTTTGACACTTGTTCTTCTTTTCATCACAGTTGATCATCGATTCTCAACTGTTTCCTTGAGTGCTTCACCTAAATCCCAGGTAAAATCTTCTGAGCACAATAAAAGTGTTTGTGATTTACGGATTTGTAAACTAATTTTTATAAAGATTTTCCTATCGGAAATAAAACACGTATTCATAACAGTTCAATATTAAGCTGTCCGGCTTTTCTAGAATACTTTGTAACGTTTGAAATAATTGCGATTAGAGAATCTAGGTTTTAGTTGGTTAATTGATTGAAACTATAACACAAAACAACCAGTCCACAAACAAAATGCTGATCCGTAGACCTTGTACCGAGAACCCCATTCCATGTAGATAACCGTGTTGCACGCGATCCGGGCCATGTGACTGTTCGGATTAAACACTTACATAGTATGCGTGCAAAACCGATAGACCTACTGAATCAGAGAATCACCGAGAGGGCTGAAGAGAGACGCCATTAGATGCTGAACGCCTATGAATCCGGAAAAATAACGATCTCATTCCCACCGACTCAGCTTCATCATCGCTGTTGCCATGTTGGGGGAGAGAATAATTGTGGGAAGCGATTTGAAAGAGCGAGATGCGATCAAGACTGACTCTCGTAAGCGATCGACGTCGATTCTACCATGCGAAACGTTATGAGAGGAGCAAGGATTAGTCCCAGATAGACCGTCCGACGGATCGCAAGAAAAAGCGAAATCGCGGCCGAACATATACATCGTCACGTCTCGAGAAGTGTTCTCTATTTCTGGCAGCATTATGTCTCGTTCTCGGTCAAGCTCGACAACGGCAATGCAGAGTGAGGTGGTAGGCGAATTGATGGAATGTGTGTCCGAAAATGCAGATCCGGTGGCGGGTCCAGGAAATCTCGACGGCACCGTGGACGCACGGTTTGCCACACAGAATGAAACCAGGAGAATCGAAGGGATCCAGAAGCTGCGGTGTGTCAACCAACAACGCATCATGGGAGTCTGGAGCGAGAAATGTTAGGTAATGATACTGAGGTAGTGAGGTTAGGGTCAGCTAGGGTATTGGACAATAAATAATTGTGAAAGTGTACGATTTGGTCTGTTGTTTCCGGCGAGAGAAGAAGCCCCAATTTTTCAACGTAACATGGCGCCCAACAAAATAACCCACAAGGTAGAGCTAGTCAGTTTTGTCATATTTGTTGAATTCTTTTGATTTTGCATTGTAAAATAGATAGGAATTCTTTTGTTTGTTACCCCGCAAAGAAATGTAGGTGCAGGAGAATGAAGAAGGCTGGCCAGAGAAAATTTGCCAAGACTCGTTGGCGTAGGACTAAATTTCGCAGGATTCGCTGTAAGAATTATGAAGATTTGTGGATATTTATGTTAAGTAGTAAGTGAGAACTCGTGGCTCACGTGATTTCGCAGGATTCGCTGTGACATTCAGTATTTGTGATTCAGCTTTAGGTTAAGATGTATTTTAATATAGTTCGCACTTAATGGTCAGGTAAGATGGAAGTAGCTAAAATTTTTTTCAAGAATCAATAAGTTGATCCTTGAAAAAAATTTCTCTTTGCGGGGGGATTGTGTAACGTTTGAAATAATTGCGATTAGAGAATCTGGCTGATAAGAGCTGAAACAGCTATGAAGACAGGAAAGCCTGAGGACAACCAACAAAACACCCACTCTGTGGCAAATCCGTTAGCCGATCGAGACAAATCGTGCAGGCGAGTTCGGCGAGCAACAACAACATTAAGTCTACCTCCCAACTTCCACCACAAGCTATGGGCAGCACCAGCCACAAACCTCCCCGAGGAGAAATACGCGAAGCGGAAGATCTTCACCTGCCTGGATTGGTGATAGTAGCACTAAAGCGAAATCCAGAGATACTCTACAGAATCCAAAAAGAAGCACCAACATTAGTTATCTTTAGGGGGTCGTCATGAAAATCATCCACTGAAAGTAACGTGACCCGGGGCGCGGTAAAACTCCTAACATGGGCTCATGACGATTAGAGTTGAGGAAATGCTTCTTGCCCCTAGCCTAAGATAACAATAAAAGCCAACCAAACTATCCAACACTAATATAGTTTCTCGTTAAATGTTTAATCCACTTAGTTTAGCCCAATAACTATTTAGGATTAAGTTGAATGTCTGCCATGGCGGCGATTAGTCATGAGAAGCTAGAAGTCAGAGACAATTTGCCAGAATTCAGCTGGTACGCTATCAAATTTGCCAGGAGTCGCTGGTACATTTATTGAGATTTGTGATTTAGTTAAGCATTTAGATTGAGTTTATGTCTAGAGCTCGTCTCTGGAGTTGAAGATTGATAGGACTCGTCTCTGACAACTTTGAAAGAAGTTTTAAGAATTCTTCATGAGTCAATAGCCATCGACTCATGAAGAATTCTGCCGTCATGGTAATGCTGTGTTACGTATACGTTTTGCTTGTTGTTTGAAGTTATGATTGTGGCCAAAAACCTTACGTTGCGGCCCAAATTAAGGTAAATGCTCTGCGAGCTGATAGTTGTAAACCCCTGTCCATCTACGCCACCTCGAACCCACAACACATCCAGCAGATGCGCAAACAGCAATTCACCAACACTTAGCCCGGGAACGACGATCATCAAAGTGTCGCCAACAGACGGAGGTAAAGAGAAACGACGCATCTTTAAAAATCACATTCGTCACACACACAACTTACGGCGGAGAGGGATGCACTAACAATCGCGATAAGATGCAAGCAACCGAAGTCAAACCCACACAAAGTGATCGTGTGAAAGATCGACGCCCACCGCGGGTACTCCATCGAGACAGGCGGGAGAGTAGAGAGTGCTCTCATCGGTCCTTTCCCCTTGCTCATAAAACGTCGCTCGGTTAGATAGACGAGTTGGCGAGCAGAAGACGGGTGAGCATCAGTGCGCGTCGGTTCGTGAGGCTGCCAGCACATCAGACTTTGGTCAGTGTCCAATCTAGGGTGTAGATAGTGCAGCTTGTAAGGCACTAGGCGTGCATTGCAAAAATAAAATATCCAATCGTTAAGGCTCTATAAACCGTAATCAATCCGATAATGACAATGATATTATTCAAATCCGCACTAATACTAATAAAGGTTTGAACTAAATTCAATATTTTGGGGCTATTTACGGACTTACCCTCTATCATAATATATTCATGGCATTTCCATATTAATTTTTCACTTATCAAAACTAGCAATTACTGAGGAATTGCTGGAAAAACGCTGAAAACTGCCTTTTTCCTAAATCGATATTCGTTTGTTCATCGAACGCATACTAACGTTCGAACGTTCGGATCGAACACATACACACTCACTTGATTTTTCACTGGATCTTTTCTCATTGTTTCCTTGATTTTATCACTCCTAAAACATATTCACTAACTGAGTTTCACATTTTTCGTCAACCTTGACTACCAATTAATTCACTTCACGCCCAAAAACTGTTGAAAACTGCTTTGCAAAAATCGAAGTGAGAGACAAATTTGACGACCGTATTGTGAATGCAATAAAATGCGGAAGACTCAAATTCACTAGCGCAATAAGTAAAATGGTGAGTACAAAATCTACGCGATGCAACTTCATTCAATCCGAACAATACAACGTATACGCCAGCCAACACGCAAACAAAGATGTGCATACACAAGGAAATAATCATCTCTTCGCAGTTGCCAGATTTATTTATTGAAAAAAAATAAATCATTGCTGTTTGTCGGATTGAACAATAAAACAAAAAATAAATATTTAAACATATTACGTAAGCTTCTATTACATTCCAAGTGGTGTATAAAAAAATTAAACCGATAAATACCCATATATTTGATACACCATGAACATGTCTTATGATATAAAATAAACAATTCGTCAAGTCTGGCAACATTATGCATCAGCTGACATATTTTTACCACCCAAGTTGTAAACAACATTTTATTTATCGCTGCTGCATTTTTCCGTACCAATTACATCACTATTACAAACAAGTGATACAGTCATCAATTTTCAAAACATTGTGATGGAGTCTTGAGCCTTAATCACCAAACCAGAATCGAAACGTAAATTCGCTGTCAGGAAGTTTGTGCCGGTAGACAGTTAAAGGCAGGTGAGTTCGAGCTGCGGGCAATTGAATAGAACCACCTATCTGAAACGTTTGTTTCCGCCATCTTGTTGCTAGGTCAAGCCACGCGCTTTGGCGTAACATCGTGTAACAGTGGACGATCAATTTTCTGGATAAAGTGTTCCCATAACCGCTATCAAACACTCGTGGCGCAGAATAGGCGTATTGCTGGCCTGGACACCTACCCTCGCGCAACAAAGTTATGTCGTTTTCGGTTATTGCTGGGTCGAACCTGGTTCTGCCCCGGATCCGCTCTAACAGCTGTCAAAACGTTCGGTTATTCGTTCAGGTTGGATCGCGATCCGCACCAGATCCGACCCAAAATGAATGAGGTTCGCTCTGCCGATTTATCGAGATCCAACCTAGGTTCACCAATACATTCAAACATAAACTGTCAAACTGGTGTTTATGTTTACGCTGAAGGAAAATGAAAACGTATAAGACACGGGTGGGTATTTGATTTTATTTGTTTCATTTGTTAAATTTATCAATTATGTTGCTGTCTTCCACGCAAAAATGGATTATTTTAATTGTGTGCTGTCTTCAAGTTTCTATGATGGTTAATTGGATTCAGATATCGACATATTTTTCGCTGATTACTTCAGATGGTGCTCCATTATAAACAAAATGAGGGTTGAAAATTTTGTTGAAAATGTGATTTATAAAATGCAGTTACAAGATGATAGCTGATATTTATTCACTATTACGTTGTGTATTCGAACATATACTTTAGGTATAATTGCTCTCTCAATGGGAAAATAGCGTACCGGAGTATCTGCCGATATGAAGTTATTTATACCAAAATTTTCATACCATTATTTTATTCATTATTGCAGTTCGGTGAATAATTTGTTTAGGGTTACGGATCAATCAAGAATATAAACATAATGTATTCTTTATTAAGCAGTGGCAGCTATATTGCCATTAAAAAAATATTGTATTTATTTATTAATGACACATTGTTTTTCAGATTATTTATAAATAAATTCTAATGATTAATTATTTTAGAGCGTCTTACGGGAAATGCTACAAGGTTCGACTATTATTCTCCCATTTATTCCACTATTCACTTTTTATGTATCAACAACCAGATACGTATTTCGTTTCCTACTTGGAAACTTCTTCAGTGTTAACAAGTCGATAACAAACACTGAAGAAGTTTCCAAGTAGGAAACGAAATACGTATCTGGTTGTTGATACATAAAAAGTGAATGGTGGAAGTAAATGGAAGAATAATAGTCAGACCTTAAATTCTAATGTTTATTTAGGAACAGTTTTTATACGAATTGAGCATTATTTTTAGGGAAAGAAGAATTTTGAGTTGTTAAAAAATCGACAAAGACATATTTTATCCCATTGATACTTATTATGTTATATCCTGTTTAGATTATGTAGTGGAGAATTATTTGCATCTCTTGTATATTTGGTTTTTGCAGTTCTGACGATATCGCAATTTATCCCAAAGGGTCCCCCTTGGCGGAAAAATAGCAAAAAAATAATGCAAAATGCTATTCAACTCAAAAGGATTTGATTCTTTGTTTTAAAATAAAGGGCCCCAAATCTCAATAAATTTTGTAGGTATTGGATTTCTTACAAAGTGTTTCCATATTTTCTTGTTCTGTTCCATTTGAATGACATAATTGATAATTCAAATCTACTGTAACACAATCACTGTTACCCAAAAAGCCATATAGAACCAGCATAATAGTTTATCGGGAAACACGGATTGGCATAATTACCGGCAATGTTCCGGAGCGCCAAATTTTATTGATGGATTAATAGTCATGTATTAAATTGAACAATTAACAGAAGAAACATCTGATTTTCCCCATCATTCATAAAACAAGAAAAAAATAATATTTATAACAAAATTGAATAGATGAAATGTCTGTTTCTGCCGGCTGATAAAAGTGCAAATTGAAAACAAAACAGATGATAGTGCTTGAGTTCTCACTAATACCATCATACTGACTCGACCCCGATTCGTTTTTCGTTCGGTTATTCAGAGTCGGGGTCGGACCTGACCCAGGTTTAAAACCGAAAACGACATTACTCGGGACTGATCGGGTTCGATATTTCCCCGGCAGACCTTGTGTTTCAATGGCGCCCAACGTAGGACCCGAACCCACGACCCTGAGATTAAGAGTCTCATGCTCTACCGACTGAGCTAGCCGGGCTGGTTTTATGTTGTTCGAATAGTTGTAAATATTCGATCGAGTATGTATCATTTGTGCTATTTGGTGTATGTTTTATTTGTTGATTCTGTGTCTGGACTGAACAGGAAAGCCTGAAAGTAGGCAATAAAATATTTAGTTGTGATTTGTCCCAAGTTTGTTCCAGACACAGACATCGAATCGTTGATGCTAAATGGCATTAATTGATTCGAGGGGCCCAAATAGGATAAGAATCCTACACAAAGGCTCAGCTATGAATACAGCAAACTAATTGCTGTAGACAAAAAGCGCGATGCGCAATAAAAATATATCTGCGGGATTTGGCTGATGGACCAAAATCTCATATGAAACCTCGTCATTTCCCGTAGTGGGCACCACCTAGCCGTCTCTCTCAGGGCACCAGGAGAGAACGTGCATTATTTTAATTTGTTAATTGTTACATGTTGATTGTAACGTGGGGCTTGTTACAACTTTTCAAAGTGAAAAAGTACTCGTAAAACAAAATCATTCGGAATACTTTTTGAGGGATACCAATACTTTTACACTGGTTGCATCTGACAATTTGTGACAGCGCTTGCTGGTTGCAGATGAAGTTACATTTTTTCCTCTTTGCAAGTCCCGTCCCAGGGTGTAACGGCTTGTGGTATAGGGGTGTTCAACAGGATTGGGAATGAATTGTTTTCGAAATTTTTATTTCATTTTTTCCTTTATTTCTATTTCATTATTCTATCCTCAGCTCATCGAATTCATAATTTTAAATAGTAATAGCCAAAGCATTAGTCATAGTAATAATAATAATAATAGTAAAATTTACGACGAAAATAATAACAAAAATTCAGTGGAAAAGAAAAATTCTGTACAAAATATTTACTAAATAAATGTAACCGAAATGAGAGGTTTCAAATCAAGTTTAACAATTCATTTCTTAATTCTTATACATAGTGTTAGTTTTGGGGAACCAAAAGACTCGGGCTTTAGTCGAGGTTAGGGAATACAATAATACAATAGGAATGGAAGGGAATTTAGGGTGTTTAAGTAATTACGATGCTGATGTTCACATAGTTGATATTTTTGACGATGTTTCACATCTGTAACGGGACAAACTAACATTTTGTTGTTGTCTCCCAATGAAAGGAAGACAAACGAAAGGGCCTAACGACAGACATTGAAATGGACAACAAGGAAGACATTCGATATGGGGTACGACAGACAAGGGGATGGGCAGTCTCACATCAGCAACTTTCACAAATTGTTGGACAAGGGACATGCATTCGAGATCTTAGATTGTTTTCCTCGGACCAGGAGAAAACACATGGTTCGAATGAAGTCTCGTCCCATATTCAATATTTTGAACCATGGACGCTTTGACACCTGCGGGCGAACTTAATACAGCCATCTACCCAACTCCCCATTTATCCATTTCTGCTGCTAGCTGATCAAGGTTTCCTGAAGAACCAATGAGAAAAAATCATCGAAGGTGATTTGCCGATCGTAACTATCACCTTCCACAGCGCCCATCTTAGCCAAAGAGTCCGCTTTCTCATTTCCCGGGATCGAGCAATGAGAAGGGACCCGAGCCATGGTGATTGTGAATGACCTTTTTGATACAGCACTCAAAGCATTCCGTATCCCGGTTAGAAGATACGCTGAGTGCTTTACAGGGTTCATTAGACTGTCGGTGAAGATGAAGAAATGGTAGGAGGTAGGGATGCAATATGCTCAAGTGAATAGTGTACAGTTACTAGCTCAGCGGTATACACGGAACTAGGCTTTTTCAGCTTACAGTAGGTGCTATGAAAAACGGTCAAAATATCGAAACCAGTGGAATCATCCATTTTGACCCGTCTGTAAAAAAGCGTCTCTCGTCGCTGGCATGCCCATATTTGCTTGCAAATAATAGAGATATGACCTCCGACGAAGGAAGTCTGGTATTCCATGAACCTCCTCCTTCATAGACAGATCAAAAGTAACAGAGGAACTGTGAGAGAACTCTAAGAAACTAGCACGATTGTTGTCAACCGAAGATGGGCTTACCTCCAGCATCATATACCAGTGGTAAATACTCATGAATCGAGCTTTAGGGTTTTGACCGAGCAGCTTCTCGAAATTGTGAATGACGAATGGATTGAGAACCTCACAGCGGAAGAGGAACCGGAGCGATAATTCCGCGAAACGATCTGTCAGAGGCAGTACTCCCGCAAGTACTTCCAAACTCATCGTATGAGTCAAATTCATACAACCCAACGCGATACGGAGACAGCGGTACTGAATCCGTTGAAGCTTCAGCATGTGTGTTATAGCCGCGGACTGGAAGCAGAAACTACCGTATTCGAGAACCGACAGAATGGTTGTTCGGTACAACAACGTGATAAGATCTCTTCGGGATGCGCTCTCCACCAAGTTCCCGTTATCGTTCGCATGAAGTTGATTCGTTTCTGGCATTTTTGTGTCAGATACACAATGTGCTTCCCAAAGGTGCATTTCGAGTCGAACCAGACCCCGAGGCTTCCGGCAGTACCTCCACAGGTTTGGGCACGCGGAGAGCCCCGTCTGCCCCCTGACTGCCCAGGTTTTGACGAAACTGCAGAGCACATACATTAAAACTACATTTACCCTTAATACATTTAAGTTACATGACAAACTTTATTTTCTAAAATCGACACTTATATCTATACACATTAAAAACCACCCGACCGTGTGTATGTTGCACGTGATCTGCCCCGCAAGGATGTTATCGATCATTTAGTAATTTGCGTTCGATCATTTAGTAGTTTGTCAATAACTCATTCCAGTAGCTGAATTTCAAAATTTTTTGTGTGGTGGACTTCTAGTGCGAAGGTTTATCTACAACTTTGCCAAAAAGTTTGCTGTTAGAATTCAACTAATAACGGAGTTATAGCGCTAGTTGCAGTAGCTTTAACTAAATGATTGGAATTTTGTTATCATTTAGTCTAAGTTACTGAAACTATAGCTATAACTCCGTTACTAGTAGAGTTCAAACAACGAAACATTAGGCAGTTGTAGAAAAACCTTCGCACTAGAAGTCCACCATACAACACATTTTGAAATTCAGCTTCTGGAATGAGTTATTGGCAAACTACTAAATGATCGAACGCAAATTACTAAATGATCGATAACATCCTTGCGCCCCGCACCGTGATCTAGTTGCGACTGCCGATGTTCTCTTGGGAAGGTACCGGAGAGACCTTCTTCCAACGATGATCGTTTCGGTAGTTCATCAGATCGGTTTAATTCCGACAATCTACTCTCTGCTTTCCATATCACATACGCTGATAACGGACGATGCAATGGGTAGATAACGATCCTCTACCTGTATTCCGTGTCCTATACATACGGGCCGATGAGGGCAAAAGAGTTTCTACAGCTGACTTCCTTGCTAGGGGGGCAGTCCCTGTATTTGCGGGTGCGAACATTCTCACCCACCCAGAAAGCTCCCAAGTTTGTGCAAATCAAGAAAGAAAATCCTCTTCGCGGAGCCGAGGAAAGGGAGGCAATCATTGGTCCTGAACTGTTGGCTCTGATGATTGCAGCTCGCTGCGATCGCTATCCTGTGGCATAGGGAGTATGCAAATTTTCTCCACTGGTTGAGTTAGTAGCCCTCGTGTGGTTTTTAAAGTGACTACTCTCACTGTCCCATCGGATCCAGGATGGATCTTGATAATCCGTCCTAATTTCTACCGCATAGGCGGTAAATTATCATCATGAATGACTGCGAGTACACCAACATAGATACACCGTTTTGTGCGACTTTGTAGTTGGCACAAATATTCTCTTCTCCAACGTTCCAAAAATCTTGCAGACGACGCTGTATCAACTGCAGTAGACTGAGTCGGTTAGTTTGTGAGTTGGTGAAATCTGGTTCCGGGAGGGCCTGCAGTGATTCTCCGATCAAAAAAAGCGCAGGCGTTAACGGCTGGAGATCATTTGGGTCATCGGAAAGAGGGGTGAGAGGACGAGAGTAAAGGCATTCTTCAACTTGTTCCAGCAATGTGCACAACTGTCATAAGTTACGCTAGTTTTCTCTACCTTTGTTAAATACCTTGAGACAGCTGTCAGTAGTCCCCGTGAAATGTCAAGATTTGTCAGTTGAGATCAAACAATAAAAACGACTAGAGACGTTTCCGCGAAGTGAATCGTTTACTTAATCGACTTCGTTCCGACACACCGTCAGGTACGGTTACCACTTTGCGCGGTCTCGACGAAAAAAGCGATTTTCCGTGTGTTTCGCGATTGCCGCGGCCGAACCCTTGTCGGACTAGTGCGGGAAGTAATATAGAAAAGTCCAACAGTGAAATTCCGGTGATAATCGGTGAAAAAACGGAGGAAAAAAGTGATTTCGATTGTGCTTCAAAGGCTGTGCAAAACAAAACAAATCATATTCATCCGGCTGCACGACTGGTTTCATTGATTTTTTTTGGTGGTGTGGTGGACGGTGCGTCCAAAGGGAAACCTTTTGGGAAAGAAAAAAGTGGCGAAAAGTTTCTGAGAATTCGCAAATTATCTGTAGAAGGAAAGTAAACGATCGATATCTGAAGGGTATTACAGTGCATTTCGTAAGTGTGTATTCACAGTGCGGCACACAATTTTGTGAACACATACAGAAAACTAACGTCGAAGGGATAAAACAGGTAGTTTATTTTTATGTTAAGACCTTTTATGTTGATTTTGGGGTAGGCAACGGGTGACCGCTGCCGACTGAGTAAACCCGACGTAGAACGTGATGCCGGCCGCTAGTAGCGGCGACCCGGGAGGGTCAGTCAGACGAAGAGTTCCAACGTATATGGACCCGACCAACAAGTTTGGTGAACTGACATTCTTACTGCTGACCGGGAAAGATGGTGTATCGCTATCGTCAAACGTGTATACTGTTGGAAAGTCAGTTGAAGCCTATGCCGGTGGACTGATTGAAAGCGCTAGATCCGAAGCACAAGGATCAAAATACACACTCCGCGTTAGAGATCCAGCCCAAGTCGCAAGACTCCTCAAGTTAACGAAACTCATCGACGGAACAGAGGTAGAGATAGTTCCCCATCCGAGTCTAAATACTAGCAGATGCGTTATCTCCTGCTACGAACTGATTCACATGGCCGAAGAAGACATCCTAGAGGAGATGGCCGCCGATAACGTCATCCGTGTACAGCGGATTACAAGGAATGAAGGTGGAAAACGTGTCAACATGCCTGCGTTGATTCTTACCTTCTGTAAGACCACGTATCCGGAACATATTTTGGTCGGCCGGCTAATCAATGTTCCTACTCGTCCATACTTTCCGAATCCCATGCTGTGCTATGGCTGTTTCAACTATGGTCATACACGCGCTCGTTGCCCTGGACCGAAATGCTGCTATAACTGCTCAGGGGAGCTCGGTGGGTCCCACGGAGAAAATGAATGCGATCAATCCCCTATGTGTCGTAACTGCAAGGGGAATCACAGACCAACCAGTCGTCAGTGCCCGGTGTACAAACAGGAGGTTGAAATCATACAAATAAAAGTTCGCGACAATGTGTCTTTTCCGGAAGCTAGAAAGCGTGCTGAGTTGCAAGCCAGAGGTAGCTACGCTCAGGCAGCATCACAAGAATCGAAGGTAGAAGCGATAGAGAAAAGTTGAACGAAGTAATAGCAGCCTTGAAAGCAAAAGTGATGAGCTAATCAAAATGCGCGAGGAAAGTAGACAAAAGGACGAAAAATGCAACAGATGCAGAACCGCATTACGCAGCTGAAGTTGCACATCACCAGCCAACAGCGTAACGTCAACAACCAAAGTAGTAGCCAACAAAATGTCATCAGCAACCAAAAACTCACTAATCAGTCGCAATGCAGCCAAGAAAAATCGCACCATAATCGAGAACAAAAAGCAGCTCATACGCAAATAGGCCCAACAACCCGATCTAGGAATAACTCCCCTGTAGTTCAGGAAACGAAGCGCGGACGCCATCTGAAGCACAACAACGGAAAACCTGTCACGTCACCAGAAACTAGCCCACCTCCTAAGAGATCAGCAACAACGTCGCGCCCCATCGAGGTAGAGTACTGCAGCGAAGAGACTGAGGAGTCGACATCCAAGAATCAACACATTCGATAACTTCACTCATCAACACCGTTTGGATAATAATGACAACCCACGCACGAACACGGACAACGAGAGCAATCGGTTCGGAAGAGGGGAATGTGCAGTACCCCTTCCGACGCAAGTGCAGCAGGTCGAAGGAACTATCCGGGACGTCTTACCCCAACCCGTTGATAGTGAATTCACCTCTGTAGCCGATGGAAACAACAATGTAATCATAACTCAGCAAACTCGAGAAAGACAACAGGGAGAAGGAATAGCCCTTCTGTGCCCTGGCCGCTACTCTACACAAACAGATGGAATCGAACTCACGCCAACAAAAAACCATTCAGCACTAATTTCTACACACTACACAAAGTCTTTCCCCAGTGCCGGCTGTTGCCGGTAGTTCTGGAAACAACAGTGTAGTAGTTTCGGCAATGGCTGGCACTGTGGGGCAAGACGTCCCACAGGTCAGTCTTATATATTCCCATCCGTTGGCAGATTCTGCTGTGCCTGATATATTTACAGGTTACCGCAAAACGTTACTTCCATCCCCTGGAGAAGGACCATCCAACATACGACGAGCGAATATTACACAAAGCATTTCCCCAGTGCCGGCTGTTGTCGGTATTGGTAGAACAAGTGTAATGGTTTCGACAGCGGCTGGCACTGTGGGGCAAAACGTCCCACAGGCAAGTTCTAGTTTTTCTCACTCTCTAGCAGAAACTACGGCCCCTTCTCCTTTTACAGCCGACCCTTCGCACCGAAGAGCGCAGATGCGAAGAGAATCTGCTTCTTCTTTATCATCTACAACAATATCTGCAACGAAC
This sequence comes from Armigeres subalbatus, assembly GCF_024139115.2. Taxonomy (NCBI): domain Eukaryota; kingdom Metazoa; phylum Arthropoda; class Insecta; order Diptera; family Culicidae; genus Armigeres; species Armigeres subalbatus. The sequence goes on from NC_085139.1 coordinate 258,486,391, forward strand.
GGTCGCTCTGGCGGCTGCTTTGCCCTGCAGTGGAACCTGCGTGGACTCCGAGCGAACATTAACGAACTGAAACTTCTCATCGCCGACCTTGAACCATCAGTTATTGCGCTCCAGGAGACTAAGGTCAACCAGACGGTCGTTTCGCCGAATCTAATCGGCAGGAATTATACGTTGCTCCTACAATCGAACAACGTCCATTATTGGCAACACGGAGTTGGCCTTGCTATCCGGGAAGGCATTCCCTTCGAGCGTTTGCAAATCAATACCACCTTAAATCTTATTGCAGCACGTGTTCACGCACCAATTCAGATAACTGTTGTGTCAATATATATTCCGCCGAGCTCTGTTCAGTGTCAGACAGCATTGAGTGAACTGTTTGAGCAGCTGGAGGGTCCGGTAATATTCCTGGGTGATTTCAATGCCCATCATCTCGCGTGAGGTTCGGAGTCGTGTAGCACACTTGGCCGTTTCATCGCTGAAACTTCGTTGGAAAAACATTTGGTTATCCTGAATGATGGCTCCCCAACTCGAATCGACCCAGCAACGGGAAGAACTTCGGCAATCGACGTCACGCTCTGCTCAGAAAGAGTAGCTCACCGATTCACCTGGCGAACTCTGACGGACACGCATAACAGTGATCACTTCCCTATAGTGGTATCTATCCCGGGATGGTCACACTCGCAAATGACGCGACGTAAATGGCTCTACGACCAAGCAGACTGGTCGTTGTACGAACGTATCACCGCCGAAACTATTCACCCAGATGTCGATTGGGATGTCGACAACTTCTCAGAGCACATAATAGCAGCAGCAACTAAATCCATACCACGAACTAGCGGCCGTCGTGGACCAAAATCGGTACCATGGTGGTGCCCTGAAGCAAAGGAAGCAATTCGGTGGCGAAGGAAGTGTCTAAGATCCCTTCGACGCCTACAAAAAAAAAACGCTCCTGATCAACCCGAAGCTCTGGCGATGTTCCAGGAAGCCAGGTCGGCAGCACGAAAGGCGATTAGGCAAGCAAAACAGCAGTCGTGGGAGAATTTTGTGTCGACAATATCACCGAGTAGTACGACGACGGAGCTATGGAGAACAGTGAATACCTTGCGTGGCAGTAGGCAACAACGAACTGTAGTACTCAAGCAAGTGGACGGGTTCACGAATAACCCTGAAGAAGTAGCGGAAGAACTAGCGACGTTCTACAGCCAGAGATCGGCAACCTCCAGCTACCCTTCATCATTCCAGAAGACAAAGGCAGTAGCAGAACGAAGGTCTATAGAAATTTCGCCCAATACCGATGATGAGTACAACATAGACATCACCCTGAATGAACTATTGTGGGCCCTCGACAAAGGGCGAAGTGTCTCTACAGGTTCCGATTCGATAGGGTATCCCTTGCTTCAACGTCTACCCCTATCCGTGAAGATAACACTCCTTAAATTGCTCAATAAAATCTGGCACAACGGTGAGTTTCCTGACAGCTGGCGAAACGCCATTGTCGTTCCCATTCCAAAACCACACTGCCACGAGCCTGGAGCCGATTCATTCCGACCAATATCGCTCACTAGCTGCATGGCGAAGCTGCTGGAGCGGATAATCAACCGCCGACTGATAACTGAGCTGGAATCAGCTGGACGGCTTGATAAGCGCCAACACGCTTTCCGCTCAGGCCTTGGCACCGATACCTACTTTGCCGAACTGGAGAGATCACTACCAACCGTTGACGAGCACTGCCTGATAGCCTCGCTGGACCTGTCAAAGGCATATGATACCACCTGGCGGCATGGCATACTGCGTACTCTTAAGTCATGGCGGATACGTGGTCGGATGATAAACATGCTGCGAAGCTTTCTTTCGGAGCGAACGTTCCAAGTGTCCGTGGGAGGACATCTGTCTCGTGAGCACCAACTGGAAAACGGAGTACCGCAGGGATCAGTTCTCTCCGTAACGCTATTTCTCGTTGCGATGCAACCCATCTACCGAATACTGCCGAGCGGAGTTGACATTCTCCTGTATGCGGACGACATTCTTCTCGTTGTACGTAGACAAAAAACCGAAGGACTGCAACGTAAACTGCAGGCTGCCGTCAAGGCCGTCGACAAATGGGCCAAGAGTGTCGGATTCGCGATGTCAGCAACGAAGTCTCAAATATTCTACTGCAGCCCGAATGCGCGTCGTGAACCAGCGCAGAATATCACCATTGACCGGAAAGCCATACCAAGGACAAACAGACTGAGGATCCTGGGCGTAACCTTGGATCGAACGCTGACCTTCAAGCCACATTGCCAGATGATGAAGAAATCATGCAAGTCTCGACTACGGATTCTGCAAATAATCGGCGCCAAGCTTCCGCGTGGCCACCGAACGACTTTGCTGCAGGTCGGCTCCGCCTTAGTGACCTCGAAACTTACCTACGGGATCGGCCTGGTGAGCTTAGGAGGTCCAGGAACATTACAAACACTTGCTCCCACTTACAACAAAATGGTTCGGTTTGCTTCCGGAGCCTTCGTGACTAGCCCGGTAAACTCGATCATGCCTGAAGCGGGAACTCTCCCCTTCGAATTACTGGCGGCGCAGTTTATAGCGCGTATTGCTATCCGAATACAAGCTAAAAACCGAAATAACGATACCCTTCCTATAGTTCCACGAATATTCGATCGTTTGACTGAATTGACGGATACAGCGCTCCCCGTAATTAGTCGCCTTACTAGGTATGGTGATCGTGAGTGGAATTCACGAAAACCGACGATTGTGTGGGATGTGAAGAAAACTGTTCGGGCAGGTGACCCCCCGGAGAAAGTACGACCAGTTGTTCAACAGCTACTAGCTTCCAGGTTCCACCACTCGACAATTATATACACTGACGGTTCCAAGAGTGAAGATGCCGTAGGAGCCGCATTATACAACACTGGGTTCACAAGGACGTATAGCCTTCCGAAAGAGTGCAGCGTTTTCTCTGCGGAAGCATACGCCATTAAAATGGCCGTTTCGATCCCAAATATTGAAGATGTGGTGATCCTTACGGATTCGGCTAGTTGCTTGCTGGCTTTAGAAGCAGGTAGATCCCGACACCCGTGGATCCAAGATATTGAAAACGTCATAAAACATAAAGCTGTACGATTTTGCTGGATTCCAGGGCATGCTGGCATCACTGGAAACATGGAAGCTGATCGCCTAGCTAACGAGGCGAGAAGCCAACATCCTATGAATATACCCATTCCAAGCGAGGACTCACTGAAAGTTGTGAAGCATGCCATACGTCGTCACTGGGACTACGAATGGTACGAATCCAGAGATGCAAAATTAAGAGAAGTGAAAAACGACACCTATAGATGGACAGACCACAATATCACGATGGATCAGCGCGTTTTAACGCGATTGAGAATCGGCCATACTCGATACACTCACTCGTTTCTTCTAAAAAAGGAACCCCCGCCAATCTGCGAATGCTGCGGAACCGTGCTGGATGTTCGGCACCTTATTTTAGAATGCAAGAAGCACGAAAAGGAAAGACGTGAAAATAACATCGGCGATAGTTTACGCGAGGCCCTGGGTAATGCAGAAACTTCAACTGAAAACCTATTGAAATATTTATTCCAAACACAATTTTATGAAAAACTTTAGACTTGTAAGTGAACTTAATTTTTCTTAACACGAATGCACCCCTCTGGTGTAACGTGTCAGTAATAAACAAACAAACAAACAAACAAACGTTTACTTAATGAATGGCGTCCCTCCTCCTAGAACCCGTTATCAAGTACCGTTACAACAAGTAAATTGGCGACGAGGAGTGTGTTTGGACGCTTTGCAAGCTGCTTTAAATTATGAACGCGGATCCGAATGCACAACAGGCAAATGCTCCTGCTGCTTTGCCGCCGCCGGTAATTGTTCCAGCTGCTGTGCCGCCATCTTTTTCAATAGACCCGTTCGACCGACACAAGATGAAGTGGTCGAGATGGGTAGAGCGGCTGGAAGGTGCATTTGTATTATTCGACGTGCAGAACCAGGTTAGGTTGTTCATGCTTCTCCACTACATGGGGGGAGAAACCTATGACATCGTATGCGACAAACTTGCACCCGGCCGACCTCAACAAAAGACATACAACGAGATTGTTATCCTACTGGAAGCGCACTTCAACCCGGAGCCGTTGGAGATTCTGGAGAATTTTCGCTTTAAGTGCAGAAAGCAAGGAGATGACCGACCGGAAGAAACGATCGACGACTATCTGATCGCTCTTCGGAAGCTTGCAATTACCTGTAATTTCGGTGCATATCTTAGCACCGCTCTTCGGAATCAGTTCGTGTTTGGGTTAAAAGATAGAGCGATTCAATCTCGATTGCTGGAGGTGCGAAACCTGACACTGGATCGAGCTCGAGAGGTTGCAGTTTCGATGGAGCTCTCGAATAAAGGCGGACGAGAAATTCAGTCAAGGCAAGGAAAAACGGAAGTGAATTTAGTTCAAAATTCTCGAGAAAGTGCTACTAAATACCAGGTACCGCGTACGAATGCAAACAAAAAGAAAAGTGCTAAAAGTGAACAACAGAAGAAAAAAGGCAATTGTTTTCGTTGTGGCAGTGATGCACACTTCGCCGATAAGTGTATTCACATTCGTACTCAGTGTAATTATTGCAAAATTGCTGGACATCTGGAAAAAGTGTGCCTAAAGAAAAAGAATTGTCAAGGAAAAGTGAATAAATCTGAGGCTCATTTGCTGGAAGAGCCTGACGACGAGGGAAGTGCTTCGGAAGTTATTTCCTTTGACGAAGGGTGCAAGCTGGAGGAAGCGGCCCGGCCGCCGTCGTCGAAGTTCTGGTTGGATGTGACAGTAAACGGTGCTGTGATCCGTTTCGAAGTGGAAACGGGTGCACCGGTTTCGACAACTAGTGCCGAAGATAAGAGAAGGTTTTTTGCTACCGATGGTCTGCTGCCGTCGGACATACAGTTGGTGAGTTTCTGTGACACGAAGATTCAAATCGATGGAATGCTGAAAGTGAATGTTGCTTACGGTGGAAAATCAGTGCTTCTTCCACTGTACGTTTCGAATGTGAAGAAACATCCGCTGCTGGGCCGGCAGTGGATGCAAGCGATACGAGTGGATCTGAATAGAATCGCCTATGCTGACGTGAACAATCTGGATGCTGCTGCTGCGGTCGCGTCTTTGAGGACGACGCCTGCTGATGTCAAACTGCTTATTGAGAAGTATGCTGTTCTCTACGACGAGTCGATTGGTCGAGTCAAAGGATTATCTGCAAAACTGTGCCTAAAACCAAATGCGAATCCAGTCTACATTAAAGCCAGACCCGTTCCATTCTCACTGCGAGCGAATGTAGAAGCGGAGCTCGACAAGTTGGTCGAAAACGAAGTGCTTGTCAAAGTCAACCACAGTGCGTGGGCTACACCCATTGTGCCTGTTCCTAAGGCCAACAGCAAGGTGCGACTGTACGGAGACTATAAGGTTACGGTCAATCCTAACCTGGTTGTCGACGATCACCCATTGCCGACGATCGAAGAGCTTTTTGTCAACGTCGCTGGAGGAGAAAAATTCACCAAGATTGACTTGACACAAGCATATTTGCAATTGGAGGTTGAGGAGGGTGATCAAGAGGTGCTAACCCTGAACACACACAAGGGGCTCTACAGACCTACACGTTTAATGTACGGCATTGCGTCTGCACCTGCTATCTGGCAGAGATTAATGGAGCAAATACTAAATGGGATACCTGGCGTTACCGTTTTCATAGACGACATTCGGATTACTGGCCCGAACGACCGGGTGCACATGGAACGACTTGAAGAAGTACTGAAGCGTCTCAGTGCATACAATATGCGTATAAATCTGGAAAAATGTCAATTCTTCGTAGACGAAATTGAATACTGCGGGTATTTGATCAACAAGACAGGTATTCATAAGGTCCAGAAGAAAATAACTGCGATCCAAAACATGCCTGTACCAGTGAACAAGGATCAAGTTCGCTCTTTCGTAGGACTTGTGAACTACTACGGTAGGTTCTTTCCAAACCTGAGTTCGACATTGTATCCTCTCAATAATCTCCTGAAAAATGACGTTCGTTTTGTGTGGTCGAAACTATGTGACGAGGCGTTCAACAAGGTCAAGCTGGAAATGCAGTCGAGTAAGTTCCTGGTGCACTACGATCCCACACAACCGTTGGTCCTTGCCACCGATGCGTCGCCATACGGAGTCGGCGCGGTACTGAGTCATGTCTACCCCGATGGCTCAGAGAGACCGATACAGTACGCATCTCAGACGCTCAATGCTACACAACAAGTTTACAAACTAGTAGACCGAGAAGCATACGCAATAATTTTCGGAGTTCGCCGATTCTACCAATACCTGTACGGGAGAAAATTTATACTGCTGACCGACAACAAGCCGCTGAAGCAAATCTTCTCCGATACAAAGGGTCTTCCCAAGATGAGTGCTCTTAGGATGCAACATTATGCCACGTTTCTGGCGTCTTTCAATTACGATATTCAGTTCAGACCAACTAGCCAACACTGGCACTGTAACGCGGACGTTTTTTCGCGTTTACCACTGAAGGAGAAGATAGCAGAAAACCAGATTGAGGAAGCAGATTACCTGGAGATCAACATTATCGAAACGCTGCCGGTGACCGTCAACGAGCTCGCAAAGGCGACTGCTGCGGACCACACTGTGAAGGTGCTTATACAGGGACTACGGAATGGAAAGGAAGTGGATGCAAAGAACGTTTTGGTGTAGACCAACTGGAATTCACGTTGCAGATGCGTGGTATCCGAGTACATGTTCCTCCAAACTTACGGTCCAAAGTTCTAACCGAATTGCACTCAACCCATTTCGGTACAAACCGACTAACGTCGCTCGCTCGAGGATACGTTTGGTGGGAAATAATTGATAAGGACATCGAGGAAATGGTACGCAACTGTAGTAACTGTCAATCAACAAGAGCTGCACCCGCCAAGGCACCGACGCACTGCTGGGAGGCACCAACGAAACCGTTTGAACGTGTGCACGTGGATTTCGCAGGGCCGTTTAAGAACACTTTCTTCATTGTGTTGGTGGACGCCTACACCAAATGGCCAGAGGTGCGCATTATGAACAACATTACAACCACTTCCACGATTCGAATTTGCCGCGAGTATTTCGCTACGTATGGAATTCCGTCTGTACTGGTGAGTGACCACGGGGTGCAGTTCACTTCTGAAGAGTTCCAGAGATTTTTGAAAATGAACGGTGTTTACCACAAAATGGGGGCTCCGTATCATCCAGCAACGAATGGACAAGCGGAGAGATTTGTTCAGACGTTTAAAGCAAAGTTGATTAGCCTACAGTGTGACGTGAGCTTGAAATATGCAGAGTTGTGCAACATACTTCTTGCCTATCGAAAAACCATCCATCCTGCAACGAATAAGTCACCATCCATGATGTTGTACAACAGGCAGATACGTTCCCGATTGGATTTGTTGATACCGAACAATGCTGCTGCAAGCAAGGAAGTTGTTGCCAAGGTGCGTTACATTCCTGTAGGGGCAAGAGTTGCGGCGTGAGACTATCTCGATAAAGACAAGTGGAAGTACGGCGTGATTTCCGAGAAGCTCGGTAAGCTGCATTATCACATTCAACTCGACGATGGAAGAACTTGGAAGGTTGGAAGGTTGGTCCAAAACTGCTTAGTGGACGTGATCATACACCTGTTATAACCGAGGATGTACCTGCCGAAGCTGAACTTTTGGATATTCCTGAACCAATCACACCATCCAGACCCACTGTGACAACTGATGTACCGATGTCAAATCCGATGATTTCCGTCGACCCGTCAGTGCAAGCCGACGGAGTTTCAAGGAACGGAATTATCGCAGCTGTTCCGGATCCAAGACCGCCAATCGTCAACAGAGAACAGGTGAACCAGAGACCCAATAGAGAATCGCCGAGGAGATCTGGTAGGGTCATCCGACCGCCCAACAGACTGAATCTTTAATATTTCTCAGACAATTTTATTAACTGTGGAACTACTTTATATTGAATTCGAATTTCATGTGTTAGGGGGGAAGAGCTGTCATAAGTTACGCTAGTTTTCTCTACCTTTGTTAAATACCTTGAGACAGCTGTCAGTAGTCCCCGTGAAATGTCAAGATTTGCCAGTTGAGATCAAACAATAAAACGACTAGACACGTTTCCGCGAAGTGAATCGTTTACTTAATGAATGGCGTCCCTCCTCCTAGAACCCGTTATCAAGTACCGTTACAACAACAACGGATTTTCATCGGGTGGTTTTTAGCGAACTGCGGCCTCCCATAACCCGCCGAAATGTGGTGCGCTTGGGGGATTAAAGTGCCACCGAATCCTTTCCTTCGCCAACTCCTTTGATACTGCTCCATGATGCTTGAAGGTTGAAGGACATTTCGAGGAGGTCTCGAAGTTGATTTCTGGCACCAACAAAGTTATGCCTTTATCAGAAAACATATCCGTACAGCGACCTCTTCTGGAGATAAACCGTCGCAGAGCTTGGAGGAATCTGTTCGTTGACAAGGCTGAGACCGCCTGAGATGCACCGCCTTTGTGATCATACAAATAAAAATCGTCACATATACTTTGACGATTGGCCGCCTTGCAGCTGGTCGAATATATTTTATTCATTATCAGACTAAGGCCGGAGTGGCATGTGCTGCACATAAAAGTCTTCTCCATTCAGCTCGGTCCATGGCTGCACTTCGCCAACCACGCAAATATATAGTGGTCCGAAATAATCTACGCCTGTTCGTAGAAAAGCACGTGACATCGTGACTCGCGATGAAGTTAAATCTCCCATAATTTGCTGCTGGGTTTTGAACACCTGGGACGTGACTCCAACGGGAATGTTGTGTGATGGACTGTATCTTAGCAACCTGATTTGCGACGAATTTTGGAAATTTGGTCCATGTAGTTCGAATTGCCTTAGTAGACGGATTTGCACCTCACCTGCTGCATTTTGACTTCTCACGTCAATGTTTATGCTCCGTAGGCCTTCTCAGAGGCGTCTGAGAAACAGCGGAGCTCAACTGAAACAACCTTCGGGATGATCACGCAACGATTTATACGAATTTCGTTGAGCAAAGGAAGTTGCTCGTGAAGTCTTTTCCACGACTCAGCCACCGTCGCAGAAAGTGGATGGTCCCATCCCAGCCGTTGATTGTTTTCATCGCTTAGTGTCCAGAGCAGCTGCAGGAAAATTTTCGCCGATGTTATAGCAGCTCTTAACAGACCCAAAGGGTTGAATGACGTGGCGATCACAGAAAGCACTATCCGTTTAGTAACTGGTATTCGAGGGTCTAGACAGGGAATATTGAACTGGAATTTCAAAGTATCCGTACATGGCATCCAAGTTAGACCAAGAGTTTTAATTGAGGGATCTGGATCCAAAATGATTCCTTCGGATGTATTAATAGCAAAATCTTCCTGTCTTACGCCTTGCAATACAGCTGAAGAGTTTAATGCCCATTTGCGTAGACGAAATCCACCACTTGTTGACATCGCATCCAGTTGCAGTTGCATTTCCCTTGCTGTTTCCTCCTCATCCACGCCAGTTATGTGTCGTCGTTACGGTGCTGAGCTCGTAAGTACGAGTAACTTCTTCGGATAAAGGGCGCCACAAAATGCATTGGAGTGTACGATCCTTTGGAGAAATAAGAATCTGGCGAAACATTATCTCAACATTCGAAACGAGCATTTCTGTCGTGTCCAGCTACGCAATATAATTGACCGGTTATCCTCTTGAACCACTGGCCCTGCCAGAAGTACATCGTTGAGTGATACACCAGTTGCTGTCTTACACAAGGCGTCAAACACCACCCGTATCTTAGGCGTAGTGCTCGATTCTTTGACTACGGGGTGGTGTGGTAAATAGCATCGCTTCACAGCTTCCAATTCTGTTTCCTCCACCAATCGAATGTGCCCAAGCCTGAAGTAGTATTCCATGAAGTCGTGGTACTGTTTCTTGAGCGAAGGGTCCCCCGAGCCAAACGCCGTCCAGTTCCTTGAAGGCGCTGATATGCGATATTCCTAGAATCGCCCAAACGTGAAATGGCTTCTCCTTGCTTCGGTAATGAGACGGTGTACCGACTATCTGAACTTCGTTGAACTGTACGTGTTGGGCCTGGTCCTATCTACCTTCGATTCAGCGGAACTAGATGATGATCGCCAGAACACCAACACGTAATTTGGACTCACAGATGGGTGGTATGAAATGAACACTGCCCAATATGGCTTCAGAGGGAAACAATAATCCTTGTTATGTAAATGATTGTCTTAATGGTTCTTCTTTCACTAAGCATACCACTCGCACAACTCGATTATACCAGAAAATGTACACTTTATTCCCGTAAAACAGTTTATTCTTACACTAATTCAGTCCACACTCTACATTTATTTCCCGACATTATAACTACTTTAATTACAAACTACACAATTCTTCATGCATATCAGCAAGCGATACAGATTTCCCGACGACCTCTTTGCAACTAACTAATCTTCTCTGACCTATGTACATTCCAACTGGCCGTCTTCTCTAATCTCCTATCATTCGACTCTAGCCCAAATCTCCATATGCTTAGTCTCTCTAAAGACTCTCATCCCAACACGATGCATAGCGCAGAGCCTTCCGTGGTTAGATACCTCTATCCAATTATATACCTATCGACGATCGCTGCATCGGTAGAGTACAGTCCGTGAAGAACAATGGTATATCTGATGTAAACAACTGTCTGGCTATCGAGAAGCTGACCATTCGCCGGTTGCACAACACGGTTGTAATTGGGTGGGTACTACGCAAACAAACATCCTCACCCACCCTGAAATTACAATAATTTCTGAAATGATAATAAAACACTTCCTCTTCGAAAGACTGGTATGACATCATCTCGATTGTAAGAAAGCATGCAGGTCAATTTCCTTGTAGATTGCCAGTTTCAGTGTTCTCCAACCTAGGTAATAGACAAATCCCTTCCACAGGTCGTTTAAGCAGCCCATCTTTTCGTCTTTAGTGTCACGACTCGTACGACATCGTCTTGCCCTGGATGAATTTCATGGATTCTCCCCATTTTCCACCGCATTGGTGGTAGATTTTATCGCAAATTACCACCAGTCTGCCTACTTCGATGTTTGCTATCGGGCCCAGCCGTTTCGTACGTCCTTGCAGTTGGCTTAAATATTCCTTATGCCATCGAGTCCAGAAAGACTGAAACTTCTGTTGGAGCTTTTGGTAATAATCTAATCGGTTTGTTGGAATGCCCTGCCAATCGTGTTCTGGAAGGTCCTGCAGTGACGCGCCTATTAAAAATGCCCTGGCGTCAGTGGTTCCAAATCACTGGGATCATCTGAAAGCGGTGTAATTGGCCGAGAATTCAGACATGCTTCGACCTGAACCAACAGTGTCTGACATTCCTCAGGGTTCAATGGATCTTCTCCTACAACGCGCAGTAAATGATGCTTTGCAGATCGGACCGCTGCCTCCCATAATCCACCAAAATGGGGAGCAATCGGTGGGCTGAAATGCCACCGTACGCCTTGGTTCGTGCAATAGTTGGAAATTGCTTGTTGGTGATGTTCGTCATTTAGCAATAGGAAAAGCTCTTGCAGTTTATTTCTCGCCCCAACAAAATTGGTGCCGTTGTCGCTAAATATATCAGTACACTTGCCTCTTCTACCCATGAACCGACGTAGTGCTAGCAGAAATCGGTCAGTGGATAAATCCGATACGAGTTCTAAATGAACCGCCTTTGTCGCCATACAAATGAATAGGGCAGCGTAGTTTTTCACAGCAGCACGTCGTGGACCAGGCCTTACATATATTGGCCCAAAGTAGTCTACGCCCGTCTTAGAAAAAGGACGAGATACAGTGACCCTGCACGGCGGTAAGTCACCCATAAATTGCCGCACCGGTGTTGGTTTTGCCCTGAAGCACGTAACGCAGTGGTGAACAACTTGACGAGCCATATTCCTACCTCCCAAAGGCCAAAACCTTAAACGAACAGTGGTGAGTAGAAGTTGAGGTCCGGCATGCAATAAAAGGCGATGATAATGTTCCATAAGCAGTCTTGTAAACTGATGGTGTGCCGGCAGGACCAATGGATGCTTTGTACTTTCGGGTTCGTTTGAATGAATAAGCCTTCCGCCAACATGTAGAAGCTGATCTTCGGAAAGATACGGATGAAGCCACTTTAAAGGTGATTTTCTAGAGACCAGCCTTCGATTTGCAATTGAAATGCACTCCTCATGGAAGGAATCGTGTTGAACCAAACGAATGAGGGTATTTTCTGCTACTCGGAATTCCGAACAAGTGAGCGTTCTCTTGGAATCTCCAACCAAACGATTTTGTAGACGCCTTATCAATCGTTGCCACACTGCAGTGCATCGTACGAGATTTGTATAATTAGAAAATTTACTGATGTACGTGTCGATAAAGTTTTTTGCCGAAGTTGTTGTTGCTGCTACTGTAGTTGTACGTTTTTCGATCAGCTTATCGTCTTCCTCTGTTGAATCAATCATTATAGGCCACTCGCTTTCATCATCTTCTAACCAATTTGGCCCATTCCACCAAAATCGGTTCCGTATTAGTTGCTCTGGAGATAGCCCACGGGATATCAGATCTGCTGGATTATGAACACCCGCTACGTGACGCCACTGAAAATGTTCCGTGATTGCCTGGATTTTGGCAACCCTGTTGGCGACGAAAGGTGCCCAAGTGAGGGGTGGTGCTTGAAGCCAACGCAATACGCAAGTCGAGTCTGTCCAAAAATACGCTGCGACATCATCTTTGAGGGACTGTTGAACATTTTCGAATAATTGTGCCGTGAGAAGAGCTCCACAGAGCTCCAACCGAGGTATAGTCTGGCACCTCAACGGCGCCACTTTAGATTTTGATGTTAGGAGTTCAATAGTTGTTGTTCCTTCTGCATCCTGACTACGTAAATAGATGCATCCCCCATAAGCACGTTGAGAAGCATCCGAGAAACAGTGAAGTTGTAGTGAGACTGACTTTGGAATGACTGCGCATCGGCTGATGCGAATTTGATTCAGCATTGGTAGCAGTTCGTAGAATTTACGCCAACGCTCACCCACCGTTGATGGTACTGGGTCATCCCAATCGAGTTTATGCCCATCTTCGCTCCTCCATGTCCATAGTTCTTGGAGAAAGATCTTGGCCATCGTGATCGCAGGTCCTAGCAAGCCTGGAGGATCATATAAACTTGCTACCGATGCCAAAATCTTACGTTTGGTAATTGATTCACTAACGTCCAAGTCTGAAAGTTTGAACTGATACCGAAATTCATCTGCTGATGGAACCCACGTAAGTCCCAAGGTCTTAACTGCGAAATCTGGATCTAATTCTATCCCTGTTGTATCCGGATATGCAAGTTCTTGTTGGGTCAACCCTTGCAATGTTGCTGCTTCGTTTGAAGCCCACTTTCGCAGGCGGAATCCTCCGCATTGCAGAATCTCTACGAGTTGCTTCCGTAGATCTGTCGCCTCTTCAATCGTATCAGCTCCTGTAATCACGTCATCCATGTACGTGTCTTCAAGAATAGCCTTCGCTGCCTGTGGGAAACATTGTCCTCATCCGCCACCAGCTGTTGCAGCGTCCTTGTGGCCAAAAACGGCGTTGATTTGGTTCCGTACGTCACTGTTCCAAGTTCGTACGTCACAACATCTTGAGTTGGATGCTTTCGCCATAGTATGCACTGCAATGGCCTGTCTTCTGGTAAAACCTTGATTTGCCTGAACATTTTTTCGATATCAGACACCAGCATAACTTGCTTTGTTCTGCAGCGCAGAATTATAGACCGTAAGTCTTCTTGTATAACGGGCCCAACATGCAAAGTATCGTTCAATGAGACCCCTGTAGTCGTCTTTACTAGAAGCATCGAATACGACGCGAAGCTTTGTGGTGGTGCTCGCCTCCTTTATCACCGGGTGGTGCGGTAAATAGCATCGCTTTACCGCATCGTGAGTGTCGTCTACAGGTTGCATGTGCCCTAATGCCAAATATTCTTCTATGAATGCTGTATACTGCTCTCGTAGTATGGCATCCTTTGCCAGTCGTCGCTCTGTTCCTTGGAGACGTCGAATTGCGATATCATGAGATTCACCTAAAGATTTGAATTCGTCTCCATCCTTCAAAATGGATACAGTATATCGACCGTCTGTGTCACGTTGAACTGTGTATGAATATAGTTGTTCACAGCGGGCTTGTTTTGGAGAATATGTCCTTGACGTATCGATTTCCATGCAGGATCAAAATCGAGCCACCATCTTTTTTAATTCCTTAGATGCCGATACGTGACACGTAATCGGCGTTTGACTTGATGGCAAAGTTCCGAAGTCAGGATTGGTAGCTGATTCCCCAACGATAACTGCCGCCCCGTTTCGAAGAAATCAAAAAATGCCTCCACGCCTAGCACCAAGTCCACAGTTCTTGAAATGAAGAATGTCGGATCAGCTTGTTCGATTCCGTCTGGGATCTTCCACCCTATGGGATCAATCGATGTAGTGGGTAGATTTGCGGTCACTCTTCGAAGAACCAAGAAATTGAACTCACGAGAGTAGCTTGAAACTCTTGAGCACACCACAGCTCGGACACGCTGGTTAACCTTGGCCGCCGATTGGCCTATTCCTAGGACGGAAATGTCCACCGTATTCCTAGTCACCTTCAGACGTTGGCTCATTTGTTCGGTGAGGAAGTTACACTCCGATCCGGAGTCTAAAAGGGCTCTCGCCGGAAACTGATTTCCGTAATCATCTTTGATGATCACCACTGCTGTAGCTAGCAATGCCTGAGACGAAAAACATCGAGCAGAGTTGGATACTGTGGCATCAGATATCGCCATGTTGACCATCTGAGGATGATTTGATGACGTGCCTTGTGGTAGCTTGGCAGGAAGGTTACTGGTATTTGTAGAAGTGTTCGCAGCCCCATTTCCATCTCTCTCAGGTTTAAAGCAAACTAGCGTGATGGCGCCCTGTGCATTGTCGGCACTTTAGAAATTTGGAACGACAATCCCCTATTTGATAACCTTGTTCAAGCCAATTACGGCAGAGGCCATGATCACGTCACAATGCTCCCTTATCGGATGACGTCATTCTTTAAAATACTGGGCACTGAAAGAGAAAATGGTCCGCCGAGCAGCAAACGCAACCTTTACTGGACTCCTGAACAGTGTTAAAGCTAGTTTTCACTGCGATTGCCTTTGGTTTCTGCGTTGATGATGAAACTGCATGCCTTTGCATCGCCCGGATGTCCACTTGTCGTGGTGGTATTGCTTCTAGTACTCCGATTCGTCGCTGAAGAAACCCAGTCAGATCCTTAAGTGTTTCTTGGTCCTTGCTCGATGAGAATTCCTCCCAACCTCGTCTTGTTGTAGGATCCAGACGCGAAATTAGCAGGTTGATCAGAAGAAGGTCCTTGTAGTCTCCTGGTTGAATTATCTGATCGAGTGTTTGTACAGCTCTTTGGAAACTGTCGACGAGTTTGTGTAAATCAGCTACTGACTCCCTAGCAAGAACGGGTAGATCAAAAGAATCTGCACCTGCCGTTTTTCAACTGTTTGCTATTGCTGTACCGCTCAACTAACAGGTTCCAGGCAACCTGGTAATTGGTCTTAGTAATTTGGATCGGATCTATTAAGCCCTTTGGCTCACCCTGGAGACACCTTCAAATAATGAAATTTTTCTATTTCAGGCAAATCTGTTCTCCAGTGAATTAGTGAGGTGAACAGATCGCGAAAGCTGAGCCATTCATTAATGTCTCCATTGAAAACCTGTAACCTAATCTGCGGTAAGCGAGCGTGATCTAAACTACCCCCTACTGATGATTCTCCTGCATGAAATGACCGATCTAATATAGGTGTAGGCTCCTGTAGTTGCTTCAACTGATCCATGAGGAAAGCCTTCATCTTGTAGAAGCGCACGCTGAAATCTTTCCTTCTGCTATCGATGGGGTATTTCTCTTCGCTGTAGCTGGAGTGTGACTTCACTTCGATAATAGTGTTCTCTATCTTCTCCCTCAGTTCGTCTAATCGCTCTATCCGGATGGACATATCGAAAGCTACGGCGTCGGCTGGAACGTCTTCCACGAATTCCCAAATGTCGTTGAAAGAACTTTGGTACTCTCCCAACTTGGTCATCAGCACCTTCAGCGAAGTTGTCTTCCTTTTCGTTGTCGCCGGCATGTTGTGACTCAGAGCGATTGTTAGAAAATATACAAAATTGCAATGTAGACTTCCGCAGTAGATCCTTACTTCGACAGGGCATATACTGTCCAAGGTTAATTTACCTAGCTGGAAAACTGTTGCGTGATGTCCCAAGCACAAACTGTTCGAAATACTACTGCGTCAATCGCTCGATGTTCTCAAACAACTCCGAAAATATTGTCACACGATTTACCAAAAAGGAAAGGTAGGATTTATGTAGTATCAAAAGTGTCAAGCCACGGCTGGACATATACTGTTGTCTCACCTGGAGAAACTAACAGCTGGGCAGGCCAACCTTGCCAATAAATTCCAAAGATAAGGAGCCAATTATACAATTATGATTCGAGATAATCACAATTTACTCAGCCAGAAAATCACGCACAATCATTCGAAGAGGATGAATTTGATTTAATCAGGTGTATATCTGAGCCCTTGCTTCGAGACATATACTGTTAAAATAGTTTACCTGGACAGAAAACCCGTTGCGCCACCTCTTCTTCAGGCGTGCTGCTATACTGATGTCCAGAAATACTTTATGTTGTCGCAGAATTCGTATGTAAAAAGGCATCAATTGTCATCTAGTCGTAGTCAGGTCCAGTGTGGTGCAATTCGTTCCAGTCACGCTCCCAACAGCAATTAAGTTGCTCGAACAGGTAGATAGGTGAATGTCGAAATCGTGTAATTAGTATCGTTCCAGAATTGGCTTCGGCCGAGACATATACTGAATATAATAGCTTACCTGTGGAAACAGGAAGACGTGCCGATTCAGTGTATCTGGCACAAACATCCGTTTACCCGTTCCAAATTGAATTGAAGATAAGGTAGGTCAAGTCCAGCGGCAAAACCAGTTTGTAACCCCAATTGACGTAGCACCAATTGCCTTGTTGTAGCTCCTCGGTAGTAGTTGATCTTGAGCACTTCAGTATATGGTGAGTCTCCGTCGTTATTCGTCACGCAGGTTCCCGAATGGTCGTAGGGTCGAGATTGTTGTGTTAGTATCGATGCGAAATATGCTTCGGCAGACATATACTGAGTTTATAAAGCTTACCTGTGCAAACAGAAAGTCGTCCAGACTCAGTATTCTATGCTACAATCTCCCGTATGATGTCGATTCCAAACCGATTGTAGCCACAAGTCATAGATGTTGTCAGAATGCCGTAGTGTATCAAATTCCAAAATGTCGTAGCTGTAGAGCCGGAGCAGACCAATGGCGCCAATCATTGAGGTAATGTTCCGCGTTTCCAACGTTCCACGATGGTACAAGAGAGTGATTGTATTCACAGACAATGGTACACAATGCACTTCCGCGGTTTCCAACAAGTTTAACTTTGGCGTAAACTTCAGGTTTTGTCGGTCCAAATCTTAAATGTCAATCGGAGTTCATCCGGCTCGAAGGACCATATGTTGGGCCTGGTCCTATCTACCTTCGATTCAGCGGAACTAAATTGATGATCGCCAGAACACCAACACGTAATTTGGACTCACAGATGGGTGGTATGAAATGAACACTGCCCAATATGGCTTCAGAGGGAAACAATAATCCTTGTCTTGTAAATGATTGTCTTAATGGTTCTTCTTTCACTACATACCACTCGCACAACTCGATTATACCAGAAAATGTACACTTTATTCCCGTAAAACAGTTTATTCTTACACTAATTCAGTCCACACTCTACATTTATTTCCCGACATTATAACTACCTTAATTACAAACTACACAATTCTTCATGCATATCAGCAAGCGATACAGATTTCCCGACGACCTCTTTGCAACTAACTAATCTTCTCTGACCTATGTACATTCCAACTGGCCGTCTTCTCTAATCTCCCTATCATTCGACTCTAGCCCAAATCTCCATATGCTTAGTCTCTCTAAAGACTCTCATCCCAATACGATGCATAGCGCAGAGCCTTCCGTGGTTAGATACCTCTATCCAATTATATACCTATCGACGATCGCTGCACCGGTAGAGTACAGTCCGTGAAGAACAATGGTATATCAGATGTAAACAACTGTCTGGCTATCGAGAAGCTGACCGTTCGCCGGTTGCACAACAGGGTTGTAATTGGGTGGGTACTACGCAAACAAACAGTACGAATGTAGTACGAATGTATTCACACCTCCTTTCCTCCGGTGAAAGAGCTTTGCCTGACTCTATTTCTTCGCACAGCCAGAAACGAGAAATCAGCATGTCAAGGTCATCCAAAGTTGACGCAATGCAGCTGATTTGTAGCGAGCGGTTAGGCGCCGAAATATCACCGCCGAAAACAGATACGTTGAGAGAGGGACTCCCTGCAACCAAGAAAATCCTCCGTCCAATTTGAAAGAAATCAAAGAAGGATTCTTTACCGAGTACCAGATCAACTTCTTTGCGTTCTAAGTACGTCTGCTAATTGAATTCCTATTGGAAATGACCAGTTATGCTTGTTGGTAGTTGTGGTTGGAAGGTTCACATCGTTCCATCGCACATAACAACGAAGATAACGAACAGTTGCATGAATCCTTTGTTTGACCCTTGTACCTGTTTGTCAGATGTCTGGGATAGTGATATCCATTTGATCTCACGTACCTTTAATTTGCTGACATAAATTCTCCGTAATAAAATTACTTTCCTACCCGGAATCCAACAGCTGGAATACGATTTCCCTTATCGTTTTCAATTAACACCACCGCCGTAACCAACAGAACTTGATGCGAATGATCTGTTGCGGACATTACAGACTCTGTAGTCGACATGTGAGCCACATGTTAGGAAGATGAACTGTATGATTCCGGTTGATCTTCAGGAGTAAAAGGCACGTTTCCCCCAGCAACAACCGTATTCTTGCCAAACTTCTCCTTTGCTGACTTAAAACATACCAAAGTATGGTGACGTCCCTTGCAGTTTTTGCAGCTGTATTACAATCCTTCGCCTGGTGCCCCGTCCTGAAGCAGTTCCAGCATATCCATTTGATTTCAGGAGATTGTCTCTATCATTAACTGATAATCGCTGGTACTCGAATGGCGTCTTTAGGTCCATATGCGCAGCCTCAGTCTATCACCCCTTATCCATGCACCGCAAACAGTTGGAGGTGAACTGCATCAAATTTGTTGAGACTGATCGCTTTGGGTAAAATCCATGTTGCTCGGTGTCGATGTAGTTTTTAGAGCACAAAAAGAGTGATTTCTGAACAATTATTAGAACAGGCGCACAAAGAGGTGATTCCACGATAATTAAGGATGTCTCGTTTGTCTCCTTTCTTGTAGATTGGGAACATATAAGAGAATTTCCAACGGACGGGAAATTCGCATTGCTGAACCGAGAGATTAAACAGCTTTCTTGCCGAGATCTCGGTAACGATTACCGATGACTCGGTAAAGTTTACCAAAATTAGAATTTTAAGTGTGTAACAGTATCTGCTAGAATTGTAAATGAACTAAAAAGCTCGCTTCCTACACCCAATTAGGAATTACATCAGTTGCTTTCTCTCATCTATCACATTGGCAGCCAGTTAACCAAGACTACCCTCTGCCTCTCGAACCTAACCCAAAAATTCCAATAAATTCCGTATGAACTCGAATATAAGTGGACAAAGAATCAGAAGGAATAATTTTTTTTTTCAAATGTTGGTCTAGATTTGGCCGAAAGGGTCATTTGGTCGAAAGGGTCATTAGGCCGGAAAGGTCGTATGGCTGAAAGCGTCATTTGGATGAAAGGGTGAGAAGTGAGACGTCTCACACTCTCTCTCTCTCTCGCTGTAGAAAGTGAGAAGCATGAAGTGAGTAGTAAGACGTCTCACTACCCACTCCACACTACTCACTTCTCACTGTGAAAAAATGAGAAGCGTGAAGTGAGTAGTGAGACGCCTCACTATTCACTTCGCGCTTCTCACTTTCTACAATGAGAAGAGAAACATGAAAAGTAAGAAATGAGACGTCTCAGTACTCTCTTCACTTTGAAAAGTGAGTAGTGCGAAGTGGGTAGTGAATCGTCTCACTACTCACTTCACGCTTCTCATTTTTCACAGTAAGAAATGAACCGGTGCCAGCGAAAGTGGTACATGTTACATTGAGTAAATTTTACAGGAGATGCATTTTTCCAAAAACTTCAAAAATAAAATTCGAATTAGCTATTTTCTGCAATTCAACTGTACCAACGTGCTATGACTGGTGTGCCTAAAGGTAGTAATGAGAAATATGCGAAGTTTCTTGACAAATTTCAAGTTTGTTTGAACAAAATGCACATGTACCACTATTAACCCTCTAAGACCCGGGACGAACGGATTTTTTTCAAATGGCTCGCATTCAGCACCTGATCGTCGGAATTCCTCGCGGTTTCGTTTGTGCTCAATGGGAATAGCTATATTTTGCTCTGATGCATTTTCAAATAGAAATTTTGTTCAGGTCCGAGTTATTGCTAAAAATAAGTGCGCGGGGTGTTTTTCCTATAATTCAAACATCTCTTCAATATTCTGGACGTGTTCATGCCCAAAATTTATCAAATCACCCATCAAACCAACCCAAAAAGATATTTGTAAAGATTTTTAGTCGATTCCGATGTTTTCACCATTTGAGTAGGGCAGTATTGACTGAATTCAGGGCCGCATTCAGGAGTTACAATGGTAAAGTATGGGCTAAAACTTCAATTACAATGAAATTTGCATGACGTAATAAGCATGCGGCTGCACAATTTTTACAAATCAGGAGTTTTAAATATTTAATTTTCAATTGAAATTGACCTTCTGAAATTCTTATCAGGGCCGAATTTAGGGGTCAAAATCGGGGTGACCAGGGGCCATATCACCAATTGCAATGAAACTGGGCATGCGACTGCTCAAACTTCATGAAAACACATCAGGAGCTCAAAGAACTCTGTTTGAATTTGAAATTGACCTTCTGAAATTTTGACCAGGGCCGGATTCAGGGGTCCGAATGGGGAGAGCAAGGGCCATATCACCAAAAGCAATGAAACTGGGCATGCGACTGCTCAAACTTCATGAAAACACATCAGGAGCTCAAAGTATTGTAGTAAATTTCAGGAATTTCTCCGGAAAATCCTCCAGGAATTCCTCCAGAAGTTCCTCCGGGAATTCCTCCAAAAGTTCCTCCAGGAATTCCTCCGGAAGTTCCTCCAGGAATTCCTCCGGAAGTTCCTCCAGGAATTCCTCCGGAAGTTCCTCCAGGAATTCCTCCGGAAGTTCCTCCAGGAATTCCTCCGGAAGTTCCTCCAGGAATTCCTCCGGAAGTTCCTCCAGGAATTCCTCCGGAAGTTCCTCCAGGAATTCCTCCGGAAGTTCCTCCAGGAATTCCTCCGGAAGTTCCTCTAGGAATTCCTCCGAAAGTTCCTCTAGGAATTCTTCCGGAAGTTCCTCTAGGAATTCCTCCGGAAGTTCCTCCAGGAATTCTTCCGGAAGTTCCTCCAGAAATTCTTCCGGAAGTTCCTCCAGGAATTCCTCCGAAAGTTCCTCCAGGAATTGTTCCGGAAGTTTCTTCAGAAATTCATCCGGAAGTTCCTCCAGGAATTCCTCCGGAAGTTCCTCCAGGAATTCCTCCGGAAGTTCCTCCAGGAATTCCTCCGGAAGTTCCTCCAGGAATTCCTCCGGAAGTTCCTCCAGGAATTCCTCCGGAAGTTCCTCCAGGAATTCCTCCGGAAGTTCCTCCAGGAATTCCTCCGGAAGTTCCTCCAGGAATTCCTCCGAAGTTCCTCCAGGAATTCCTCCGGAAGTTCCTCCAGGAATTCCTCCGGAAGTTCCTCCAGGAATTCCTCCGAAGTTCCTCCAGGAATTCCTCCGGAAGTTCCTCCAGGAATTCCTCCGGAAGTTCCTCCAGGAATTCCTCCGGAAGTTCCTCCAGGAATTCCTCCGGAAGTTCCTCCAGGAATTCCTCCGGAAGTTCCTCCAGGAATTCCTCCGGAAGTTCCTCCAGGAATTCCTCCGAAGTTCCTCCAGGAATTCCTCCGGAAGTTCCTCCAGGAATTCCTCCGGAAGTTCCTCCAGGAATTCCTCCGGAAGTTCCTCCAGGAGTTCCTCCAGTTCCTCCAGGAATTCCTCCGAAAGTTCCTCCAGGAATTCCTCTGGAAGTTCCTCCAGGAATTCCTCCGGAAGTTCCTCCAGGAATTCCTCCGGAAGTTCCTCCAGGAATTCCTCCGGAAGTTCCTCCAGGAATTCTTCCGGAAGCTCCTCCAGGAATTGCTCCGGAAGTTCCTCCAGGAATTCCTTCGAAGTTCCTCCAGGAATTCCTTCGAAGTTCCTCCAGGAATTCCTCCGGAAGTTCCTCCAGGAATTCCTCCGAAGTTCCTCCAGGAATTCCTCCGAAGTTCCTCCAGGAATTCCTCCGAAGTTCCTCCAGGAATTCCTCCGGAAGTTCCTCCAGGAATTCCTCCGGAAGTTCCTCCAGGAATTCCTCCGGAAGTTACTCCAGGAATTCCTCCGGAAGTTACTCCAGGAATTCTTCCGGAAGTTCCTCCAGGAATTCCTCCGAAGTTCCTACAGGAATTCCTTCGCAAGTTCCTTCAGGAATTCCACCGGAAGTTCCTTTAGGAATTCCACCCGAAGTTCCTTCAGGAATTCCACCGGAAGTTCCTTTAGGAATTCCACCCGAAGTTCCTTCAGGAATTCCTTCGGAAGTTCCTCCGAAAGTTCATCCGGAATTTCCACCAGGAATTCTTCCGGAAGTTCCTCCAGAAATTCCTCCGGAAGTTCCTCCCGGAATTCCTCAGTAAGTTCCTCCAGGAATTCCTCCGGATGTTCCTCCAGGAGTTCCTCCGGAAATTCCTCCAGGAATTCCTCCGAAGTTCCTCCAGGAATTCCTCCGGAAGTTCCTCCAGGAATTCTTCCGAAGCTGCTCCAGGAATTGCTCCGGAAGTTCCTCCAGGAATTCCTTCGGAAGTTCCTCCAGGAATTCCTTCGAAGTTCCTCCAGGAATTCCTTCGGAAGTTCCTCCAGGAGTTCCTTCGAAGTTCCTCCAGGAATTCCTTCGAAGTTCCTCCAGGAATTCCTCCGGAAGTTCCTCCAGGAATTCCTCCGAAGTTCCTCCAGGAATTCCTCCGGAAGTTCCTCCAGGAATTCCTCCGGAAGTTCCTCCAGGAATTCCTCCGGAAGTTCCTCCAGGAATTCCTCCGAAGTTCCTCCAGGAATTCCTCCGGAAGTTCCACCAGGAATTCCTCCGGAAGTTCCTCCAGGAATTCCTCCGGAAGTTCCTCCAGGAATTTCTCCGAAGTTCCTCCAGGAATTCTTCCGGAAGTTCCTCCAGGAGTTCCTTTGGAAGTTCCTCCAGGAATTCCCCCGGAAGTTCCTCCAGGAATTCCTCCGCAGGTTCCTCCAGAAATTCCTCCGGAAGTTCCTCCAGGAAATCTTCCGGAAGTTCCTCCAGGAAATCCTCCGGAAGTTCCTCCAGAAATTCCTCCGGAAGTTCCTCCAGGAATTCCTCCGGAAGTTCCTCCAGGAATTCCTCCGGAAGTTTCTCCAGGAATTCCTCCGGATGCTCCTCCAGGAATTCCCCCGTCCAGAAATTCCTCCGGAAGTTCTTCCGGAAGTTCCTCCAGGAATTCCTCCGGAAGTTCCTCCAGGAATTCCTCCGAAAGTTCCTCCAGGAATTCCTCCGGAAGTTCCTCCAGGAATTCCTCCGGAAGTTCCTCCAGGAATTCCTCCGGAAGTTCAACAAAATGCAACAGAAACCGAAAATCGTTGCCAGTAAAAGTGGTACATGTTTATTCATAAAATTATTTTAAACGACAGTTAACCACTTGGAAATTTAAAATAGAGTTAAAATCTGTTGTGGGAACATCTTTGTTGTTAAATTTTCTTTTCAATAAGCTGATTTTAGTGGGAAGAACTGTACATGTACCACTTTTCTTGTCAACGAAATTTCCATATTGCCAATTGCCATACCAGAAATTAAAAAGTGCATATCTCCAGATTTGGTTGTCAAAAATCAATTTTTCGTCATTCCCTTAGCAGATCTTTGCTAGCCGTTAGTGTAAAACACACAAAATCGACAAAAATGGTTTATGTACCACTTTCGCTGGCACCGGTTCAAATTAGAAATGAGGAATGAGAATTGAGACGTCTCTCTCCTCACTAATAATTTCTCACTTTTCAAATGACCTACTCGGTCAAATGTCCTATTCGGCCAAATGACACTTTCAGTCAAACGATTCTTTCAGCCTAATAACCCTTTAGGCCAAATGATACTTTCAGTCAAATGATCGACCAAATGACGCTTTCGGCCAAATGACCCTTCCGTCCAAATCACCCTTTCGGCCAAATGACCTCTTCGGCCAAATGACCTTTTCGGACGAACGACCCTTCCGGTCAAATGACGCTTTCGGCCAAACGCCCCTTTCGGCCAAATGACCTCTTCGGCCAAATGACCTTTTCGACCAAATGACGCTTTCAGCCAAACAACTCTTTCGGCCAAATGACTCTTTCAGCCAAACAACCCTTTCGGCTAAACGACCCTCGGCCGACAGCCCGGGGGAAAAATCAGACATCTTGGTTCAGCCTGACAGGTGCGAGCTTGGTGTTTTCAGCTCCACACCTACGGCAAGGCTTACTACGGCCCCTTGTAGTCACAGGATTCAGACCGGGCCCAAGGTACCTGCAACAGGCCTGAACTGGTTGGCTTGTGCTCAACGAGCATACGGACCAGCCCACTTTCAGTTTTGCCTTATCCAGTACCTTCTTTGCCTCAGCCACAGGTACTTGGAATGAGGCAACCTGCATTCCCGCATAGCCTTTGCGTAATCAAATCCTAGATATCGACATTGCACTGATTTCTCAGTGCATCTACCAGGTCTCCGGCCTCGGTTATCTCATCCAGACCCTTGCACTGTATGTTCAAAACTGGGCATAGGGCTCTAACTTGAACTCCATTTCCCAGGACCTCCTCTGTCAACTTTTCATACTCACAACTCTTCTGAGCAGCATCCTGTTTCAGAAGAGAACCATATCGCCTTTCCGCGTTCGACGGATGCAGTTAGCATCTCTTCCTAGACCAGAAGGCTTTTCGTTGCATCTCATAGTCTTCAAGACGTCGGCGTAGCTTTTACCGTTAGTCTTGACGATAATCGACTTTGTCCTTTCGCTTGCCACTGCCATTGGAAGACCTTGGGACCAACTGTACACTAAATCCTCTCCGGACGAGTTTCCGTATCTATACTCTTAGATGGCACTGTAACTGTGTGCTGCAAGGCCCGCCACGGTTTTATAGGACGGAAGACAGCCTGACCATTAGCCCATTCGCCGTTTCAGGTCAGTGCCACTCGGCCTTACTAAGAGAATAGAATGTCCAGATTAGCAGCCCTCGCTTCACAATATGTATTGCAATATTCAAAAACATAGTCCAATAACATGCATCGAGTCAGTATACCATAATCAGGATCTTACTGGAATCAACCCTGATGTGCCGATGGCACTCCCTGAGCTTATGCTTTATAAGCGACACACGGTCGCTTTGATAGAGTCTGCTTACGGACACTTGTGTTTTTTGGGAGGGATTACACAGAGCCCACTGCCAAACCCCACAAACTTCCAGGCAGACCCCCTTACTCGCTGTCACTTCGGGAGGGGTCGTAAAGCCCTTGGACATAGTCCCTGCTGCCCCAGCCCAACCATTGTGGCATGACTGAAAACGAGCACTTTGAACGAGGTGACTGTCGTCCCAGCCTTCTAAAGGTTAAGCGTGATAATCATGAACTCGTACATTCCTCCATAATGTTTACAAGTGGCAATACGTTAAAGGCGGCTATTTAAGTTATTTTACAGACAATAAATCCATCACTCTTATAGGTCGTGACGATCCGTGCAAAAAAAAAAGACCTGCTTAATTTAAGACACTATTTTACTCTTACCTCCAATGATTCCTCAGATCCCATACGCCAAAAATCGAACCAATTATCAACAAAACACCAAAAATATATATCCCAGCGTCGTACCATCATCGAGTAAACGGCTTAAGCCATCGGATCCGTTTGATTTACGATTATTTTCACAAACAACGACATTTTTTGTCCCAACTGCAGATTCCGCCAAAAAGTGTAACTCTCTTAAACGGGGGCCGCGTTTTTTCGTCGTCGGTCTTTGTCGGACGTTGTTTTTCCAATGGATGACGATTTTTTGTATCTCTGTAAACAGCAGATTCCCTTCCGCAAGCCAAACTGACCCGATCGATTTGCACTCCGACTGCGGAATGAAGTGCATGAAGTCGTTTTCCCGGGTGCAGAAATGGAGAAAAAAGAACGACCCCCATCAACATCATCCCCTTTCATTACGGTCATCACCGGGAACGTGAAACGAAACCTCGGCGTGGACAAAATTGACAACGCAAACAAAAATAAACCTGTGGGACACACAATGATGAGCGGCCATGGCGAACACCGGAGTGGGGTGTGATGTTACTGAACCGAGTCCGAATAAACAAATCAGTGAACACAGGCAGTGTCTGTCCGTTCAATTCGGGGTGACCAAATAGGGTTTTTGCCGAAATAAAGACGTTGATTGTTCAAATTTTGGTAAAACTTCTCTGAATTGTAGGCACATTATCACACATGGCATGTACCACATGGTCACCCTACATATACGAGGGGGCGGCTTGGGAACTGTGTTGCAACGACGAGAGCAACAGAGTCGATGGGCTATTAGCTGGAATAAATTTCGACCTCGGTTGGTCATCGCGCCATCGGGGAAAAAGCAGACGACACCGATGAGGACTACGGCAAACGAATCAATTTATGGCCTGCAGCTCTAAATTAGACTTGGGATGGACGCGAAGCGAGGCCGACTTGCCCCTCCGAGGCATCGATCCAGTAAATTGTGTGACGCAGTGCGAGGCCAACCGAGCGGGCTGGGGGCCATTTAGCCTATAAACAAATAAGCATCAACGGACCAAATCCGGAGACGTGGTCGTTCGCACGGAACCCAGTGGTCTACTCTTGTGCTCTTGGTCCAGCCGAGTCGGTGTTGCTTCGGTGGATGCTTCTTGCCCGGTGGCACCACACGTGTGCGAGAGCCTCGGATCGAGTGCACAAAGATTCGTGGTAGGGTTGAAGTGGGGGGAAGGATCGATGTCACCATATGGTGTAACAGAATTTTAAGTATTAAGTGATGATTTATTTCAATTTCCTGTTCGTGTTCTCCGGTGATGTTTACACTGAGGGGGACAGTTGACGGTTGGTTGGGTGGCCACGGTGCGGACGGACAATGTCAGGATGGATACTTGATTGGAATGCCGTATTAGTGCACATAGATTTTATTTTAATATATTTCGTTTTATATTGCAATATTTTCTTTCAATTTAGAAAGCATAATTGTGTATTGTGAGTTTGTCAAAATGTAACAGTGATAAAGTATTAACAGTTCCAACATAAAATTGTATAAAATAATTTTTAAATACTTCACCACACTTGACACTACATGAATCTTCACAACAAAACATTTTGTTTGCCTCATCAATACCATCTTCAATGTTTTCTATTCCAGCCAGATGGTAGACCTCGCATTATTGTATGATAAGACTTTTCACTGTTTCATCGATCTCTACCTAATTGTTTTAATGTTTGTCCTTTCAATCAAAATTGTGTTATTTTTCTGTACTTCGTATTATTTTATCACCTAATTTTCCTATCCTCTAACAATCCCCAATTCGCTTTATCCGGCTTCCATAATTTCACCAGGAAGTCATCAAGCCAACAGCAACAGCCGCTACCCAAAGGCAAAATCCTCTCAGTGACGTGTCTCCAGCATTTCCACACTCTTAAGAGTTTAAGTGGCCTTTCGTTGGTCTCGGATTAGCCAACAAAAAAAAAACAGTGGAAAAA
This sequence comes from Armigeres subalbatus, assembly GCF_024139115.2. NCBI lineage: Eukaryota > Metazoa > Arthropoda > Insecta > Diptera > Culicidae > Armigeres > Armigeres subalbatus. The sequence goes on from NC_085139.1 coordinate 258,514,405, forward strand.
TAAATTTAGCGAATCCAACAAGCTTCCGACGACACAGGAAAAAAAGAGCAAACTGAAAATGCCAAGGGACCCGCATGAAACGTCACTTTTTTTTCGTTTGGTCTCCAGCCTGCAAGGGAATGGGAATTAGCCAGAGTAGGCAGCGAAAGCAAGCGAAAGACAAATATTTGGAATGTCCCTTTCCTCCATCATCGTTGCATCTGATGGTGGCGGCGGTGGAGTGGACTCTGACTGCAAACAGAGCGGTGTGGGCCGTTGGCGGAAGGAGCGATCCAGGCTGGGAAAATAGGAAAAATACCGCCATCCATCTATCGTTTGTTTTTCCTGTGATTTTCCGTGTAATGCGAGATGTAGGTAGGAACGGGAAAAGTAAACCAAGGCTGTGCCATGTGGAGAGTGGGACCAGCACAGGAACGTGTGTATGTGCCGAGATTGCTAATCTGGAAATTTTTAATTACAATGTTAATCCTTTGCCACTGACTGGCTGCTGCCGGGCTACTCTCGCCTGGTTGGTCCGCTGGTAGATGATGATTCCTTTTCCACCGGGGAAAAGGTTTACGATTTCATGAATTTTTCAACCGTCTGCGATAGCGCGAATCGTATTCCAGAGTGAAAGAGTGGAGTGTTTCGCATTTCTTTTTGACATTTCACTTCCCGTGTGTGTGGGATTCCAACGGCAAAAAGAATTACCTTCAATTTGAATAAAGCACCATTTAGACGCCGCAAAACGATTTAAATTGGATCTTTTACAGCAATTTAACTTCCCTTATAGAGCTCGGAAAGAACGGGGCAAGCGGCTTTGCGAGATAAGGATTTCCACGTGCCATTCCGACGAGGGAAGCGCTCGTTTATCTTCAAAGGTGGGTGCAGGGGAAAACAAGTGTAACAATTTTCTTTTCTGGTGCTTCCTTTTTGGTTCGCCTGAAGGTAGCGCTACCACAGTTCCTTTATTGACTCCCCCTCACACTATACATACGTGTGACGGCGATGAAGCGATAAAATTCGAACATGTGTGAAACACCCGCTTTTATCACTCTGCCGAAAAAAAACTGCCGAAAGCATGCCGGAAAGGAGGCACGTAGTGATCGAAGTTGGCGCCGCCGTCAGTGTAATAGACTGTAAAAATGATTGATGTAATCCACGGCGCAATAGTAGGCGATGAACGAGCAGTCAGCGGTTGCTAAGTGAAACGCATTTTTTTCTCGGATGGATTTATATTTGGTGTAGAGAATAGTGGAGGCTCCTCTAATAATTGCTGATGAAAAATGTACCTTTAACTTTAAATATTATCAATTCAGTAGAAAACCGAATTAGCCGCCAGCAAAGTTGGATTTTTCTCACAATCCATTCGTTAAATCTAATTTCGGAATTGGTGCGCTGTATAGCGCATCATCAAATGAAAACAGCGCACCACTTCCGAAGTTAGGTTTAGCGTACGGATTGTGAGAAAAATCCAACTTCACTAATCGTCCATTTCGGTTTTCTACTGAATTGAAAATATTAACTTTAAATGTAAATTGCACTGAATAGCCACAAAACAACTTCTCTACGTATCTTGTTTCTTTGTCCAGAAATTTATGTTCAGCTCTTACCAAGACTAGAGAGATAACCAGGCACTCACGGTCTTTCTGATTGCCGTGGAAAGGGGTCTCCGGGTCGTCTCCCCTTACCTTTCACATTTGATCGGGTTACTGCTCCTGGACTTCATCTCATAACTCCGATATTCATTTCACAAAAAATACAAATGTTAGCAAAAGGAAGCGACGAAAATGGTGCCGTATTTCTTTGTTTCGCGATGAGATGAATACATGATCAGTAAACAGAGCAGTTCCCCAATCATAAATCAATTTGAAAACATGTCAGGCAGTTTTAAATATCATGGAAACTTTATTACCTTTTATCGTCTATAAAATACTCGGCCGATAACGCATCCGTCTTATTTATTGAAACATTTTTTAGTACTTCTTGTGGATATTTTTTCAAAACCTGCCAATTCGAAAATTATTTCATGTATTCCTTCGGACGGAATTTCCATTCCCTCCGAAATATCTCCAGTAATTCCGCCGGAATATCCAGCAAGAATCACTTCCACAGTTCTAGAATAAAATTTTAAAAATTTCCTTAAAAGTTTCCGAACGAATTCCTAACAAAATTTACCAAGCAACTCTTGAAAGCATTTCCGATATTCTTAAATTTCCCAAAGAATTCCCCCGGAAATCATTTCGTAGACAATTCCAGAAATTTCTTTGCCTTGCTAGCGTTTTGAAAAGAACCTTCCGAGCCTCTTGGAAAGGAGGCTTCTGAGCTCTTGAAAGGAGGCTTCTGAGCCTCTTGAAAGGAGGCTTCTGAGCCTCTTGAAAGGAGGCTTCCGAGCCTCTTGAAAGGAGGCCTGAGCCTCTTGAAAGGAGGCTTCTGAGCCTCTTGAAAGGAGGCTCTGAGCTCTTGAAAGGAGGCTTCCTGAGCCTCTTGAAAGGAGGCCTGAGCTCTTGAAAGGAGGCTTCTGAGCCTCTTGAAAGGAGGCTTCTGAGCCTCTTGAAAGGAGGCTCTGAGCTCTTGAAAGGAGGCTTGAGCCTCTTGAAAGGAGGCTTCTGAGCCTCTTGAAAGGAGGCTTCTGAGCCTCTTGAAAGGAGGCTCTGAGCTCTTGAAAGGAGGCTCTGAGCCTCTTGAAAGGAGGCTTCTGAGCTCTTGAAAGGAGGCTTGAGCTCTTGAAAGGAGGCTCTGAGCCTCTTGAAAGGAGGCTTGAGCCTCTTGAAAGGAGGCTTGAGCCTCTTGAAAGGAGGCTTCTGAGCCTCTTGAAAGGAGGCTTGAGCCTCTTGAAAGGAGGCTCTGAGCCTCTTGAAAGGAGGCTTCTGAGCCTCTTGAAAGGAGGCTTCTGAGCTCTTGAAAGGAGGCTCTGAGCCTCTTGAAAGGAGGCTTCTGAGCTCTTGAAAGGAGGCTTCTGAGCCTCTTGAAAGGAGGCTTCCTGAGCCTCTTGAAAGGAGGCTTCTGAGCCTCTTGAAAGGAGGCTTGAGCCTCTTGAAAGGAGGCTTCTGAGCCTCTTGAAAGGAGGCTTCTGAGCCTCTTGAAAGGAGGCTTCTGAGCTCTTTGAAAGGAGGCTCTGAGCCTCTTGAAAGGAGGCTTCTGAGCCTCTTGAAAGGAGGCTCTGAGCCTCTTGAAAGGAGGCTTCTGAGCCTCTTGAAAGGAGGCTTCTGAGGCCTCTTGAAAGGAGGCTTCCGAGCCTCTTGAAAGGAGGCCTGAGCCTCTTGAAAGGAGGCTTCTGAGCCTCTTGAAAGGAGGCTTCTGAGCCTCTTGAAAGGAGGCTTCCTGAGCCTCTTGAAAGGAGGCTCTGAGCCTCTTGGAGGGAGACTTTCAAGCCTCTTGGAAAGGAGGCTTCCAAGCCTCTTGAAAAGAGGCTTCTGAGCCTCTTGAAAGGAGGCCTGATCTTCTTGAAAGGAGGCTCTGAGCCTCTTGAAAGGAGGCTTCTGAGCCTCTTGAAAGGAGGCTTCTGAGCCTCTTGAAAGGAGGCTTCTGAGCCTCTTGAAAGGAGGCTCTGAGCCTCTTGAAAGGAGGCTCTGAGCCTCTTGAAAGGAGGCTTCTGAGCCTCTTGAAAGGAGGCTTCTGAGCCTCTTGAAAGGAGGCTTCCTGAGCCTCTTGAAAGGAGGCTTCTGAGCCTCTTGAAAGGAGGCTTGAGCCTCTTGAAAGGAGGCTTCTGAGCCTCTGAAAGGAGGCTTCTGAGCCTCTTGAAAGGAGGCTCTGAGCCCCTTGAAAGGAGGCTTCTGAGCCACTTGAAAGGAGGCTCTGAGCCTCTTGAAAGGAGGCTTCCTGAGCCTCTTGAAAGGAGGCTCTGAGCCTCTTGAAAGAGGCTCTGAGCCTCTTGAAAGGAGGCTCTGATCTTCTTGAAAGGAGGCTTGAGCCTCTTGAAAGGAGGCTTCCTGAGCCTCTTGAAAGGAGGCTTCCTGAGCCTCTTGAAAGGAGGCTTCCTGAGCCTCTTGAAAGGAGGCTTTGAGCCTCTTGAAAGGAGGCTTCTGAGCCTCTTGAAAGGAGGCTTGAGCCTCTTGAAAGGAGGCTTGAGCCTCTTGAAAGGAGGCTTCTGAGCCTCTTGAAAGGAGGCTTCTGAGCCTCTTGAAAGGAGGCTTCTGAGCCTCTTGAAAGGAGGCTTCTGAGCCTCTTGAAGGAGGCTTGAGCCTCTTGAAAGGAGGCTTCTGAGCCTCTTGAAAGGAGGCTTCTGAGCCTCTTGAAAGGAGGCTTGAGCCTCTTGAAAGGAGGCTCTGAGCCTCTTGAAAGGAGGCTTCCGTGCCTCTTGAAAGGAGGCCTCCGTGCCTCTTGAAAGGAGGCTCCCGAGCCTCTTGAAAGGAGGCTGCCGAGCCTCTTGAAAGGAGGCTGCCGAGCCTCTTGAAAGGATGCTTCCGAGCCTCTTGAAAGGAGGCTTCCGAGTCTCTTGAAAGGAGGCTTCCGAGCCTCTTGAAAAGAGGCTTCCGAGCCTCTTGAAAGGAGGCCTCCGAGCCTCTTGAAAGGAGGCCTCCGAGCCTCTTGCAAAAAGGCTTCCGAACATCTTGAAAGGAAGCTTCCGAGCCTCTTGAAAAAGGCTTCTGAACATCTTGAAAGAAGGCTTCCGAGCCTCTTCAAAGGAGGTTTCCGAGCCTCTTGAAAGGAGGCTTCTGAGTCTCTTGATAGGAGACTTCTGAGCCTCTTGGGAGGAGGCTTCTGAGCCTCTAGAAAGGAGGCTTCTGAGCCTCTTGGAAGGAGGCTGCTGAGCCTCTTAAAAGGAGGCTTCTGAGCCACTTGAAAGGAGGCTTCTGAGCCTCTTGAAAGGAGGCTTCTGAGTCTCTTAAAAGGATGCTTCTGAGCCTCTTGAAAGGAGGCTTCTGATCCTTTTGGAAGGAGGCTTCTGATCCTCTTGGAAGGAGGCTTCTGATCCTCTTGGAAGGAGGCTTCTGAACCTCTTGAAAGGAGGCTTCTGAGCCTCTTGAAAGGAGGCTTCTGAGCCTCTTGAAAGGAGGCTTCTGAGCCCCTTGAAAGGAGGCTTCTGAGCCCCTTGAAAGGAGGCTTCTGAGCCCCTTGAAAGGAGGCTTCTGAGCCTCTTGAAAGGAGGCTCCTGAGCCTCTTGAAAGGAGGCTCCTGAGCCTCTTGAAAGGAGGCTCCTGAGCCTCTTGAAAGGAGGCTCCTGAGCCTCTGAAAGAAGGCCCTGAGCCTCTTGAAAGAAGGCTCCTGAGCCTCTTGAAAGGAGGCTCCTGAGCCTCTTGAAAGGAGGCTCCTGAGCCTCTTGAAAGGAGGCCCTGAGCCTCTTGAAAGGAGGCCTGAGCCTCTTGAAAGGATGCTTCTGAGCCTCTTGAAAGGAGGCTTCTGAGCCTCTTGAAAGGAGGCTTCCTGAACCTCTTGAAAGGAGGCTTCCGAACCTCTTGAAAGGAGGCTTCTGAGCCTCTTGAAAGGAGGCTTCCTGAGCCTCTTGAAAGGAGGCTTCCTGAGCTTCTTGAAAGGAGGCTTCTGAGCCTCTTGAAAGGAGGCTTCCTGAGCCTCTTGAAAGGAGGCTTCTGAGCCTATTGAAAGGAGGCTTCCTGAACCTCTTGAAAGGAGGCTTCCTGAACCTCTTGAAAGGAGGCTTCCAGACCTCTTGAAAGGAGGCTTCTGAACCTCTCCAAAGGAGGCTTCTGAACCTCTCGAAAGGAGGCTTCCTGAGCCTCTTGAAAGAAGCCTTCTGAGCCTCTTGAAAGGAGGCTTCTGAGCCTCTTGAAAGGAGGCTTCTGAGCCTCTTGAATGGAGGCTTGAGCCTCTTGAAAGGAGGCTTCTGAGCCTCTTGAAAGGAGGCTTCGAGCCTCTTGGAAGGAGGCTTCCTGAGCCTCTTGAAAGGAGGCTTCTGAGCCTCTTGAAAGGAGGCTTCTGAGCCTCTTGAAAGGAGGCTTGAGCCTCTTGAAAGGAGGCTTCTGAGCCTCTTGAAAGGAGGCTTCTGAGCCTCTGAAAGGAGGCTTGAGCCTCTTGAAAGGAGGCTTCTGAGCCTCTTGAAAGGAGGCTTCTGAGCCTCTTGAAAGGAGGCTCTGAGCTCTTGAAAGGAGGCTTCTGAGCCTCTTGAAAGGAGGCTTCTGAGCCTCTTGAAAGGAGGCTTCTGAGCCTCTTGAAAGGAGGCTTCTGAGCCTCTTGAAAGGAGGCTTCTGAGCCTCTTGAAAGGAGGCTTCTGAGCCTCTTGAAAGGAGGCTTCTGAGCTCTTGAAAGGAGGCTCTGAGCCTCTTGAAAGGAGGCTTCTGAGCCTCTTGAAAGGAGGCTCTGAGCCTCTTGAAAGGAGGCTTCTGAGCCTCTTGAAAGGAGGCCTGAGCTCTTGAAAGGAGGCTCTGAGCTCTCTTGAAAGGAGGCTCTGAGCCTCTTGAAAGGAGGCTTCTGAGCCTCTTGAAAGGAGGCTCTGAGCCTCTTGAAAGGAGGCTTCTGAGCCTCTTGAAAGGAGGCTCTGAGCCTCTTGAAAGGAGGCTTCCTGTGCCTCTTGAAAGGAGGCTTCTGAGCCTCTTGAAAGGAGGCTTCTGTGCCTCTTGAAAGGAGGCTCCTGAGCCTCTTGAAAGGAGGCTTCTGAGCCTCTTGAAAGGAGGCCCTGAGCCTCTTGAAAGGAGGCTTCCTGAGCCTCTTGAAAGGAGGCTCCTGAGCCTCTTGAAAGGATGCTCTGAGCCTCTTGAAAGGAGGCTTCCAAGCCTCTTGAAAGAAGGCTTCCAAACCTCCTGAAAGGAGGCTTCTGAACCTCTCGAAAGGAGGCTCTGAGCCTCTTGAAAGGAGGCTTCTGAGCCTCTTGAAAGGAGGCTTCTGAGCTCTTGAAAGGAGGCTTCTGAGCCTCTTGAAAGGAGGCTTCTGAGCCTCTTGAAAGGAGGCTTCCTGAGCCTCTTGAAAGGAGGCCTGAGCCTCTTGAAAGGAGGCTCCTGAGCCTCTTGAAAGGAGGCTCCTGAGCCTCTTGAAAGGAGGCTCCTGAGCCTCTTGAAAGGAGGCCCCTGAGCCTCCTGAAAGGGGGCGCCTGAGCCTCTTGGAAGGAGGCGCCTGAGCCTCTCGAAAGGAGGCTCCTGAGCCTCTTGAAAGGAGGCTCCTGAGCTCTTGAAAGGAGGCCCTGAGCCTCTTGAAAGGAGGCCTGGGCCTCTTGAAAGGAGGCTTCCTGGCCTCTTGAAAGGAGGCTTCTGGGCCTCTTGAAAGGAGGCTTCCGGGCCTCTTGAAAGGAGGCCTGGCCTCTTGAAAGGAGGCTTCTGGCCTCTTGAAAGGAGGCTTCCGGGCCTCTTGAAAGGAGGCTTCCGGGCCTCTTGAAAGGAGGCTTCCTGGCCTCTTGAAAGGAGGCTTCTGGCCTCTTGAAAGGAGGCTTCTGGCCTCTTGAAAGGAGGCTTCCTGGCCTCTTGAAAGGAGGCCTGGCCTCTTGAAAGGAGGCTTCCGGGCCTCTTGAAAGGAGGCTTCTGGGCCTCTTGAAAGGAGGCTTCCGGGCCTCTTGAAAGGAGGCTTCGGAGTCTTTCGAAAGGAGGCTTCCGGGCCTCTTGAAAGGAGGCTTCCGGGCCTCTTGAAAGGAGGCTTCCGGGCCTCTTGAAAGGAGGCTTCCGGGCCTCTTGAAAGGAGGCTTCCGGGTCTCTTGAAAGGAGGCTTCCGGGTCTCTATCGGCCCTTCATCAACTGTGCTGGTTTTGGAGCGCAGGATGCAATAAGTAAAGCTTTAGTGATTGTCATGCATATTATATATAAGGAAGAGTTTTGGAATAAAAAAATACTAAATTATCAAAACTTTATCAAAAAGTTTTGATTTAAATTGTAATTTATTTGGAAAATATATTAAGCTCGTTTAGTGGAATGTATTAAACCGTCTAAGACGAATTAAGTACTGTCCATTTAATTCCACCAGTTAATTTTCGTTATCTTTGCAGATACGTATTTCGACCACAACTGTGTGGTCGTCTTCAGTATCTTGTACTTGACTCGACTTAATGTAATGCCGTATCGAAGTCGAGTCAAGTACAAGACACTGAAGACGACCACACAGTTGTGGTCGAAATACGTATCTGCAAAGATAACGAAAATTAACTGGTGGAATTAAATGGACAGTACTTAATTCGTCTTAGACGGTGTAATTTATTTGCCATTACGCATTTTTGTCCGAATTATCCCCTGGGCCCGGCGAGGGTACAGTCAGGGGTACATATACCTCAGGTTGAGAACCGTTGTTTTACGGGTTAACACTCGAGAAGAAGGAAAATAGCGGACTTTGTCGGGAGCATTTCTCCAGTGCTGTGATGTAGCATAAACCCTAAATCTTGACCAGAGCCCTCGACCTTTCAATTGTTCGTTAACAAAATTCGCGCCATTACACACTTCGATTCATTCAAAAATTACATCCTATATTTGAGGGGCGTTGCGACAAACGGAGGAGGAAGAGTCGTCATATTTGAATCGCCCCTTCAATGGCAGACTAAGGTGTCATGTCTTTTAATGAGTCCACCTCAAAAAAGTCTGAATAGCAGTCGGCCATCATTAAAACTTTACTTGCTTGCCTAGAACGCTCGAGATTCTTCTCACCTCATCCATCGACACTAATTGTAATGGATAGATATCGACAGCAACGATTTCATAGGAGGATATTGCTGGAAAGATAAGAACTGTGATACAAATCCAAACATCAATACTCATCTCCTAATAAGAATTTTATCAATATCAAAATCAAATGCACGTCCGCTCTAATGGAATAATTTCTTCGCTATTAACCCAATTAACACTGTTAGTGGAATAATTGCTTACCTTCGTAAGAGAACAATTAAACTTTTCAGAAATTCCCAGCAAAAGTTTATTTCGCTATCACTATTCTCACACCACTTATGCTTCTTCCGTTGAGATTTTTTGAACAAGTGCTTCAAAATCGAACCAAGTGCTTCGAATCGAATTTTTTAAAAGCATTCGACAATAACTTGGCAAATCGTACGAATTTGTTCATGATGGATGTAATCTTCAACTCACTGTCAAGCTTCCGACCACTGTGCAGCGCAACGCCAACTTGGTGATAGATCTCAATCATAGGATGCTTGGTGTTGATAAAAATGTTCACTTCGTAACGACTGCCATGCGTCTCCATTAGGTTCATCCTCACGGTGAAAGGGGAATCGCCGAAAAGGTGTTTCACGACCTAATTTATTTCGGCACCTTGTTTTTCTTTTGTTCAACCGGTGAAACCAAACCAAAAGAAAACGATTCCACTTTCATCAAGATTGAACACCGAAACCCCAAATTGCTCGTTAACTTTCGTTTCCTTTCGCAGTGACTTCTCCGTTTCGTTCCCAGCCAGCGCCATAACCATTTACATTTATTCAAAACCCATTGCTGTTCATCTTTTAATCATAAACACAAAGAAAGCCGAGACTGTCAGCAAAATAAAAACATTTGGATGAAATGCAGAAAATACGCACTGATAAGCGGAAATTTTCCCCCGTCCGTTGCGCAGTCGATGAAAACCCCAACCAAACAAAAAAGTGGCAATGTGTCCCTGGTGGGATATCAACTGGAATTAACATTGTTAATATTTTTCCGTCTTTGTTGCGTCGGGAGAAAGCGGAAGCTCAAGGATGGAGATGCGGTGAAGGGTACATTAGGATGGATTCCCTTATCTCTGATAACATGGTGCTCGTCGGCATTGCAGTTAAAATGCTTTTGTCCGCTTCTTTGGTCATGTAGGGGTGGTGGCCAATTCAGAAAATTTGAAAATTCGCGGCAATTTCGCGGTAAATTATATTTCGGTACAAAAAATAAAAAAGCAATGTAGATTCCATATTTATTTGTTTATTATTGCGTTTATGATTTTAAATTATTTTTTTCATTATTTCTTTGCAGTACTGGTCAGAAGCACTTGGTTGGCCAAATTTTTATCCGTCAACTTTTGGCGCTGGGAAGTGTTGATAAAATTGTATTGGCTGACAGTACGTTCAGCATCTACCGAGTTTCCAGGAATAGACAGATATTTCACCGCTATTTTGAAGAGCTGAGGAAAGCGGTCTCGGTTTGCAAACCAAAACGTGAGTGGATCGGCATTTTCCTGTATTTCCGTAACGGCATGTTTGTAGGCCGATAGCTCATCAAAGACAAAAACTTCGCTTGCTGAGAAACCGATCGTAGAAACTTCAATCCCGGCAGAATTGCGAGGTAGGTGTTGAGTAGTATTGCTTCATCTTATTCGACGCTTCGGCGAAGGTATTTCGTTGCCATCGCGGTAATCCCTTGTTCTTGGCTTTGTCTGAAAATAATGTTTATTGTTTTCAAATTAATATGAGACTAAAACAAATGAAATTGTGAAAATACCTGAAAGAAAATAAATGATTTTGTTTTAGGCCAAATGAATCCTCACGTGACAACTTTCGATCCAAATCAAGACCTCAACCAGTTTAGAAGTGTTTTGACTGATGAAACCACCAATCTTTTCCTTTATTTCTCGGTCCTGGAGTTTCTGAGTTCTTGGAGCTCAGTCAAAGCATTTCGGTAGTAAGTCACATATTGAGCATGATAGGTTACAGCATTTAGCCAACTATTCCATCTCGTAATTACCGGTGTAGGGGGCAACTTTCTTTATCAACGCCGGCTAGTTCAGCTATGATCTCCTTAAAACGACATTTTCTCGAGGCCGAATGAGAAAAAATAGATTTGGAACATGCCACGAGACGAACAACGTTGGGAAACTTTTTTCTCCAAACTTCGCCGATCAATCCCATAATATGAGCATTGCAGGTCATATGAATGCAATTCGGTAGTAGCCCTTTGAGAATCTCAAAGGCTTTGGTCATGTCAGTCGCATTATCCGTTACGAAGGCAGCGACGATATTAAAATCAACATTGTATTTATAGAGCGTTTTGATTATGCTTTGGGAGATAGTTGTATTGTTGATAAAATTCAAGTATATAATATCAGCTGTCACAGCTTCCATCATTTCTTGTCTAGAACTCGTTACTGGCAGCACAAAACTCACGTGAAGAACAAACCTGTCTTGAGAGTCAGTAACAACTACTATCGAAGCAGCAGCTGCAACCCGAGCATTGAGCTCTTCTTGGTTTAAGTCGAACAATTTGGAGAGGTAATCAAATCGCAGGCTGCTTGAATTAGGAAGTTGCCCCAGGTTCTTCACATTATTTTGCAAATACTCACGCAGTTTTGGGTGATCCAACTTTTTAAGAGGGATGTTTGCGAAACTGAAGACTTCGACCAGCTCAACCTGCGCGAACCTAACTTCTGACAGTGACGAGCAATATATGACTCCTACGTGGTTGTATTAGCGAAGGATGCGAAATAAGGCGCTTGTTCACACAAGTAATCGTCACCGTCATCGTTCCTGTTGTTCGGTGAAAGTGAAACAGAGCATCGTGGGTATTGCGATTCTTTACTAAAATTAGCATACTGGCTCACCAGTTACGCGCCGGGTCACATGCGCCGAGTTGTGCGCCATGCAAAAAGTAAATAAACCAATGCCAAACATATGTGAGCATTCGGTAAGCTTTTCTACACTCGCTTCAAAGGTATGCATCATATTGTCGTCCCTTTACGAAAAGATATTCTTTAGTAAAATTATTCGAGGTTTGGTAGCTGTCGGCGAGCTGTCGATCGACCAAAATATCCACACTCCCCGTGCGAGGTATTCTTTGTGCGCAAAGGCCACACGGAAGATAAAAAGTACCCAGCGTTGAGTTTTTTAAACTTTCTTTTGAGTTATTTTTTCTCTTCTCTTTCATCCACTCTTTCTTCTGTTGCCAAAAACAAAAGAGCGAAACAATCCAAAGACGCCAGTTCAATACGGGAAGCCAATTTTGAGTTTTTGATTTAGGTAAATAAATTTTCCGTTGGGTACTTTTTTAACATGAGAGTAAAGGCAAACTACTTCGACCCCATTTACTCAATTTTGGCTTCCCGTACGGATGTTCAAGGTTGGGTGAATTAAACTCACTATTGGGTAGTTTATTTCTTCCGTGTACAGCAGCATCGAATGCTGCAAAAAAGTAGTTGTAAACAAACCGTCGTCGGGTACAATTTGAGAGGCGAACTCTCGATCGAATTCATTGTTCAATGTTTAGTAGTTAATTAATTAGTAATAAATGTAGTGTCGTTAATAAAGTTGTTCGTTGATTAGTGTAAATAAATGTCACAGTTGTTCGATGTAAAAATAAACTGTATAGTGAATTAGAAAGCTATCGGTATTTGTGTGTTTAAATGGTCGTATGATTACGAAAAATCCCTCTAAAGGATTGGTGTTTTTGGTTAAAAGGTTCACTAGTGTTGTAGCGGGTGGAAAACATAGTTCTCGGTCGGGAAGGAACCCGACATAAGCTGGTCCTTCGAACCGGATGATCTACCGAAAAACCTCGGAATGGTCAAATTTCGAGGATTTGACCAAGTGAACAATAAACGAAAATTAAACATACCATACCATGCCTGTCAGGTATGTTAGAACAAGTATATGTTCAGCCAAAGCTTGTGCAATACTCGCCAACACCAACATTTCTGTGCGATTTGCGGCTGCTTCGACCGGTGGCATCGGAGAATAACTGTTCGCGAAGAACATTTTGGGTGCACGGTTGCGACTGATCGACGACGATCGATTCAGAGGCGGACGACACTACAGGAGCTTCTAGGCTGGGGCATCACGGAAAGGCTTTTCCGACCAGGAAAATTAATTTTAATAGTATATGCCCTGCCGAAGCTGGATATTCGATACTGCACGCCTAAATATGTTTCAACTTGCAATTTGGACTGTTACGAATCGAATGACAGACGGTTTTACACACGGTTGGCTCTATTCGAAATCTGAGGCATTCGTCCAAATATTGAAGGTGTTCTCAATCGGAGAATTTGCTATTTTGGCTTCGGCTGCGCCGCTGTTACTTCTCATAGGTGAGCTGAACAGTATATGCCCTGCCGAAGCGGACAATATTGAGTATTACATCGCCTTTTCTATCGATTTTGGATTTGCCGACGTTTCTACGACTCTGCGAGTGGGGTAACCCATCTGATTGACGACATTGTTCAAGTTTTCGTGGTGTGACGACAGTGACACGAAGCCCGCTGCCAGGAACGCGGATTCCTTGAAGAGTTTGACGACGAGGCTGAAGAGGTTAAAATTATCTTTATGTAACATTAGCCAGTATGTTGATAACTTTAATTAATGTTCGTCTCGAAAAGTTAGATGTATTGTGGGTTCAAATAAGTGAGGCAATCTGGGAAATACAAGCGCACTAGAACTTCACGGAGCCTGAAGGTTTGCAGAGGGAGCAGTTGGAGATGGAGAACCGCTGCTACGATGCGAAATCGTTTCTGGCGGAGAAAGTGGGAGAGGTACAGAATAATTCCGTCCAGAACCAGTCGACTCGTCCTGGAGATATCACTCTACGTGGTGGTATGGATCACGTTCGCCTACCTCTAATCCAGCTGCAGAGTTTCGAAAGGAACATCGACGACTGGCTCAGCATGAGGGATCTCTACGCGTCTCTGATCCACGAGAAGCCAGACCTACCCGATGTGGAGAACTTCCACTACCTCAAGGGGTGCTTAGCAGGCGAAGCTAAGGCACTAGTAGATCCGCTAAAGATCACCAGGGACAACTACCAGGTTACTTGGCAGTCGTTGCTAAAACGTTACAACAACAGCAAGCTTTTACGGAAAAAGCAAGTGCAGGCTCTCTTCAAACTGCCGTCCCTCACCACGGAGTCATTCGCGGGTCTCCACAGGCTGGTCGATGGATTCGATCGTGTGATTCTGACCCTGGATCAGATCATCCAACCAGCCGAGTACAAAGATCTGTTGCTGGTCGAACATCTAATCGCTCGTCTCGACTCAAGCACACAACGAGGGCAGGAGGAGCACTCGTCGACGAAGAAGCAGGACACCATAAGGGACTTGCCGGAGTTCCTGCAGCGAAGAATCCAAGTTCTCGAAGCTTTACCAACGAAGGAGGAATCGAAAGTCTTTGAGCAGTCGCCACAACGCAGAAGAAGGCCATATTCACCGAAGTCGTATAACGCGAAGTGTCCATCGTGTGCGGAGATCCACGGACTTCACACGTGTCCATCGTTTCTAAGGATGTCGCTGTCTAGTCGGGAGTCGTTCTTGCGCGAAGCATCCCTTTGCCGCAATTGCCTCAAACGTGGAGAACGCAGGGGTACCCAAGGATCCTCCAGGAGATCGACTTCAGGTGGAAGTCCGGAACAGGGTAGCACAAGTGCCAACTCCAGGGCAGCGAACGCATTAGCGGTCAAATCTACTTTTGTTGGCTACAGCTGTCGTAGTGATAAAGGACGACGTGGGTCGTCGATATCCAGCAAGAGCACTCCTGGATTCAGGGTCAGATTTTATTTCCTTTATTTCCGCAAATCTTTGCGAGGCGATGAACGTTTACGATACACGGAGATTTTCACGAAGTGATATGCTTTATAACGAAGCTTGGTCTGCTCGGAGGGACGAAGAGGCAACGAAAATGCAACGCAACTAGTGCTTTTAAAACTAGGTAACCCGCCACACGAAATGGTGGGTGAGGAATGGCGAAAGTTCCCCAGCAGATTCCAGCGCTCAGTTGAGTTGGTGACTGTGGGGTTTGAGTAAGTTACCTGTCGAAATTTTGGGTTGTTCCATGAGGAGACAACGGACCTGAAAGGTGATCTTCGTCCATACTAAAATCGTACGGGTGGTTGGGCTCGCTCACAGGATTCCCTCTTCCTCAAATTGTGCCAACGCGCTTACCAAATCCAAGTTATGGAAGCGAGTGGCGTGGTGGGTGGTTGGGCTTGCTTATGGGGTTCCTCCTTCCTTCGGCCGCTGTGCCGACGCGCTTACCAATTCCAATTTATGGAAGCGGGTGGCGCGGTGGGTGGTTGGGCTTGCTCACGGAGTTCCTCCTTCCTTCGGCCACTATGCCGACGCGCTTACCAAATCCAAGTTATGGAAGCGAGTGGCGTGGTGGGTGGTTGGGCTTGCTCACGGGATTCCTCCTTCCTTCGGCTACTGTGCCGACGCGCTTACCAAATCCAAATTATGGAAGCGGGTGGCGCGGTGGGTGGTTGGGCTTGCTTACGGGGTTCCTCCTTCCTTCGGCCGCTGTGCCGACGCGCTTACCAACTCCAAATTATGGAAGCGGGTGGCGCGGTGGGTGGTTGGGCTTGCTCACGGGGTTCCTCCTTCCTTCGGCCGCTGTGCCGACGCGCTTACCAAATCCAAATTATGGAAGCGGGTGGCGCGGTGGGTGGTTGGGCTTGCTAACGGGGTTCCTTCTTCCTTCTGATGCTGACCGATATAATTTCGTAGTAGTCTCCGTTTCAGCGTTCGATGATGGAATGAGGCTTTTCCGTTGAAGCACTCTTCTTTTATAGTATTCTGTTTGGAAGGAAAACGCCAACTTGACTCTGTAATTTCAAATTTTCGGGTGGCAGTAGGCTATGCTTTTTCTTGTTGCATGAAGCGGAAATGTGAGTCATCTTCGTGATTTCAAAATTTCCAGTTGCAGAAGGCTATGCTTTTCCATGTTGCATGGCGGGGAAATGTGAGTCATCCCTGGAATCAAATGTTCGGGTGGCAGTAGGCCATGCTTTCCAATTTCAATGAAGGGGAATTGTAAGTCCACTGACTTCATGATTTTTTCATTTTTTTCTGGTTACGGATTGCTTTTCTAAGGAATGCTGAAGTGAAATCTCTGACTTTGTGAAACAGCGCGTTTTCGAGAGATCGAAAGAACTTAACGATTTTTTTTATTGTTTTACTTCATTGATTTTATTTCAACTGTTTTTTTTTGTTTGTTTTACATATAGCTTTCTTTTATTATCATGTTATACCTTAATTCTACATTACCATCAGCGTGTGATTACATATTACCACCTTAGCGTGTCAATCGGTGAGCAGCAAGCCATGCCTCTTCTCGTCCGATCTCGGTGGCGTGCACACGCACCGACGGAGAGCTGCTGTCATCGCATTTCGCTGCAGCCATTTGGAGCCACACATTTTGGCGATCGTGCCAGGTTGTTTTTTTTTGTATCCTGACGCTGATTTCAAAAGGTGAGTTGAATTCAAGTGATTAATTGGCGAAAAGATAAAGTATTTAATTTGAAATACGGAAAGGAATCACAACCATTTCAACAAAGCTCGTCTGGGAGGCCGCTAAAAATTGATTGTGGTTTGGAAAATCACAAAGCGCGTCTGGGAGACCGCTGGAAAATGGATTGTGGTTTGTAAAATCACAAAGCGCGTCGGGATGACCGCTGGAAAATGGATTGTGGTTTGGAAAATCACAAAGCGTGTTAGAGAGACCGCTGGAAAATGGATTGTGGTTTGGAAAATCACAAACCGCGTCGGGATGACCGCTGGAAAATGGATTGTGGTTTGGAAAATCACAAAGCGCGTCTGGGAGTCCGCTGGAAAATGGATTGTGGTTTGGAAAATCACAAAGCGCGTCTGGGAGAGACAACCTTCAGCAATTTTACAAACCACAAATCGATTGTGGTTTGGAAAATCACAAAGCCTGTTAGAGAGATCGCTGGAAAATGGATTGTGGTTTGTAAAATCACAAAGCGCGTCTGGGAGATCGCTGGAAAATGGATTGTGGTTTGTAAAATCACAAAGCGCGTCTGGGAGATCGGTGGAAAACGGATTGTGGTTTGTAAAATCACGAATGGAAAATGGATTGTGGTTTAAAAAATCACAAAACATGTTAGAGACCGCTGGAAAACGGATTGTGGTTTGTAAAATCACAAATCGAAAATGGATTGTGGTTTGAAAAATCACAAAACATGTTATAGAGACCGCTGGAAAATGGATTGTGGTTTGGAAAATCACAAAGCGCGTCTGAGAGACCTATGGAAAATGGATTGTGGTTTGGAAAATCACGAAGCGCGTCTGGGATATGGCTGGAAAATGGATTGTGGTTTGTAAAATCACAAAGCGTGTTAGAGAGACCGCTAGAAAATGGATATTGGTTTGGAAAATCACAAAGCGCATCTGAGAGACCGCTGGAAAATGGATTTGCTTTGAAAAATCACAAAGCGCGTCTAGGATCGCTGGAAAATGGATTGTGGTTTGTAAAATCATAAATGGAAAATGGATTGTGGTTTGAAAAATCACAAAGTGTGTTAAAGAGACCGCTGGAAAATGTATTGTGGTTTGAAAAATCACAAATCGCGTCGAGATGACCGCTGGAAAATGGATTGTGGTTTGGAAAATCACAAAGCGCGTCTGGGAGACCGCTGGAAAATGGATTTGGTTTGAAAAATCACAAAGCGCGTCTGGGAGATCGCTGGAAAATGGATTGTGGTTTGTTAAATCACAAAGCGCGTCTGGAAGGTCGCTGGAAAATGAATTTTGGTTTGAAAAATTACAAAGCGTGTTAGAGAGACCGCTGGAAAATGGATTGTGGTTTGGAAAATCACAAAAAGTGTGTCGGGATGACCGCTGAAAAATGGATTGTGGTTTGGAAAATCACAAAGCACGTCTGGGAGACCGCTGGAAAATGGGTTGTGGCTTGGAAAACCGTAAAGCGCGCCTGAGAGACTGTCGAAAAAAGGGTTGACAATCTAGAAAATCCCAGGGTGAGTCCGGGAAGTATAGATTTTGGTTAACATAAATTTATACAATGGACAGTGTACATCAGACCACAAGTTTAGCTTATTCTAACGAAATCTGAGAGATATGCAGAACTATCATATGCGACAAAGATGTTTGGAAAGCGAAATAGATTACATATCTTGAAGTTTATTTTGGGATTTACTGACTATGTAGTCATAGCAGAATTGCCCGTTGAATCAGATATCCGAAATTCACGAAGTTAAAAAAACGTTGCCAGCTTTTACAAAGCTATTAGTTTGGAGTTGTTGGATAATTGTACTAGTTACCAAAAATCTAAAATTGAGGTATCGCTATCTTTTTTAAATAAATATCATTTTCTAGGCGGTTGTTCGGAAGTTTAACATCGATATGCTGAAGGTTAGCTTGATGGTGTTACTATACACGAGGCTGAGAGTTGGACTAATTGGGCAGAATAAGTTATTTAGATTATTGCTGCGATCTATAACGTGTCTTGAGAGATCAATATCATAACAACCAGATACCAACGTAGTTCTGCAATTTAAAATCGTGGTTAAATCAAGTTTATTTTGAACTTCGTCTTACTTCGTCTTCGAATGACTTTAAAAAAAAAACACTCGTCCTATGATAAAGGATTTTTTTGTTTCCTTTTTGTGAGGGAAGAAGGGGAATGTGGGGTTTGAGTAAGTTACCATCAGCGTGTGATTACATATTACCACCTTAGCGTGTCAATCGGTGAGCAGCATGCCATGACTTGGCCTCTTCTCGTCCGATCTCGGTGGCGTGCACACGCACCGACGGAGAGCTGCTGTCATCGCATTTCGCTGCAGCCATTTGGAGCCACACAGTGACAAACTACCATGGTTGCATCTGATGAGCTCAAAACCACGGTAGGCACAGCTAAGCGGATCATATATGAGGAAATCTGGTAGTAGACGTGATGGTCGAAACTAATAGTCACTGAAGGGACCATGCTAAGGAAGAGGACCTGGGTCATACGGCCGGTAGTCAAAATGAAGAAAAAGAAGGATTAGGGTTGAGGTCAGAAGAGTCCGTCCAGTGCATCGAGGGGAGTTTCTTCTTTCTTTTCAGAAGTTTCCCGGCAACTTCAGGGTGGGTGAGGATATCTGCGAGCAGTCGATCGACCAAAATATCCACACTCCCCATGCGAGGTACTCCTTGTGCGCAAAGGCCTCAGCAACAGCAGCGAATGCTGCAAAAAAGTAGTTGTAAACAAACCGTCGTCGGGTGCAATTTGAGGGCGAACTCTCGATCGAATTTATTGTTCAATGTTTAGTAGTTAATTAATTAGTAATAAATGTAGTGTCGTTAATAAAGTTGTTCATTGATTGGCGTAAATAAATGTTATAGTTGTTCGATGTAAAAGTAAACTGTGTAGTGTATTAGAAAACTTTCGGCAATTGTGTGTTTAAATGGTCGTTTGATGACGAAAAATCCTCCTAAGGGATTGGTGTTTTTGGGTAAAAGGTTCACTGGTGTTGTTGTGGGTGGAAAACATAGTTCTCGGTCGGGAAGGAACCCGACAGTAGTTTTTTGCTTTTCTTTCGCCTGCGTTGCGTTCGGTATATTGTAAGTGTAAGTGGATTTTATTAGTGCAATTGTGTTTAATTTGTAATGTAATAGTCTACACTTAAATTGAGTAAGTACTGCAATATGACAAAATACCTTAGCGGCGCACAACTAAGCGAGGCAGAGGTGAATGAGCAAAATGCTATAATATCTCGAGAATCACAATAGCTTCTATCAAGGATGTTATCGATCATTTAGTAATCTGCGTTCGATCTTTTAGTAGTTTGTCAATAACTCATTCCAGAGGCCTAATTTCAAAATGTATTGTATGGTGGACTTTTAGTTCTTAACAGGTCGATGTTCGAATTCCACTATTAAAGGAGTTACAGTGCTAGTTGCTGTACTCATACTAAATGATAACAAAATATGCAATCATTTAGTCTAAGTTACCGCTGCTAGCGATATAGCTCCGTTATTAGTGAAATTCAAACAACGAACTGGTAGGCAGAGTTGTAGATAAACCTTTGCACTAGAAGTCCACCATACAACACATTATGAAATTTAGCCTCTGGAATGAGTTATTGATAAACTACTAAATGATCGAAGGTTCATTCCGTGCCGATAGTTCGAACGAGCCAGACGTGTGTGCTGTGTCTCATCGCGGATTGTGTTCGGTAGTGCGAGTCTATTGTGTGGTGCCTACCTACGGATCCAAGGCGATCGCTGTCGGCGAGTGAAGTAGCTGCTTCTGGCGACGCCAGTGAAGCAGGCTATTGTTACTGCTGCTACCTACAGCAGCAGGGGCAGATAAGTGGCAAACTTTTTATTGTTCTCCCTTCTGTTTGATACAGAGTGGGACTGCTTAGAATTAATCGAATTAGTTTTTTTAAGTCTTTTTTTCTAATTTGCTATTAGTTTTAAGTTAGTATAAGCAAAATTATCCTTCCACCTTGCGGGGTGAGAATGGAGGCGGAGACTGGAGAAGGCAATGTGCCTGCTAAAGATGGAGGGCGCACTCGATTGTACCATGCGACTTCGCCTGGGCCTTGGGTTGTTTACTTTCGGCAGAAAGTAAAAAGCCTAGATTTTCTCGGCATTAAACGAGATTTGACGCGTCGTTTTCCGAAGCTTGATTTTAGCCAGATCAACAGGAACAAACTACGCATCACCGCACCTACATACCAGGTGGCGAATGAAATTGCTGGCGACAGGGCGTACAATGTTGAATATATGGTTTATGTTCCCGCGGAGGTCGAAATTGAAGGTGTGATCAACGCAGCGAGCCTGACTTGCAAGGATGTACTTGCGGGAAAAGGCCGCCTAAAGAATGCAATGGAGTCTACCGTGGATATTCTGGACTGCAAGGAATTGCATTCAGCAGCCACGGTAGATGGAAAGAAGGTATATTCCAAGTCAGGTTCGCTTCGGGTGACGTTCGCCGGTTCGATGCTCCCAAAATATGTTGATATTGAAAACATGCTATTTCCGGTGCGTCTTTCTGTGCCAAGGGTATTTAATTGTACCAATTGCAAACAACTTGGTCACACTGCCGAGTTTTGTGACAACAAACCACGTTGTGGCAAATGTTCTGAAAGGCATCGGGAGGAGTCCTGCCAGCAACAGGCAACAAAATGTGCTTATTGTGGTTTGAATCCTCCCCATGGTTTGCAGGAATGCCCGGTGTACAAAAAGCGCACCCAAAAAGTGAAGCGCTCGTTGGTACAGCGCTCCAAGCAGTCGTATGCGGAAATGGTTAAGTCGCAAGACACATCCGCCACAGCCACTGCATCGACTGCTATTTCAGCCACCGTTCGTGTGAGTGATTATTATGATTCCATATCCATTGATGAATTGGACTCTGACGCAGCCGATATGGATGATCCTGCGGAGGTACACGTGCCCGAAAAGAGGAAGCAAACCGTCTTCCCGGGATCGCGCCGCAAGAGAACAAAATCATCCATAAAAGCTTGGCAAAATCTGAAGGTAATGGGGTTTATTTAAAATCCCGAAGCAACCTGTCCCTACTGCTTCTTTTGATCCTAGTTGCAGTAAGGCATTCCTGCCATTGTTAAAATCCGATGTTTCGAAGAAACATCCGGCTAGGAGAATCAACGAAAGAAAAAAGTAATTCGCACTTCTAGTAAAAGTATTCCGTCCAAGCGAGGATTGATCTCCTTTAAGGACCTTGTGGACCGTTTTTGAATTTATTCAATATTCCGAATTCATTGAGGCCTATCATTGACCTTTTATACCAACAGTGGAAAGTTATCTGAAGCAATTGACTGTTTCATGGTTCTTCTTGCAGGAATTGTATCTTTCGATGGATAATACGGCCAATACCCAAGATACAATCACTGTGCTGCAGTGGAACTGTCATAGTCTGAAAAATAAATTAGACGTGTTCAAGTTTTGATTCGCAATTCCGATTGCGATATATTTGCACTCTGTGAAACATGGCTTTCTTCTGAAGATGAAATCAACTTCCACGATTTTAATATTATTCGCCAAGATCGGGATGATCATTATGGTGGCGTTCTTTTGGGGATCAAAAAATGCTACTCCTTCTACAAAATTCCCATTCCGACTGTTCCCGGCTTAGAAATCGTCGCATGCCAAGTAAATGTGAAGAATAAAGAACTTTGCATAGCTTCAGTGTACATTCCTCCAAATGCCTCTATAAATCGTCGACATTTTTGGAGCGCAGTCTCCCTCCTATCATCTCCAGTATTGATATTGGGTGATATGAACGCACATGGTATTGGATGGGGCGAAACGTATGACGATTATAGAGCGCCTATTTTCTATGATTTGTGTGACGATTTCAATTTGAATATTTTGAACACTGGTGAAGTAACTCGAATAGGACCAAATGGTCAACAAAGCCGTATTGATCTGTCTTTATGTTCAAATTCACTATCATTAGATTGCACGTGGAAGGTAATTCAAGATCCCCATGGTAGTGACCATATGCCGATAGTCACCACAATTAAGAGTGGCTATCAACAATCTGAGCCAGTTAATGTTCCTTTCGATCTCACGAAGAACATTGACTGGCAAAAATTTGCATCGGCGGTAATATCGATTCCTTATTGAGTTGATTCAAAAAAGCGCACTAGAAGCTCAGAAACGACGCGTTCCAAGTACATCTGTCATCAGAAGACCAGCCACTCCTGGATGGGATGATGAATGTACTAAGTTGTATTCTGAGAAATCTGATGCCTTCAAGGCTTTTCGTAAACACGGAAGGTCTGAGCTATTTGAAGAGTACTTGAGGCTTGAAAGAAAGCTGAAAAATCTTCTCAAGGCTAAAAAACGTAGCTACTGGCGACGTTTTGTCGAGGGACTATCGCGAGAAACCTCAATGACAACACTTTGGAAAACGGCCCGCAACATGCGGAACCGCACTTCCTCCAACGAGAGTGAAGAATACTCCAATCGATGGATATTCAACTTCGCAAAAAAGGTCTGTCCAGATTCCGTACCAGCAGAACCGCTATTTCGAGAATCAGTCAATGATCCCGGTTCTTTGGGTGGACCATTCTCAATGCTGGAACTTTCTATGTCTCTTCTTTCATCGAATAACTCTGCTCCGGGATGCGATAACATCAAATTCAATCTTCTTAAAACCTCCCAGATATCGCAAAAGACGATTACTTGGCCTGTACAACTGTTTCATGGAGTACAACATTGTGCCACCTGAATGGCGACAGGTCAAAGTAATAGCTATTCAAAAGCCTGGGAAACCAGCGTCTAATCACAATTCATACCGACCGATTGCCATGCTATCATGCATGAGAAAATTATTGGAGAAAATGATCCTCTCAAGAATCGACCATTGGGTCGAGCAAAATGCATTACTTTCAAATACTCAGTTTGGATTTCGTAAAGGTAAAGGAACAAATGATTGTCTAGCGTTGCTCTCACACTTAGTTTTTATTTCTGCAGCTCGGCAAAAATCCGCACAGCCGTGCGCCAGCAAAATTATAAAAATGATATTCCGGAAGAAATGACGTTTGTTAGCTGATTTTCGGCAAATTATTACCTGTTTTTCAGCAATTTTGACAGAAATCTCGGCAAAAACATGTTTGCTGGGGCACGGCTGTGCGAATCTCGGTAAGAGTTCAACATTTCGCTGAGATCCCGGTAAAAAATTAAGTGTGCTCTTCAGATATACAACTGGCCTTTGCGCACAAGGAGCAATTGGCTTCAGTATTCTTGGATATTAAGGGCGCTTTTGATTCAGTTTCCATAGAAGTACTGTCAGACAATCTGCACAGTAGTGGATTACCCGTTATTTTGAACAATTTCTTGTATAATTTGTTGTCAGAAAAACAAATGAACTTCACACTCGGCACTCTGACAACTTCCAGAAATAGCTACATGGGCCTTCCCCAAGGATCCTGTTTAAGTCCCTTGCTTTATAATTTCTATGTTAAAGATATTGACAATTGTTTGGAAGGACAATGCACGCTCAGACAACTTGCAGATGATGCCGTGGTCTCTCTAAGAGGTCCATGTGCAGCTGTCTTGCAAGGACCATTGCAAAGTACCTTAGATAATCTGACTGTTTGGGCCAGACATTTAGGGATCGAGTTTTCACCGCAAAAAAACTCAGTTGGTTGTGTTTACTAGGAAGCGGTACCCAGCTCAACTGAAACTAAAACTGTTGAATGATGACATCAACCAATCTTTATCTTCTAAATACCTTGGGGTCGTGTTTGATTCCAAATGTACCTGGAAACTCCACATTGAGTATTTGATACAACAATGCCGGAAAAGGATCCATTTTCTACGTTCTATCTCCGGAACATGGTGGGTGCTCACCCGGAAGACCTCATCAAACTCTATAGAACGACTATTCTCTCTGTTTTAGAGTATGGCTCTTTCTGCTTCCTCTCAGCAGCTGATTGCCACCTGATCAAATTGGAACGAATTCAGTATCGTTGTTTGCGTATTGCCCTTGGCTGCATGCATTCGACGCATAACATGAGCCTGGAGGTGCTTGCTGGAGTCACTCCTTTAAAGCATCGTTACTGGGAGCTCTCACTTAGAATACTCATCAAATGTGGAACAAGTAACACACTTGTCCTAGATAACTTCGATAAAATGCTTGAACTGACTTGTCGTTCGAGATTCCTTAGAGTCTATCTCAACTACATTTCTTCAGATCTTTGTCTTCCGTGTTATAATCCACCTCGAGTTCACTTCACCAACGACAGTTCCTCAATTGAATACGATCTGTCCATGAAATACGCTATTCAAGGAATACCAGATCATCTTCGACAAATATCTATTCCCTCCCTTTTTTCAGAAAAATATGAACATGTCAATTGCAACAACAGATATTTCACTGATGGTTCTCGCATTAACGGATCCACTGGCTTCGGTGTTTTCAATGTAACTTCAACCACCTTCCGAAAACTTCAGGAACCGTGCTCGGTTTATGTTGCTGAGCTGGCAGCAATTAACTTCGCTTTGGGGATAATTTCCAATCAGCCCGTAGACCATTATTTCATCTTCTCGGATAGTCTTAGTTCTATCGAGGCACTCCGGTCGATGAAACCTGTTAAGCACGCATCTTACTTTCTTACAAACATAAGAGAGCAGATGCGTGTTTTGGTCGAAAGATCATTCAAGATTACCTTTGTTTGGGTCCCTTCTCACTGCTCAATCTACGGCAATGAGAAGGCAGACTCGCTGGCAAAGGTGGGCGCACAGGAAGGTGAAGTTTATGATAGACAATACTCGAGCAACGAGTTTTTCCCATTAGTCCGTCAGAGTACTCTTCAAAGTTGGCAAAGAAATTGGACACACAACGAACTTGGACGGTGGCTATTTTCCATAGTTCCAAAAGTTTCTGGGCGAGCGTGGTTCAGAGGTGAGGACTTAAGTCGAGGCTTCATTCGCGTGATGTCGAGACTTATGTCTAATCACTATTCACTAAACGCACATCTGTACAGAATAAACCTTGTCGATAGCAACTTATGTAGGTGCGGAGCCGGTTATGATGACATCGATCACGTAGTTTGGTCCTGCTCGGAAAATGACGCCTCCAGAGAGCAATTATTGGATACCCTTGTGGCCTGAGGTAAACAACCCTTCAGGGAAGTTCGCGGTGTTTTGGGAGATCGTGATGTTGTCTATATGCAGGCCATTTATAGTTTTCTTTGTGCTTCTGACATCAAAATCTAACATTTTGTTTTTTTCTTTCTTTAAAGTTTTTTTGTTCTGTCTCTGCCTTTTGTTCCGTAGAGCTCCATAGCTCTTGCCATCCGGAAGATGCTCCCAGTCGAACCATTCCTCGAGCACGACGACACGCCACATCGTCACTGACGCCAAATGCCCGGATGAGAAGCTGAAATTTCCTGATCCCAAATCCTAAGCCCCGTCCATCCTTAAACATTGTAAACTAACCTCGAGTCACCACGAGTACGCTGGCTCCTGCCCTTCTGTTACTAACCGTATAATAAAATGATATTGATTGTATATATCACAAAGAACAATGGCTCCGTAAAGTGTTATACACGCCTGAGCCTACCAAATAAACGAAATTGGAAAAAAAAATGATCGAAAGCACATTACTAAATGATCGCTAACATCCTTGGCTTCTATTCATTCGTGTTGTTAATTTTGTGTGCTTCGAACCAACAGCCCAAACAGCGGTCGGTTGGCTGTTTGGCGCGCACATTCCGAATAAATGTACGTGCTTTTGTATATTATTTGAGGCCAAATATACTTTTTCCGTCAAACAATTTTATTGGTTCAATCGATTAATTATCATATTTAGGAAAAACTTTCCTAAAGAATTCATATTTTTTACTTCTCTAACTATTTTTAAAATTTGAAAGAAAAACAAAATTGTTCTTCAATTTAATTTTGGCTCAACATTCGACCAATTTCGGACTTTGCACTTAAAAAAATTAATAAATTCGAGACATCGAAAAATGCGTTGTTTGTCGAGTTGATATTGACTAGATCAAGAAATCGACACGCTACACTGCTACGAAGACAAGATGTATAAGTTGCTGGAACAGCTCCTCTAATTAGTTGTAGATGAGAAAAATATATTAAAGCCATTCAACACTGATAAGTATGAATCAACAGAATTTAAAGGTAATCACGAGTTATCACTATAACGAATTGCCATTTACCCCGCTGAATCATATTTTTCGCATTATCGTCACCATCGCACCAGTTTTATTGCACACAGAGAGCCGTATCATAATAAAAGACACTTTAACGAATCCTCTTCCAAAGCAACAAAACACGGAATAAAACGGTCCTTTCATTCGACACAAAAGTCCTGTCAAGTATTGTAATTCTTTTATTGCTGCATTGCGACACCCAACAACGTCGTCGACGGTTACTGGAAGTTAGTCGGTACCCAGGTTTAGTCGAGAGTAGCTTCTCCGGTTGAACCCGGAGAGCGGGAAGATTGCAAAAGAAAACGTGCTGCTTGTTTACGACAGCCACAATACACATCGTTCCATCACCACTGACTGACGATGAACATGTTCGTCACACCGATGGATGACATCCGTAAATTACGCCCCATGATGGCTTATTTCTCTCAGATTTCAATTGGATAGGTACTTTCCATAAATATCCCCGAATGTGAACCTGTGATCTGTGACGTAATTCGCAGCCTTCGTCACCTTATACCTTCAGACGGAAGTCCCCATCATCTCCGTTTCAAAAGCCATTTTCACGAACAGTTCTGCCCCCCATCCATCGAAGTGAGAAAATAAGCAAATTGATCCAATTTCGAGATGAATGGGAAAAACGTTCTACACAAATCTGAAAGAAAAACCGCGCTGCCAAGTTTCTCTTTCCCGTTTGCTTTCTTCGCGGTTGGTTGTTTCTGCCACTGTTAATCCAATTATTTCCAGTCGCAGACGTGGTTGAAGAGAAAGACATTTCTTTCCTTTCTGTTTCACATCTTTTCGAAACAATTAAATGTTAGTATGTATACATTGGAAAACTGTAAGATATTTGGACAATCATTGTTAGATATTTATTGTGATAGATTATTTAAAAAAGGAGATTTTTTCCCACTGTTGAATTCGTTTAGAAACTGTTTAATTGGAATATTTTCGATTTTTCTCTCGTTTTCTTACCCTTGCGTGATGCGTAAAAATCCAAATGTTACAAACCGAAATGCGCGTTAGTGCGTACTTGTGGTTCGCGTGATTAGCAACGGTAAAACGCTGCTGCCGCTTCGCTGTCGCACAATCGTGAAATTGTAATGCGATAATTAATACACCGCAATTTATTTAAGTCGTTAAAATCTTGAATGGCCCCTCGTAGAGCAACAAAAATAGAAATTATGCCGGCCATAAAGATAGCCGCCAAACACAAGTCAACCACCGACTGCTTCGGATCTGGCACTAGAATCGAAGTGGCCCAGTTGTATGACAAGTTTAGAGGGTGGGGGGCAGCCGATTGAAATTCGTCTCGCCTACTGAGGGTAATCGGGCATTTCTTTTTTCTTCTTGGAGAATGGAAAAAAGTGTGATAACTCGACTGAGGGTGGACTAACTTGAAAGTGATAAACGTTTGGCGTGCACGGTTTGGGTGGTGAACAAGTGGAAAATCTTATAATCACGGCACGGGCTTGGATTTTTATGTTTTCGGACCATGGAGGCGAACATCGAAATAGGGGACTTTATTAGTAACGAACAATTAATTTGTGTGACTTTTACGATCGTTTTGGTGTTTGAATAAGGTTGGAGTGAAGTTCAGTAATTAATTAGGGGCGATAGAGTAGACGTTTCTGTTCCTTATATCATTGCTCCCAAATTCGTCATACTTAACTCAATGGAAAAACACGTTTGGCATGCTAGCAAAAGGAACAAACGACATCGGTTCTTTTAATCATTTGTTTCTCGTTAAGTTCTATCAACGTAATAATGGAAGCACGAAAAATCATGAAATTTTGAAATCGTTTTCAAATAAATAAACTTCCATTTAAATAAGCAACAAATAACACGTGCTATCAAAGCATTCATCGCCACAATCCACCACGTGTCGACCGAATTTTCAAAAATATCATATTAGCTTTTTTTTCTTAGGCGACTATCTGGCGTTCATTTTCTGTTGCGATTAAAAAAAGGCGGATGAGTAGATAAAAGCAATCTAAGAAAATGTTACCTCAACAACAGTGCTGAATCTTGTTCTAAATGTCGTTCGTAAATTACTGTCTGATTACTGAGATGACATTTCTGGGCACCGAGAATTGTTT
The DNA here is from genome assembly GCF_024139115.2 of Armigeres subalbatus. NCBI lineage: Eukaryota > Metazoa > Arthropoda > Insecta > Diptera > Culicidae > Armigeres > Armigeres subalbatus. The sequence goes on from NC_085139.1 coordinate 258,542,681, forward strand.
CATAGTTTGCGCAACTGGAACTACAAAAAATCGTCAATTTGGGAAGGGACGTGCTCTACTCAAGCGGGCTTTTCACTGCTCCAATAAAGAAATAAAATCCCGAACAAGATCGGGCAGGTTCGACTAGTTGAAAATAAAAATTAGCACAACTTGTTGTACTTACTTGATACTTGATGGGCTACAGCTCTTCGATGAACCTACGCCGAATGGAGTATCCTTCTCCACTGGACTCGATCCTGGGCCAATCGCTTCCAGTCGTCCTGAACATTAAGCCACATAACATAAGTGGATCTTCGAACAAAATCCAATCCAAAAGTTGACCCCCTTTTGATGAGCCAAAACTGTTATAATTGGGAACGGGAACATCGTTCTGTCATTTTCAAGTGTAAACAAATACCATATGATCAGAAAATTATAACACTTTTTTCCAAGACTACAAAGAGCAAGATCTGTAGCCAAAGTATAATGATATTTATTTTTCTGTCATCAATTTTTTACATTGTTTTTAAAAATGACGGATTGCATCCAAAAGAAGGTCTCTCCTATGCTGTTATTAACCAATTTATATTTGATGAAATCTAATTTGATTTATTTGTAGGGTAATCTTCTATTTTTAGGCGTTTTTTGATGAAATGTTCGTCTTTTATCCATTTTAAAATAAAATTCCTCTAAAATTGGTATAATACTTTCGAGTCAGCATGGTAAAAATCTAGATTTTATTCAACATGTGTAGAAAATTATATTCCTTAGAACTGTTCTACATTGGGAACGAATCTTTATATACGCAGTCTTCGATTTTTTCGAAAAGATGACGAGGGATACACCAATGTTTGTCTACGATGCGCAACAATCACAAAATAGATAGATTAGAAGCAACATTATTGTGTATCCGGAATAAATTTATACCGCTTTTTATACCGAAGTTGGATTTTCTCCAGATACAGGCAACTTTCCCAACTTCGGAAGTAGTGCGCTGGATTCGCCTAAAAATGGACTAAACAACGCATCAATTAGTTTGACAAATAAAACATCGGAAGAAAGTTCGGTTCGGAAGTCCCGACTTCCGAATTCTAACTTGGTGCTACGCCGACAATATAAATTATCAATCGTACGAAAGCAAACTCGCTTATCATAATGTTGGGTAAAGTGATCAATAGTGGACCCCAACCAATAGTGGACCCTCCAGCCATTTTTGCATTATTACTGCACAATGTCAACTTTTCGCTATAAAATTCTATCAGGAGAACCTACCTTACAGTCCTATGATTTGATTACATTTGTTGGAAATGCTATGGAAAGTCAAATTAGGCGATTTTTACAATTCTATAAAAAATAAACACGACAGTGTCCACTATAGGAATGTTTTGGGGGTCCATAATAGGGAAGGGGGGTCAAATGAAGTGTCGACTATAGGGAAGCAATTTCCTATTATGGACCCCCAGGGGGTCTACTAAAGGGCGAATTCAGTTAGACTTTAAAATATTAATTTCAACGAATAACGTCGTGTATTTGGGTGTTTTATGTATGTATCGTGAAGAGGGGATGCAGAGCTTGTTGTTAGATAACAAGCAGAGTTGATATTTTGAAAATTTCTAAGCCGTATGACAGGAAGAGCAAAATTCCGCTACTAGGGGGTCCACTATTGGGCATTTTACCCTAGGAGCGCATCGCAACTGTGAGGTGTTTCCAATTTGGATATCATATTAAATGAAAATGTGATGTCCAAAACATTGAAATCAAGATAATTTTTATCATACCATGAAGCACGTAATCTGAATAGGTTATTACGATGTACGATATTAAAGTTATCTCTTTTCATTATTAGAACAATGCTTTTGGGTTGATAGTATTCCGAATACTCTTTACCATAAGTAGAGCAATTTCAACGACATATAAAAAGGAAACAGAAAACACCAAAACTGAGGGTAAATCCAGGTGAGGCATCACTTTTTTAAATAAACGATATTTCTTCAAAATAATCCGATAAATGAAACTCTACTTGTTGTTATTGATAGTTTGAGGAAACATAGTGTACAAGATTTTTGAAAGACAAAAAGTCGGTTACATACATGTTAGAAAAAAGTAAAATTCGGGTGCGATGCCACACCACTGGGAGAGACGCCACACACGGGAAATGTTTGAGAAATGCGGTTAATAAATATGCTAAGAGCAATGAATGAGCATTTGTTATCCTTTTCGAATAAAAAAATAATATTTCAACCAAACACCAAACAAATTCATCGTTTACTGGTTAAGCGCCCTGCGCGACGTACGAACGGATTTTTTTCGAGTTTGTCGAATCAATATCAATACAATATTAAATCAGTTACTCCTTTCTTTTCTACTTTAATATTATTCACCCCAATCTCCAATTAATTATAAAAAAACAATTTCAGCTCCTAAACACCCATCGCCACTAGGGAAAATCTTTTGTATAATTCCAACGCGAATCGTATTCAGATATACAATATAAGTCCAAGGGGTCACGCGGGTCAGATATACAATATAAGTCCAAGTCACGCTCAGATCAAATACTGTTATACTATCTTCTGACGTTTCGATGTTCCGTATAACAAATGAAAAGTGTTATAAGGGTACAACTTTTGCTACCCGAGTTACACATATGTATGTTATGTGATTAAGCGCCCTCAGGTCCTCTTCAACTTCAACAAGCCATCGTGTACGCGGCCTTCCACGAAGCCTGCGGCCTCTTCCGGGCTCTCTAATAAATATTATCTTCGATTGACGTTCTTCCGGCATACGAATAACGTGACCAGCCCACCGTAGTCTGCCGTGTTGAATAAGCTTAACAATATACAGCCCTTTATACACCTGGTACAATTCGTGATTCATGCGGCGCCGCCAGATACCATTCTCCTGTTTACCGCCGAGTATTGTCCGCAGCACCTTACGATCAAACACTCCGAAAGCTCTCCGATCAGCCTCCTTTAACGTCCATGTTTCATGGCCGTATAAAGCCACCGGAAGAATCAGAGTAGTATACAGCGCGTGTTTTGATTTCGTTTGCAGACTACGGGACTTAAGCTGGTTACGAGATTCTTCTACCACTTCAAATTTTTCACCATCCAGCACCATTTCGCTACCACCACCACTACTGAACCCACGTTGATTGCCAGCGACCATGTACTTCGTTTTGCTGGTATTGATCGTGAGTCCAATCCTCGCTGTCTCCTTCTTAAAAGGCACAAAAGCCTCTTCCACGGCACGGCGAACAATCCCGATAATATCGATATCGTCCGCAAATCCCAAAGGCATATGCGATTTTGTGATAATGGTACCGCTTGTTTGCAAACCAGCTCTCCTAATCTCCTATATTGAACAGTAGATTCGAGAGTGCATCACCCTGCTTTAATCTATCTGAAGTAACAAATGACGTCGATATTTCATCCGCAACCCTTACACTTGATTTCGATCCGTCCAACGTTATACGAATCAGCCGTATCAGTTTCGCCAGAAAATCAAGTTCAAGCATAATTTGCCATAATTCATTCCGTTTCACTGAATCGTACGGCGCCTTGAAATCAATAAACAGATGATGTGTCTGCAAGTTGTACTCCTGGAATTTATCAAGGATTTGTCTCAGGGTAAATATTTGATCCATCGTTAATCGGCCCTCACGAAAACCTGCTTGGTATTCGCCGACGAAGGACTCTTCAAGCGGTCCCAATCTGTTGAACAGAATACGGGACATAATTTTGTACGCCGAATTAAGGAGGGTTATTCCTAGGCAATTGGCGCACTCCAATCTGTGCCCTTTCTTAAAGAGAGTGCAAATGAGCCCGTCCAGCCAGCTAGCAGACAAGCCCTCGTCTTCTCATATTTTCGAAACAACATGGTGCAGAACTTCATAAAGGTGCTCACTGCCATGTTTGAGAATTTCAGCCGGCCGGCTGGTCCTTCTCCGCAGCCTTATTGTTTTTCAGCTCTTTAACAGCTTTTATTACCTCATCTAGTGTAGGTGACTCCACAGCTTGTCCATCGTCGCTAATATTTATTCTGTTCACCGATGCACCGTCATTTCCACTATTCAACAAAGTCTCGAAGTATCGCTTCCACCTGGCAGCCACTTCGGTTTTATCTGTCAGTAAATTCCCTTGTTGGTCGTTACCAACCCCGTGGCAAGAGATGCTTCTCAGCGTAGAGAACATCTTCATTAATATGTTCAGCATACATTTTAAAAAGTACTTCTCCCGAATCACGCGTTTACAAGCAACCACATTTATCCAAAATATTGTTGGCTATACATTTTCAATTAGAGGGCCCTCTTAAGCCGTGCGGTAAGACGCGCGGCTACAAAGCAAGACCATGCTGAGGGTGGCTGGGTTCGATTCCCGGTCCCGGTCTAGGCAATTTTCGGATTGGAAATTGTCTCGACTTCCCTGGGCATAAAAGTATCATCGTGCTAGCCTCATGATATACGAATGCAAAAATGGTAACCTGGCTTAGAAACCTCGCAGTTAATAACTGTGGAAGTGCTTAATGAACACTAAGCTGCGAGGTGGCTCTGTCCCAGTGTGGGGATGTAATGCCAATAAGAAGAAGAAGACATTTTCAATTTGTTTAAAAATAATACCAGCTGTTACGGCCATGTAAATATAATCCTAAAACATCTTTCTGCACAACATTTATTTCATTTTAATTTCATTGATGATTGTTGTTCGATTTGCATCCCCGGACCATTTCAACTGTGATGCTCACCACGGTATAAACAATAATAATATCTTTTGTTTGATTCTGAGCGGGAGAACAAGTAACGAAATATGATTTCGTGTAGCGTTTGATTTCACCTATCGACTCACTCCAATTCGTAAGTTTATTATATTTTATAATCAAATAACATAATTCCCATGGCCAAAGATGTAAATCTTGCAAATTATTTCGAAAACAATTTTCAGATTTAACCAAAACAAATAGTAAACAAAACACATGATGTTTATTTTCGTACAATAACAACGGACGGTAATGAGCTACCGTCCGTGGACATGGTGGCTATTGTCAAACCCCTTGTGATAGTACAGGACGCCAGGGGGTGGTCGTTACACATGACGGGAGATGGCGCTGTCTTTCTCCGCACGCCATTGACAGACTCCTTAAACCTCCGCATATCGTTCTGCTCCATTGTTTCCTGCGCCTCACTAATAATTTGTTCTTCATACTCTGTTTTCTTCCTGCGGTGGGTTCGTTTTTGACTGGTCTTGATTCCTTGTATCGATCTCTATTTGATCGGGTAGGGGTAGGAATTACCGGGTTAATTTCTGGAAGAACTTCCAGAGGAATATGTGTTAGATTTCCTAGATCTTTATTCCACAATATAATTTCCATAAGAGGGACTTTAAGAGTTCCTGAACAATTTTTCTGAAGAATTCCCGGGAGGTGGGTTTAGTGGAATTCCATGTGAATTTCGGAAAGAATTCAGAAGAAATATCTGAGTCCTTGTGGTTTGCCTGAGTCCTCACTTTCTAAGGGGGTTTGCGAAGAGATTTATAACGTGTTCTAGAGGGATTTTTTGAGCTTCAGAGAGAATTCTAGAAGAAATTCTATGGGTAATTTTTTATGTCTAGACTTTCAGAATTCTATGGGTAATTATTTAAGAAGTTACAGGACTTCCCGGGGATTTCTCGAGCAAATTTTCGGAGGTATTCTTGGAGAATCTTCCTGAGGCATAAAAAAACTTCCGGAATAATCTCTGGAGGAACTTCTGGATGAATTCCTGGACGAGCTCCTGGAGCAAATTCCGGAGGAACTTCCCAAGGAATTACTGGAAGAACTTCCATGTGTCAGTATTTTTGGATCAAAAACGGGGTTTTATGAAAACATAAAACCCCGTTTTTGATCCAAAAAGATTGAAAGTCAAAATCCTAAACGTCGTTATTTCTATCGAACCAATTTTGAAAGTTCACGGAGGAACTTCCCAAGGATAAACTTCCGCCCGAACTTCCGGAAGAATTCCTGGAGGTATTTCCGGAGGAATTTTCGGAGGAACTTTCGGAGGAATTCCCTGAGAAATTTCCTGAGGAATCTCCGGAGAAACTCCCGATGGAATTCCGGGAGGAACTTCCATAGGAATTCCTGACAAAACTTCCGAGAGAATTCCTGGAGGTACTTCTGAAAGAATTCCCGGAGGATCTTTCTGAGTAGTTCGTACAGGAACTTCCGGAGGCGTTCCCGGAGGTTCTCCGAAGGTATTTCCGGAGGAACTTTTCAAAAAATTTCTAGGAGGAACTTCCGGAGGAATGCCCGGAGGGACTCTCGGATAAACTTCCGGAGGAACTACCGGAGAAATTGCCGGAGGAGCTTCCGAAGGAATTGCCGGAGAAGCTTCCGGAGGAATTCACAGAGGAACTTTTGGAAGAATTCTTGGAGGAACTTCCTGAGGAATTCCCGAAGTAACTTCCGAAGGAGAAATGCCGGAAGAATTCCTGGTGGAATTTGTGGAAGAATTTCGGAGAATTTCCAATGCAAGTAATAAGCTCACGCCGACCCACGCCGCCGATTACCAACGGCGTGACACCGCCGCTGGCTGAAAATGATCTATCAGGCCGCCGCCGATAAATTTTCAATCGGCACATAGATCTACATGTATGAGCGTTTTGGGAGAGCGCGAAAATATATTTCCTTTTTTTAAATACGTTTAATAATTACTTTATACAAATTCCTTTCCTAATAAAAGGGAGAAATGGGCAAGTTTTCTGGCATACCCTTACATGACATGTGGACAAAAAATCTAACAAATTTCAGAACAATCGGCACACCAGTTTAAGAGTTATTGTTCCGGCAGGTATGTAGTGAGCTCGCCGAAAACGAATTACTTGTCGTTGTGACAACGGACTGCAATGCTACTAACTACTAACAATTGAGCTGTTATTTTGCAAACGTGCCTCCTCTAGAAATTTATACTGATTACTGAATTAAATCTACTTCTTCCGAATATTTATCTGCAGTAAGTTTGTTAAGCTTCAATATGCAAGGATTTATTAACTATTCTTATCTAATCTAGGATTGTATCTAGAGCTATTTATTCTCCTTAGAAAGGTCGTGAATCTTTGGATGAGTTTGTTCATACTTACCTTTAAGTTTGAACAATTAAGAGAAGACTATCGCATGTCATTATAATCCCTTTTGGGATACGTTATAATTCACGAAAACATTCTAATAAATCCTATGATATTATCTTTAACCCTTAAAGGCGTAAGGCGATTTTTTTAGAAATCGTCGAAAATATTTTTGACGTAAACAACTATTAAAATGATAAACATTAAACACATTTTCGGTTTGTTGTTTTAAAACAACATTGCGCATTTAAGGGTTAAGCTTCGCCCGACAAAAAGCTCTACCATCCGAACAGTTATTCTACTTTGAAATTTCGTTTTGGGTCATATTGACCCCAACATCTTAATGAGGTTAATGTAAGTCAGGATATTTATTTCTAAGAATCTGTACATTGTATGAATTGTAATAGTTTTAAGTAAACATTGTATCTTTTAGAAAATGTTATTTTGTGGATATTATTATCAATCCAGTAGAAAACCGAAATAGGCGACTAGCGAAGTCGGATTTTTCTCAAAATCCATACGTTTAACCTAACTTCGAAAGTGATGCGCTGTTTTCATTTGGTGATGCGCTATACAACCACTTTCGAAGTTAGGTTTACGTTTGGATTTTTAGAAAAATCCAACTTCGCTAGAGCCTATTTCGGTTTTCTACTGAATTGATAATAAAAGAAGAGAAGGTTTGGCGCCCGTTTGAGGAAGGGACGTACCTTACTTAAGCTCCAATAAAGAAATAAAAACCCGAGCAAGATCGGCCAAGTTCGACTAGTCTTCTTCTTCTCTTCTTATATACATAAAAATGAATTTCTGTCTGACTGACCCTTATAGACTCGTAAACTACTGAACCGATCGGCATAAAAATATGTATGCAGAGGTTTTTGGGGCCGGGGAAGGTTCTTAAGATAGTTCGAGACCCCTCCTCTCTTTTGAAAGGGGGGCTTCCATACAAATGAAACATCAATTTCTTCATAACTCGAGAATTATTCAAGTGCATAAATGGAACCAAATCTGGCATGTGGTGGTTTTGGAAGAAAAGATATGTTTATGTGGTGGCTTAAGCCCCTCCAACTTCTGTAAAGGGGTGGTCTCATACGAATGAACCAGAAATGTCTGCATAACTCGACAACTAATCAGATAATAAATCAATTTTAGGCGAAACGAAGTTCGTCTGGTCTGCTAGTTGAAAACAAAAATTAGCACAACTTGATGTTTTAATCTAGTTTAATGACTTCACGCTAAACCAAATCCCGCAAGCCCTTGTTGTTTTATAAAAAATCGGACAAAGTCGGACTAACTGATTGGGAAAAGTGTATTTATTAGTCATATTAACAATGCGAACATTACCGAGATCGTTGGGTTCACAAAATTGAGGTAATAAACCATGAAGAAAGATTTCGCCGCAGTTCTCTGTCAAAACGTATAATTTCTTTGTTGGTATGCAGTTCCCAGCGAATTCTTGCCAGCAAAAAATGTTTCGTCAATGGCAACAGCACTGCTGCAGCTAAAGTTCTGGTAATGGTGGTAATTTAGGCGTAATCGGTTTATAGTGAATATAGGCATATAAAATGTAAATAGAAACGTTTCCCAGACAGACTTTATATTGCTGGTGCCACTTGGCACAAATTAGTTTCTCTCTGCACACAAAGAGATCGTCAATTATTTTAATTTGTTGAATATGTTGCAAACTGTTTATTTATTTGTGTTCTTAATATTTGATTGATGAACATTCTTCTCTAGCGTGTCTTCGCTCATCTTTATCCGATCAGTATCAATCCAAGAGCACTGAAAGAACGCTCTACTGATACTTGGTTCGATGGAACCGTAAGAAGCAGTGCCGTGACTTCACATAACTTAAGGTGACTGTATTTTCGGGACATCCAAAGACGTTGAGTTGACGTGAGAACCTGTCTAATTGTTGTGCTATTACTGGATCCGACTCTGGTAGTGATCCTCCGAAAATCTCGGTAAGATACAAATCAAATTCAGAAAAAAAATTCAGTTGAACATTGACTGGATTAGAAATTTTCGGTTAAACATCGACTGGTCGATGTCGACGGCATGTGAGAAGGTTGAACATTGGTCTTGGTTTTCAATTGATGAATGCGCTGCGATGTAGCTCTGATGAATTTCTGAAAAATTGCACATCAATATTACGGTATTAATATTTCCTGTATGGCTCCCCGTAAACCTCCGAGGCTACGTCATCGGCGAACACCAGGAGGGAACTTTAGCTTCAGAACCCCGTCATACATAAGGTTCCATATTGAACCTTGCAGAACTCCTGCTGTAATAGGAACGCTTATCTGACCGACATCGGTCTCGTATACTGCCCATAAATTCAGAACAGTCCCATATCCAGTATTTTGCGCTCGGTAATGGCGGCGTGAGTTCCTTTCAATTTGACATTCAAGAGGTAGAAAACATTGGAACTTATCACGTATGCCTTGAACCATATCGAAATAGAGTACCTAATAATATAATAGTTTGAACATGTTTGATAATCTAGATCAGACCTCCTGTAATCATAAAAATGACTTGCTTCATCAAACAAATTTGTTCGATAAACTATTTCACGCAGAATAAGTCGATTTTCAGAGAATTTTAAATAATTTTGTTGCATATTCCTAACAATCCAACCTAGCGTAAGAGTTAGCATTTTATTGGAGCATCAACACCTGGTATTAGGACTGGAATCAATTGTTATTTTGTCTATTCAGTCAGTAAAAGGACATAGCTAGTAATTTCTGGTTTTCAGCATTATGCAATATATATCGTTCTCCTTAGCCCTGCGGTAAGGCGCGTGGCTACAAAGCAAGACCATGCTGAGGGTGGCTGGGTTCGATGCCGGGGCCGGTCTAGGCAACTTTCGGGTTGGAAATTGTCTCGACTTCCCTGGGCATAAAAGTTTCATCGTTAGCCTCATGATATACGAATGCAAAATGGTAACTTGGCTTAGAAACCTTGCAGTTAATAACTGTGGAAGTGCTCAATGAACACTAAGCTGCGAGGCGGCTCTGTCCCAGTGTGGGGATGTAATGCCAATAAGAAGACTTTGCATAATTTTGCATAACGTTTCGGCCTACTGCTTTTCAGCCATCATCAGATTTGCAATTGATCAAACGTTCACCACCAGTGTGGTTTTCAAAAGCAGTAGGCCGAAACGTTATGCAAAATTATGCAAAGTGTGTGTTTAGTTTTCACCGAAAAATATCAACAAATTAACGATATAAAAGTTCACGGTGACCCAAACCCTACCAAGAAAAAAAAATTATGCAATATTGCCAGTAGGAAATCTAAAAATAGAATGAAACATTTATATTAGTAAAATTTAAGTATAATGTTAGAAAACTTGTTTCTGTAAACCGGCAAAAAAAAAGTAGACATTTTGTTTGTTGACTATAATCGATCCAGGCATACGTGATGTGTTTCAATGTTTTCTAACTCTTGAATGTCAAATCGGAAGGAACTCACGCCGCCATTACCGACCGCAAAATACTGAATAGATAGGAAATCAAGCAAACATGGGACCGTTATGAATTTATGGGCAGTATAATAGTACACGCTTCTGGAAATAGCTCTACAACATCTAGTACAGGCTCACCGGCAGGCTAAGCCGATGTAACGAGAGCGCGATGGCATCCCAGTTTGCGCTGTTGAATGCGTTCTTCACATCAAGTGTCACTAACGCACAGTATCGAATACCATGCCTATCTATCTGGATCGCTATCTCGGCGGTCTTTACCACCTTGGACTTACCCTTGCGAAAACCGAACTGATTGCTTGACAGGCCGTTCGTACCCTCTGAGCACGGGGTCAGCCTGTTGAGGATGATCCTCTCTAGCAACTTGCCCGTCGTGTCTATAAGACAGATTGGTCTATGCGCCGATGGGTCGCCCGGCAGCTTCCTGGCCTTCGGCAACAATACCAGTTTCTGCCTTTTCCTTCTTTCGGGGAATCTACACTCATCAAGGCATCTCTGCATAGCTAGCCTGAACAATGAACATGTTCGGGTTCGCTATGATTGCTGCCTTGAGAGCGCTGTTCGGAACTCCTTAAGGCCCTGGAGCTTTGTTCGTTACCAGGGATTTGGCCACCACGAGTAGCTCTTCGTTCTTCACCGGAGCCATCATTTTGGCCTCACCCATATTGCCTTGCGGTGCAGGAAGCCAGGGAATTTGCGCTGGAACGGGAAGAGTACCTCGATAATGCTCGCCAACCTATCCGGGGAACGTTCGGGGTATTAGGAGCTCTCTTTGGTCTTGGCCATCTCTATCCTGTAGGCGTCGCATAGGTTGTCGAAACACGCTCTCTTACTGCTCTTGATGACGTTGTTAGAGGCCAGTTTTGCAGCTCGAAACACTTCACGGTGGTTTGCTCTTTCATCCTCGGTGTGGGCCCTTGCATTCATCATCTAGCCTTGAGGCAAGTTGATCGAAGGGCCGCAATCTCGGGACTCCACCAGTATACCAGGCATCTGCCATTTCTCGGCAGAGCTTTCCTCAGCATGGTGGCGTCGCACGCGCGTGATAGGACAGCTAGCAACGCATCCCCGCTTAGACCTTCAGTGTTGGATTCCAGTCCCAGGGCCGCGGTGCAAACTTCGCTGTCGAAGTGATTGGTTCTCCATTGGTTCTGTTAAACGTTACGTCAATCCATGACTCGACCCCGTTCCTTCTGAACGTGCTAGCGGAGCTATCATTGACTAGCACTGCGTCAAGCTTCGCTAGCGCCTTTAGTAATGCTTAACCCCTTCGATTGGTGCATCGTCTGCCCCACTCCACTGCCCAAGCGTTAAAACCTCCTGCTAGAACGACCGGCTTACGACCCACATAGCAGCTACAATAGAACACACCATTGATCTTGGCTATCGCGACACCCTCAGCAGAGGAGTGCACCACCTCTTGGATCGGATACCGTCCCGTCGTGCAAATAGCCGCCATCCTAGATCTGTCCGCCACCCAATTGCCGTTATCGTCAGGGACGTTGTACGGGTCGGGCAGGATGGAGACATCAGTCCTCGACTCCGAGATCGACTGCCACAGCAGTTGCTGGGCAGCTGCATAGGTATTGTCGACCTCTGTACCGCACTGGTCTCAAACGAAAGAGACGACGTCATCCGCGTTCGTGACCTCGACCAGTTGATTGCACTGGAGGGTCACTTCCGCCCAAAACGACCTCACCTCGGCGCCGTCACCCAAGACCTCTAGGGCCAGCTTCCTTTGCCTTATCAGTTTTCACCAACAAGGCCTCACCTCTGTCCTTAGCTTCATTTGCAAGTCGAGATGCGTTCGACTCCCGCTTTGCCCTACTGACCAGATGCCAGGGATTTTCGGTCCCTTGTCCCGATGGCATATGTCGGCTGGTACCCTCTTGCGGCTCGGCGACTTGCGTCTGGTTGGTTCCTTTCGCCTTTTTGGGCCGAGAAGTCACCTTCTCGGGTCGAAGCCCTTCGGGCTCCTCTGCCTTCCGATCTGCTCCGTCCAGACGACGTTTGGCCTTCATCGTCGCATGTCGTTTGGCTTTACCTTTTAGAAATCAATCGCCTCTTGGTCCATAGTCGTTCCTCCAAGGAAGGAGAACGCATCGGTTTGGTCACCTTTGTCGGCCTTCTCTTTTCCACGAATCGATGGGTCGTTCGACAATCTTGCCTGTCTAAAGAAGGTAGAGGATGTTCACAATTCCGGATTGATATTATAATCCGCTTCTGGGTGGAGCTGGCGGTACGGCGCTCGGTTTTGTTTCGCTATCTCAAATTAACTTACAATGTTGTATTTTGTTTAGTACACAACACGGTTGCGAAGATTGCTGATGCGTAAATGGATAAACTGTACGACAACTAAATTCATCCTATCTGCCAGAAAAATACGCTTATCCTACTTGACTGACGCAATGAATTATTTTGCTACAATTTTGCGAATAAAATTATAGTTTATTTACAATCTACAACTTTAAAAATGACAAATAAGTATGTACATAAATGCTTTTTCTAACAAGCATTGTCATAAAGTAATCATCGTTCTATATAACCACGATAAGCAATGAACCATTTGCCAGCAGAAAGAAGCAATAAAACCAGAGCACTGTATCTCTCCTCAAAACCCCCAGTTGTCCCAAGACAACTGTCATCGTCCCGCACCAGCAGAGTCAACAAACCCCCCAAAATAAACAGAAGCCAAGAAAGCGAAAAGCTCCGCCTTGAAGTCGATAAAATTTTCCCACCGTTGTTGCTGTTGTGGGGACCGGAGCGAGTTTTCCCACCACGCCCATCGCTCTCAAACAGCAGTCAGTTGTGGCCAGCAAATGCTGCAGAGACTCACAAGTGAGAGCACTACTGGCGAAACCCGGCATAATCGTCTTTTTTGCTTGTTCAATTCATTATGTATACATAGGCCCCAACTGGTGGATGAGGTGGACAAGGCGAGTGGGTATGAGAGAGCTCTTATCAGCAGACAGATGAGAATGCTATCAGAGTCCATCGTCGTACTTTGGGGAGAAAGACATTGTTGTTGATGGCATACCGGCTCTTGTGCTTGTGTAAGACAACGATGCAGACGAATCGGCTTACAAATGCTAAGAATGTGCTAAGATGTTGGCCTTTTGACCGGGCTAGGCTTGCAGTCTAATTGAGTTAGAGAAGCCTTCCATCGGAATGTCGCAATGTAAGATTTCAAATGGAAGTGCATTTCAAAGGGAGAAGATCTATGTGGGCAGGCCCCTATTCTCGGACACAACGTTTAATACTCTAACGCATTCCAACCAAATTGCTTGGGTTTCAAATTTTCAATGCGTATTGCCAGTGGCCACAGCTGAATTTAGATATTATGTATAATTAATAGCGTAATTTTTTAGTGTTTCAGTCTTTGCTCGATTCATCTTTAATTGATCTGCGTACATGCAAACAGGTGCCGAGATTATGAATTCACCTCAATTCATCGAGCTGAGTCGATCGATATATAAAACTATGGGTTTCCGGGACTCCTATAAAAAGTTCGTCTTTGGAGCGAACATATATTTTTTACGTATACTTTGTATACGAGAAAGGCAAAACAAAATAATTTTCAGCTTATCATCCAGGCTGACATGCATCATATATGGAAACACACATCAAGCAACTACAAAGTATAACAATTAATAATCACTTATTCATCATCTACACGCTAAAAATGAACTACTCAAAATTGAGTCGAATCCGACTAATTTTCATTAAAAACGGGACAACTCAAAATTTGAGCAAAAGATACTACTTCAATAAAATGATGATTGCACTTAAACTAGGAGTCTGTTTGTCGTAAAATGCACTTAGATAGATAGATAAACTTGATTCGCATCTGTCGTATTAAAAATTGATGGAAGGCCAAGCTTAACTTTCGCGAAATCATCATTTTATTGAAGTAGTATCTTTTACTCAAATTTTGAGTTGTCCCGTTTTTAATGAAAATCAGTCGGATTCGACTCAATTTTGAGTAGTTCATTTTTAGCGTGTAATAATAAATATTCACCTCTCAACATATGATATTATTTTGTCCTATACATAATCATCTACAATTTTCAGCCAAAAAGAGGTCATCAGTCAACAATAATTTGTGTTCATAATCTTCACAATGTTGAAAACGGTCGACTCTCCATTACTTGTAATTCACAGTTAAGAGAGTAAATCATGCTACACGTAACCATGTTACTAGATTACAGCGATTACAGAAGGAATATCCCCGGAAATTTTGGCTAAGAAAGATTCGAATGTATTTTCATTATATGTTCATTTTAGTTATTGTTATCAGTAGCTTTTCAGTATTATCTGCCAGATAACTATTCCATATATTCTATATAACTTCCTATGTTACTGATTTGACTGTGAATATATGTAATAGGGTTGGGAGGGTGCATCAGAGCATCAATGAAGTTACAACTGGACAATGAAGTGGTAACCAATCGGAGTCAAGGAAGGAAAGTATTAGTCGTTCGCGTCTATTACATTTATCTCCATTTATCGCTGTTAACCAGTTGACGCGCCCTTCTTCAAACAAACCATTCCGTGGAAAGCTTGACAATTATTTCAAATTTCATTATTCAATTTGTTGGATCATTCTGCTGGAAGGAGATTCTCAGTTTCCCCTGGGTTTCGTGTAGAGTAGAGTGGGGCAAGAGTGCGCGTGGAGTAAGAGTAGATTTTCGAGGCAGCCCTTACTTTGCACCGTTCAATGTGGAAAAACGATCCATAAAAGAATGAAAAACGATCCATAAATAACATCTGAATGTTCCATAAAACGCTACCATAAATCCATAAAATAGTTCGAGAGATTCCATAAAGAATATTTTTATGATCCATAAAACTTTGAAAAATGATCCATAAAAACTATAAATTGATCCATAAAATTTCAAATTTGCGCAATTTATACCCTGATGATGATTCATAATTTCAGCCATATGATCCATAATTTTGGTCATATGATCCATAATTTTGATAATGTGATCCATAATGCTTGGAAAGAAGGCCAATGAAACTATATTAATTGATCCACACATTTTATAAAATCTATGGATCATTTATCAAAATTTATGGATCATATCACCAAAACTATGGATCATTTGAACAAAGTTATGGATCATATGACTAAAATTATGGATCATATTACTGAAATTATGGATCATCATCACGATAAAAAAATGCGCAAATTTGAAGTTTTATGGATCAAAATATAGTTTTTTATGGATCATTTTCCAAAGATTTATGGATCATTTGTCATTTTTCATGGGAAAATAGCAAGAATTTTATTGTTTTTCTTGACTATGTTAATGGAACATATTTCCCAATTAATTGCTAAATATTGGCTTAGTTATGGATCGAAAAATTATTCTTTATGGAATCTCATTAACTATTTTATGGATTTATGGTAACATTTTAAGGAATATTCAGATGTTATTTATGGATCGTTTTCCAGTTTTTTATGGATCCGTCTTTATCGTTTATATGCAAAAGTATGTTTTGCCGATTTTCGAGTAATAAAAAAAGATAATCTAGCAGCACTGCATAAGTTTGGCAGGTATTCTGGCCAACTATTGTGAACGATTTGAATAAACAACAAGGGAGATATGGAGCTAGATATTTTTTTGGTCATTTTGCTAAAAATAATTGTGTTTCCGCAACTAGTATTTCATCACCATATATACTGTAACTAATGGGGCAGCCCTCACTTCGGCACACATGAGACTCCCTCCTCAAAACCTCAGGGTCGGCATACACGCTTGAATCTCTCGCGACCAAGAAAACACCTGAATACCGTTAGCAACTTCACCCACTTTATTCAGCACACAGGTACCTGCACTTCTCCCACTTCCTTAACCGTCTATCTCCTACCTTCTTCACCTTCTCACTACTCTTCTTCTGTTAGCGGGGCCCCTTCTCCGGTCAGCTGACCTCTAGGCCGTTCTTCCTACGTTCGCCTCCGTACTGCTTCCGACTCCACGACGATGTTCAGCCGAGCTATTCGCGGAC
This sequence comes from Armigeres subalbatus, assembly GCF_024139115.2. Taxonomy (NCBI): domain Eukaryota; kingdom Metazoa; phylum Arthropoda; class Insecta; order Diptera; family Culicidae; genus Armigeres; species Armigeres subalbatus. Next base: position 258,559,244 of record NC_085139.1, read on the forward strand.
GAAATTGACGGCGTCGCGAAGCTCCGAATAAAATGGCGGCGTTCACGGACAATTGGGGGACGTTATGCCGGGGCTGATCCTTATTGGACGTTCGGACCGCTTTCGGGGCAGCTTTCGGATCCTGGTACGTAATGTCGAGACGGCAACTGGTCACGTTATCTGGCTGGTTCAACCGGAACAATCACGGGCAGCTCCGACGTTGAACCCACAAAGAAAAGAGAGGTCCTGGATGATTTCTTTAGCTTCACAGCTTCCACTGTCTCACAAGGCTTCTCTTTACTTCCTTCTACTGGTTTATTAGAACTGGTTGTTTTTTCAGACGTCTGTCGTGCTTGGATATCGCTTTGGAAATCATTCCAAGCAATGGCGTATATTTCCTTTCAGAACCCTCGACCAAGCAAACTTCCCCTCCAAGCCTTTTGCTTATCATGGCGCCTTCTACGCCACCCCCCAATGGCCGTCCAGTTTTCCGTGATCCTGCCACTGGTGGTGAATAGCGGAACTATGTGTGGTGTGGCTGCATCCTTTCCGGTGGGTGATGGGTGGTTGTGATGCTTAGCGCATATTCAAATTTCTTCTTGGTATTGTATAACATATATTTATTACACGGAATAAAAACGCGAAAATCTCACACATCTCGAAACGACAGACACACCACTGGTTACAATACGTTCAATCAAATTAACACTATGCCATTTCGATAACCTATTGTATAGAGTACTTTAAGGTCTGAGGGAAGGGTTTTCCGTTGAAAAAGCACGTGGCAGCACTCTCTGAGAGAGAAAATTGCCCAATTCAGCCCGCCAGAATGACGCTGTCAGTGTCGCCAAAATGATTTCATCATTATGCAATTTATAATTGCTTGAGAATTTGCCGTAAACGAAGAACAAAAGGAATTGGCAACAATGCGGAAGAAATTTATCACGCATGCAGTTGTTCGGCGAGAGAACAGCAGCAGCGCCGACCAATCACGCAATGAGAAGATCAAAATAAACAAACTCCAGCTGGTTTTGGAAAATGAAAACATGAGCCGTTTCTAGAACAACATTAGAAAATATCGTGAGAGGATTTCTGTAGAAGGTTTCCACAAAGGCTTTGAAAAGAATTTGGATGATAACAGTGATGCTGGTGTAAGTAAGATAAAAAAGACAAAAAATACAAATAAGACAAATAAGACAAATAATACAAATAAGATAGATAAAGCTAAGAAGAAGAATAAAGTAAGTTCCTAATGGAATTCCTTCGGAAGTTCCTCCAGGAATTCGTTCGGAAGTTCCTCCAGCAAATCCCTCGAGAGTTCCTCCAGCAAATCCCTCCGAAGTTCCTCCAGGAATTCCTTCAGAAGTTCCTCCAGGAATTCCTTCAGAAGTTTCTCCAGGAATTACTTCGAAAGTTCCTCCAGGAATTCCTTCGAAAGTTCCTCCAGGAATTCCTTCGGAAGTTCCTCCAGGAATTCTTTCGGAAGTTCCTCCAGGAATTCCTTCGGAAGTTCCTGCAAGAATTCCTTAGGAAAACCTTCCAGGAATTCCTTCGGAAGTTCCTCCGGGAATTCCTTCGGAAGTTCCTCCAGGAATGCCATCGGAAATTCCTTCAGGAATTCCTTCGGATATTCCTCCAGGAATTGCTTCGGAAGTTCCTGCAGGAATTCCTTAGGAAAACCTTCCAGGAATTCCTTCGGAAGTTCCTCCGGGAATTCCTTCGGAAGTTCCTCCGGGAATTCCTTCGGAAGTTCCTCCGGGAATTCCTTCGGAAGTTCCTCCGGGAATTCCTTCCAAAGTTTCTCCAGGAATTCCTTCCGAAGTTTCTCCAGGAATTCCTTCGGAAGTTCCTCCAGGAATTCCTTCGGAAGTTCCTCCAGGAATTCCTTCGGAAGTTCCTCCAGGAATTTTTTCGGAAGTTTCTTCAGAAATTCCTTCGGAAGTTCCTCCGGGAATTCCTCCGGAAGTTTCTTCACTTCCCGGAGGAACTTCCGGAGGAATTCCCGGAAGAACTTCCGGAGGAATTCCCGGAGGAACTTCCGGAGGAATTCCCGGAGGAACCTCCGGAGGAATTCCCGGAGGAACATCCGTAGGAATTCCCGAAGGAACTTCCATAGGAATTCCCGGAGGAACTTCCGTAGGAATTCCCGAAGGAACTTCCGTAGGAATTCCCGGAGGAACTTTCGTAGGAATTCCCGGAGGAACTTCCGTAGAAATTCCTGGAGGAACTTTCGGAGGAAATTCCTGGAGGAACTTCCGGAGGAACTTCCGTAGGAATTCCCGGAGGAACTTCCGTAGGAATTGCCGGAGGAACTTCCGTAGGAATTCCCGGAGGAACTTCCGTAGGAATTCCCGGAGGAACTTCCGTAGGAATTCCCGGAGGAACTTCCGTAGGAATTCCCGGAGGAACTTCCGTAGGAATTCCCGGAGGAACTTTCGTAGGAATTCTTGGAGGAACTTCCGTAGGAATTCCCGGAGGAACTTCCGTAGGAATTCGGAGGAACTTCCGTAGGAATTCCCGGAGGAACTTCCGTAGGAATTCCGGAGGAACTTCCGTAGAATTCCTGGAGGAACTTCCGTAGGAATTCTGGAGGAACTTCCGTAGGAATTCCGGAGGAACTCTCCAGGAATTCCCGGAGGAACTTCCGTAGGAATTCTGGAGGAACTTCCGTAGGAATTCGGAGGAACTTCCGTAGGAATTCCTGAAGGAACTTCCGTAGGAATTCCGGAGGAACTTCCGTAGAATTCCTGGAGGAACTTCCGTAGGAATTCCTGGAGGAACTTCCGTAGGAATTCCGGAGGAACTTCCGTAGGAATTCCTCGAGGAACTTCCGTAGGAATTCCCGGAGGAACTTCCGTAGAATTCTGGAGGAACTTCCGTAGGAATTCCGGAGGAACTTCCGTAGGAATTCCTGGAGGAACTTCCGTAGAATTCCCGGAGGAACTTCCGTAGGAATTCCCGGAGGAACTTCCGTAGGAATTCCGGAGGAACTTCGTAGGAATTCCCGGAGGAACTTCCAGAATTCCCGGAGGAACTTCCGTAGGAATTCGGAGGAACTTCCGTAGGAATTCCCGGAGGAACTTCCGTAGGAATTCTGGAGGAACTCTGCAGGAATTTCCGGAGGAACTTCCCGAGGTATTCCCGGAGGAACTTCCGGAGGAACTTCCGTAGGAATTCCCGGAGAAACTTCCGTAGGAATTCCAGGAGGAACTTCCGGAGAAATTCCCAGAGGAACTTCCGGTGGAATTCCCGGAGGAACTTCCAGGAATTCCCAAGGAACTTCCGTAGGAATTCCGGAGGAACTTCCGTAGGAATTCCCGGAGGAACTTCCGTAGGAATTCGGAGGAACTTCCGTAGGAATTCCGGAGGAACTTCCGTAGGAATTCGGAGGAACTTCCGTAGGAATTCCCGGAGGAACTTCCGTAGGAATTCCCGGAGGAACTTCCGTAGAATTCCTGAGGAACTTCCGTAGGAATTCGGAGGAACTTCCGTAGGAATTCCCGGAGGAACTTCGTAGGAATTCCCGGAGGAACTTCCGTAGGAATTCGGAGGAACTTCCAGGAATTCCCGGAGGAACTTCCGTAGGAATTCGGAGGAACTTCCGTAGAATTCCCGGAGGAACTTCCGGAGGAATTCCCGGAGGAACTTCCGGAGGAATTCCCGGAGGAACTTCCGGAGGAACTTCCCGGAGGATCTTCCTTAGGAATTCTCCTAGGAACTTCCGTAGGAATTCCCCTAGGAACTTCCGTAGGAATTCCCCTAGGAACTTCCGTAGGAATTCCCCTAGGAACTTCCGTAGAATTCGGAGGAACTTCCGTAGGAATTCGGAGGAACTTCCGTAGGAATTCGGAGGAACTTCCGTAGGAATTCCCGGAGGAACTTCCGTAGGAATTCCTGGAGGAACTGCCGTAGAATTTCCGGAGGAACTTCCGTAGGAATTTCCGGAGGAACTTCCGTAGGAATTCCGGAGGAACTTCCGTAGGAATTCCTGGAGGAACTTCCGTAGGAATTCCTGGAGGAACTTCCGTAGGAATTCCTGGAGGAACTGCCGTAGGAATTCCTGGAGGAACTTCCGTAGGAATTACTGGATAAACTTCCGTAGGAATTCCCGGAGGAACTTCCGTAGGAATTTCGGAGGAACTTCCGTAGGAATTCCTGGAGGAACTGCCGTAGGAATTCCTGGAGGAACTTCCGTAGGAATTCCTGGAGGAACTTCCGTAGGAATTCCCGGAGGAACTTCCGTAGGAATTCCCGGAGGAACTTCCGTAGGAATTCCCGGAGGAACTTCCGTAGGAATTCCCGGAGGAGCTTCCGTAGGAATTCGGAGGAACTTCCGTAGGAATTCCCGGAGGAACTTCCAGAATTCCGAGGAACTTCCATAGAACTTCCGGAATTCCGGAGGAGCTTCCGTAGGAATTCCCGGAGGAACTCTGTAGAATTCCCGGAGGAACTTCCGTAGGAATTCGGAGGAACTTCCGTAGGAATTCGGAGGAACTTCCAGGAATTCGGAGGAACTTCCGTAGGAATTCCTGAGGAACTTCCGTAGGAATTCGGAGGAACTTCCGTAGAATTTCCGGAGGAACTTCCGTAGGAATTCCCGGAGGAACTTCCGTAGAATTCCCGGAGGAACTTCCGTAGGAATTCGGAGGAACTTCCGTAGAATTCCCGGAGGAACTTCCGTAGGAATTCCCGGAGGAACTTTCGTAGGAATTCCCGGAGGAACTTCCGTAGGAATTCCCGGAGGAACTTCCAGGAATTCCCGGAGGAACTTCCAGGAATTCGGAGGAACTTCCGTAGGAATTCGGAGGAACTTCCGTAGGAATTCCGGAGGAACTTCCGTAGGAATTCGGAGGAACTTCCGTAGGAATTCCCGGAGGAACTTCCGTAGAATTCCCGGAGGAACTTCCAGGATTTCCTGGAGGAACTTCCGTAGAATTCCGGAGGAACTTCCGTAGGAATTCTGGAGGAACTTCCGTAGGAATTCCGGAGGAACTTCCGTAGGAATTCGGAGGAACTTCCGTAGGAATTCGGAGGAACTTCCGTAGGAATTCGGAGGAACTTCCGTAGGAATTCCGGAGGAACTTCCGTAGGAATTCGGAGGAACTTCCGTAGGAATTCCCGGAGGAACTTCCGTAGGAATTCCCGGAGGAACTTCCGTAGGAATTCCCGGAGGAACTTCCGTAGGAATTCCGGAGGAACTTCCGTGGAATTCCCGGAGGAACTTCCGTAGGAATTCGGAGGAACTTCCGTAGGAATTCCCGGAGGAACTTCCGTAGGAATTCCCGGAGGAACTTCCGTAGAATTCCCGGAGGAACTTCCGTAGGAATTCGGAGGAACTTCCGTAGGAATTCCCGGAGGAACTTCCGTAGAATTCGGAGGAACTTCCGTAGGAATTCCCGGAGGAACTTCCGTAGGAATTCCCGGAGGAACTTCCGTAGGAATTCCGGAGGAACTTCCGTAGGAATTCGGAGGAACTTCCGTAGGAATTCCCGGAGGAACTTCCGTAGGAATTCGGAGGAACTTCCGTAGGAATTCCCGGAGGAACTTCCGTAGGAATTCCGGAGGAACTTCCGTAGGAATTCGGAGGAACTTCCGTAGGAATTCCTGGAGGAACTTCCGTAGGAATTCCCGGAGGAACTTCCGTAGGAATTCCCGGAGGAACTTCCGTAGGAATTCCGGAGGAACTTCCGTAGAATTCCCGGAGGAACTTCCGTAGGAATTCCGGAGGAACTTCCGTAGGAATTCCCGGAGGAACTTCCGTAGGAATTCGGAGGAACTTCCGTAGAATTCCGGAGGAACTTCCGTAGGAATTCCGGAGGAACTTCCGTAGGAATTCGGAGGAACTTCCGTAGGAATTCCCGGAGGAACTTCCGTAGGAATTCCGGAGGAACTTCCGTAGGAATTCCGGAGGAACTTCCGTAGAATTCGGAGGAACTTCCGTAGGAATTCGGAGGAACTTCCGTAGGAATTCCCGGAGGAACTTCCGTAGAATTCGGAGGAACTTCCGTAGGAATTCGGAGGAACTTCCGTAGGAATTCCCGGAGGAACTTCCGTAGGAATTCGGAGGAACTTCCGTGGAATTCGGAGGAACTTCCGTAGGAATTCGGAGGAACTTCCGTAGGAATTCCCGGAGGAACTTCCGTAGGAATTCCCGGAGGAACTTCCGTAGGAATTCCGGAGGAACTTCCGTAGGAATTCGGAGGAACTTCCGTAGGAATTCGGAGGAACTTCCGTAGGAATTCCGGAGGAACTTCCGTAGGAATTCGGAGGAACTTCCGTAGGAATTCCCGGAGGAACTTCCGTAGGAATTCCCGGAGGAACTTCCGTAGGAATTCGGAGGAACTTCCGTAGGAATTCGGAGGAACTTCCGTAGAATTCCCGGAGGAACTTCCGTAGGAATTCCGGAGGAACTTCCGTAGGAATTCGGAGGAACTTCCGTAGGAATTCGGAGGAACTTCCGTAGGAATTCCCGGAGGAACTTCCGTAGGAATTCGGAGGAACTTCCGTAGGAATTCCCGGAGGAACTTCCGTAGGAATTCCCGGAGGAACTTCCGTAGGAATTCGGAGGAACTTCCGTAGGAATTCCCGGAGGAACTTCCGTAGGAATTCCGGAGGAACTTCCGTAGGAATTCCCGGAGGAACTTCACAGGAATTCTTGGAGAAACTTCCGTAGGAATTCCTGGATAAACTTCCATAGGAATTCCCGGAGGAACTTCCCTAGGAATTCCCGGAGGAACTTCCGTAGGAATTCCCGGAGGAACTTCCGTAGGAATTCCGGGAGGAACTTCCGTAGGAATTCCCGGAGGAACTTCCGTAGGAATTCCCGGAGGAACTTCCGTAGGAATTCCCGGAAGAACTTCCGTAGGAATTCGGAGGAACTTCCGTAGGAATTCCGGAGGAACTTCCGTAGGAATTCCCGGAGGAACTTCCGTAGGAATTCGGAGGAACTTCCGTAGGAATTCCCGGAGGAACTTCCGTAGGAATTCCGGAGGAACTTCCGTAGGAATTCCCGGAGGAACTTCCGCAGGAATTCCTGGAGGAATTTCCGCAGGAATTCCCGGAGGAACTTCCGCAGGAATTCGGAGGAACTTCCGTAGGAATTCCGGAGGAACTTCCGTAGGAATTCCGGAGGAACTTCCGTAGGAATTCCCGGAGGAACTTCCGTAGGAATTCGGAGGAACTTCCGGAGGAACTTCCGGAGGAACTTCCGTAGGAATTCCCGGAGGAACTTTCGTAGGAATTCCCGGAGGAACTTCCGTAGGAATTCCCGGAGGAACTTCCGTAGGAATTCCCGGAGGAACTTCCGTAGGAATTCCCGGAGGAACTTCCGTAGGAACTTCCGGAGGAATTCCCGGAGGAACTTCCGTAGGAATTCCCGGAGGAACTTCCGTAGGAATTCCCGGAGGAACTTCCGTAGGAATTCCCGAAGGAACTTCCGGAGGAATTCCCGAAGGAGCTTTCGTAAGAAGTCTCGAGGAACTTCCGTAGGAATTCCCGGAGGAACTTCCGTAGAAATTCCCGGATGAACTTCCGTAGGTATTCCCGGAGGAACTTCCGGAGGAATTCCCGGAGGAACTTCCGGAGGAATTCCCGGAGGAACTTCCGTAGAATTCGGAGGAACTTCCGTAGGAATTCCCGGAGGAACTTCCGTAGGAATTCCGGAGGAACTTCCGTAGGAATTCCGGAGGAACTTCCGTAGGAATTCAGGAGGAACTTCCGTAGGAATTCGGAGGAACTTCCGTAGGAATTCCCGGAGGAACTTCCGTAGGAATTCGGAGGAACTTCCGTAGGAATTCCCGGAGGAACTTCCGTAGGAATTCCCGGAGGAACTTCCGTAGGAATTCGGAGGAACTTCCGTAGAATTCCGGAGGAACTTCCGTAGGAATTCCCGGAGGAACTTCCGTAGGAACGAATTCCCGGAGGAACTTCCGTAGAATTCCCGGAGGAACTTCCGTAGGAATTCGGAGGAACTTCCGTAGGAATTCGGAGGAACTTCCGTAGAATTTGGAGGAACTTCCGTAGGAATTCCCGGAGGAACTTCCGTAGGAATTCGGAGGAACTTCCGTAGGAATTCCGGAGGAACTTCCGTAGGAATTCCCGGAGGAACTTCAGGAATTCGGAGGAACTTCCGTAGGAATTCAGGAGGAACTTCCGTAAAATTCCCGGAGGAACTTCCGTAGGAATTCCCGGAGGAACTTCCGTAGGAATTCCCGGAGGAACTTCCGTAAAATTCCCGGAGGAACTTCCGTAGGAATTCCGGAGGAACTTCCGTAGGAATTCGGAGGAACTTCCGTAGGAATTCCCGGAGGAACTTCCGTAGGAATTCGGAGGAACTTCCGTAGGAATTCCCGGAACTTCCGTAGGAATTCGGAGGAACTTCCGTAGGAATTCCCGGAGGAACTTCCGTAGGAATTCGGAGGAACTTCCGTAGGAATTCGGAGGAACTTCCGTAGGAATTCCGGAGGAACTTCCGTAGGAATTCGGAGGAACTTCCGTAGGAATTCCCGGAGGAACTTCCGTAGGAATTCCCGGAGGAACTTCCGTAGGAATTCGGAGGAACTTCCGTGAATTCCCGGAGGAACTTCCGTAGGAATTCGGAGGAACTTCCGTAGGAATTCCCGGAGGAACTTCCGTAGGAATTCTGGAGGAACTTCCGGAGGAATTCCCGGAACTTCCGTAGGAATTCCGGAGGAACTTCCGTAGGAATTCCCGGAGGAACTTCCGTAGGAATTCCGGAGGAACTTCCAGGAATTCCCGGAGGAACTTCCGTAGGAATTCCCGGAGGAACTTCCGTAGGAATTCGGAGGAACTTCCGTAGGAATTCCGGAGGAACTTCCGTAGGAATTCCGGAGGAACTTCCAGGAATTCGGAGGAACTTCCGTAGGAATTCCGGAGGAACTTCCGTAGGAATTCTGGAGGAACTTCCGTAGGAATTCCCGGAGGAACTTCCGTAGGAATTTCCGGAGGAACTTCCGTAGGAATTCCCGGAGGAACTTCCGTAGGAATTCCCGGAGGAACTTCCGTAGGAATTCCCGGAGGAACTTCCGTAGGAAGTCCCGGAGGAACTTCCGTAGAATTCTGGAGGAACTTCCGTAGGAATTCGGAGGAACTCGTAGGAATTTCCGGAGGAACTTCGTAGGAATTCCCGGAGGAACTTCCGTAGGAATTCGGAGGAACTTCCGTAGGAATTCCTGAGGAACTTCCGTAGAATTCCCGGAGGAACTTCCGTAGGAATTCCCGGAGGAACTTCCAGGAATTCCGAGGAACTTCCGTAGGAATTCCGGAGGAACTTCCGTAGGAATTCGGAGGAACTTCCGTAGGAATTCCCGGAGGGAACTTCCAGGAATTCTGGAAGAATTCCGGAGGAACTTCCGTAAATTCCCGGAGGAACTTCCGTAGGAATTCCCGGAGGAACTTCCGTAGGAATTCGGAGGAACTTCCGTAGGAATTCCGGAGGAACTTCCGTAGGAATTCCCGGAGGAACTTCCGTAGAATTCGGAGGAACTTCCAGAATTCCCGGAGGAACTTCCGTAGGAATTCCCGGAGGAACTTCCGTAGGAATTCCGGAGGAACTTCGTAGGAATTCCCGGAGGAACTTTCGTAGAATTCCCAGAGGAACTTCCGTAGGAATTCCCGGAGGAACTTCCGTAAAATTCCCGGAGGAACTTCCGTAGGAATTCGGAGGAACTTCCGTAGGAATTCCCGGAGGAACTTCCGTAGGAATTCCCGGAGGAACTTCCGTAGGAATTCCCGGAGGAACTTCCGTAGGAATTCCGGAGGAACTTCCGTAGGAATTCCGGAGGAACTTCCGTAGGAATTCCCGGAGGAACTTCCGTAGGAATTCTGGAGGAACTTCCGTAGGAATTCCCGGAGGAACTTCCGTAGGAATTCGGAGGAACTTCCGTAGATTCCGGAGGAACTTCCGTAGGAATTCGGAGGAACTTCCGTAGGAATTCGGAGGAACTTCCGTAGGAATTCCCGGAGGAACTTCCGTAGGAATTCCCGGAGGAACTTCGTAGAATTCCCGGAGGAACTTCCGTAGGAATTCCCGGAGGAACTTCCGTAGGAATTCCGGAGGAACTTCCAGGAATTCCCGGAGGAACTTCCGTAGGAATTCCGGAGGAACTTCCGTAGGAATTCGGAGGAACTTCCGTAGGAATTCGGAGGAACTTCCGTAGGAATTCGGAGGAACTTCCGTAGGAATTCGGAGGAACTTCCGTAGAATTCCGGAGGAACTTCCGTAGGAATTCCCGGGGGAACTTCCATAGGAATTCCCGGGGGAACTTCCGTAGGAATTCCCGGGGGAACTTCCGTAGGAATTCCCGGGGGAACTTCCGTAGGAATTCCCGGGGGAACTTCCGTAGGAATTCCCGGGGGAACTTCCGTAGGAATTCCCGGGGGAACTTCTGTAGGAATTCCTGGGGGAACTTCCGTAGGAATTCCCGGGGGAACTTCCGTAGGAATTCCCGGGGGAACTTCCGTAGGAATTCCCGGGGGAACTTCCGTAGGAATTCCCGGAGGAACTTCCGTAGGAATTCGGAGGAACTTCCGTAGGAATTCCCGGAGGAACTTCCGTAGGAATTCGGAGGAACTTTAGTAGGAATTCCCGGAGGAACTTCTGTAGGAATTCCCGGAGGAACTTCCGTAGGAATTCCCGGAGGAACTTCCGTAGGAATTCCCGGAGGAACTTCCGTAGGAATTCCCGGAGGAACTTCCGTAGGAATTCCCGGAGGAACTTCCGTAGGAATTTCCGGAAGAACTTCCGTAGGAATTCCCGGAGGAACTTCCGTAGGAATTCCCGGAAGAACTTCCGTAGGAATTCCCGGAAGAACTTCCGTAGGAATTCCCGGAAGAACTTCCGTAGGAATTCCCGGAGGAACTTCCGTAGGAATTCCCGGAGGAACTTCCGTAGGAATTCCCGGAGGAACTTCCGTAGGAATTCGGAGGAACTTCCGTAGGAATTCCGGAGGAACTTCCGTAGGAATTCCCGGAGGAACTTCCGTAGAATTCCCGGAGGAACTTCCGTAGGAATTCGGAGGAACTTCCGTAGGAGATTCCCGGAGGAACTTCCGTAGGAATTCCCGGAGGAACTTCCGTAGGAATTCCCGGAGGAACTTCCGTAGGAATTCGGAGGAACTTCCGTAGAATTCCCGGAGGAACTTCGTGGAATTCGGAGGAACTTCCGTAGGAATTCGGAGGAACTTCCGTAGGAATTCCCGGAGGAACTTCCGTAGGAATTCCGGAGGAACTTCCGTAGGAATTCCCGGAGGAACTTCCGTAGAATTCCCAGAACTTCCGTAGGAATTCGGAAGAACTTCCGTAGGAATTCCCGGGGGAACTTCTGTAGGAATTCCCGGGGGAACTTCCGTAGGAATTCCCGGGGGAACTTCCGTAGGAATTCCCGGGGGAACTTCGGTGGGAATTCCCGGAGAGACTTCCTAAGGAATTCCCGGGGGAACTTCCGGAGGAACTTCCAGGAATTCGGAGGAACTTCCGTAGGAATTCCCGGAGGAACTTCCGGAGGAATTCGGAGGAACTTCCGAAGGAATTCCTGGAAGAACTTCCGTAGGAATTCGGAGGAACTTCCGTAGGAATTCCCGGAGGAACTTCCGTAGGAATTCGGAGGAACTTCCATAGAATTCCTAGAGGAACTTCCGTAGGAATTCCCGGAGGAACTTCCGTAGGAATTCCCGGAGGAACTTCCGTAGGAATTCCCGGAGGAACTTCCGTAGGAATTCCCGGAGGAACTTCCGTAGGAATTCCCGGAGGAACTTCCGTAGGAATTCCCGGAGGAACTTCCCTAGAAACTTCCGCAGGAATTCCCAGAGGAACTTTCGTAGGAATTCCGGAGGAACTTCCGTAGAATTCCCGGAGGAACTTCCGTAGGAATTCCGGAGGAACTTCCGTAGGAATTTCCGGAGGAACTTCCGTAGGAATTCGGAGGAACTTCCGTAGGAATTCCCGGAAGAACTTCCGTAGGAATTCCGGAAGAACTTCCGTAGGAATTCCCGGAGGAACTTCCGTAGGAATTCCGGAGGAACTTCCGTAGGAATTCGGAGGAACTTCCGTAGGAATTCGGAGGAACTTCCGTAGGAATTCCCGGAGGAACTTCCGTAGGAATTCCCGGAGGAACTTCCGTAGGAATTCCGGAGGAACTTCCGTAGGAATTCCCGGAGGAACTTCCGTAGGAATTCGGAGGAACTTCCGTAGGAATTCCGGAGGAACTTCCGTAGGAATTCGGAGGAACTTCCGTAGGAATTCGGAGGAACTTCCGTAGGAATTCCCGGAGGAACTTCCGTAGGAATTCCCGGAGGAACTTCCGTAGGAATTCGGAGGAACTTCCGTAGAATTCCCGGAGGAACTTCCGTAGGAATTCCGGAGGAACTTCCGTAGGAATTCCCGGAGGAACTTCCGTAGGAATTCCCGGAGGAACTTCCGTAGGAATTCCCGGAGGAACTTCCAGGAATTCCCGGAGGAACTTCCGTAGAATTCGGAGGAACTTCGTAGGAATTCCCGGAGGAACTTCCGTAGGAATTTCCGGAGGAACTTCCGTGAGGAATTTCCGGGGGGACTTCCGGAGGAATTCCCGGGGGGACTTCCGTAGGAATTCCCGGGGGGACTTCCGGAGGAATTCCCGGGGGGACTTCCGTAGGAATTCCCGGGGGGACTTCCGTAGGAATTCCCGGGGGGACTTCCGTAGGAATTCCCGGGGGGACTTCGAATCCCCGGCCGAACTTCCGTAGGAATTCCCGGAGGAACTTCCGTAGGAATTCCCGGAGGAACTTCCGTAGGAATTCCCGGAGGAACTTCCGGAGGAATTCCCGGAGGAACTTCCGGAGGAATTCCCGGAGGAACTTCCGAAGGAATTCCTGGAAGAACTTCCGATGGAATTTATCTTATTTGTCTTATTTGTCCTATTTGTCTTATTTGTCTTATTTGCTTTATTTGTCTTATTTGTTTAATTTAACTTATTTGTTTGATTTGTCTTATTTGTCTTATTTGTCTTATTTATTTTCAATTGTTTATCTCATCTCATTCCTATATTTGATTTCAATTTATATATTTGGTATCCTCGTGTTCACAAATAGGAATACGCTTTTTTCTAGTGTCACGCTAGATACAAAGTTGACGGACTTTCTTTCGCTCTCATCGCTCCTTTCCTGCCGTGCGCCACAAGAAAATATGTTGTTGGCTGCTCTCCCGAAATGGTAACTTTTGTATGGAATTTAAAAAACTTGGTTGAAGTAAAAAGAGCTTCCTGCAAAATTTATTGCGGTGACATATACTTTTTATTACATCAAAATGATCGTTGGAAAAATTCAAAACTTTTGTCAGTTGGGTTTTGCAAAATTCGGTTCCTTTGTGCCTCAAATCATCGGAGAGAGGTACTGAGAAGCGAAAATTTCAGTTGTACAATAGCTCAGTATTGAGACATTCATTCAAATTTGGGAAATAGTAGGTCCATGAAATTTTGTAGGAACATTCCTTGATAAATTTCAAAGAGATTGTCAGTTGGGATAAGCGAAATTCGTTCCCAATTCCGAGTTATAGACATTTTAGTACGAAAATAGCGCTCTGCCGCGAGAGAGCTTCCCTCAGACCTTAAGGTGCAGAACAGCAATCCGGTTGGTTTTCCAAGAAGTCAAAACCATTATTTGAATAAATTTTGGGACTGTGGGGTAAAAGTACGCAGGAATGGGTGGGGCATAAGTACGCATGTGAATCTTCAAGTTCTGATGTCAAAACCATCTAAAGATCCACAACAAAGAAAAAAGAGACAGAAATCGAAAATTATCACAAGTTTCAAGGATAAGTTGAAGTAATTTGGTGTTAGAAGGACTTAGCGAACAAAGCACTGAAGCGAAATAATGAAATTGTATTAGGACTTGTACACCTAAACATAGTATGAAAACACAATTTCATCTAAATGATAATTTCATTTAATCAAAAGAAACATTCATAAATTACGCAACGCTTAGCAGGGAGGGATTGCGAGATGTATGACGATCCATATAGTTTTTAAAGGATTCATACAAAAAGTGTAAGATAGGGGGAGGGGTGATGAAATAGCCAAATTTAACGTTACGTGATTGGTGGACTTTCTTTAAGAAAAATTCCATTGTTTACGCTACGCGAAACCTGATATATTTTTACCTCTGTAGTTTTTTGTATATAGAAAAAATGGTTTTTCGTATGAAATTGCACATTTCAAGGACCCCCTCCTCCTCTAAGAGTTACGTAATCTTTAAACATTCCCTAATAAATGTTCATTAAACATCACTTAAATGTTATTAATTTATTTGTACTAATATATAAGTTAACGAACAGGGCACACGGACTCCAACACCCTTTCCCACGGGACGAAGCTGCAGACGATAGCAGTAACGGAACACGACACCACGACACCATATGGATGCATCGTGAAGCACCCAGACAGCTGACGCAGCACGGACAGCAACGACGACCAACGGACTTCGGACCCCGATCACCTGATCTGGGCCACAGGGCAAATTGCTGAGTAGGTTTTTCAGGTTTGATAGGTTTCTTTAAATTGAATTCAGGAAAATAAAGTCAGTCTTATCGTAACCTTTTTTAAAAACGGTCTTTCATTGAGAAAGCCCTTAATTTATACCTAAAGCACATGATTGGATAAATGCTCTCTTACCCCACCCGATGCGCACTCTTACCCCATCGTTGGGATAAGAGTGCGTTTTTCACTTGTCTTGCAATAATGGTTCTACTAAAACGAATCTCACTAATTACAATATTTTTTCCGCTGGGTAACATATAGAAAGAGTACACCCAGGTTTTTTTTACGCGTTTGGAATTCATTAATATCGCGATAAACCTAAACTTTCACAGCTTTTTAATACTCCCTGAATTTTCTTTGATTTTTTGTGAATTTTTTCGTGGAGTTAACTCATTGTTTCATTGACGCTGAAGGTCTTAAACGACTAAAACCAAACCGTTTAAAAAAAATCTGAGTGTATATGAATCATAGACATTGATTTGATATGCATAAGCTTGCTTCATGGCACGGCAAATGCTGGGTAAAGCGTACCATTTGTACTTCGCGTACCTGAAGGAATAAAATAGACCCCATCTCGCGGTCCTTAGCCTCTTACCCAGCAACTCCTATCCCTACCTCCCCGCGGTGCTGGCCGGGATACGAGCAACCTTAGGGAAGATCGGGTAACCAACCCCGGTGGGAACTATGGTCGTATGCTGACAGGGAAGGGAGGGTTTGCTCCTTTCCGGAGGTGCAAATCTTATTGAGCGTCTGTTCTCCATGTCAGGATCAGCGTCTGTTCTCCATGTTAGGGGCGGCTGATCATCGTCCGAGTGCCAGCGAGGGACTCTAAGTGAAACTGTGCACCATGGCCCACCGGAAATAAGAAGGAATGGTCCTTCGGAAATTTATGGGGGTTGGTGTCAGGCCCTGTAAACCAGTCTTTAAAAAAATCACGCATCGAACAATCAACAAGAGAGTACGGACCGGAGCCATCGGTGAAGACCATAGCGACAAAAAGTGACTATAGCGATTGGAAACTCGGTTCGTGGAACTGCAAATCCCTCAACTACATCGGGAGCATACGCATACTCGCCGATGTGCTCAAGGACCGTGGATTCGACATCGTAGCGCTGCAGGAGGTTTGTTGGAAGGGATCAATGGTGCGAACGTTTAGAGGTAATCATACCATCTATCAGAGCTGCGGCAACACACACGAGCTGGGAACAGCTTTCATAGTGATGGGCGATATGCAAAGGCGCGTGATCGGATGGTGGCCGATCAATGAAAGAATGTGCAAGTTGAGGATCAAAGGCCGGTTCTTCAACTTCAGCATAATCAACGTCCATAGCCCACACTCCGGAAGCACTGATGATGATAAGGACGCATTCTACGCGCAGCTGGAACGTGAGTACGACAGCTGCCCAAGCCACGACGTCAAAATCATCATAGGAGATTTGAACGCTCAGGTTGGCCAAGAGGAGGAGTTTAGACCGACTATTGGAAAGTTCAGCGCTCACCGGCTGACGAACGAAAACGGCCTACAACTAATTGATTTCGCCGCCTCCAAGAATATGGCCATTCGCAGCACCTACTTCCAACACAGCCTCCCGTATCGGTACACCTGGAGATCACCACTGCAGACAGAATCACAAATCGACCACGTTCTGATTGATGGACGGCACTTCTCCGACATTATCGACGTCAGGACATATCGTGGCGCTAACATCGACTCTGACCACTATCTGGTGATGGTTAAACTGCGCCCAAAACTATCCGTCATCAACAATGTTCGGTACCGACGACCGCCGCGGTACGACCTAGAGCGACTGAAGCAACCTGATGTCGCCACTGCATACGCGCAGCATCTTGAGGCAGCGTTGCCGGAAGAGGGTGAGCTCGATGGGGCCCCTCTTGAGGACTGCTGGAATACAGTCAAAGCAGCCATTAACGACGCAGCGGAGAACAACGTCGGGTATATGGGTCGAAGTCGACGGAACGATTGGTTCGACGAAGAGTGCAGACAGATTCTGGAGGAGAAGGATGCAGCGCGGGCGGTCGCGCTGCAGCAAGGTACCCGGCAGAACGTGGAACGTTATCGACGGAAGCGGAGACAGCAGACCCGCCTTTTTCAGGAGAAGAAACGCCGCCTGGAAGAAGCGGAGTGCGAGGAGATGGAACAGCTGTGCCGTTCTCAAGATACACGCAAGTTCTATCAGAAGCTCAACGCATCCCGCAAAGGCTTCGTGCCGCGAGCCGAAATGTGCCGGGATAAGGATGGGAGCATCTTGACGGACGAACGTGTGGTGATCGAAAGGTGGAAGCAGCACTACGAGGAACATCTGAATGGCGCTGAGAGTACAGGCAGTGAAAGTCAAGGCAGCGGAGGAGATGACTACGTCAGTTCAGCGGACGATGGAAGCCAACCAGCCCCCACCTTGAGGGAAGTTAAGGATGCCATTCAACAGCTAAAGACCAATAAAGCAGCTGGTAAGGATGGTATCGGAGCTGAGCTCATCAAGATGGGCCCGGAAAAGCTGGCCACTTGCCTGCACAAACTGATAGTCAGAATCTGGGAAACCGAACAGCTACCGGAGGAGTGGAAGGAAGGGGTTATATGCCCCATCTACAAGAAAGGCGACAAACTGGAGTGTGAGAACTTTCGAGCGATCACCATCCTTAATGCCGCCTACAAAGTGATATCCCAGATCATCTTCCGTCGTCTGTCACCATTAGTGAACGAGTTCGTGGGAAGTTATCAAGCCGGCTTCGTTGACGGCCGCTCGACAACGGACCAGATCTTTACTGTACGGCAAATCCTTCAAAAATGCCGTGAATACCAGGTCCCAACGCACCATCTGTTCGTTGATTTCAAGGCGGCATACGACAGTATAGACCGCGTAGAGCTATGGAAAATTATGGACGAGAACAGCTTCCCTGGGAAGCTTACCAGACTGATCAAAGCAACGGTGGATGGTGTGCAAAACTGTGTGAAAATTTCGGGCGAACACTCCAGTTCGTTCGAATCGCGCCGGGGACTAAGACAAGGTGACGGACTTTCGTGCCTGTTGTTCAACATTGCGCTAGAAGGTGTCATGCGGAGAGCCGGGCGTAACAGCCGGGGTACGATTTTCAACAGATCCAGTCAATTTATTTGCTTCGCGGATGACATGGACATTGTCGGCCGAACATTTGCAAAGGTGGCAGAACTGTACACCCGCCTGAAACGTGAAGCAACAAAAGTTGGACTGGTGGTGAATGCGTCAAAGACAAAGTACATGCTTGTGGGCGGAACCGAGCGCGACAGGGCCCGCCTGGGAAGCAGTGTTACGATAGACGGGGATACCTTCGAGGTGGTCGAGGAATTCGTCTACCTCGGATCCTTGCTAACGGCTGACAACAACGTTAGTCGTGAAATACGAAGGCGCATCATCTGTGGAAGTCGGGCCTACTACGGGCTCCAGAAGAAACTGCGGTCGAAAAGATTCGCCACCGCACCAAATGTGTCATGTACAAGACGTTAATAAGACCGGTAGTCCTCTACGGACATGAAACATGGACAATGCTCGAGGAGGACTTGCAAGCACTCGGAGTATTCGAGAGACGGGTGCTTAGGACCATCTTTGGCGGTGTGCAAGAAGACGGTGTGTGGCGGCGAAGAATGAACCATGAGCTCGCCCAACTCTACGGCGAACCCAGTATCCAGAAGGTAGCTAAAGCCCGAAGGGTACGATGGGCAGGACATGTTGCAAGAATGCCGGACAGCAACCCTGCAAAGATGGTGTTCGCTTCCGATCCGGCAGGTACGAGACGGCGTGGAGCGCAGCGAGCGAGATGGGCAGACCAGGTGCAGAACGACTTGGCGAGCGTGGGGCGTATCCGAGGATGGAGAGATGCGGCCTCGAACCGTGTATTGTGGCGTCAAATTGTTGATTCAGTGTTATCTGTTTAGATGTTAACTAAATAAATGAAATGAAGTAGCGAACTGGTACCAAATAGTTTTTTCGTGAAAAGTTCCTACTTTTGAGAAATCACGCCTTAGATGCCTTTCGCCATACAAATTTCTGGTGGTTAACTCATGCTGGCTATTTGCGCATATACGATAGCGCCTGGATGTGGCAGCGGCGGGTAGAAAATCAGCCACTGCCAATAATTCATTGTTTACGTAACAGTTGTACTGAAAAACGTACATTAAGGACTATTTTAAGTTGATTCAAAACAATAGTGGAACACGACGGAACAAAACAAAACATTGTGCATTCGGTAGCTTAAAAGCGAATCTTTTAGATGGTGGCTGTTTGGCATGCCGCCTCTTGCCGCTTTTCATGGTGTGTTGATGTGAAAATTGACTATTTTTTCTAAAGATTCCTTAATAACTTTGACAGGTTTCAAGATAGATCAAAGTAGTCTTCTAGACAAACATGTTTTTTGTCATTATGCACAACTTTCTAGAATAAACCATAGTGCTAAAATCATTTCCAAAAAAGTTATGCTCAAAATATGATTTTCGGGGGTCTTTCATACAAAACGTGCTCTAATTCCTTACAAAACCGTTTGTCCAATATTGTGTCTTCAGAAAAGATGTTCCAATTCACATTCTTTATAACATTGCAGAGAACAACCACTGCTTTTGTACATCTGCGTAAATTTTTTATTCCATACCGCCCTTCAAAGTGGATAGATCATTGATATTTTCTTATTAAAAGAAAGCCCAAGAAATATCCTTCAACTCTTCTGAAGACATCATGACTCTAAAATGTAGTTTTCAGGTCGAAAACTAAAAAACGCACGTTTTGGGGGCTCCTGAACCAGTGTGCGCGGCCCTGGGACCATGCCACCATGCCGAGAAAAGCTCTGCCGAGAAATGGCAGACGCCCGGTATACTGATGGAGTCCTGAGATTGCGGCCCTTCAATCAACCTGTCTAAAAGCTAAACGAAGGATGCAGCGTGCCCGCACCGAGGATGAAAGAGCGGATCGCCGTAAAGTGTTTCGAGCTGCGAAACTGGCCTCTAACAAGGCAATCAAGAGCAGTAAGACAGCGTGTTTCGACAACCTATGTGGAGGAGCCAACGCGAATCCGTGGGGTGACGCCTACAGGATAGTGATGGGCAAGACCAAAGGTAGCGCTTCACCCCCCGAATGGTCTCGGATAGGTTGGCGAAGGTTATCGAGGTACTCTTCCCGTTCCGAGCTATACGGTCCTGGCCTCCTGCACCGCAAGGCAATATGGGTGTGGCCGAAATGGTGGCTTCGGTGACGAACTGCGAGTTACTCGCGTTGGCCAAATTCCTGGTAACGAACAAAACTCCAGGGCCTGATGGAGTTCCGAACAGCACTCTTAAGGCAGCAATCATAGCGAACTCGAACATGTGCAGGCTAGCTATGTAGTGATGCCTTGATGAGTGTAGATTCCCCGAAAAATAGAAAAGCGGTGGTAAAGACCGCCGATATAGCGATCCAACAAAAAAGGCGAGGTATTCGATACTGTGCGTTGGTGACACTTGATGTGAAGAACGCATTCAACAGCGCAATCTGGGATACCATCGCGCTCTCGTTACATCGGCTTAGCCTTCCGGTGGGCCTGTACCGGATTTTGGAATGCTATTTCCAGAATCGTGTACTATTCTACTGCCCATAAATTCATAACAGTCCCATGTTTGCTTGATTTCCTATCTATCTGTTATGAATTTATGGGCAGTATACGAGACCGATGCCGGTCAGACAAGCGTTCCTATTACCGCAGGAGTTCTGCAAGGTTCAATACTGGGCCCGGTATTATGGAATCTTATGTATGACGGGGCTCTGAGGCTAAAGTTCCTGGTGTTAAGATCACCGACAAACCGACGGGCCTCTCTGATTCCAAAATTGGCAAAAAAATTACAATCGTTTTACTCCGAGTGTAGTAACTCGTTCTGTCATTACTGACATTAACGTTCATTTTGATAGAAAAAGCCAAGAAAAAGAAAAAGCCAAATGCGCGCAATCCACCAGCTGGTCGACGTAAACATTATATGCACGTTTCAAACAATCTACACAGCTATGAAGATAAAAATAACCAAGTAATAGAAAATCTTTTTCGATGCTTAAATCGACATTTAAGTCTTTACGATCATTAACACATTTTTAAAAGTCGAATGTTTTTCATTTGGCTAACAAATCCTATCATAAAACTCTTGATATTTATAATATCGAATATTGATTATTATGTGGAAGCTGATGAAATAAATTAAAGAGTGCATGACCAAGTTTGCCGGCACATTTGTGCGAGCTGTTGTGTAAACCATCGCACAGATGGAGCTAGGTAATGAAAGGAGAGTAATTGCCAAGAAATTTGAAGAACTGTATATGGGAAGGCACGTCGGTTTGTCGGTGTTAAGATCCTCGGCTTCGCCGATGACGTAACCTTGGAGGTAAACGGGGAGTCATACAGGAAATATTAATACCCTAATATTGATGTGCAATTTTTCAGAAATTCATCAGAGCTACATTCGCAACGCATTTATCAATTGAAAACCAAGACCAATGTTCAACCTTCTCCCACTCCCTCGACATCGACCAGTCGATGTTCAACCGAAAATTTTTAATCCAGTCAATGTTCAACTGAAATTTTTCTGAATTTGTTTTGTATCTTACCGAGATTTTTGGTGGTTCCATCGAACCAAGTATCAGTAGAGCGTTCTTTCAGTGCTCTTGGATTGATACTGATCGGATAAAGATGAGCGAAGACACGCTAGAGAAGAATGTTCATCAATCAAATATTAAGAACACAAATAAATATACACTAAATTAATGGTTTTGTGTGTGTTACTTCTACGTGAAGTTGAACGATTTACAATGATATGGAAATTCTAATATCATCTTCCAAACAATTCTGTACTTTCGCCTCTAATTCTATCATGAACATGTACGTCTGAGTTTGGAAGATGATATTAGCATTTCCATATCATAATAAATAAACAGTTAGCAACACATTCAGCAAATTAAATTAATTGACGATCTCTTTGTGTGCAGAGAGAAACTAATTTGTGCCATGTGGCAACAGCAATATAGAGTCTGTGTCTGGGAAACGTTTCTATTTACAATTTAAATGCCTATATTCACTATAAACCGATTACGCCTAAATTACTACCATTACCAGAACTTTAGCTGCAGCAGTGCTGTTGCCATTGACGAAACATCTTTTGCTGGCAAGGTTTCGCTGGGAACTGAATACCAACAAAGAATTAATACGTTTTGACAGAGAACTGCGGCGATAATCTTTCTTCGTGGTTTATTACCTCAATTTTGTGAACTCGTTCGTATTGTTAATATGACTAATAAATACACTTTTCCCAATCAGTTAGTATCCATTACTTTGTCCGACTTTTTTTTTTATAAAACAACAAGGGATTGCGGGATTTGGTTTAGCGTGCAGTCATTGAACTAGATTAAAACAACAAGTTGTGCTAATTTTTGTTTTCAACTAGCAGACCCGACGAACTTCGTTTCGCCTAAAATTGATTTATTCTCTGATTAGTTCTCGAGTTATGCAGAAATTTCTGGTTCATTCGTATGGGACCACCCCTTTCCAGAAGTGAGAGGGGTTTAAGCCACCACAGAAACATATCTTTCCTTCCAAAACCCCCACATGCCAGATTTGGTTCCATTTATGTACTTGATTAATTCTCGAGTTATGATAAAAGTGGTGTTTCATTTGTATGGAATCCCCCCTTTTCAAAGAGAGGAGGGGTCTCGAACTATCTTAAGAACCTTCCCCGGCCCCAAAAACTTCTGCATACATATTTTTATGCCGATCGGTTCAGTAGGTTCTATAAGGGTTCGACAGACAGAGATTCATTTTTATGTTTATAGAAGAAGAAGACTAGCCGAACCTGGCCGATCTTGCTCGGGTTTTTATCTCTTTAAGGTTCCCCCAACCACACGCGACGCGATTCTATCGCTTGGCGACAGCGATTCTGTCGCCGTTAATATGGAAGCGTAAATAGAACATTTGCCTGCAGCGACCCAACGACAGAATCGCGGCGACTACTTGTCGGCGTCGCGGCGATGAAATTGTTTAGGTCTGGGAAGCCTTTATTTCTTATTGGAGCTTGAGTAAGGTACGTTCCTTCCTCAAACGGGCGCCAAACCTCTCTTCTTTTATTATTAATTCAGTAGAAAACCGAAATAGGCAACAAGCGAAGTTGGATTTTTCTCAAAATTCATACTTTAAACCTAACTTCGAATGTGGTGATCTGTATAGCGCATCACAAAATGAATCTATGACAAAAGGTCGAAAGACAAAAGGTCGAAAGGACAAAAGATCGAAAGACAAAAGGTCGAAAAGACAAAAGGTCGAAAGGACAAAACGTCGAAAGGGACAGAAGGTCGAAAGGACAAAAGGCCGAAAGGACAAAAGGTCGAAAGGTACAGAAGGTCGACCGGGACAAAAGGTCGAAAAGGACAAAAGGTCGATCAAGAACAAGTTGATAGCAAGAAGAATTTAAGAAATGCATTTAACTTCAAGCAGAAATAACACACTCATAATATCAAACAAAGTTGAAGAATGAGCAATTTTCAAAGAAGGAGTTATTACTATGAAACAATATTATGAATATCTAGATAGTTCTGTTAGAGATAAAAAAGATTGTTCATTTAGGAAATAAATAAAACTTGTATTGCGCGAGACAGAGTTGTCCTATATAGTTGGCAAAAAAGTTGCTCTTTTATTTTAAACTATTTTTGGCAACTAAATACAATTCATTCAATGAGTGCAAATAATAGATGAATATCTAGGTTTTCATTGAAAATACACCGGCGTGTAATATACGCTTGTGTATTTGATTTGCGGCGTGCACCATTTTGACAGTCGAAGTGACATTTAGGAAACTCAACATTCATCTATTAATTGTACTCACTGAATGAATTTTATTTAATTGTTAAAAATAGTGAAAAATAAAGGAGCATAGTTTTTGCTAACTGTGTAGTGCAACTTTGGTGCTAGATTGCCTTTCTTCGTTTCAGTTTCTTGTCTATTTCCACCTTTTGTCCCTTTCGACCTTTTGATCCTATTGATCTTTAGTTTCTTTCGACCTTTTGTCCCGTTCGACGTTCTGTCCTTTTCGACCTTTTGTCCCTTTCGACGTTTTGTCCTTTCGACCTTTTGTCCCTTTCGACCTTTTGTCCTTTTCGACCATTTGTCCCTTCGACCTTTTGTCTTTCGACGTTTTGTCTTTCGACCTTTTGTCCTTTCGACCTTTTGTCTTTCGACCTTTTGTCCCTAACCCGGTTTCGTAGTGATGGGCAAGCAGATGAAGCGAGTGATGCGGTGGAAACCCATTAGCGAACGAATCTGTATGTTGAGGATACGGGGCAAATTCTTCAATTACAGCCTAATCAACGTTTACGCACCGACAAACGATAAATCCGACAACGTAAAGGACACGTTTTATGAATGTCTTGATAAAGCCTATGGGGAGTGCCCAAAGCATGACGTGAAAATTGTTATCGGAGACGCGGAGGTCGGTAGAGAGGACTTTTTCCGTCCCATAATCGGTAGGGAGAGCCTTCACTCCGCTACCAATACTGGAAGTATTCCCTTCATGAACCTTCCAGTATGGTTCCACCGACCACCCCGCGCTGCAGAAGGTCACATCGATTTATGAATCAGCGTTCGGTCCTCTGAACGTTGGCACTTGGCTTTCGTTCAGCAGGACTACATTTATACGCATTGAAATCACCTGCTACAACTACTGGTGTAGTATCTGTAATTATGTGGATATATTCGGAACGATAATTTTATGTTCGTCCCTACGTTTCGGCACTGATTAGTCGTGCCGAAACGTAGGGACGAACATAAAATTATCGTTCTGACCGAGCTCTTGGACTCCACAACCGAATATACCAACATAATTACTAGTGTACTACTCTATAGTACATCTAGGAGGACAGTAGCAGGCGGGCAGTGTAGTTCTCCTCCGCGCGGTGCTCGCTGGAAACGATAGCGTATCAACGGCAGTTGAAGGGCTAGGCAGCTAAATGGACTACGACGACGGGAGCGCTGGTTGGCGCATTGAGACTTAGACTGCCAGTTAAGTCTCAATTACGGTTCTGGCAGGCGCGTTGAAGGATGTGTGTTTTGGTATATTGTTATATTGTGTATTGCGAGGGCTAACAGCCGAGTCATTCTACTCCCTTAGTAAAGCCGGGTGAAACCGACTCGAAATGGCCGGTGAGCTAATGGCAAGGCTGCCTTCCGTCCCATAAAACCGTGGCGGGCCTTGTGGCACGCTGTCCAATCCTGCTACCTGGTTGGTGATCAGACAGAAGTAGGCTCAGATGAACTCCCTGACTAACGCCGATCTGGCTCTGAACTCGAGAGTGTCAACCCACGCATGGCCTCCCTGCTTGCTCGCAAGCATAGACAGCCATGAGATCACAGAGGCGACTACTTCAGTAGGATTCGATGGCAGCTGCAAGGGAGACCCATGAGCTTTGTCAAGTACTCCAGTCTCCAGAGGTAAGGGCGCCGTAGGCGCAGCGGCAGATCCCTTCGCAAGAAGGGGTCTAGCGAGGTCTCCTCCCACTAGGGAGGAGAATGGTGATGAGGTAGTAGCTAGTTTACACGGGACTAGCACTACCCCTGCGGGAGGAGTTGACAGCCAGAGCGATGCTCTAAATGGTATCCGATTAGTCGCCAAGCAGCTCGATGAGATCATCGAGTTCATGAGCGGTCGAAACAATATCAGCAAGGATCTGAAACAGAAACTTCTGGTACTTCGACAGTCCGTGGCTCCGTAAAGTGTTATACACGCCTGAGCCTACCAAATAAACTTGGAACTTGGAAAAAAAAATACTTCGACAGTCGGTTCAAGCGGTAAAACGCGAACATGGCACGCTCACCAGGAGGGAGGTTGGAAGCGAGAAGGGGGAGACACGTACTCCGGCAGAACCCTTCTCCTTCCTTGGAGGGAAGGTCTCGACGCAAGAGGTGATTGGCACCACCTCGAGTGTCGGCGAGGGAGGGACTGCGGCGCGCTCCAAACGCGCCCAGCAGCAGTCAGAGGGTCGGTCCGGTAACGTTAAGCGGTGCCTAACCATTACGGACAGCGGTACAGTCGAGCACGATAGGGCGCCCGATCGTAGAGAGAGGGCACCCAATCGGGCGAAACCACGAGGGAAGGGCAACGGTGCGGTCCAGGCTTCTAAACCCCAGGGTGATGGTAGCCACTCTGCGACGGCTGCTCAGCGGACCGAAAATCCCTGTAAGCTCGTTAGCAGAGCCAAGAAGAGGGAAGAAGATCCTCACCCCGCAACTTAGGGACAGAGGTGAGGCCTTGTTGGTCAAGACCGACAAAGAGAGGTACACCGATGTCCTTAAGACCATGCGAGGTGCCGAAAAGCTTTCGACACTAGGTGAGGACGTGCGAAGGCAGACGCACCAAGGCAGGTGAACTGATCTTGGTGCTGAAGCGTGGAGTAAAGGCGAGCGGTACCGCCTATAAGAGGTTGGTCCAGGAGGTCCTGTGGGAGGGAGTGAAAGTGAGGTTCCTGGGCACCGAGGTGACCCTTCGGTGTAAACAGCTGGACGAGGTCACTGAGGCAGAGGACCTCATTACATCGTTAAAGGCGCAGTGCGATATAGGAGTCGAGCGGTCTTCTATTCGTCTTAGAGGTAGGCCCTTAGGCACGCAGGTAGCTTGGTTCAAGTTACCGGTAGCGAACGCCAAAAAGGTCCTGGTGGTCGGGAAACTGAAGGTTAGATGGTCTATATGCCCAGTAAGCGTATTCCAGCCACCTTTAGTCGAAAAGTGTTTTAGGTGCTTCGGATCTGGTCACAAGTCATGGGAGTGCAAGGGGCCGGACTGAAGTAACCTGTGTCGTCGTTGTGGAGAGGAGGGACATTTTGCGAAGGCCTGCGATAAAGCACCAAGGTGCATAACCATGTTATGGGTGGACCGTAACCATGTTATGGGTGGACCTACTTGTGTCTTCGGTGGTGGCAATAAGAAGATGCCGTGCGGGTAGCACAGCTGAATCTTAACCATTGTGCTACTGCCCAGCAGCTGCTGTGGCAGTCAGTCTCTGAGTCAGAGACCGACGTCGCTATTCTTGCAGATCCGTACCGTGTCACTGCCAACAACGGAAACTTGGTCGCGAACAACTCCAAGATGGCGACGATCTGCACAACGGGCCGGTTCCCGGTCCAAGAGATCGTACACACACCTGTCGAAGGTGTTGCCATAGCTAAGATCAACGGGGTGTTCTATTGTAGATGCTATGCCCCACCACGATGGCCAATAGAGCAGTTCACCCGGATGGTCGATATGCTATCGTCTGACCTCGTAGGTCGCTTGGGCGGTGGAGTGGGGAAGCCGCTGCACCAATCAGAGATGTCAAGCTTTGGTAGAAGCTCTAGCAAAGTTGGAGGTCGTGTTAGCCAATGACGGCTCAACTAGCACTTTCCATAGGAATGGGGTGGAGTCGTTCATTGATGTTACGTTCTGTAGCCCCGGCCTAGCCGGGGGACTGAACTACAGGGTCGATGAGGGCTACACCCAGAGCGACCACCTAGCCATCCGCTACGTGATCAGGTGTGGTGTGCATCAACCGAGGTTGAGGAATCCCTGTCAGGTCCGTGGGTGGAAGGCCCAAAGCTTCGACAGCGAAGTTTTCACCGCAGCACTGAAACTGGAGGGTAACACTGACAGTCTTACAGGGGACGCACTGACAGCTGTCCTGTCACGTGCATGCGATGCCTGCATGCAGAGGAGGCCACCACCGAGGAACGGTAGACCTCCAGCATACTGGTGGAGTGTAGCAATCACAGACCTTCGGTCAACCTGCCTTAGAGCTAGGCGAAGGATGCAGAGAGCTCGCTCTGAGCAGCTAAGGAATGAACGCCGCTTAACGTTCAAAGCTGCGAAGTTGGCCCTTAACAAGCCCATCAGTAGTAGTAAAAGAAAGTGTTTGGACAACCTATGCCTGAACGCCAATGCTAATCCTTGGGGCGATGCCTACAGGATAGTAACGGCGAAAAGCAGAGGGGCTGGCGCCTCCCAAACGGTCGCCGGAAAGGTTGAATCACATTATCGAGGTTCTCTTCCCGTCCCATGCCACAAGTCCTTGGCCACCTCCGGCACCGCTGAACGCGAGTGCGGCTGAAGTGGCAGCCGTGACGAACGAAGAGTTGCTTGCGGTGGCCCGAACCCTCGACACGAACAAAGCTCCGGGGCCCGACGGAGTGCCAAACCTCGCTCTGAAGGCAGCGATCATAGCTAACCCAAACATGTTCAGGACAGCCATGCAGAGATGCCTCGACGAGCGCAGTTTCCCCGATAGGTGGAAGAGACAGAAGCTGGTGCTGTAGCCGAAGCCCAGGAAACCACCAGGTGACCCATCGGCGTACAGACCAATCTGCCTACTGGACACCACGGGGAAGTTGCTTGAGAGGATCATCCTCAATAGGCTGACCCCGTACACCGAAGGTACGAACGGCCAGTCAAGCAATCAGTTTGGGTTTCGTAAGGGTAGGTCCACGGTGAATGCTATCAACTCGGTTTCGAAAACTGCGGAAGTAGCGATACAACGCAAGCGGAGGGGAACTCGATACTGTGCGATTGTGACGCTCGACGTCAAAAATGCATTCAACAGCGCAAGCTGGGATGCCATCGCGCTCTCGTTACTCCGGTCGGGCATTCCGGTGGGCCTGTACAACATTTTTGAAAGCTATTTCCACAATCGCGTACTCTTATACGAGTCCGATGAAGGGGAGGGTAGCGCTTCTATCACCGCAGGAGTCCTTCAGGGATCTATCCTGGGCCCGGTGCAATGGAACACTATGTACGACAGTGTTTTAGAACTGAAGTTCCCCCCAGCTGTTAAGATCGTTGGCTTCGCTGACGACATAACGCTGGAGGTTTACGGAGAGTCGATTGATGAGGTGGAACTGACGGCGGCCCACGCGATCGCTATAGTAGAGGAATGGATGAGCTCAAGGCAGCTGGGGCTAGTTCATCATAAAACGGAGTTGGTTGTTGTTAACAACCGTAAGTCGGTACAGGACGCAGTGGTTCGCGTGGGCGACTGTGAGACCATTTCCAAGCGGAAGGTGAAGCTCCTCGGGTGTTGCGATCGACGATAGACTGAACTTCGGCAGTCACGTAGATTACGCCTGCAGGAGAACTTCGTCAGCTAATGCGGCATCATCCAGGGTTATGTCCAATAGCTCGGGGGTGAGCTCCACCAGACTCAGGTTATTAGCTGGGGTTACCGTATCTATCCTTAGATACGGCGGCCTAGCTTGGGCATACGGACTCTCCCGTCTGCCCGGACTGCCCAGGGGTCGACGAAACTGCCGAGCACGTACTATGTGAGGAGCGGAATGTTTGAGGTGTGCGGGAGGGACACTACCCCGTATAATCTTATCCAGAGGATGTGTCAAGAAGTTGAAAAGTGGAACGTGGTCTCGGCCGCTACCACTCAGATTGCCAGCATCTTGCAGCGCAATTGGCGCGCCGAGCAACAGTCGGATAGCGCCGACTAGTGGGTTGCTAGTCTGGAGGGTGAGGTACCAGCTAGTAGTAGAGGAACTAGTGGGTAGCTAGACCCCTCCCAGAAGTAATGCCGCAAGACTGTTCCGGGGAGACTCAGGGTCTGTGAACAGGGTGGTTTTAGCGGGTCGGCGGCAGCTAACCCCGTTCGCCGGTAGCCCGCCGGTGTCTGGATACAGATTCCCTTCTTCTTCTTCTTATTGGCATTACATCCCCACACTGGGACAGAGCCGCCTCGCAGCTTAGTGTTCATTAAGCACTTCCACAGTTATTAACTGCGAGGTTTCTAAGCCAGGTTACCATTTTTGCATTCGTATATCATGAGGCTAACACGATGATACTTTTATGCCCAGGGAAGTCGAGACAATTTCCAATCCGAAAATTGCCTAGACCGGCACCGGGAATCGAACCCAGCCACCCTCAGCATGGTCTTGCTTTGTAGCCGAGCGTCTTACCGCACGGCTAAGGAGGGCCCAGATTCCCACCGTACTGGAAAAAAAGGAGGCCAGTAGCAGCTACAAAAGTAAACTCCGTTTCCCTTTGCTATGTCAGGAGATGATATTATCTCCTGGATGGGGATCGCCCACAAGTCCAGCTTCCCACTATACCGGACTTATCCGCTATCCAGCTGCTGTTTCCAACAGCGATGCGGTATGGATCAGCTTTGCACTCAACAACCGACTGTTGTAGCTACAGTTCAGCTGCCTTGCAGTGGTTTAAGTTTAGCTGTGTTACTTGCATGTCTGGACCCGGCACATCGTTTTCTTGGACATTGTGCCCGTATTTCTGCTACTTTGTTATTTCGTTTATTAGTTTTTCCGCAATTAAAATAGATCGATTTTTTATTGAGTTTTGGAGGTCTTAGTGGTTCTGACGACATTAGAGTTTTTTCGTGTTTTGTGTTGGACGCATAACGATCGTGCGTTTATCGAATTGTCCGGTTCTGCCGTGCGGGCTATTTTTATTTTTTTATTTTCTCTCTTAAATTAATAAGAAAGTGAAACAATTAGTACAAGTTTTTTCGTGTTATGTGTTGAACCCAGAACAATCGCGCGGTTGTCGGAAGTGTCCGGTTCTGATGTTCACGAGTAAATTAATAAAAAGTGATACAATCAGTGCAGGTTTGTTCGTGTTTTGTATTGGACGTAGAGCGATCGGAGATCGCGTCCAGACATATTTTCTTCAGAAAGTAGAACGATCGACCGGTCATATAAATTTTGTTATGCTTTGTGCGGGTGAGTAAATTAATTGGCAAGTAAAAGTTAAGATCACGTCCAGACATGTTTTCTTCAGTAAGCAGAACGATCGGCCGGTCTTTTAAATTTTGTTCTGCTTAGTGCGGTAAGCAGAACGATCGGCCGGTCACCGGAATTTTATTCTGCTTTGTGCGACCTTTAAATAGAATTATTAGTTTTGTTTTCATCGATCAAACTACACGCTATACACGGCATACCGTTTACCAAAACGAACCCTGCCACACTCCCTTCCCCATATATCCAACATCCCAGTGATTTCTCGTGGAAGTGCAGATGACTCGTCGGCTTCTATCAAAGCGAGAATCATGTCAACATTATCCTACCCATTCCTTAATTGACCTGCATTCGGACACGGCCGGCGCTGGTATTGCTTATTTTGAGGTCACCAGTTTTTACACATTGAAGATGATGTTAGTCCCAAACTTCATCTGTTGGTTCTCTGTGTAATTACAGCTGACCTGGCAATAATGAAGTAGCAACCGTGGGCGGTCAATCATGCTCATGCTCATGCTCAAAATAGATCGATTTTTTTTATTATTATGTGAATGCCGTTCAACATATTCCACGTTTCATAGTATTTGAATTCATCTATTTTCTTATTCAACGTTAACCTGCCGGCATGAACGAAAGCCTCTTAATCCTTGATAAATTACTTTCTTTCGCGGTGAGTAATCCTATCGATTCTTCTTGAAACTTCATCCTTATCATCTTCTCTCATCCGACTCAATCTGCGTTATCCTTGCTAAATCGCCCCATCAACTGTTGGCCAAACATCATTCAAACAAGTTAATTGAACTTTATTGCACACTTTCCGTACTTCCGGTGAAATTCGCTGCTCCCCAAAATAAGCGATCAATCAATGGTGGTCGCTCAGTGTGAGGGTGAGAAAAACAACACTCACTCCGAGTCCGCACAAACACAGCACACGCACCGCACACGTTTGGCGACACGTTTTCTTCGCCTTTTACGAGCCTTGTTTCAACACTGACGGAAGCACGGAAGGACAACCAAACCTGCAGCAACAACCATCGAAGCACTCCGTTTGGTTGGAAAACTTTCGAGACAACGACTTCGGACGGAATGGGCCATAAAAATACAAAAGTTGTATGAATTATGTGAACTACGATTGCCGCTTTTCGCATGGCTTGCTACTTGCTTCCTACTACCGCTTGTGCTCGTTCAGTTCATTGGAAAACGTTTACACAACCAGAAGTTTGCTGGACTATTATTTTTCAGTGCACCCACACCTCCCAGCATGGAACGTTTCTTCGAAACGTGGCTCCAGCAACTGCCACTTGCCCGAAAAGTGTTGGAAATCATCTCGTTTTGACTCATGAATATTGCCCATTGAAGAACCAGCCAATATTTGATGAAGTCCGGACCGGAATCCACGGCAGCAGGGTATCATCGTTTGTGCTTGCACAAGATTCGAATTGCTAATTTTCCGGAATGGTTTTATTGTTCCAAGCGACCGAGTGGAAGTTTTTATCGGAAATAAACTCAGGCTCCCCTCCTCGAGAACCTATGGTTTCAGTAATGCGAACGTTAACCCGTTCTCCCGAACAAGTTTGAACAGGTTGGGGGGTAAATTTTCGAAAGCTAATTTAATCTGACAGCTTCAAGTGATCTGCCACTCCCCCTGACAGAGCCACACACACCAGCTCTCGAGTTCCAGTGACAAGTTTTATTAAAAATACTTAAAGGATTAGTACGCCTGACATGTGCACCTCCTCGCCACGACGGTTGTCACTCGTCTTATGTCTACATCGGAGCGAAAGTTCGAGCGCTGCTGGCACTTCTTGAATAACTTATCAACTTTCTCGTTCGTTACTATTTGAGATGCCTTTCTCCACCG
Source organism: Armigeres subalbatus (assembly GCF_024139115.2). Lineage (NCBI taxonomy): Eukaryota > Metazoa > Arthropoda > Insecta > Diptera > Culicidae > Armigeres > Armigeres subalbatus. The sequence continues at coordinate 258,591,376 of NC_085139.1, forward strand.
GAGGTAGGTAGATGTTTGATGATGATGAGACGAAGCGAGGCTTAAATTTCCACTTTGCGAAAATTCCGCATCCCCAGACGCAGGGTGCGAAATCTGCTCATTTGTCAGGATCACTGCCGACAACTGGCATGCCGTGTATATTTTAATTTTGATTAAAACTGTGCCTAATCCCAGCCCTCATTGGCTTCCAACAACAGGACAGGGGTGAGGTCGGTGGCAGTCAGTGATAGCAGTTGCAAACGACAAACGTTTCGCTTTTCGGTTTGAATCTGTTTCGAATTTGTTGTAGTCGTCGTCCAATCTGGTTGCAGGTTGGGACAGAGGAAGATCCTACTTAATCGCCTCAATTATAGGCTCTCCGATCCGACTCCCACTGTTGTGCCTTTGCACTGTAGCACTAAATAAACGGATGTATGTTGTTGTTAAATAGCTTTCCCATCTGCGGCGGGTGATGTGGGGTTCGACGGAAGGTGGCTCGCGTGAAGTGTGCATTTTATTGAATCCAATTATGGCAGTAAACTTCAATTAAATCTCACATTATTTCAGGGGATTTCGGTGGCAACGGAATGCAATCTGTTTCGAACCGGTTACACTGATAGGGTTGAATGAGTGTTACGTGGCGAGTGGGTTCTGGAAAACAGAGGTGTGCACCACCGTGCCACGATTCCGTCGCCGACATGTTTGCATCAGCACGCTGCCGTTCAAAATCCTCTACGTCGCTGATGTATCATTTCCTACCCCGTTGGTGTTGCTTCGCCTTATACTATTGAATATCGTTTTGATATAACTCCAACTTACCACAAGTCTGGATGACTGAAGTGTCTCTGATTTTTTTTTAGCTTAGAATTTCATTCATTTATTCAGCCTACATCTAAACAGATAACACTGAATCAACAATTTGACGCCACAATACACGGTTCGAGGCCGCATCTCTCCATCCTCGAATACGCCCAACGCTCGCCAAGTCGTTTTGCACCTGGTCTGCCCATCTCGCTCGCTGCGCTCCACGCCGTCTCGTACCTGCCGGATCTGAAGCGAACACCATCTTTGTAGGTTTTCTGTCCGGCATTCTTGCAACAAATCCTGCCCATCGTACTATTCCGGCTTTAGCTACCTTCAGGATATTGGGTTCGTCGTAGAGTTGGGCGGACTCGTGGTTCATTCTTCGCCGCCACACACCGTCTTCTTGCACACCGCCAAAAATGGTCCTAAGCACCCGTCTCTCGAATACTCCGAGTGCTTCGCGGTGCCCCCAGAAGCGAATATTATCGTACTTTCGTGAACCTCCATGGTTTTCTCACGAAAAGAAAGCTTAGAGCACCAGGAAAAGGATACGGGTTGTTTTAAAATCTTTCATCGGTGAAATTTTGAATACGCCCTATTTAAAAATTGTATGGCTTTTCCCATATACATACATGTTAGCTCCGAGAAGTAAATATGTAGTGCTTACCTTTTCAATAGTAATTAAATTAACTATTGTTGAAATGCCAGTAGCAATACGAAATCTTCCAAATAAATTAATGTTCTTCGACATTCGGGTAATGTGTCCAGCCCACGTAGGTCTGTCATACATTAAGATTGGTCGAACTAGTCGAATTATAAATCTCATGGAACAACATCGATCACGAAAAGCTTAGTTTGCGTTCTGTGTTTGGAAAGGAAATCCTAATAAAAGATGTGTGTAAATGCCAATTCACTATTGCATTATCACGATAAATTCAACGAATTTTATGGGATAAAAGGGATTCTAAGTAAAGTGTGACATGTAAACATAATAAATTAAAACAAGCAAAAAATATTCGCTTTCTAAATGCAATGCAAATGCAGTAATTGCCTGAGCACAAAGATGTAAAATTGAATGATTATAATAAAAACAAATCACTGGTTACAAAAACCTACACGGACAGATAAATCAACCCAAAACTTGAGTTCAAAATACTTACTGAGAATATCGCAACAAAATTTACTCAAAATTTGGTTAGTTCCATGATAAAACAAGAGCAAGATGCAAGCACCTCACCGGGGTAGTTTGGCCCAACAATCCAGACAACCCGTAGCAAACGACTCAATGCCTATGCAATCTTTACACGGTAAGTTTAGCAAGTTATTCCATCCAAATTACTTACTTGATTTTAAGAACATTTCACTTAAATGAGAAGATCCACTTATTCTCCCAAAATGGGTAAATTTTCCAGCAGAAGGAAAGTGATAGCAAACAAAAGTACCTATTAATGAGTAAACAAGTTTCTCCGTGTATTGAAATAAGCCATATTTCAAATATCAAGTAATTTGGATGGAATGCAGCTGAGGTATAAACGCCAAAAATAAGGATAATGATGTCTTTTCGCTATTGTTCGCTTTTGATCAAATTTTAGAATAATTGACATGCGATATTTTCAGTGTTAAACAATAGAACTTGCTAAGCTTACCGTGTACCGATTACATTGAGTCTTTTGCTAGATTTGTGTAACCAGTGATTTGTAATTTTTCATATCTGTGCTCAGGCTTTGACAATTGCTGATGCATTAGGAAAGCGAATATTTTAGGCTTGTTTTGATTTATTATGTTTACATGTGACAATTTTCTTACAATACCTATTATCCAATAAAATTCGTTGAATTTATCGTGATAATGCAATAGTGAAATGGCATTTGCACACATAATATAAGATGATTTCCTTTCCTAACACAGAACGCAAACTAAGTTTCGGTGCTTTTCGTGATCGATCTTCATGACTATTGGGAACATATCACTTACTCAATATCATAACATGTCTTGACATATGGGTTTATTACCATGAAAACATTGGATTGTCTAATCTGGGGAGAAAACTGTGCAATTAAGTGCAAAAACTTACGCGTCCAGCACTATTGTTCCATGAGATTTATAGTTCGACCAATCTTAATGTATGACAGACCTACGTGGGCTGGACACATTACCCGAATGTCAAAGAACTTTTTTTTTTTTTGGAAGATTTCATATTGCTACTGGCATTTCAACAATAGTTGATTTAATTACTATTGAAAAGGTAAGCACTATATATTTACTTTTTGGAGAGAACATGTATGTATATGGGAAAGCCATACAATTTTAAAATAGGGCGTATTCAAATTTCACCGATGAAAGATTTTAAAACAACCCGTATCCTTTTCCTGGTGCTCTAAGCTTTCTTTTCATGAGAAAACCACGGAGGTTCATGAAAGTGCGATAATATTCGCTTCTGGGGGCACCGTGTGCTTGCAAGTCCTCCTCGAGCATTGTCCATGTTTCACGTCGGTAGAGGACAACCGGTCTTATTAGCGTCTTGTACATGACACATTTGGTGCGCTGGCGAATCTTTTTTGACTGCAGTTTCTTCTGGAGCCCGTAGTAGGCCCGACTTCTACAGATGATGCGCCTTCGTATTTCACGACTAACATTGTTATCAGCCGTTAGCATGGATCTAAGGTAGATGAATTCCTCGACCACCTCGAAGGTATCCCCGTCTATCGTAACACTGCTTACCAGGCGGGCCCTGTCGCGCTCGGTTCCGCCCACAAGCATGTACTTTGTCTTTGAAGCATTCACCACCAGTCCAACTTTTGTTGCTTCACGTTTCAGGTGGGTGTACAGTTCTGCCACCTTTGCAAATGTTCGGCCGACAATGTCCATGTCATCCGCGAAACAAATAAATTGACTGGATCTGTTGAAAATCGTACCCCGGCTGTTACGCCCGGCTCTCCGCATGACACCTTCTAGCGCAATGTTGAACAACAGGCACGAAAGTCCATCACCTTGCCTTAGTCCCCGGCGCGATTCGAACGAACTGGAGTGTTCGCCTGAAATCTTCACACAGTTTTGCGCACCATCCACCGTTGCTTTGATCAGTCTGGTAAGCTTCCCAGGGAAGCTGTTCTCGTTCATAATTTTCCATAGCTCTACGCGGTCTATACTGTCGTATGTCGCCTTGAAATCAACGAACAAATGGTGCGTTGGACCTGGTATTCAAGGCATTTTGAAGGATTTGCCGTACAGTAAAGATCTGGTCCGTTGTCGAGCGGCCGTCAAAAAAACCGGCTTGATAACTTCCCAAGAACTTATTCACTAATGGTGACAGACGACGGAAGATGATCTGGGATATCACTTTGTAGGCGGCATTAAGAATGATGATTGCTCGAAAGTTCTCACACTCCAGCTTGTCGCCTTTCTTGTAGATGGGGCATATAACCCCTTCCTTCCACTCCTCCGGTAGCTGTTCAGTTTCCCATATTCTGACTATCAGTGCAGGCAAGTGGCTAGCTTTTCCGGGGCCATCTTGATGAGCGCAGCTCCGATACCATCCTTACCAGCTGCTTTATTGGTCTTTAGCTGTTGGATGGCATCCTCAACTTCCCTCAAGGTGGGGGCTGGTTGGCTTCCATCGTCCGCTGAACTGACGTAGTCATCTCCTCCGCTGCCTTGACTTTCACTGCCTGTACTCTCAGCGCCATTCAAATGTTCCTCGTAGTGCTGCTTCCAGCTTTCAATCACCACACGTTCGTCTATCAAGATGCTCCCATCCTTATCCCTGCACATTTCGGCTCGCGGCACGAAGCCTTTGCGGGATGCGTTGAGCTTCTGGAAGAACTTGCGTGTTTCTTGAGAACGGCACAGCTGTTCCATCTCCTCGTACTCCGCTTCTTCCAGGCGGCGTTTCTTCTCCTGAAAAAGGCGGGTCTGCTGTCTCCGCTTCCGTCGATAACGTTCCATGTTCTGCCGGGTACCTTGCTGCAGCGCGACCGCCCGCACTGCGTCCTTCTCCTCCAGAATCTGTCTGCACTCTTCCTCGAACCAATAGTTCCGTCAATTTCGTCCCATATACCCAACGTTGTTCTCCGCTGCGTCGTTAATGGCTGCTTTGACTGTATTCCAGCAGTCCTCAAGAGGGGCCCCATCGAGCTCACCCTCTTCCGGTAACGCTGCCTCGAGATTCTGCGCGTAAGTAGCTGCGACATCAGGTTGCTTCAGTCGCTCTAGGTCGTACCGCGGCGGTCGTCGGTACCGAACTCGTGATTCTGCTACCGAAGGGTAACTTTCTATCGTTGCCAAACGATTTGGTTTTGTACTTTGAAGAAAACTCATCTCGGATTGACCTTCCTTCGCATAAAATGGTGGCCCGGAAAAAATCGATTTCATTTCCAATGACTAACAGAAACAAAACCAAATAATTTTGCCAGAAAATTTCACTTTTCGTCGACGACAGCCAAATCTATGAAGATGCCATCTTAGAGGAAAGTTTCTTTTAGTTGCTTTAGTATTTGAAATGGCGCTTTATTAAAAATAAAGGATCTTTTAGAATCGTTTTGTCGTTAAAACGGATAAATTCGAAAACTTAAGCCGATTAGTCTGTTTATCTGGGTGAAGATTTTTCCCAACGATCAATTCCATACCTTGGATATATAGTTTAAGTCCTTGCCACCGGCGCCATAGAAAACGATACATGTACGCTTCCATCGCTGGCGGGAACCGAAAGTTGCAACTTGCAAATTAATATATTTGCGTTTGGTTTCGCGCCACTTCCGATTCTGCATATTTTCCTTTAAGTATTTCGGACATTTTTTAGGATGGTGCCTTCTATGATTGTTATGTCCCCCGCTGAAAACGAGTCGAGTGACTACAGCGGCGATGCGAACGATGAGTCGAGTTAATCCCGTTTCCACGGTTGGAGACTCAAAGCCGCTCAAACTTGGAGCTACTATTCGGCTTCCTGATTCAATTGACCTCCGAGCAGAATGCTCAATGTTAATAAAGAAACACAAATCATGATGACAAATACCATCCACTTCGTGTAGCTACGTGGTCCTACGTCACCTTTGCGTTCAACCCCATTGGGCTGCACCTTTGAGTTTTTAGCATTTTTTTTAGCATGATGACCGTGCATTTCGTAGTTGATACTCCGTGATCGACCAGATAATAATAATTATTTTTATAATGAAAAAATGAAAAACTCCTTGGATTTATTATAGAATATTTTAAAAAGCCTAAAAAATTTGAAATTTTATTGTTGCTTCCTCAATTTATTAATTTCAGGCAAAAATAATCTGAGGGGGGGACATATTTTTTTTAAACAATTGTAACTTCTGTCAAGAGAAAGGAAAAAGTATCAGCATTGAAGAGAGATCAATTTCCACGCTCTTTCGTTATGAAAGCAATCTTTAATTATTTTTTTGGTATGATCATTTATCGAGATTACCATTCCTAGAAGTCCTGGAAAGAACACATTGATCACAAATCTTGTGTATGATCCATGAAGCTTGCTGCATCCTATTTAAATTCTTGAATACTTTTGCTCTTGTGTTCTAATCCTGAAGCTAAGTTTGTACAGCCGTAGGTGCAATCTTTGTGTAATTTGGGAGTCACCCTCAACCAGTTGAAAGTCAGTAGGAAGGTCGCACTGATTGAAAACGAAGAACAATAATTCATTTGTAAATTCCTATAACATACGTTTTGCTCCTCCAGGAGTTCAAATAATTTTCAAAAAATCCGCCAGTAATTCCATTGAACATTATTCCAGGCATACCTTCGGAAAAATCTTTTTAAATTTCTCCAGAAGTTTCTTCTAAAGTTTCTACGCGAAAACCTCTGAAAATTCTTCTTAACACTTTCTCTACAAAATCTTTCAGAAATTCCTTTGGAAATACCTTTTGTAATTCGTTCGGATACTCCTACAGCTTCGTCATAGAATTTTCTAGAGGAAATTCCAAATGAACTAACTTACTAGATACATTTCTGAACAAATGGAATTTTTCGTGTAGCGATTTCTAATAAAATAATTTAGAAAAATTAAGAAAATTATTTTGAGCTTTTTAGTGGAATGTCTTCACTTGTCATGAGGCGAGTTTGTACAATCCCATTTAATTTCACCACTTAAGTGGAGGATTGTACAAACTCATTAATTCCTGCAAATTAAATTTGTTAAATTAATTCCTGTAAAAATTTCAGAAAATATTACTAAATGAGTTTTTGGAGGAATTCCCTAATTAATCCTTAGAAGAATTTCTAAAAAAATTTCCGAAAAAAATTTTTACGGAGCTTACTGAGGTTGTCCTATAGAAATTTCCAAAGGAATTTGGGGAAGATGGTAAAATTAGCTTTAGAAGGTTCCGAAGAAGTTTCTGAATTCATTTGCGAAGGATTTTCTAATCGCGTAAAAGGCGATCTCAGTGTAGTAGCTCTCGGGTTTGTCCCGCACATTCAAAGGTTCCCACCGATAGGAAATGGATATTGAAAAAATAAAAATAATGCAACATTCCTCCAGGGACTACGACTGCAATCCTCGAAGGCATACCGAAGGGAACCTCTAGGGATTGTGAAGGGAATATTCCAGGGAGTCCGAAGGGAATGTTCCAGGAATTCCAGATTCTTCCGGGATGTCGATGGAAATCCTCCAGGGATTCCGACGGGAATGTTTCTAGAATTTGAATGGGAGTGTTCCAAGAATTCCTACGAGAATGTTTCGGAATTCGGAAGGAAATGATTCAGAGAATCCGACGGAAATCTTAAAATCAGAATCTTCAAGAGATTCTGAATGGAATCATCCAGGAATTCCAACGGGAATACTCCAGGAATCCCAATGGGAATGTTCCAAGAGTTCCGACGGGAATGATCCAGAGATTCCGTCGGAAATCTTTCAGGAACTCCTACGTGAATCTTCCAGGGATCTAGTAGGCTATGTTCCAGGGATGGAAAAGCAAATCGCCGAAGGATTCCGAACTAACCTAAAGAGCAATCCCGAAACAAATCGTCGAGGGACTCCGAATTAATTCTCCAGTTATTCCGAAAAGTATCCTCCAACGATTTCGAAATCAATCCTTCAGGGATCGTTGAAGAATTCCGAACCAAATCTTTGAATGATTCCGAAGCAAATCATCGAAGGATTTCGAAGCAAATCGTCGAATGATTCCGAAGTAACTCGTCGTGGGCTCCGAACTAAATTTTCAAGAAATTCCGAAGCAAACTGTCGATGTATTCGACGAGGCGAAATGTGGCAAGCAATCCGTGGAGGGATTTAAAAGCAGATCATAAAGGGTTTCCGAAGCAAAACGTCGATAGGCTCCTTATCAAATCTTCAAGGAATTCCGAAGCAAATCTCCGAATGATTCTAAAACAAATCTTCGAACGATTCCGAAGCAAATCAACGAGAGATTCTGAAACAAATCCTCCATAGATTATGAAGGGTATCCGTATCCCTCACAGATTCCCAAAGGTATTCCTCAATGATTCCAAAAAAAGTCCAGTGTGAATTCCTCTGGAATCCGGTTTGCATACTTCGATGATTCTGAAAGGATTTCTTTAGAGATTCCAAAGTGAATTCTTCTCAGATTCTGATGGGAATTCCTCTCGAATTTTGATGAGAATACTTCTTGGATGCTGATTGAAATTTTTTCTCTGAAACAAGATCATTTCTCGCTTAACTTTACGAAAGGACCTAAATAACATTTTTTTCATGAATTAATTTGAATAGCGCAATCAACAGAACAACATGAAAGCTATTAATTGCAACTTTCGAACCTCCATTTTCCCGATTTTAACATCATTCGCCGCGATCGCGCAAATCCATATGGAGGAGTGCTTTTAGGGGTTAAAAAACTGCACTCCTTTTATAGGGTCGATTGTGCTCCGATGTCAGGCACCTAAGCTGTCGCATATCAGGTGACTATTCGAGGAAAAGACCTCAGTATAGCCTCAATATATCTTCCTCCAAACACCGCGATATCTCGAAGAGATCTCTCGCACATCTGCTCGGTTATGCCCGAGCCTCGGTTGCTCTTGAGAGATTTTAACTCCAACGGAACAGGCTGGGGGCACTGTACGACGATGATATACAACCTCTGCGACGACTTCAATATGTCAATTTTGAATACAGGAGAAGTTACACGAGTGGCTCCTCCAGCAAGAGATAGCCATCTAGATCTTCCCATTTGTTCGAGCTCATTATCGTTGGACTGTACTTGGAAGGTGGTCCAGGATCCCCATAGTGGTGATCATTTGCCGATCGAAGTCTCGATTTCCAATGAACGTAATCTATCTGTTTCTATCGACCGCTCATATGGCCTCACAAAGCACATTGATTAGGGAAAATATGCAGAGTCCATCATTGATGGCGTAGAATCGATAGATGCACTTCCCCCGCGACAAGAGTACGAGTTTCTATCCCAGTTGATCCTTAACAGCGATTTCAGGCACAACGCCGGCCGGTGCCAGGAGCTTCGATTCGTAAGAAACCACACAGTCCGTGGTGGGATGTCGAGTGTACACAACTTTTGTTGAACGTTTATCGCGCAAGACCTCAATGAAAACTCTGTGGATCGTCGGGAGAAGAATGCGCAACCCGCGTCGTCCGTAAACGAAGATCGTGAAAGCTCGTCGCGGTGGATACTTGACTTCGCAAAGAAAGTTTGTCCGTATTCGGTGCCGGTGAAACAAGAGCTACGTGATGCTTTTGCTGACAGGGATGAAATGGATCGCCCCTTTTCGATGATTAAATTCTCGTTTGCTCTCCTTTCATGTAGCGCCTCTCAGACGTCGCGAAGAGGCGCCTATTGAGCTTGTTCAACCAGTTACTGGAGTGCAACATTGCTCCGGATGATTGGAGGCAAGTGAGGTTGGTAGCCATCCAGAAGCCCGGAAAACCCGCCTCGGATTATAATTCGTATCGCCTCACCGCTGTCCTGTCTTCGGAAGCTGTTGGAGAAGATGATTCTCTTCCGGCTAGACGAATGGATTGAATCGAATGGTTTGTTGTCAGATACACAATTTGGTTTCCGCAGGGGTAAGGGAACGAACGACTGTCTTGCGATGCTTCAGAAATTCAGCTTACCTTCGCTAAAAAAAAGAGCAAATGGGCTCAGTGTTTTTGGGCATTAAGGGGGCTTTTGATTCAGTTTGCGTCGATATCTTATCCGACAAACTCCATGCGTGTGGACTTTCACCAATTTTGAACAACTATCTGTACAATTTGTTGTCAGAGAAGCGTATGAGTTTTTCTCATGGTGACTCTGCAATTTCACAAATTAGCTACATGGGTCTCACCCAGGGCTCATGTTTGAGCCCTTTTCTTTGCAATTTCCACGCCAGAGACATTGATGAATGTCTCATGCCGAATTGCTCGTTGAAACAGCTTGCCGATGACTGCGTTGTATTCGTTTCGGGGCCACTCGCACTTCATCTGCAAGGACCATTACAAAATACTCTGGATAATTTGTCCACTAGGGCTACAAAGCTGGGTATCGAATTCTCTCCGGAGAAAACTGAGATGGTTGTCTTTTCAAAAAAACATAAGCCGACAAAGTTCTCGCTCCAACTGATGGGTAAGCCAATCACTCATAGCATGTCTTCTAAATACCTCGGGGTCTGGTTCGACTCAAAATGCAGCTTCGCAAAGCACATTGTGTATTTGTGTGTCCATTCTAACCCCCACTGTCTGGCAGTGATGTTATGGAAGCTGTCTGTATTACATGATTTAACAGTCAGATTTAATCCGGGAGTTAGAAGGTGCTAGCTCTATTGCGGCTCCAGTGACCCATTTCAGACTGCCTGGTATTGCATGAACAGTCCGAGGTCACTTTCACTTACAATAAGCCCCGCCTGTTTATGCTACCATTATCAATTGGATAATAGATCCATAAACAAACTTCCGGATTCTTTATTCCGGCGCGTATTTAGTTTAAAAATCATAATTATGTAAATTATTCCTAAAAATAAAATAGTAGCAAAACCATGATGAAACAATCTCACCAAATTTTATCGCAGATTGCGCCTGACAGTCCTGATTTATAATGCGGTGCATAATAGCTAACATGCGTCACTCGTCAGCCGAAGTGGATGGATGTTCCTCGGCAATAGTTACATGTTTCCCTAAACAGCATACCACTATCACCCACGCACATTCCTTAGGTCTATTTTTGTATATGATTTCACGAAACGGAACATCTAATTATTATAATTCAAACTATTGTAGTAATTACAGATCATTATGCAAATCGGCTTTCGTTTTTTTTAATCGTTTCTGAAAGCCGAAACGTTAAAAAACGTGCAGCGAAAAAAAATGGCATTCTTCACGCGCGGCACTCTGCGATCTACCAATCCTTCGCAAAGCACATTGTGTATCTGACACAAAAATGCAAGAAACGAATCAATTTCATGCGAACAATCACGGGAACATGGTGGGGTACGCACCCCGAAGATCTTATCACGTTGTACCGAACAACCATTCTGTCGGTCCTCGAATACGGTAGTTTCTGTTTTCAGTCCGCGGCTAAAACACACATGTTGAAGCTTCAACGGATTCAGTACCGCTGTCTTCGTATCGCGTTAGGTTGTATGAATTCGACTCATACGATGAGCCTGGAAGTACTTGCAGGAGTACTGCCTCTGACCGATCGTTTCGCGGAATTATCGCTCCGGTTCCTCATCCGTTGTGAGGTTCTCAATTCATTGATCATTGACAACTTCGAGAAGCTGCTCGAACAAAACCCTCAGTCTTGATTCATGAGTATTTACCACTGGTATATGACGCTGGAGGTAAGCCCATCTTCGTTTGACACTAAGCGTGCTAATTTCGTAGACTCTTACAGTTCCTCTGTTACTTTTGATCTGTCCATGAAACAGGAGGTTCATGGAATACCAGACTTCCTTCGTGCGGAGGTCATACCTCCATTATTTATAAGCAAATACGGGCATGCCAGCGACGAAAAAGCTTTTTTTACAGACGGGTCAAAAATGGATGACTCCACTGGTTTTGGTGTTTTTAACGTTTTTCATAGCGCCTACTTTAAGCTGAAAGAGCCTAGTTCCGTGTATACCGCTGAGCTAGCAGCTGTACACTATTCACTTGAGCATATTGCATCCTTACCTCCTGACCACTTCTTTATCTTCACCGACAGTCTAAGTACCCTGGAGGCCGTCAATGAAACCTGAAAAGTACTCGGCGTATCATCTAATCGGGCTACAGAAAGCTTTGAGTGCTTTATCAAAACGGTCATTCACAATCACCATGGCTTGGGTTCTTATCATTGCTCGATCCCGGGAAATGAGAAGGCGGACTAAGGTGGGCGCCTTGGAAGGTGATATTTACGATCGGCAAATCACCTTCGATGATTTTTTCTCATTCGTTCATCAGGAAACCTTGGTCAGCCGGCAGCATGGACAAATGGGGAGTTGGGTAGATGGCTATATTCAATTCGCTCGCAGGTGTCGAAGCGTCCATGGTTCAAAAAATTTAACATGGGACGAGACTTCATTCGATGTTCAATCATTACACTTTAAACGCACATCTTTTCAGAGTGGGGCTTTCGGAAAGCAATCTCTGTGTTTGCGGCGAGGATTATCTGGACATTGATGATGTCGTGTGGGCGTGCGAGGAGAATCGAGGCCCCAGATCTGCATTAACTGAACATCTCCGGGTCCGAGGAAAACAACCAAAGCCTATTAGAGAAGTGATGGCGGGCCTTGATCTCGAATACATGTCCCTCATCCACCAATTTGTGAAAGTTGCTGATGTAAGATTGTGATGTTAGTGTGTCCATCCCCTTTTATGTCGTGCCCCATATCGAATGTCTTCCTCTTGTTGTCCATTTCAATGTCTGTCGTTAACCCCTTTCGTATGTCTTCCTCTCATTGTTGTCTCCCAAAAAAAATTTTGTCCCGTTACAGATGTGAAACATCGCCAAGAATGTCAACTATGTGAACATCAGCCTCGTAATTGCTTAGCACCCTCAATTCCCTTCCTTTCCTACAATATTATTGTATTCCCTAACCTCGACCAAACCGCGAGTCTTCCAGTTCCCCAAAACTAGCATTATGTATAACATTTAAGAAATGAATTGTTAATCTTGATTTCGGCTCCGTAACGCTTCACGGCAATTGGGCCTCCAAAATAAACGAAAGATTAAAAAAAATCTGTTGTTCAATCTTCAATCAAAACGAAAAATATATTCTGATTTAGACCAAGATAATCATCGTCGAACAATTAATTTTCCAACACTTAAGACAACAATTCTTTCAAAAACGTACTGGGGTTGAAGAAAGGATTAAAAGGATTAAAAGGATTAAAGGATTAAATTAAAGGATTAAAAGATTAAAAAAATTAAATTTTCATCGAGGAAAAACGAATTGAAATTTGGTGAGAAAATTCCATTATTTATTTACATTAAAATCATATGAATATTATATTATAATATAATTAACCATCACGGCACCCGATTGAATCGATTTGGACAGGAAGAGTGGGATTGCCAACTTCATACTGTTAACATTTCGTGGATAAAGAGCGGGCTCTTCATCCCATCTATTGGGTCAATCTGGGAAAGGAGGGCTTGATGATATTATTGATTGTACGAACTTTCTTCTGGAAGGAGATTCTCTATTCATCCCGTGGATTCGCATAAGTGCTCTGCTTATGGAACCTCTCCACCCATTTTTGGCCCTTCATACAGGAGTACTAACTAATACTAACAATAATAGCATGATCAAATCGTTGTCCATGATATGGCCAGTGTGATACACATCATAAATCATTGCCTACATTACGGATCTTGCAAACGCTATAAGGCAAATCAACCACCAGCCGTATATGGTTCAACACACCATTTTCTTCATAATTTTTGAACGCAATGACCGGCCGTGATTATATTCAATAGTTATCAACTAGGGTATAACTACCGTCGAATGTTACTTGTTGCGAGAAAATCGGTTAAGAATTACTATATGAAAAAGTGGCTAATGCTTTTCGGTTTTTGTGTGCACATACACACACACACATAATCACACACACATACACACGGACATACAGACATTTGTTTAGCTCGACGAGCTGAGTCGATTGGTATATAACATCATGGGTCTCCGAGACTTCTATAAAAAGTTCGATTTTAGAGTGAAATGATAGCCTTTCGGTACAATTTTGTTGTACGAGAAAGGCAAAACGGCTGTAAATCTTATGTATCTAGCTAATACGATCAAATTGCTGCTTGGTTAACGGGCAACGTAATTTACAGTATTTTTGAAACGATTTTGATAGTTACTAATTCAAAGCTCCTACAAATAATATTGTTTCTAAACTAATTGAAAATATTGATTCAAGGCTATTTGAGATTTGATTGAATAAGACTCTACTGTAAGAAATGTTGACAACTTTCCTCCATACATTATCCACTTCATCAAACATTCTCCGGTTCCGGAAACCGGAAATAATAGTCTCTTCTCTTCGCCGATACACACGACATTGTCGTTATTGTGCCCCATCACTGTTTCCCATTCGTTCTATTTTCAATTACGCTCTCCATCAAATATTCATGGGGAACTTTGACGATTTGGCGACGAGTCCGCGAACCCCACCGGATGGCACCAGACATTAGTTGCCTCGGTTGCACAGAAGGAGAAACAAAAATTTTGAAATTCTCATTTCCGGCTCGAATTGCACTCGAGCCTCTTTCCAACGATTTTTTGTTTCTGTTATTTTCTCATCTAAACAAAATCCCGGCGATTTCCTGCGTTGTCACAGCCGCGTTTTTTAAATCATCATCGCGAACGCAAAAGGAAATAGGAATGGTTTTTTTTTTCTCGGATCTGGTCCTACAGGCTCAATTTAATTCTCGACTAGCGGTCCCGCATAGCCAAATCACCGAAACAGCACACACACCCCTTTCGTCTGAAGATTATTCCGGATGATAAATGGCTTTTCCACTGAGTAGACATTGGGAAGCAGAGCAAAAAGCAGATACAACCGCAATCGCGAATTTGAAAGTGGGAAAAAAGATAGACCGCGGGATGTATCGGATTTGATGACCAGTGTTGCCAGATGCAATTGTTGCGGATGTGCCACGGATGGCATCTGGTAAGTATTATCATTAGAATGACGACTTATGGCGAAGTCATTACATTGAAAACAATAGGCTGCGTTATCAGAGAATCTGGCACCACTTGTGCAACGGCATTTTTGAAATTCCATCCACGTTCCCAGGTCCGGACCGACGTATGGCAACAATGTGTTGTAGATATCAACTAAATTGCCTGTACTTTCACCGCTTCAGCTTCAAACTCATGGTTGTAAAACACAAATCGCTTCAAATCGAATCGCAATCCTACAAGTAAAAGCAACACCAAACAAAAGGGCGAATGGAGAAAAGTGCGAAATCGAGTGATCCTTGACTTTCCTTGTTTACGATTACGCCTATCGTCGCTATCGACACGTCCCGTGTGGAATGGAATCGGCTCGGCACACATAAACCTACATCCAGTATAGGAGCCGTGAGCCCAATTCATAATGGATGAAGATTTTCACCAGCAACGGTACAGCCTACTGCGAAACAGGGGGAATCGAAAATCGGAGCAGTTTTAAAATTTGATGATTCCAAAAGATTTGATTTGGCCCAATAATCGTAAACATCGAATGGCGCTGAGTGGCGGGTTTGTATTATTGTTCTGTTCGAGTTGTGTGATTGCCGCGATAACATGTGTTGTGTTCGATTGCATTTTCGATAGCGGCTTTGGAATCGAGCGTGACCGAAGGCAAGCGTCGACGACGGGGGCTGTGAGTACGACTGTGGAATACATATTTGTCGATTTGTGGTGAGACTTCTCAGCAAACAATTGCTAGCAGAGGGGAGCGTTTGACGGCTGAATGACCGCGGGCGACACCGGAGATGGGGAATCTATCGTTGCAAAAAGACAGACAGCATCTTTGCTTGTTTCCCTGAGGGGCGTGTTAAAAATTCCACGTTCTTCAAATTTATTTCGTTTTGATTGAGTGTAAAATTGGGAAAAATGATTTATGGGAAAATCGAAATTGGTTGCAATTGAGATTTAAAATATAAACCGCGAAAATTACTACAGCACTGCATATTTCGATGGTTGTGCAACTATCACATGAAACATGAGAACTAGTCGCTCTGGCTTTTTTCGACCCAGAAATATCTACTGATGAGAGAAAAGAAATGGCACACAATTTGAAATCTTGTAAGGGTGATGAAGTAAGAAAAATAAAATTGAAAGTATCTACGATCGATAAGTTGACTTCTTGTACGCTTTCGGATTTTGTTTCTCAAAATACGATGATTTTTTTTAAATTTCTGGAATATCTGCAAATTTTCTCAAAGAAGATCCTAGTATATGGGATGAATTGGAAGAATTTGTTGAAAGTAGAAATAAAATTAATTCATTTTTGGTAGTGAATGACTGTGCTGAAAGAGGAGTTAAACTAGTTCAAGATTTTTGTGGAAAACTGACAAAAAATGAAGAACAGCTTCAATATCTTCTCAAAGTTGTTCAACAGCATAGGCAAAATTTTCCAGGTTGCACTCGCTCTGTTATAAAGGAAGGCCTAGCAGTTGAAATAAATAATTAATATAGGTATAAGTGTTGTTTGTTGATAACTTTGTAGTTTTATACAGTTAATAAATTATGCTATAAACATTAAAACTGTTGTTTGAAAAATATATAACTTATATAATATCCCAGGTCTCTCTGTTTTTCTGTCCTTCTGTCCCTCTGTCTGTAACGATTATATCATATCGTTCTAAAATTGATGCAACGGGCATCACGATGTCCGAAAACAACTCGTTACAAATATTTCATGAATTTTGTCTTCCCTTAAAAACTTCAGCTCGTTGGCTTCAGTGGTAAGTCACCCCCTCCCTCTCTAGCTACACTACTGTACAGAGCACGGAAAGTATTTACCAATCCACAATAGGACAGCCCCATATAAAAGTGTTGCCAAAACTACCAAAAGGCCAATTTTCGATTTGGGCGAGTAAAATGTGATGAATACACAGCTTATAACCTATTTTTCTATAATCAGCACGGTTTTTATTTTTAAGATTTTTTAGGGAGGGGTGGAGGGCGTTCAAACTAGCCCCTCCTAGAAATGATATTTTTACGTTTTTTGGGAAAACGAGCAGCTTTGCCACATTTTCGTCTCAAAAGTAACATATTTATATATCGCTACAAAGATCTACATGATAGGCTTGATTATGTAATAATAGCTTCGTCCAGAATTTAGTTTTTAGTTGTTTTGTAAAAGCATATTTTACGCAATATTTAACGAACAAAACAGTTTGGTACCCCGCAATACCCCGCAGTAAAACATCATGCACTACACTATTGAACTCTTAAGCTTTGAGGACAATGAATAAAATTCTGCCCAAATTCACAATTTTGTAAGATACATGAATTTTAAAAATTGCCCATTTTTGCCTTTTTCGTGTACTAAGTATACGTAGAAGCTATATGATCGCTCTAAAAGCATTAAAAAAAAGCCCAAACACTCGTAGTATTGTATACCGATCGACTCAGTTCGAAGAATTGAGGTGATGTCTGTGTGTACGTGTGTGTGAATGTCTGTATGTGTGTGAGCAAAAATGGTCTTAACTCTTTTTTAAGCACTTACTCTGAACCGATTTACTCGCAACAAGTTTCATTCGTCAGAGAACGTTGTTCCATTGTTCCCTATTGAAAATAGGCTGGATCGGACTATGGGCTCAAAAGTTATGGCCAAAATACATTTTCTTATAAAGTACGAGAAAGACAACATTACCGCTAGGGGGATTAATCAGGTGTTTTGATAAACTTCTTATTTTTCAATTTTAATCTGAGTTACTCAATAATGCCACTTCAATTGAATTTGGTGACGAACACAATTTACATAACATTTTAAGGGTGAGGGTTATGCCTTAACGTTGTGCATAATTCAAGAAAAAATCATCTATCATATAAAAAGCGTTACGCAGTGAGAAAGGAAGTTGTTCAAAATTTACAATTTTGAGATTACTACATTATAGGAGCGAATTACAGATTTAACCATAACGTGTTGGATGAGTATTATTATTTATCAGACTAAAGCCGGAGTGGCCTGTGCTGCACATAAAAGTCTTCTCCATTCAGCTCGGTCCATGGCTGCTCCGCCAACCACGTAGTCTGCGGAGGATCCGCAAATCGTCCTCCCCCTGATCGATCCACCTTGCCCGCTGTGCACCTCGCCTTCTTGTTCCCGTCGGATCGTTGTCGAGAACCATTTTCACCGGATTACTGTCCGACATTCTGGCTACGTGCCCGGTCCACCGCAGCCTTCCGATTTTCGCGGTGTGAACGATGGATGGTTCTCCCAACAGCTGATGCAACTCGTGGTTCATTCGCCTCCTCCACGTACCGTCCGCCATCTGCACCCCACCATAGATGGTACGCAACACTTTCCTTTCAAAAGCTCCCAGTGCGCGTTGGTCCTCCACGAGCATCGTCCAGGTCTCGTGTCCGTAGAGAACTACCGGTCTTATAAGCGTTTTGTAGATAGTCAGTTTGGTACGGCGGCGAACTCTATTCGATCGGAGCGTCTTACGGAGTCCAAAGTACGTACGATTTCCAGCCATTATGCGCCTCCGAATTTCTCTGCTGGTATCGTTATCGGCGGTCACCAGTGAGCCCAAGTACACGAATTCTTCAACCACCTCGATTTCGTCACCACCGATAGAAACTCGTGGTGGGTGGCTTACATTGATCTCTCTTGAGCCTCTTCCTATCATGTACATCGTCTTCGACGTGTTGATGACTAGTCCAATCCGTTTAGCTTCGCTTTTCAGTCTGATGTAGGCTTCCTCCATCCTCTCAAAGTTACGTGCCATGATATCAATGTCGTCGGCGAAACCAAATAACTGGACGGACTTCGGGAAAATCGTACCACTCGTGTCAATCCCTGCCCTTCGTATTACTCCCTCCAAAGCGATGTTGAATAACAGACACGAAAGACCATCACCTTGCCGTAACCCTCTACGCGTTTCGAAGGGACTCGAGAATGCCCCTGGAACTCGAACTACGCACATCACCCGATCCATCGTCGCCTTGATCAACCGTATCAGTTTATCCGGAAATCCGTCTTCGTGTATTAGCTGCCATAGCTGGTCCCGATCGATTCTATCATATGCGGCACGGTGTAAAAAAATGAATTATTATCGAAGTTTCATGTACCTCTGATTTTTTTTCACAGAAAGCTAGGCAAGGTCATTAGAAATGACGTACGGGGTGTTTTAAAATATTTCATCGGCGATTTTTTGAAAAAAGTGATTTTTATTGTTTTCTTCTCTAATATACGATACCGTACAAAAAGACAATTGATAACCCAACATTGGATCAATCATTGTAATTAATCCTCAAAATTGAAAATGTACACATTTGTAGACTTATTTTAGTAGAAAACCTATCTTGAAATAGATCTAAATATTGAAAAAATATCAATTTCTGTAATTCAAGCCTTCCTAAACTATGTTTTTATTATTTATTTTTTTTAAATTTTTGCGTTATTTTCAATTTTTTTAGCAAATATCATCTTTTTCAAGCCCAAATATGGTTCTTTATTGAATGTTGTAATCACATTTCTTTCATCCGACATTCGCACTATGCGACCAGCCCATTGTCAGTCTGCCATATTTTAAAGGGTTCATATTTTCCTCTAGATACAGTGTCTCATCATTTGTGGGGTACATACCATGTACAATAACCTTACCGAATATTGTTCGCAGCACATTTTGCTTGAAAACCTTAAAACCTTACTGGTCTGCTTCTTATAATTACCACGCTTCATGTCCGAAATAGGCTATTGGATGGAGTTATACAGAGCAAACTCCATTTCCGGTTGCATGTTACGGAAGCTATATTGTTGCTACAAGCATATCTGTCTCACATTTGATTGATTCCATATTTGTGTGGGTCATTCATACTTTTATGAGCAGTAATCTGGTAAGCTGTAAAAAACCATTTTTGCACCCAAGTAATAATTATGATATTATAATGTTTTTGAAGATAGCGATTTACTCTTTAGGTGTGCTATGAAACCGTTATGCATAAGTAGCTACAACAATGTTACTAGGAAGAAATCAGCAAGTCAGATGTTAACTTGCAGCAAAGTAAGATAAATTGTTATTGTTCTTCTATAAGCGAATATAATTGCTTAAATAAACAAGTATTGAGTAGAAAAGAATTGATGTATGTTCATTATATGCGGATTATTTCTTATTTATGAAATATGTGCGAAGCTAATAATGACTGCTTGTATAAGAAGCAACATTATACATTTTAAGTGCAAAGCTTTTGGTAAAGGTAATACATCTGCACTTAAAATTTATGATGAGCGAACTGGCGAAAATTTATTAGTGCCACACATATTTTATAAAAGGCAAGTTAACTGGTCAAAATATATGTGCAAACCACTTAGCAATAAAATGTACTATATTCTGAGTGTAGGGATCATTATCCCATTTCACAAGCATTCCAATGTGAACTATTTCTTCAACGCTTCCAATCATCTCCTGTACATCCTCTTATTTTTATTTCTATACGTAACAATGTACTTCATACTGGTAGTGTGAGTAGATATGTCCTTACCATCTCTATCTTCAGTGAAACAAAGGTCTCCACCACTACTCTGCGATCGTTTCACAAGGAGCCTAAGGGGCTGTCCATAAACCACGTAGACTCTTGAGGGGGAGGGAGGGGTTTCGAAAAAGTCTACGTTAGTCTACGAAGGGGGACGGGGGGTATACCAAAAGTCTACGTAGACTTTTTTTTATTTATTTTTTATTCTTTTGGAAAACAACTTTACAGCAGCTATGTGCAAAGTTCTGTGTTGAGCAGGAAAATTCTCCGAAGTATTCTACAAAAACTTCCACTTGGATTTTATTGCAGATTCTACTAGAATATCTTTTGATTTTCGTAGGGAACTTCTTTAGAAAATACAAGTGATTATTTAGAATTTTCACGAAAAATTATGTCGGAATTCACCGAAATTTCCGCGAGAAACCCTTCACTAGAGATTTTCTGGGAAGTTCTGGGAATTTTGTTTTCAATTTCGGAAATTCTTCGGATTTTTCGCGAGGAATTCTTTGGATAGATAAGCCAAATTCTTCGAAATGTCGATGGGAAATTCTTCGTATGTTTCACGGCAGTTTCTTCGAAAGTACTAATACGAATTCTTTGGAATAATCGATGGAAAATCTTTGGAATTTCTAAAAAGACTGTTGAATATTTCTACGAGAAATTATTTGAATTTCCCACCAAAGCTCCGAGTTTCTGCAAAAAAAAAATATTTGCAATTTTTGGAAGAAAGCCTTTGTATTTTCAGAAAAAAATCATTTGAAATTTTTACGAGAAATTCACCAAAATTACAACTAAAAATTTTCTATAATTTCCACCGCAAATTATTCGGAAAAGTCTTTGGAATGTCTATATTTTTTAAATTTCCTTAGGAAAATTCTCCATATCTGCAAGAACGTAGGAATCCATTCTAAAATTCCACAGGAAATATTTCGTAATATTCATTTAAATTTAAAATTACCTCGGGAAATGATTCTAAATTTTCACGGAAATTTACTCGGAATAGTTTTGGAATTAAAAAGAAAATTCTTGGGATTTCAACGGATGATTATCCAATTTGATATTGTATGAAATTTTCAAGAAAAGCATCGGAATTTTCATGGAGAGTTCTTTGCAATATAACCGGAAAGCTTTAAAGATTATCCAGCGGGATCTTCTATGAAAATTTCCATGAAAAACTTATTGGAATGTAGACTTAACATTCTCGAAATTTTTCAAAATTCGGAAAATTCTTCGGTTTTGGTGGTGCGGTGGTGCACACCTCTAGGAGGAGTCGAATCCCACAGAAATTAAATTGACTTTGGGATTTGGTTTCAGGAGCTGAGGACTAAATTTGAATCCGATTTTGATTGTCATCACATATGATATTTTGTAAAATTAAGAAAAGTATACGAAGACTTCAAAGGAAGTGGGGAGGGGTTTCGGAAAAGTCTACCAAAGTCTACTAGGGGGGGGGGGCGGTGGTTTTTGAAAATGTGAAATTTCGGTCTACGTGGTTTGTGGACAGCCCCTAATTTCATCTGCAAAACCTAGGAGCATATGGATAAGCTCTACCAAGGTGAAGTACGTGGTTACATGCAGAGACAGAGTTAAGCTTAGTATTGTTTGTGCTAAGAAAGTAAAGGGGATATGTTTGAAGATGTATAAACAAAATTAACCTTTGAAATGCTGATAAACACTGACACACACTAACAATACTGTAAACACTGGCAATGACGTTTCCTATGAAGAATGTCTGCTTTAAATAGGGTTATCTTTGGCGTACATAACCAGTTTTAAGACTAAGTTAGGTCTCGTACAATACAGGTGAAGAAAAATAATTCGGATGGAAACTAAATTCGCTTTTTATAATTTCTCAATACTTCGGGTGGGCAATTACGGACATGAAACGTTAAAACCAGCCTAGGATACTGTTAGATTTTTTAGCGAAAGATGCAGCGTGCAATACTCGGTGAGAGATCAAAAAAGACATGTGGCTCATACGCATGAATTACAAGCAAAATCCATCATCAAAGGAGAAAACATTCTGAATCTCATATATTACGGCGCACTCCAGTGGGCAGGTCATCTGATAAAAGTGTCAGAAGATAGAATTACAAAACCAATATTCATCAGAGAATAATATAGATGCCAGAGATAGATTATTGTTTCAGCAAAGATTTCAAAACATAAAAAATAACACTAAAAATACTTTAGGAACGCTTGAACTTTAAAAATGTTTTTCAATATTTTATACCCGTGTCAAGATAGGTTAACTATATAGATACGAGATAGGCAAAAAGTCTTCAAAATGTGTATATAATCAATTTTGAGGGGTAAATTACAATGATTGATCCAATGTTGGGTTATCAATTGACTTTTTGTACGGTATATTAGAGAAGAAAACAATAAAAATCACTTTTTTCAAAAAATCGCCGATGAAATATTTTAAAACACCCCGTACCTCATTTCAAATGACCTTGCCTAACTTTCTGTGAAAAAAAATCGGAGGTACATGAAACTTCGATAATAATCAATTTTTTTACACCGTGTGCGGCTTTGAAGTCGATAAATAGATGATGTGTGGGCACATTGTATTCGCGGCATTTCTGCAATACCTGACGTATGGCGAACACCTGGTCTGTGGTAGAGCGTTCACCCATAAATCCCGCCTGGTACTGCCCCACGAACTCTCTTGCAATTGGTGTTAGTCGGCGGCATAAAATTTGGGAGAGTACCTTGTAGGCGGCGTTCAGCAATGTGATTGCGCGGTAGTTGCTACAATCCAGCTTATCGCCCTTTTTGTAGATGGGACATACGACACCTTCCATCCACTCCTGCGGCAGAACCTCATCCTCCCAAAGCTTGGTAATCACCCAGTGCAGCGCTCTAGCCATTGTCTCACCACCGTGTTTAAACAGCTCTCCTGGTAGTTGTTCAACTCCAGAGGCTTTGTTGTTTTTCAGCCGGCCGATCTCCTCCTGGATCCGAAGCCGGTAAAATTATGTCCTGTGCGCGTTCTCCCAGGTCCATCACCATACCGCCATCTTCGTCTGCCACATCGCCATTCAGGTGTTCTTCGTAGTGTTGCCGCCACCTTCGAATCACCTCACGCTCGTTCGTAAGAAGGTTCCCGTTAATGTCCTTACACATATCGGGCTGTGGCATGTGGCCCTTACGTGAACGGTTCAACTTCTCATAGAACTTTCGTGCGTTATTAGCGCGGTACAGTTCCTCCGTCTCTTTACGGTCTCGATCTTCCTGCTGGCGCTTTTTCCTCCGAAAAATCGAGTTTTTACTGTTGCGCGCCCGTTTGTATCGTGCCTCGTTCGCCCTCGTGCGGTGTTGCAGCAATCTCGCCCATGCTGCATTCTGCATCAAATATCTCTCCAGCCATCATCAAGAGGCGCTGCGCTTAGCTGCTCTTCCGTTGGGAGTGCCACTTCCAGCTGCTCCGCGTAGTCTCTAGTCTATCGTCTTGTAGTTGCCCAATATTCAGCCGTGGCGGACGACTCCAACACGTGTTGTACACCGTCGAGAGTTTTGAGCGCAGACATACTGCAACGAGGTAGTGGTCGGATTCAATATTCGGACTGCGGTAAGTGCGGTCGTTCGCGATGTCGGAGAAGAATTTGCCGTCGATTAGAACGTGGTCGATTTGGTTTTCCGTTACTTTATTAGGTGATTTTCATGTGGCCTCGTGGATATTCTTGCGGGGAAGAAAGTGCTTCCAACTACCATTCTGCGGGATGCTGCAAAGTTGATTTATCGTTGGCCGTTGTCGTTCGATACGGTGTGCAGACTATCCGGTCCAATTACCGGTCTATACATTTCCTCTCTTCCTACCTGAGCCTTCATGTCACCGATGACGATTTTGACGTCCCGCAGTGAGCATCCATCGTATGACTGCTCCAGCTGTGCTTAGAACGCTTCTTTCTCGTCATCGGATCTTCCTTTCGTGTGGGCAGTGCACGTTGATGATGCTATAGTTGAAGAACGGCCTTTTATCCCCAGCATGCACATCATTGGCTGCCACCCAATCACGCGTTGGCACATCTTTCCAAGCACTATGAAGCCGGTTCCTAGCTCTTTTGTGGTGCCACAGCTTTGGTAGTAGGTAGCCGCTCGATGCCCGCTTTTCCACACTTTCTGTCCTGTTCAGCAGATTTTCTGCAGTGCTACAACGTCGGAGTTGCGGGGATGAAATTCATCCTCGATTATTCTGTCGCAACCGGCGAAGCCTAGTGACTTTCAGGTCTATGTTTCAAGTTTCAATCGATCCTTTATTCGTCACCTTGGACGTTGCCAATTGTTTTGAGGCGCATTATCTTCTAT
Source organism: Armigeres subalbatus (assembly GCF_024139115.2). Lineage (NCBI taxonomy): Eukaryota > Metazoa > Arthropoda > Insecta > Diptera > Culicidae > Armigeres > Armigeres subalbatus. The sequence continues at coordinate 258,616,066 of NC_085139.1, forward strand.
GTCGTTCGTACTGGTTGATTATAAGCCGCCTTTTATTGGGCCTGCGCAAACCTCCTGTCTCGTCCGAGGGCCGTCGTGTCAGGGCTGTTTAACCTCCCACCTAACACCAGGACTTGGGCTTGTGCGCTTTGAGCGGCACACGGTCGCTTTGGCGGAGCCTACTTGCGGATACATGCAGCTTTTTATAGAGGTTTAAAAGGGCCCACTGTCAAACCCACCACATCCTAGGCAGGCTCCACAACTCGCAGATGTCCTGGGGAGGGACCGTCAAGCCCTTAAACATAGTCCCTGCTGCCCTTAATGAATGGTCCAAGAGATTAAAATCCCATCACAGACAACAACAATCGCAGAGCATTTAGTTGTTTGTAAACCTTCGACGTGAAATATATCTTTTAAACGAAACTAACTTCCACTTTTCTGGACTAGGCGAAACAATCAGCCTTTCTCAAGGCATCAAGAGTTAACTAATAATGCTCTCCTCTTCTACCGCTATCGTACGCACTCGGAGGCGCTTCAGTCGAAGGTTCACAACCCCATTTGAGCCAACTGGTGGCTCATTCCAGGCATCCTTCAGATGGATAGGGCCGCTGTCGAGGTTAAGATTCCGATAGTGTACCTGCTAACCGTCCGTGACCGGACACTTATGATTCCACTTGAATTTCCATGAGCATAGTTGGGTGGATGGGAGCTGCGTTGGAAGATCTATGTGAGATTCGAAAGGAGTTCAGTGGAAATTTTTGGAGAGTTCTTGAAGTAGTTTATGAAGAATTTCAGTAGGACCTCCAGGGAACATTTCAGGAGAAATTCCTTGACAAAAAACTGGTGAGCATTTTAGAGCAATATCCGTTAAACATTTTAAAAATCCACAGGTAAGTTACTGGAGCAATTGGCAGTGAAATTTTGTAATAGCTCCTATGTAATATCTGAACTCCAAATACATTTTTGAAGGAATTTTAAAAGAATTACTTCAGGAATTTTCCGTAGAATTCTTGCAGCAATCTTCAAAGGAATTATCTGAGGGGCATCCGGATGAACTCCCTGAAGAACTTATTAAGAAATTCCTGTAAAAACTTCAAAGAAAATCCTTAAAGAAGCTTTTTTTTTGTGTCTTTATTAAGGAGACTTTCAGCCCGAGGCTGGCTCGTCTCCGGCTTAAAGAAGCTTCCTGGAGAAATTTTGATGGAAATTTTGTAGGAATTTCGGGATTTCGGAGAAATTCTTAGGGGATCTTCCGGACAAAATTCTTGGGGGGACTTCTGGGTGAAATCCTGGAGGATCTTCTAGACGACATCCTGGAGGAACATACGAACGAAATGCTGGAGGAACTTCCGAATGACAAAAACATCGTCGAGGAACTTCCGCATGAAATCCTGAAGGAAGATCCGGAGGAATTCGTGGAGGAACTTCCGAACGACATCCTGGAAGCACTTCCGGATGAAATCCTGGAGGAACTTCCGGACGAACTCCTGGAGGAACTTCCGGACGAAATCCTGGAGGAAATTCCGGACGAAATCCTGGAGAAACTTCCGGACGACATCCTGGAGGAACTTCCGGACGAAATCCTGGAGGAATTTCTGAACCAAATCCTGGAGGAACTTCCAGGCGACATTCTGGGCGAACTACCGGATGAAATCCTGGAGGAACTTCAGAACGAAAAGCTGAACGAACTTTCGGACGAAATCCTAAACGAACTTTCGGACGAAATCCTAAACGAACTTCCGGACGAAATGCTGGGGAAATTTCTGACGAAATCCTGGATGAACTTCCGGACGAAATCCTGGAGGAACTTTAGACGAAATCCTGGAGGAACTTCCGGAAGAAAGCTTGGAGGAGCTTCGGGAAGAATTTCTAGAGATTTTTGGAGTATTGTCCAGAAGAATTTCTCAATGATCTTCCCATCGCACTTGTGGAAAAAAAAATTTTGAGGAATTCGTTGAGTCTGAAGCAATTCCGTGACGCCCCCGCTGGCTGATCTGATCTCCGTCTAGCAAAGGGTGCAGGACTTTACCAAGAAGCTACCACATTGCTCCTTGCCGACCGGCACAACCGAAACAAGTGGACACGCCAGCGTTACAACCATCGACACTATCGTGTTGAAAGAATTAGTTTCCGCCGTTAAAATGGAATTTGGGTCGAATGACTGACATCTGGTTGCAGCTTCTTCTGTACGGAAATCCGATATCGTATCACGGGAAAGGGATAAGTGCATAGATAAGAATGTATCTTATAGAAAGTTCTTTGCACCGTACTTAGATAGATGTCCAATATTTTTTTTAGCTAACAGGTAGTTATTAATCCCATACCTTTATCTATGGTTACGGAAAAAAGAGATGCCTCCCACGATTTTGAGCAAATATGTAATGGTAATGCTAGTCCCGCGTGTGTAATCATGCTATGATAAAAACATAAAAAACAGATCTCCCGAACTAACCAAATCTACTGAAGACATCAATCTTACTTGGGCATCTTTTTTGTCCTAAAACCACTTTTAGAAGGTACAAGAAATGGCCACCATAAATCAGGATGCAAGCAGCCCAGTAATTAGATGCCATCGGAAGCCATCCGCTCCCAGGATGGACCATAACTTACAATCAACTTTCACTTCCCCCTTTCCTTTTCCGATTTTGCGTGTCACTGCTGGCAGGGGACGAGCTCTGGACAGAGCAACCCTTTTTCTCGGTGGCCAACCTTCTTGCATCTTAATGCTTACCTAAACTGTGGAAAACCAATCTTCCGCCCGTACCGAGCGTCGGTCGGTCGGTCGGGTGTGGGATTAATTTTATGGGCCCGGCAATTCATTTGCATTAAAATTGCTTGTTGTTACTTCATTAAATGACCTGACGATCCGGCCAAACGATCCAAGTGGATGAAATTTTCCTTAACAGTCAGTGGAAAAAAGGGGTGACATTTTTTCTATCTTCTACTCGGATGTCCCAGTGGTGTGATTTCAGGAGAATGTTTTTAAAGAAATTTTAATTAATGACGGTGCAACTTCTTATCATCAGGGTAAGATTTTTTTACTAAATCAAATTATAATAATGGAAGGGTGATGTATTTTCATTTGGGACAGATAATATCAATCATCGTTGTATTACAAAAATAGGATTCTGACATGCGGTGCAAGGAATGGTACGAAAAGGAGACCAAATTTGATGAAAGCTTAGAATTACATATAAAACAAATACCACATGCTTCATTGACTGGCAAATTTTGATAAAATTTCTCAAATTTGCTTAAATCTTATTTTAAAATTTGCTATTTTTTCAGAGGCTGATCACAAATTTAAGTTGAAAAGAAAGCCACAATTCCAGTTTGCTCTCCTTGAAGTATTCGGTATCAAATTGTAGAAAACAATAACACAACTAATTTGTGCTGCTTATGGGAATCTCATGACCAATTTGTCCAGTGCAGAATCACGCAACGCGATATATTTGCTCGTCTTATAATCAACAGCAACACATTTATCTGTTTGACCATACATTGTACACAATCCGCTTTCCGGTATCGGTGGTAAAGCGTTCCATCTAATTTATTTTCACGTTTGAATACCTAAATCGATTACCATTAATTATGGACCATCTCCACTTAACGGTTGCAAACGCCGGGAAAAACGCTTTTCCGACACACACACATTCACACGTGTTCTGGATCCCAGGCTTACCGAGTTTGCCGACCATGGTTGGGGCCGTATACACATAAGCCGATACGCCACCGAAACCGGGTTGACCGAAATTAATTGCCCTGGTGCTAACTCAATTTACCTGTCTGGTCATCGAATTTATCTCTCCCCGGTGGCTTTTCCGGTTTTTCATATACATAGGTGCTCGGATGATGGTGGCCACACAGCCGGTGCAAGTGGTGGCCAGCTCGGTTAAGGTCGATCAAAGCAATCGCGTGAGTTTACTTCTATGAGCTTCCTTTCTCAAGGATGACCTGACGGTGTGGTCGGTTGTCGTAAGAAGAATGGTTAGCAAATGTCACTAATTGCAGCACGTGCGACTTGGCTACTATGTTTCAGCGCCCAACAACTTAATGGAATCAGCCTGAAATTACGGAATCGCTTGGCATGCATCGACAATAATCAAGCCGGAAAGCATCCGTGTGGGTGCGTAGCAGATATTGGCGCTGTTCGCGTATTTATCATCAACATGTTGCACATTAATCAAATTTAAATTAGTACTCTCTCGGTGACTGGCTGGACCATAAGAGGGAAGGCATAATCACCTATGTGGATGGAGCGGGAGCGATCCCGGCTGGTGTCGATGATGGTGCATTATGTTGTTGACTCATATTTATGAAACACTACGCGGCCTAGTGCGGCTGGTAAATAAATTGTGTACACTTCGTGGCATGCAGCCGTGGCGAGCCAGCCAGAGATTCAAAGTAGCAAAATGTATAAAGTTCTTTCACCATCCCTGGTAAAAAGGTGGGGGTGGCACAGTGGCAAAAGGGTGCTAATTTTTTACATATTCCCGGAAAGCATTAATTTAAAGCGACGTGTTTCTGTTTACCAGTGATTCCCAAACACAATTATTTATATATGGGCATTATCCATTCATTATTAGATTCTTTTTCAGTTTTGATAATTTTGTATCTTATGCGTTTTAGCTGAATAATCATCTCATTCAACATCTGCATCACAAGTCTATAAATTTTATTGATTTTTGGATGATCTATTGAAATATTCAAATGGATTTTTTAATTCTGAAAGATATGTTTATTTTTTTTTTTTTTTTAACTAATTTTATTTGCTAATTTTCTAATAGGGGTAATGACGGCTTTGGCAGGTTTTGTTCTATTATTGGCAGGGGGGGTTTTTATGACTGATTATGCTCAAATTTGGCCCAAACATTCTTTGCATATCAAAGAATATTGTGACCAAATTTCATAAAATTCGGTCGACAAAAACCCCCCTGCCAATAATAGAACAAAACCTGCCAAAGCCGTCTGTTCCCCTACATGCATTCATCTCTTAGACTAGGTGTTCCGTGTTTTCTTAACACTATCATCCTTATTTGCTATGTTATATTTTTAGTTATTATTAATACATTTCAATTGCCTCTGGCAGTTAGAATTTTTCCTCTGGTTGAATTGAACCATGTAGGAATTACAATGTTTTCAACTTAAACTAATCTTAACCTATTTTATACTAAGGGTACAGGAGTTAATCGTTGCAATAGAAGATTGCAACGATTTTGTATAAAATTGAAATTATTTTGTTGGGCATTTGTTGCAATGTCTCAATATTAGAAATACTATGAAGTTCATTGGTACTATACCACGGAGGCAACTTCAGAATCATTTTCAGAATTTTATTCTGAATCCTCTGAAGTGCCTTCTTTCTGGTATTGCAGCAACTAGTCCATATTGGCACAGCATACAACATGGCAGGTCTAAAATTTGTTTGTAAATCAAAAGTTTGTTCTTAAGACAAAGTTTTGATTTTCTGTTTATAAGTGGATATAGGCACTTAATATATTTGTTACATTTGGCTTGAAGGCCTTCAATGTGATTTTTAAAAGTTATTTTTGATCTAGCAGAAGTCCTAAATATTTAGCTTCGCTAGACCAATTAATTGGAACCCCATTCATAGTGACAATATGTCTGCTAGAAGGTTTCAAATAAGAAGCTCTCGGCTTATGTGGGAAAATTATAATCTGAGTTTTGGAAGCATTCTGGGAAATTTTCCATTTTGCAAGTAAGTGGAGAAAATATCCGATCTTTGTGCAATCTACTACAAATGACACGAAGGCTACGCCCTTTGGCTGAGAGACCTGTGTCATCTGCAAACAAAGATTTTTGACACCCTGGTGGTAAATCAGGTAAGTCAGAAGTAAAAATGTTATACAAAATGGGCCCCAGTATGCTGCCTTGGGGGACACCAGCCCTTACAGATAATCTATCAGATTTAGAATTCTGATAGTTTACCTGCAGTGAGCGATCTGATAAATAATTTTGGATCAGTTTAATGATGTACAGAGGAAAATTAAAATTCATCAATTTTACAATCAAACCTTCATGCCAAACACTGTCAAATGCTTTCTCTATATCAAGAAGAGCAACTCCAGTCGAATATCCTTCAGATTTGTTGAGCCGAATTAAGTTCGTAACTCTTAATAACTGATGAGTGGTTGAATGCCCATGGCGAAAACCAAATTGCTCATCAGCAAAAATAGAATTGTCATTAATATGAACCATCATTCTATTTAAAATAATCTTTTCAAACAGTTTGCTTATTGAAGAAAGCAAACTGATTGAGCGATAACTAGAAGCCTCAGCTGGATTTTGTCCGGCTTCAAAATTGGAACAACCTTGGCGTCTTTCCATTTATCTGGGAAGTATGCCAATTGGAAACATTTGTTGAATAAATTCAACAAAATGAAAAGGATAAAGAGCTCTCAGGAAGTTTTTTAATAAGTATGTAGAAAATACCATCATCACCCGGGGCTTTCATATTTTTAAATTTTCTAGTAATAGATCTCACTTCATCCAAATTAGTTCCCAACGAAGGGTCAAAAACATTCTCTTGATTGAGAATGTCTTCGAAGCTTCGTGTAACCTGATCCTCAATTGGACTAGTAAGACCTAGACTAAAATTATGGGCACTCTCGAACTGCTGAGCAAGTTTTTGAGCCTTTTCGCCATTTGTTAATAAAATTTTATTTCCCTCTTTAAGCGCTGGAATTGGCTTTTGAGGTTTTTTAAGAATTTTCGTTAATTTCCAAAAGGGTTTGGAACTGGGATCCAACTTCGAGACATTATTCTCAAAGTTGGTATTTCTCAGAATAGCGAAACGTTTTTTAATTTCATTTTGCAAATCTCGCCAAATAACTTTCAACGCGGGATCGCGAGTTCTTTGGTATTGCCTTCGCCTCACATTTTTAAGGTGGATCAGTAGTTGAAGATCGTCGTCAATAATAATGGAGTTGAATTTAATTTCACAGTCAGGAATAGCAATGCCTCTGGCTTCGACAATTAAATTTGTTAAACATACGAGCGCAGTATTAATTTCATTTTTGGTATTCAAAGAATTATTAACATCAAAATTCCTATCGATATATGTTTTAGAGAATCCCAATCAGCTCTATGATAATTAAAAGTAGAGCTGATTGGATTATAAATGGCTTCTTGAGAGATTTCAAATGTCACAGGAAGGTGATCAGAGTCAAAGTCAGCATGAGTTACCAATTGGCCACTCAGCTGACTTGAATCCGTTAAAACTAAATCAATTGTAGAAGGATTTCGACTGGAAGAAAAACAAGTAGGGCCATTGGGATATTGAATAGTATAATATCCCGCAGAACAATCTTCAAATAAAATTTTGCCATTGGAATTGCTTTGAGCATTATTCCATGAACGATGTTTGGCATTGAAGTCACCAATTACGAAGAATTTTGATTTGTTGCGAGTCAGAATTTGAAGATCAGCTTTCAACAAATTCTTTTGCTGCCCATTGCATTGAAAAGGCAAGTAGGCTGTAATGAAGGAAAATTGTCCAAAATTTGTTTCAACAGAAACTCCCAAGGTTTCAAAAACTTTGGTTTCAAACGAAGAAAATAATTTATGTTTGATACGTCTATTAATGACAATGGCGACCCCACCACAGGCGCTGTCAAGACGATCATGTCTGTAGATAAAATAATTTGGATCTCTTTTATTGGAGAGTCTGGGCTTTAAATAAGTTTCTGTTATAATGGCAATATGCACATTATGAACTGTTAGGAAGTTGAATAATTCATCTTCCTTACCCTTTAGAGAGCGGGCATTCCAATTTAGAACTTTCACACAATTATTTAGATCCATTAAAACGGAGTCCGATAACAATTTTTTGTGTGTACTTTATACCAACCTGAACAGCTTCTGGTATGGTATTTGCTTTTAACATTGCATCAATCTTGTGGTACAATTGTTCAGTTAAAAAATCGAAATCGGAAACAGTCATGCTACCTGAATCGGCAACATGACCATTATTTTCCGTTGGGACATGGGTATAAACCTCATTTTGAGAAGAGAAATTTTGTCTACCAGCAGCGATGTTTGCATACGTAGGTACATTGGAAAAATTGGAATTTACTGAAGTGCTTGCTACCCGTTGACGAGCGGCAAAATTTGTTTGTGAATTGTGGTGGGTATGAATTGCTCGACCGGTAACCGGTTTCGAAATTTGAGCGTTTGAAAAATTTCTACCCGTCGAATCTGGGATCCGATTGGAATTTCCCGTCATCAATTTTGCACGGAAATTCAAAACTTTTTTGCGTGAAGGGCATTCCCAGAAATTGGATTTATGATTGCCCCCACAATTTGCACATTTAAATTTATTGGAATCTTCTCTCACAGGACATGCGTCCTTGGCGTGAGAGGTTCCACCACAAATCATGCATTTAGCATCCATGTGACAATGTTTGGTTCCATGCCCCCATTTTTGGCACTTACGGCACTGGGTGGGGTTTTGGAAATTTCCCCCAGGCCTGCGGAAATGTTCGCATGTAACACGGACATGGGACATAATACAGGCCTTTTCCAACTTTTCATATTATTTAGTTCACTTTTGTTAAAATGAACTAAATAAATTTCTTGAGAAATGCCCTCTGGGAAGTACCAGAGTGGGATTTCTTTCATCCTAATTACTTGGACTGGTGAAAATCCAAGTAATTGTGAAATTTAAATTTTAATCTTATCTAGTGATTTATCATCACTGAGGAGACCTTTCAAGACGACTTTGAACAATCGCTCAGTTTTGTCGTCGTATGTGAAGAGTTTATGGCGCTTCTCAGTTAAATACTGAAGGAGACGTTTGTAATCGTCAAAAGATCCTGGCAAAACGCGGCAGTCACCCTTCCTAGCAATCTGAAATAAAACCTTGATCCCCTGAAGGTTACTCAAGATTTCATTTCGAAAGCCAGAAAACTCGGCAACAGATACCACAATTGACAATCCTTTGCTTTTTCGCATGAATCGAATCACCTGGGCTAGAGGTAGATTCGATTTGCCAATTTTCATCATTAATCAAATCGAACTGATTGCTCAGTTCGATTGGAGAAGAATTATTTCCGATATTAGAGTTAGAAGGAATATCTGAATTCTCCAGCTTCCTTCTATTTTTTCCGCGCCTTGGCAGGACGGTCTTGAAACCTTGTTTCTTTGAAGGGAGGGGAGAATTCAGAGACACCCCCTTCCTCTTGTTTTTATTAATGCTCATGGCTGAGCGTGGAGACGTGACCTTCTAAGAGGTTTTTTCCCAGAACGGTGTCCCTGCAGGATTACCACCGCTTGTCGGAATTTTACTTCCGCAAACGGGTCCAACGTAAAACGAAGGCACGGGTCCTTGCAAAGATCGTAACTGGATCAGTGGGTACAAATAGCGCTAAGAAACACCGTTGAAATTAAAATAGCTTCGGGTAGTATTAAAAACTTCCTTCCGCAAAGAGAGAAAGAACCGCACAGCACGAAAGCACGATGCGGTCTGTGAAAGACATGTTGATATTTCTTATTCGTTTGACAGAACACCTTTTCTTTTGTCTGTGCTCTGGGGTCAATATGAGGCCACTTTGAAAGCCTGCCATTTTTTTCAGTTTTGAACCGATTTTCCTAATTTTTGGTAAGTTGGTAAAACTCGTCTAGATGCAAATTCACTCGAGAAATCTCAAAAATAAGCGCTACAATCAGGGTTTGAATCCAAAGGAGAATGAAAAAATCTCTCACTTATCATGTCTGTAATACACTCTCGATAGGTAGCATACCGTAAGATACGTTTTTCGGTAGCTGTTACGATAATGAACAACGGCTACAAGCCATGATAAATTTCTTTTAATAAGCCCCAATTGCGGAGCACCGGTTCTGATGATGCATTTCAACTTGTTCTACACAGCTGTGCGAAAAAAATATGGCCCCCAACATGAAATGAGCGAGAACAACGCGTTTTATCAAACCCCTCGGTCGACCGCATTTCCGCAGGCTACTGACATCCTATTGTTTAGCCTAGCAACCCTATAACCAGAGACCGGCGGAGTGAAAAACTGACGAAATGGCAACGTATGAAAATGCATGAAATCGTTCACATTATACTGGCAGCACTTGAACTTTTTGCTTGCTTCTTATGGAAGCAAAAACTAAACAAGTCGAATTGGAATCGCTTTTGACGGTTCGATTGGAAACAAGATGGCGTCTTCGCTGATCTCTTATTCAAGTATTTCTAGTTTAGCCCATCGCCAGATCGTAGCCAGGATGTCCTGGGCTATAATTTTTTTTCATACTGCGTTTCAATGATGACAGCGGTCTATGTCTATTGATGATGATGACACCGCGCTTGTCACCGGGTCGCCTTTCCGAACCAATTTTTTTTCAACTTGTATACAAGTGCGATAGTTTTGTTTTCATGGCTTGTTATGATTCGAAGAGGGTTTTGCCTCTCTTTTATCGTTGTTCGTTATCTATTGAGAAAAAAAAAAACTTACGTTGTCTGTAGAATATTGACCCCAAATTGAAATCGTTATAACTTTTTTGTTGATTGGTCAATTACGGATTTTTTGGGCAGTTTCGAACGATTATTTAAGGTCACTCCTGACAGAATCCAAGTTTCAAAGTGCTCGCGTTTTCGGGGGCACACCACTCGATACGGAGGCGGCGGACAACTGTCATTTTTGTTGATTCAGCTTTGCTGCGTCGCAGCATGCGTGAAAAAAATGACAGTTGTGCGTTGCTTCCGTATCGAGTGGTGTGCCCCCGAAAACGCGAGCACTTTGAAACTTGGATTCTGTCAGGAGTGACCTTAATCATCTTGCAGCACGTTACCTAAGCTTGATCATAGGGGGGCGGGTACCTCGCAGGGAAGGGTTTTTGTAAATAAGGATACAAAAACAGAGAATTTTCATGTTTATTTTACTTATATCTGAAAATCCTACCGATTTTGAACTGCATCTTTTCAAAAAGGTTATGCAGGAAGGCGTGTGATTTGACATGAGGCATTGGTTAGTTTAGAACCTGGCCGCTAAATGGTAATATATTTGAAATCATTACTTTAGCCTATCTTGAGATATTCCGATATATTGAATTTTTCACATTGTAAGTATTGTTATCGCCCAAATTTGAAATTTGCTTAGATGATATCTTAAGCAAAGTTCGTCTGGTGGGAATGGCTGTTTTGTAACGGAAAAGATAATTAGGAGTTTTACAAATATGCGGCGCTAGTGTGCTTGCAATATTCTGGCATGTGTGTAATATTGCTTTAGCTTGTGCTCCTTCGTACCTACACCCAAGTTGTATTCGGCAAAATTGTTCAGGATGCTCAGTATAATGAGCAATTCTTCCAAGAGGCGACGCTAGTGAGCAGCTGGGAGCTGCGGACTCGATCAAATCCAATTTTCAAGATATTTTGCTTGACACGCGCTAATTTCCTCTCGGTGTTCAATATACACGTTACGATTTGCTCACATTGAATTATCATTGTGTTCATCTTTATAAAATTAATTACAAAGCTTTCGTCAATTTACTGCATCGCATAAATTAACGTGTCGAATGTTAAGTTAATTTATAGGGGAAACTGGACACACATGATCCCCGGGGACACATGATCCCCCCCCCTGTTTTCTCGAAAACTAATCACATTTTTATACCAGTGATATATTCAAACGAATCCGTTAGATAGAATATTGAATCTGAGTAACATTTAGTATTAGGTAGTTACTTTATGTATATGAGTTTTAGAGAGGTTTTATTATTTAAGCATTCTCAATCCTTTTTTTCTTCAAAGGAGAAAAGTTGAATATGTCCAACCAAAACGTACCAAATTTTTACTGGACAAAGTGTTATTATTGTAGAATTGAATAAATTCACTCAATTAACTATTGCTTATTTTCCATTGAATACAAAAACAAAACAAGATAAATACTCAACATGGACACACTTGATCCCCCACAGTTTGGACACACTTGATCCCGATATTGCATATATTAAGGCGTTTGTTGTATACCGTCGCATATTATTATATTGTATGTAACTAATTGATCTGTTAAAATTCCTTTCTAGTTAAAAAGTATAAATAATGTTAATTTCTCTTTAATTTTGTCAATCAGACAATACACGCGCAATTTGAATTTCTCAATTGGCTTATTTCATTAACCAGAAAAAAGTGTAGTTGAACATGAACATACTTATTTCTGATTAGTTTTATTAAATGCATTTGAACATTATTTTCAATGAAAAAGAGTGTAAATTAAGCTTTGAAAATACTCAACAAATCACAGGGCTTAAAATCAGTATTGTTCGATCTGGTATTAATTTTTTTCCGTTTGAACTAGGAGAAGTTTGCTTACAATCACCATTTATTTGTAAATCTTCTTAAAGAATTTTTAATAATAGGCTCATTCAACATCTTTTGGTCAGTCGTTTAAGAGAAATCGCATTTGTGTAATAATAACACGCACTACAAAAATGATGATGCGTGACAGTAGCATATTGATGTATTTATGAAGTCGTCATCCTGGTGTAGCGACCCTAAACGCCATGCAATAATCATCATTTTTCTTCTATATTTAAAGTATGTCATATAAACGAACAAAAGGAAAGATTGGACAGGTTGGAACCTGTCCATTTATGTTTATCAAATAGCAACCGCTGTTGAAAATAAACAACGGATATTTAAGTATAAGCAAAACTTGGCGAATAAGCTGGCCTAGAAATAGTAGCTGACTCAATTGTTAAATAATTGTTTATTTAGAGAGTACGAATGCTCTCGGAGCAGAATGTCACATGAGAGTAAATGTAGGTAGCATGCAACATTCTGCAACATTATTGAAAATGAGAGAAAAATTGTAAACAATAGCCAGTAATTATAAATAACGTTTTTGTAAATAAAGAAGAGAGTCGGATTTTGGACTTGGAGTTAGCAAGTCACATCAGAATTGTTCAAGTGTTTTATTTTTCAAATAGTGATGACTGTTTTCCAGAAAACTAACCGCTCGAGTTCGCGCACTGGTATGATCGCGGTTGTATTATTGATAGTAGTCTGGCGATCTCGATGTACAGTCGTCGGGAGAGGCAATGGGTCAAATAGGGATGAGAATGGGTCACTGTTTCAGCTATTTAGAATGCTTGTAGAATAGATAGAATGCATTTGAAGACATAAAGACCAAAATATTAGAGACCTTTTTGAACAATTTTGCTCTACTACGTCTAGACTGCCGGTGAGAACGATGACCCATTCTCACCCTCAGAGCCATTGTCGACCCGAATGGCGGTATCACACTCTTTTTCTATTGGTCCCAAAACAGGTACTCAGGGATATTTACCATTGGCCATGGCATTTGCAGTGTGTCCAATTTTCAGAGATTTAATAGAATAACAAGATTCTAAAATAACAAAGATATATTTATGCATCGATCAACCATTTTTGGTATATCATAACAGTATCAATCACAAAGAGAGATCTTCTTGGGAACATCATGGTTGTCGTGATATGACTATAGTCTTACTGTCTTTTAGCGGAGTCTTTTAGTGGAGTGAATGGTTTGCAAATAAATCATCATCACCATGCAAATTTTGTTGCTATAGCAGACATTCTATCTGTCACTATTACTCTATTCGAGAACTAAAATACTTGCCTTGCTTAATACTAACAATATTTAATTTTCGCACGACTGATATTACGGCAGACTATGAATAATTGTAAGGATTTGAGGCTAGACCAATTCAACCTTTCATTAGACTTGGAAGAACCTAAACATGTTCAGCTCTGAAAGGGATCAATTTCCCCCTATATGAGGATCAAGTCTCCCGCAAGTTTTGAAAATGCCAAATTTTCTATCTTTCGGCAAAATCGATTTTTGGTAACTTTCATGAACAAATAATTGCTTCCAATGACGTTTTTGAATAGCTTATTAAATTCTTTATCAAGTCCATCAAGAAGCGTGCAGATCTGTGCATGTTACATCGAGAAATATGCTAAACAAAAAGTGGGGATCATGTGCGTCCAGTTTCCCCTACCCTCCACTTATTTTGAACCCGTCGATATATTTAAAATGACGCCAGAAAATAGAAATTTGTTCAAAATTAGCTATATTTAGTATGAGTTGATTTATGCGTGTACTCTCTCGGCTGCGCTCAAAATGCACAAAACCTCTCTCGATGCGATGGATACTTTTTGACAGCTTACTTTGGAGATTCTTTGGCACTCGTTTTGACTCTATCCGCAGCTCCCAGGTGAGCAGTTACATTTGAGCATATTGTTTCATGTAAGATCTAAACTGAGACAACTACCCCCTCTTTTACCCAATGGCCATAAAGAACATCGCAGAATGGTTATTGTTTTTTTCTATGTTTTATCCTCATTTTAGGCAGGACGTTGTATTAATGAAAATTGCGTAGGGTTGATGCCGCATCCTTGTAAAAATCGAGATTTCTCCAAAACACAACGTTGAATTGAAATACTGAATTCGGAATTCGGCAAGGATTCCCTTCGGAATCCGGCAAGGATTCCCTTCGGAATCCGGCAAGGATTCCCTTCGGAATCCGGCAAGGATTCCCTTCGGAATCCGGCAAGGATTCCCTTCGGAATCCGGCAAGGATTCCCTTCGGAATCCGGCAAGGATTCCCTTCGGAATCCGGCAAGGATTCCTTTCGGAATCCTGGCAAGGATTCCTTCGAATCCTGGCAAGGATTCCTTCGAATCCTGGCAAGGATTCCTTCGAATCCTGGCAAGGATTCCTTCGAATCCTGGCAAGGATTCCTTCGAATCCTGGCAAGGATTCCTTCGAATCCTGGCAAGGATTCCTTCGAATCCTGGCAAGGATTCCTTCGAATCCTGGCAAGGATTCCTTCGAATCCTGGCAAGGATTCCTTCGAATCCTGGCAAGGATTCCTTCGAATCCTGGCAAGGATTCCTTCGAATCCTGGCAAGGATTCCTTCGAATCCTGGCAAGGATTCCTTCGAATCCTGGCAAGGATTCCTTCGAATCCTGGCAAGGATTCCTTCGGAATCCGGCAAGGATTCCTTCGGAATCCGGCAAGGATTCCTTCGGAATCCGGCAAGGATTCCCTTCGGAATCCGGCAAGGATTCCTTCGAATCCGGCAAGGATTCCTTCGGAATCCGGCAAGGATTCCCTTCGAATCCGGCAAGGATTCCTTCGGAATCCGGCAAGGATTCCTTCGAATCCGGCAAGGATTCCTTCGGAATCCGGCAAGGATTCCTTCGGAATCCGGCAAGGATTCCCTTCGAATCCGGCAAGGATTCCTTCGGAATCCGGCAAGGATTCCTCCGAATCCTGGCAAGGATTCCTTCGAATCCTGGCAAGGATTCCTTCGACTCCTGGCAAGGATTCCTCCAAATCCTGGCAAGAATTCCTCCGAATCCTGGCAAGCATTCCTTCGAATCCTGGCAAGAATTCCTTCGAATCCTGGCAAGGATTCCTTCGAATCCTGGCAAGGATTCCTTCGAATCCTGGCAAGGATTCCTTCGAATCCTGACAAGGATTCCTTCGGAATCCGGCAAGGATTCCTTCGAATCCTGGCAAGGATTCCTTCGAATCCTGGCAAGGATTCCTTCGAATCCGGCAAGGATTCCCTTCGGAATCCGGCAAGGATTTCCTTCGGAATCCGGCAAGGATTTCCTTCGGAATCCGGCAAGGATTCCTTCGGAATCCGGCAAGGATTCCCTTCGGAATCCGGCAAGGATTCCCTTCGGAATCCGGCAAGGATTCCCTTCGGAATCCGGCAAGGATTCCTTCGAATCCGGCAAGGATTCCTTCGAATCCGGCAAGGATTCCCTTCGAATCCGGCAAGGATTCCTTCGAATCCGGCAAGGATTCCTTCGGAATCCGGCAAGGATTCCTTCGAATCCGGCAAGGATTCCCTTCGGAATCCGGCAAGGATTCCTTCGGAATCCGGCAAGGATTCCTTCGAATCCGGCAAGGATTCCTTCGGAATCCGGCAAGGATTCCCTTCGAATCCGGCAAGGATTCCCTTCGAATCCGGCAAGGATTCCTTCGAATCCGGCAAGGATTCCTTCGGAATCCGGCAAGGATTCCTTCGGAATCCGGCAAGGATTCCCTTCGGAATCCGGCAAGTTCCCTTCGAATCCGGCAAGGATTCCTTCGAATCCGGTAAGGATTCCTTCGAATCCGGCAAGGATTCCTTCCGGAAGCCGGTAAGGATTCCTTCGGGAATACGGGAAGGATTCCTTCGAATCCGGTAAGGATTCCTTCGAATCCGGTAAGGATTCCCTTCGGAATCCGGTAAGGATTCCCTTCGGAATCCGGTAAGGATTCCCTTCGGAATCCGGTAAGGATTCCCTTCGGAATCCGGTAAGGATTCCCTTCGGAATCCGGTAAGGATTCCCTTCGGAATCCGGTAAGGATCCGGTAAGGATTCCCTTCGGAATCCGGTAAGGATTCCCTTCGGAATCCGGTAAGGATTCCCTTCGGAATCCGGTAAGGATTCCCTTCGGAATCTGGTAAGGATTCCCTTCGGAATCCGGCAAGGATTCCCTCCGGAATCCGGACAGGATTCCCTCCGGAATCCGGACAGGATTCCCTCCGGAATCCGGACAGGATTCCCTCCGGAATCCGGACAGGATTCCCTCCGGAATCCGGACAGGATTCCCTCCGGAATCCGGACAGGATTCCCTCCGGAATCCGGACAGGATTCCCTCCGAAATCCGGACAGGATTCCCTCCGAAATCCGGACAGGATTCCCTCCGGAATCCGGACAGTATTCCCTAAAATCGTGCTTCGAACCAAATGATGACAAGTACGTTGTGCTTGAACAGGAGCCCTGTATCTGGCAGAAGCATTCTATCGCTAAGATTAGATAATTCCAGATGTCAACCGCTGGCCTTATTCGAAGGAACAAATCGGCGTGATCAGGAGTGGCGTCATAGTGTTCTCGTCTTGGCGGCTTGAATTGTTAACCTGGCTCAGATAGCACCATGTAGTTTTTTACTTACTTATAGATCCTGTACACCTCCGGTGGTGCAAAGGGCTGACTTGAAAGATCTCCATCCTGAGCGTTGCCCGGCTACCGCTTTAACCTGTTGCCAGGTTGGATTGCGGTCGACTTCTTTTATTTCTTTACTGGAGCTTCGCCGCCATGAGCCTCTGGGTCTGCCTCTGCTGCGATGTCCCGCTGGGTTCCAGTCTAATGCTTGTTTACAGATTTCGTTTCCGCCCCTACGTAGAGTGTGGCCGACCCAGCCCCACTTCCGATCCCGAATTTCTGTTGCTATCGGCCTCTAGTGACAACGACGATGGAGCTCGTTGTTTGAGATCCAGTTGTGAGGCCACCGGCCCGAATTATATACCGCAGGCATCTGTTAATGAACACCTGCAGCCGTTGAGTGTTCTCCTCTGATACACACCGTGTTTCACTAGCGTATAACAGCACAGATTTCACGTTAGAGTTGAAAATTCGTATTTTGGTGCGTTCACTTATCTGCCTGTTTTTCCAGATATTTCACAAACTCGCAAGAGCAGCCCTTGCTTTCTTGATCCGTGCGTCTATGTCGATCTTGGTACCGTCTGACGCCATTTGGCTACCAAGATATTGGAAACTTTCAACATTCTCCACTGGTTGCCCGGCTACTGTAAAACTGGAAGGAGTCACTGTGTTTACATCCAACGATTTGGTTTTGTTGACGTTGATGACTAAACCTGCTGAAGAGGAGCGCTCGGCAAGGTCGTTGAGCTTACTCTGCATATCAGATCGCCGTTGCGCGAGGAGTGCAACATCATCCGCCAATTCGAATTAATTTAGGTGCTCCATGGTTATAGGCTGCCATAACAGCCCGCGGTTTGGTTCACGATCAATCGCATCTACCAGAATCGATTACGATGAGGAACAGTAACGGTGATAGAATACATCCTTGCCTCACACCAGCTACGACCCGGATAGGGTCGGACAAGACCCCATTGTGCAGCACTCTACACGAGAAGGCCCCGTACTGTGCCGCGATGAGGCCGATGATTTTCTCAGGAATTCCCTTGCGTCTCAGGGCGCCCCACATATTCTCGTGATTGAGACGGTCGAAAGCTTTTTCGTAGTCAATGAATACCAAGTAAAGGGACTCTTGGAATTCGTTGACCTGCTCCAGAATGATTCGGAGCGTGACAATATGGTCCACACAGGATCTTCCGGCACGGAATCCGGCTTGCTGCCGCCGGAGAGTCGCATCGATCTTCTCCTGAATCCGGGCTAGGATAATTTTGCACAGAACTTTGAGAACGATACACAGCAACATAATGCCTCGCCAGTTATCGCATACAGTCAGGTCACCCTTTTTGGGCACCTTCACCAAAATACCTTGCATCCAGTCGACCGGGAAAGTTGCGGTGTCCCAGATATTACGAAATAAACGATGCAGTAGTTGAGCGGATGTCATGGGGTCAGCTTTGAGCATCTCGGCTGATATGCGGTCGACCCCTGGGCTTTATTCGATTTCATGGTTTGGATGGCTGTTTGAATCTCTAGCAGTGATGGAGCTTCGGTATTGACGCGTGTTATACGTCGGATCCTAGGCAGATCATGCCGAGGTGGTGATGGTCTGGCTGGCATTTGAAAAAGTTGTTCGAAGTGCTCGAACCAGCGTTTCAGCTGGTCAGTTGGGTCGGTCAATAACTGATCATTCGCGTCTTTCACAGGCATCGTTGCATTCATCTTCGCCCCGCTTAAACATCGCGTCGCGCCCTCGCGTCGTAAGATATCGTAGAGGAGGCGAATGTCCCCGGTTGCGGCGGCTCTCTCTCCTTCGTCGGCCAGAGAGTCTTCCCACGCTCGCTTGTCCCGTCGACATGAGCGTTTTACTTCCTTCTCAAGAGCCGCGTATCGTTGACGGGCTAAAACTTTGGCTCCTCTGGTTTTCGATCGCTCTATCGCGGCTTTGGCTTCTCTTCGCTCCTCTATCTTTCTCCAGGTCTCATCGGTGATCCATTGTTTTCTCTGGGTGCGCAGTTCGCCCAGATTGTTCTCGCTGGTGATGATGAAGGCATTCTTGATGGCGGTCCATTTGTCTTCCACGCTGCCACCTTCCGGAATATCTGCGGCACGCGTCTTATTCCGTACATCAAGAAGGCTCCGTTTCCATTTTCGGTTGATGCAGATGTGGTCGATTTTCTGTAAAGCCGTCACGGGAGACCCACGTGACCTTGTGAACCGGTCGATGAGGGAAGAGCGATCCCCCGATCACCATGTCGTTATTACCACAAAATTCTGCGAACAGCTCTCCGTTTTCGCTCATTTCTCCGAGACCATGGCGTCCCATAATGTGCTCATAGTTCGAGTTGTCGGATCCGATCTTCGCATTAAAGTCGCCCAAACAGATCTTGATAACACTCTACGAAATCCTAATTACAACGGCATTGAATTTACAATAGAAGTTCTCTTTGTCTTGCAGATCGGCAGCATCGGTTGGCGCATAACTTTGGATTATAGTAAGGTTTCGGACCCGTGTTCTAAATCTGGCAACGATTATCCTTTCACTTATAGGTTCCCACTTCATAAGCGCAGAGTGTGCCTGAGCGCTTAGTAGGAAGCCAACTTCGCGAAGCCGGGGAGCGTGTTCAGCTCGTAAACCAGAGTAGCTGATGTCAGAAGGACAACAGTGCCCAGGCTGCACTACCAGCTAAGTACACAACCCTTAGCTGGCGGTCAATTGTCATCGGAAGACCCGTGGAAGCGTGAGTATTGGAACTTTTGAAAACCAGAGCTATGTTAGGCGCCCTTCCCGGATGTCAACTCACCATTTCGCAGCCCAATAGTCGCCTAAGAAAAGCAGCCCAATAGTCGCCTATAAAAAACATACCTCGAGAAAAAAAAGCTATTTTGATATTTTTGAAAATTTGGCCACCACGTGTTGGATTTTGACGATGAATGCTTTGATAGCATGTGCTATTTGTACTGCGGATGAATTTTATACCTCTACACCTTTACAGGCATAATCTTCAATGTCTCCGCCTAAGTTTCTTAGCAGTTTTGCAAATTTGTTATTCACTAAGCGCCAATTTCTTCACCCCCGTTTAACTCTTAAGCAGTGCTTACCCATACGCTTAAACATGGTTTAAGCACTAAGCGGAGGTGAGGTGAGGCCTAAGAGGCTGGGTCAGCCTTAAGGACATAGTTGGAAGAGTACCACGATGGCAGTCAATATGGCACCGGACCTTCCACGGATCAACCTCACACCTCCCGCACTCCTCTCCCACCAACATTCGGATGCATCGAACAGCATCAAACAAAAGTCTAATATTGAAATTACTAACCTGTTCACAGCATATTTATTCACTTCCCATGATAATGGACATGTTTATCCAAAGAGTTCTTTGTATTTCGGCTCGAATATTATCCTAAATCAGCAGTTTCGTGCCAATTTAAAAGCGGTTCGCGATTTGGTGGGTTTAGCACTGCACTTCACTTCTTCTCAAAGGGCACGCAAAAAATCAAGTATTTACTCACTTCTCTGTACAAGAGCTGCCCGAAATGTTGATGGAATGCAAATTAAACATCACTTTTCGAAATCAGTCACTTGTTTACACCGAAAACTTAATATGAACTGCTATTTTTGCCCGAAAAAAACGATTAAAAACTGATCGAATGTAAACGAATGTAAACACCGCGGTGAACCGGCACCGGCAGCAGCAAACTAATAAGTAGGGTGGTTCAAAAAATAATGTTGCTCTGCCACGCTCAGTCGATTATGATTTATAAATTGGGTGTCATCCAATGGTTTGGGCTGGTTTGAATAGAGGCTTACCGTGAACAAGTCGTCTCAGGTTTGTATGAAAGTTGATATGCCGAGGTTGAATTTAACATTATTCTGATTCTGGCACTCCGTCATTGGGCGCTAGCGAGGGGAGAGACCATATTACTGGTTGAAATATTCAAGAGCTTCAACTCCATAGACAATCCATATTAAATGGTCGTTCCAATAGTTGGGAGTCGATTTTAATCGAGGTAGCGAATCTATCGCATGATAATTAGCCTTCTCAGAAGGCATCAGTGAAACGTGCAATTCAACAAAAAACCCAAAATTTGTCTGTGATATCTATCGCACCAGGGGCAGATACTTCTAGTCTAGTCTAGTCTACACTATCCCACTGGGGGCAGATGCTTCATACAAAAAGTATGACATAAGGGTTAGTGGGGTATAAAATGCTATATTTGCGTTACGTAATCAATGGATCTTTCCTGCGGTGCGATTTTCGTTCCGTGAAGTCTCTGGAATGTTGCTTTCAGCTATGTGGCATCTCTTTTCGCCAGCGTTTGGAGGGGAGGCGCCGTAGCCAGTGTAATAAAAGGTTTAGTTTCCCATACTAGTTTTCATACAAACTTGAACCGGCTTGCGCTAAACCAGTTTTTGTTCAAATCGGTTTTTTGAGGACACTCGGAGTATGGGACGGAATCGAGTGAGCATGGTGGAGCTTTGACCCACCCTACTAATATTCTTTGTTATTTTATAAATACGACACCAATACTACTACAGTATATGACAGTTTTATTGTACCAATACTTTCAAAGCTTTGTTTTGGTACTCAACCCACCTTCACCTTAAAGCTTGATCACAACGCGTTGACACACAAAAATATTCTACGTATAGCAAGCATGGCAAACTACGATCCATCCATCCATGCCGTTCATCCAGAACCTAGAACTCTAAAACAAAACTTGGTTGGAATAATTCCGATTGAGAACCGCTCCAATTAGAAGGATGAGGGCAATGCGCTTTTCCAGCCAGTCAGCCACACAACAGCGGATGACGCGCGCGGCGGAAAATAATGTGCAATTAAAACCATAAGCGACACCGATTTATTCGCATATTTATTATCGCGTGAGCCACAGCTTTCCCGCTTTTCGTTGCAAAATGTTACAATTCATATAGGACACTATTCGCCGGCGCAAAGCTGTCGGGAGACACTCGAGGACACGAAAGGAGCAACGTGAGGACAACGAAACCCATGCATCACTATCAGTGTCAGCAGGCGAATCCGAGCGCGCCTCTCATCTGCAAAAGGGTAAATCCCGCAGCAGCAGCCACCGCCACTCACAATTATTCGCCATCCTATTTAGTAAAGCCGTGGATAAATTTATTAAATATGACGTCGGACGGGTAATGGATGGCATTTGCTAACTGGTTGGGGCGCGGTGGTACTCCTTACGCCTGTTTGAACGAATCTGAAGGACGACTTCCAAACCGCCGCACACGCCAAGACTACCAGTTGGAGATCTTCTGTGTTTGACAAAAACTTTTCGCATATTAAATATCGCATGACATTAAACAAGCAGCACAAAGAGACAAAAACGATATCCGTTACGATTGGTTCTTCTGAAAGGGATATTCCACCCCCAACCATCTTGGTAGTGTGTGAGGGGGGAAGGGGTGGCTTCCAACTTTTAGTTTCAGTTTCAGATTCGCCCCGACTACCACACATGTTCTGTCAAAACTTCTCACCAGAAAATACATATTCACAATGCGTCAGCCTTCTCGAGTGAACGAGTGGAAGAATGATGATGATAACAATGAAGAGATGTTAATTTCAGATATACTCTGGGTTCCGTGAACTAAGTTCCAAAAACAGTGGAAAATTAGGATGCGATCGCTGGGCGCCGGAGCCCATCAGTAGCATGATAGGGCACTATTATGAATATAATTTTAGCATGAGTCAAGTTATTTGAGCCATATTCTGTGGCAAATGTGTGTTCGTTAGAGTAAATCAAAATCCGACATTTTTGCTCCAATGTGCTTAAAGGATCACATTTGCTATTTTAGGAGCCTTCCTAAATTTTAAGCTAATTTGGTTGTTATTTGACTACACAAGTCTTCTAAAATTCCGTTCCGGCCATTTAAAGTCACACATTTTGGCGTTTGGCCATTTAGGGCCATCACAAGACGCGTCGGAAAATGGTTTGTGGTTTGCGAAATCGCAAGGCGCGTCTCGAAGACCGTCATAATATGGTTTGTGATGATGGAATGAATTTGGATTGGATTTGGATTTGGATTGGATTTTGATTGGATTTGGATTGGATTTGGATTGGATTTTGATTGGATTTGGATTGGATTTGGATTGGATTTGGATTGGATTTGGATTGGATTTGGATTGGATTTGGATTGGATTTGGATTGGATTTGGATTGGATTTGGATTGGTTTGGATTGGTTTGGATTGGTTTGGATTGGTTTGGATTGGTTTGGTTGGTTTGGATTGGTTTGGATTGGTTTGGTTGGTTTGGATTGGTTTGGATTGGACTTGGTTGGTTTGGATTGGTTTGGATTGGTTTGGTTGGTTTGGATTGGTTTAGATTGGTTTGAATTGGTTGGATTGGTTGGGTTGGTTTGGATTGGTTTGGATTGGTTTGGATTGGTTTGGATTGGTTTGGATTGGTTTGGATTGGTTTGGATTGGTTTGGATTGGTTTGGATTGGTTTGGATTGGTTTGGATTGGTTTGGATTGGTTTGGATTGGTTTGGTTGGTTTGGATTGGTTTGGATTGGTTTGGATTGGTTTGGATTGGTTTGGTTGGGTTGTTTGGATTGGTTTGGATTGTGTTTGGTTTGGATTAAGTTTGGATTGGTTTGGTTGGTTTGGATTGGTTTGGATTGGTTTGGATTGGTTTGGATTGGTTTGGATTGGTTTGGATTGGATTGGTTTGGATTGGTTTGGTTGAAATTGGATTGGTTTGGATTGGTTTGGATTGGTTTGGATTGGTTTGGATTGGTTTGGATTGGTTTGGATTGGTTTGGTTGGATTGGTTTGGATTGGTTTGGATTGGTTTGGATTGGTTTGGATTGGTTTGGATTGGTTTGGTTGGTTTGGATTGGTTTGGTTGGTTTGGATTGGTTTGGATTGGTTTGGATTGGTTTGGATTGGTTTGGATTGGTTTGGTTGGTTTGGATTGGTTTGGATTGGTTTGGTTGGTTTGGATTGGTTTGGATTGGTTTGGATTGGTTTGGATTGGTTTGGTTGGTTTGGATTGGTTTGGTTGGATTGGTTTGGATTGGTTTGGATTGGTTTGGATTGGTTTGGATTGGTTTGGATTGGTTTGGATTGGTTTGGATTGGTTTGGTTTGGTTGGATTGGTTTGGATTGGTTTGGATTGGTTTGGATTGGTTTGGATTGGTTTGGATTGGTTTGGATTGGTTTGGGATTGGTTTGGTTGGTTTGGATTGGTTTGGATTGGTTTGGTTGGTTTGGATTGGTTTGGATTGGTTTGGATTGGTTTGGATTGGTTTGGATTGGTTTGGATTGGTTTGGATTGGTTTGGTTGGTTTGGATTGGTTTGGATTGGTTTGGATTGGTTTGGATTGGTTTGGATTGGTTTGGTTGGTTTGGATTGGTTTGGATTGGTTTGGATTGGTTTGGATTGGTTTGGATTGGTTTGGATTGGTTTGGGTTGGTTTGGATTGGTTTGGTTGGTTTGGATTGGTTGGATTGGTTTGGTTGGTTTGGATTGGTTTGGATTGGTTTGGATTGGTTTGGTTGGTTTGGATTGGTTTGGATTGGTTTGGATTGGTTTGGATTGGTTTGGATTGGTTTGGATTGGTTTGGATTGGTTTGGATTGGTTTGGGATTGGTTTGGATTGGTTTGGATTGGTTTGGATTGGTTTGGTTGGTTTGGATTGGTTTGGATTGGTTTGGATTGGTTTGGATTGGTTTGGATTGGTTTGGATTGGTTGGATTGGTTGGATTGGTTTGGATTGGTTTGGTTGGTTTGGATTGGTTTGGATTGGTTTGGATTGGTTTGGATTGGTTTGGTTGGTTTGGATTGGTTTGGTTGGTTGGATTGGTTTGGATTGGTTTGGATTGGTTTGGATTGGTTTGGATTGGTTTGGATTGGTTTGGATTGGTTTGGATTGGTTTGGATTGGTTTGGATTGGTTTGGATTGGTTTGGATTGGTTTGGATTGGTTTGGATTGGTTTGGATTGGTTTGGATTGGTTTGGATTGGTTTGGATTGGTTTGGATTGGTTTGGATTGGTTTGGATTGGTTTGGATTGGTTTGGATTGGTTTGGTTGGTTTGGATTGGTTTGGATTGGTTTGGATTGGTTTGGATTGGTTTGGATTGGTTTGGATTGGTTTGGATTGGTTTGGATTGGTTTGGATTGGTTTGGATTGGTTTGGTTGGTTTGGTTGGTTTGGATTGGTTTGGATTGGTTTGGATTGGTTTGGATTGGTTTGGATTGGTTTGGATTGGTTTGGATTGGTTTGGATTGGTTTGGATTGGTTTGGATTGGTTTGGTTGGTTTGGTTGGTTTGGATTGGTTTGGTTGGTTTGGATTGGTTTGGATTGGTTTGGTTGGTTTGGATTGGTTTGGATTGGTTTGGGTTGGTTTGGATTGGTTTGGATTGGTTGGATTGGTTTGGATTGGTTTGGATTGGTTTGGATTGGTTTGGATTGGATTTGGATTGGTTTGGATTGGTTTGGATTGGTTTGGGATTGGTTTGGATTGGTTTGGATTGGTTTGGTTGGTTTGGATTGGTTTGGATTGGTTTGGATTGGTTTGGATTGGTTTGGATTGGTTTGGTTGGTTTGGATTGGTTTGGATTGGTTTGGTTGGATTTGGATTGGTTTGGATTGGTTTGGATTGGTTTGGATTGGTTGGGATTGGTTTGGTTGGTTTGGATTGGTTTGGTTGGATTTGGATTGGTTTGGATTGGTTTGGTTGGTTTGGATTGGTTTGGATTGGTTTGGATTGGTTTGGATTGGTTTGGATTGGTTTGGATTGGTTTGGATTGGTTGGATTGGTTTGGGTTGGTTTGGATTGGTTTGGATTGGTTTGGATTGGTTTGGATTGGTTTGGATTGGTTGGATTGGTTTGGATTGGTTTGGATTGGTTTGGTTGGTTTGGATTGGTTTGGATTGGTTTGGATTGGTTTGGATTGGTTTGGATTGGTTTGGATTGGTTTGGATTGGTTTGGATTGGTTTGGATTGGTTTGGATTGGTTTGGTTGGATTTGGATTGGTTTGGATTGGTTTGGTTGGTTTGGTTTGGATTGGTTTGGATTGGTTTGGGATTGGTTTGGATTGGTTTGGATTGGTTGGATTGGTTTGGATTGGTTTGGGTTGGTTGGTTTGGATTTGGTTTGGTTGGATTGGTTTGGATTGGTTTGGATTGGTTTGGTTGGTTTGGATTGGTTTGGATTGGTTTGGATTGGTTTGGATTGGTTTGGATTGGTTTGGATTGGTTTGGATTGGTTGGATTGGTTTGGATTGGTTTGGATTGGTTTGGATTGGTTTGGATTGGTTTGGATTGGTTTGGATTGGTTTGGATTGGTTTGGATTGGATTTGGATTGGTTTGGTTGGTTTGGATTGGTTTGGATTGGTTTGGTTGGTTTGGATTGGTTGGATTGGTTGGGTTGGTTTGATTGGTTTGGTTGGTTTGGATTGGTTTGGTTGGTTTGGATTGGTTTGGATTGGTTTGGATTGGTTTGGATTGGTTTGGATTGGTTTGGATTGGTTTGGATTGGTTTGGATTGGTTTGGATTGGTTTGGATTGGTTTGGATTGGTTTGGATTGGTTTGGATTGGTTTGGATTGGTTTGGATTGGTTTGGATTGGTTTGGATTGGTTTGGATTGGTTTGGATTGGTTGGATTGGTTTGGATTGGTTTGGATTGGTTTGGATTGGTTTGATTGGTTTGGATTGGTTTGGATTGGTTTGGATTGGATTTGATTGATTGGTTTGGATTGGTTGGATTGGATTTGGATTGGTTTGGATTGATTTGGATTGGTTTGGATTGGTTTGGATTGGATTTGGATTAGATTTGGATTGGATTTGGATTGGATTTGGATTGGATTTGGATTGGATTTGGATTGGATTTGGATTGGATTTGGATTGATGATGATGATGATGGTCCCGCCACATACCCCTACAAAGGTTTGAGCTGGACGAGTTATCTTTAAGATAATTAAATAAGATCAATGTAATCGGTTTTGCAAACAAACGATCCGATTGTATATACAGATATAAAATCCAAAATAAAATTCCATACTGTACAGCAAAAATAAATTGGTAAAATGAACTAAAGAACTACACCTAGAATTTTTGTAATCAACAGTAGTGATACCTGGAGCTCATCAAAGCTAAACTTGTGAAACCTCTCGCACAGATTTCAAAAGCTCCGCCAAACATCGCGTTCTTTTCACAATCCAATATCGCAATCTAAAACTCACATGTATCTGAACATGGATCATTAGGTTCGACAACCAAACATCAAAACTTGTGTAACCGCTCCGTCGATAACAAAAGTTTCGGAACAACCGCGAGTACAAAATAATCTACCAGAAGGCTTACTACTAATTCAAGAGCATGATTCAACAGTTCGAAATATGCAAGTTTTAAATAAATTCAAAATCATTCATATCTGTAATCCGCGCGCGATGCTCAAACTTTTGTAGACTACACAAAGAAAGGTTCAAAAATAAACTACGTCAATAAATTAAAATCCATCATCATCATCGAGGCGAACGTTATAGCTTATTAATGCCTCAATAAATAATAAAAATAAAAATGGTCCATAAAATCATCCGTTGTTAAAAACTTCGTCAAGATACATGTGTTAACGGGTAAAAATTGCCGGGTAGCTGTTCAAAAGGCAGCTTTGACGTGTGAAATACATTGTCTCTTAAACTGTGTTAGCGTGACTGCACGTTTGATGTGTGAAGGCATCGAATTGAAAACATTTATACCTTTAAAAACAAAGAGTTTTGTGAGGCGCCATACAGAAAATAGGGTGTTCGCACATTATCCGCGTGTCTAGTATTATATCTATGAATATCATTTCCTCTTTCAATTCGATCACTCAAATATCGAGGCAGTAAACCGTTTATTACTTTAAAAATGAACACCATAGTCAAGTACATTATTCTTTGCTTCACTGACAGCCATTGTAAGGCGTCCAACAGGAAAGTTGAGGAAGTGAATCTATCATATTTTAAAATCAAACGCATTATTTTATTTTGTAAACGCTGCAATCTCGATATTTGTGTTTCGTTAGCCAAGAAAAGGATGGAAGGGCAAAAATCCAGATGAGGAGAGATGATTGATTTATACAAGAGTATTTTGCTACCAATAGTCAAATCGTGTTTTAATCGACAGAGCATTCCATACTTCTTGGCTATTTTCTTGATAACATTGTCAATATGTATGTCAAATTTTAGCTTGTCATCAATAATCACGCCAAGATATTTAATATCGCGGACGCGATCAATTGTCTCATCATCAATTTTAACAGAGACATCCTCATTTACTCGGGTTCGCGAAATTACCATGTATTTTGTTTTATTAATATTCAATTTCAATTGCTTGTATTTCAACCATCTACTTAGAGAGTGTAAATCCTCGTTCAAGCGTGAAACGGCATCTGCTAAATTTTTAGCTGCAATGAATATCACGGTGTCATCAGCAAAAGATTTATATCACAAAATCGTAAGACTCGTCGCATGTCATTTATATACATAATGAATAAAATAGGCCCTAATACACTTCCCTGTGGCACTCCTAGCGTGTTCTCCACGGGACTAGAAACAGAATCATTAAAAGCAGTCCTTTGAGATCTGTCAGACAAATAGCTTTCAAACCAATTGTATGCAGATCCCGAAATTCCAAAGCGCTTGATTGTGCTCAACAATAAGGGCCGAGAAATTGTCTCAAAAGCGCGTTTTAGATCCAAGAACACAGCAACAATCGTATCTTTACGCTCTACATTTTCCTTCCATTTAGCTAATACCAAGTTCAATGCGGTTTCACAAGAATGACCTTCTCGATATCCCGATTGTTCCGGTATCAGCAAGTTATTTCTATTCAAATACTCAAGCAGCTGGCCAAAATTTTCTCTAATGTGTGCAACATATTGATAGGACGAAACTCTTCGGCTTTAATCGTCCCAGCAACTTTTGAATCGGAATCACTAGAGATTCCTTCCAAACTTGTGGCACGTGCCCAGTTCGTAAAGATTCATTTATAAGGTCCAGCAAGTTGTGTCCGATGACATCAAAGCAGTCTTGTATTACCTTGGCATTAACATTATCTACTCCAGCCGTTTTTCCAATTGAAAAGCAAATATTTTCAAGTTCTTCTAATGTTATTGGGTGAAATCCATCAAATCTACAATTAAAATTAATCGGCTGTTTTATTTCGTCAGGCTCATCAACTAACTCAATTGACTGGTTAATCAGTGAGACACTGTTGACGAAATATTGATTGAATTTATCTGCAATAACTTGTTCTGACTGTTCTACTGTGCCATCGAAGGTTATGGATCGCGGTTTGCTACTATTAGGTTTTAACAAGGATTTCAAAATTTTCCATAACTCTTTGCTGTTGTTTTGATGCTGATCAATTTTCCTCTGAATATATTCGCATCTCGTTTTTTCAACATATGCGAATATTTATTACGCGCGACCTGATACCTTTTCCAATGAATAGCATTATTACTTCTACAAAATTTTCTGTACAATTTGTCCCTTTACGTTTGAATCGTAAAGATCCAGATTGTACCAGCTGTTCGAGTTTTTCAGAGATACATATTTATGTTCTATTAGATTATTGGTACAGGTTTTCAAAACGTCAGTAAGAACAGCTGATTTTTGATCTAACGAACCGACGTTTGATTGAAAATCCACGTTTCTTGCGACAAGACCCGAGATAGCTTGTTTTGAATATTTTCTCCAACACTTTAATTTGATAAGATCACTATTATTATCACTATTATCATCTACGTTAATTACTAGAGTTTCATGATCGGTTATTTTCAAATCACAAATCGTTACCGTACTAACGGAATCGAAATTAGAATATACATGATCAATTAAAGTTCTACTGTGCTGAGAAATACGTGTGTAATCGAAGACCTTTTGTTTCAAATCAAAAAGTCTGCTAACCGTTTCAAATGATTCGAATTATGGATGTCACACCAATTGATATTAAAATCGCCAGCGAGTATATTTAATTTACTAGGATCTATGAACATCTCCAACCAGTTCTCCAAAATTTCAACAAATCGCTGGTCATTTGAACTGGGAGAGTGATATAAAACTCCATAGTTACCCATCTTCATGCCACGTTCAACTGCAATGCCTAAGAACCAGTTACCATCACAAACTTCGTTCAATTGAAGCTTGAATTGAACCGATTCTTTGACATAAATAGCAACACCGCCAGTGTGTCTTGAATGTGATAAACAAGCAGCTACACTGTAACCCGGGATACTGTACTGTTCGAAAGAATCACTGTCAACGATATGCGTTTCAGATAAAAGACTAAAAATGGACGTTTATCTTCTACAAGCTGACGTAATGCAACGTAGTTTGTAGAGAGACCTGCAATGTTCAAATACAAAATATCGAATTTATTTACATTCATACTAGAACTTGGTTGCTATTCATTGAAATGCAAGCTGCTCTTTTTGCGATCAACTAATCTTTTATACACTTTGCATTCAGTACTGAATGCTCCGTGTTTAACGTCCAAATTCGTTTTACGTTCTTGATTCATTTTATTACAATTAACACATTTCAATACAGATGACGTGCATTCAGATGTCTTGTGAGGTCCACTGCACTTAGAGCACGCGATAGCGTTTTTGCAATCTGTGCTCATGTGCCCAAATTCTCCACATTGGAAACACCTAAGAATACTAATCTCAGGAACAACAAGGCACCGATCAAACCTTATATTTACTTTCTTCGCGGTCAACAAACTGCTATGACTGTCTTTATCGACTTCAATCACAACGTTGTACTTGTTGTATTTGAAGCGAGGATTTTCAAACACCCGTATTACTTTTACATCATTGATAGCGATGTCTTCATTCTGATCTTTTAAAATCTGAATGAAGTCATCGGAGGAAAGTTCTCGCTCATGCCCATCACTTTTAACCTTGGCACCGATGAGGGAACAACAGCATTGTAATTTTCACCCAACTCGCTTTGAATGCCTTCTTTCACAACATTAATACTATATCCTGTTGCACACTCAGCAATAATAGAGCCGTTTTTCCCGTTTCTAAAGTTACTGATTTTGTGTGTTTTTGGATCTAATTTGGTAGTCAAAAATTTCCGAGTATCATCGCTACTCTGGTTGGACTCTTTCGGTTTTATCACTATAACCGGACGAGCCTTACGAACAACCTTCACATCATTAGCGGTCGTACTTTTTGTCTTAGTTTTATTACTACTATTACTTTTCATCCCAGTGCACTTCTTCTTAACAATATCCGCGAAACTAACCTTTTCATTAAAATATCATCAGACGCGTCGTCTGCTTCCTGAACCTTTCGCTTTTTACCTCTGGGATTAAGTGCCGACTCCGAAGTCGAACGAGATGAACCTTGCATTACATTCATTGCATCTACTTTACTGCGCGCATCAAATTGTAAAAATGAACCTTTCATATTTTCCAACTCATTTCCAATTAAATCCCGAAAACCAGAGACTGCATTGTCTAAGGCATTTTGTACCTTTTCCCCAATTGCTCCATCCCGTCTTTCAACGCGATGTTTATCTGAGCAGCAATATTGTCTCGAATACCACCGATCGAATCAGAGAGTGAAGAAATCTTCTTCATCTCTTCTTCCAACTTTTGTGTATTCGAGAACAGAATATTCTGCTCGCCACAACACTGGCTTGATAAACATTGATCACACTTGAACACAACATTTACATTCTCCGTGACCAGCTTTGCCAATGGTTTGGTCATGGAAGTGCACTTGTAGTGGTACACTTTAGCGCAACCACAACCCGAACAACTCATAGGCAAATCGCTGGGCAGGACCCCATACCGCACTCACTGCACTCAACCATCTCGCTACTACCTTCACACAGCTCAAACGGTACCAATGCAGACGACACAAAACACAAAGAAACAATAAAGGCGCAAAATGTTACCGGCCGCCAGCTGCTGCTGGGGCAGAAAATCCACAATTAAACGAAAATAACCAGCAGCGACAACCTGTCGGCTAGTTATTTCGATGCAGAAAACACTTGGGCACGCAAAGGAAATGTATTTCCCGCGGCACTTGATCAATTTCACACGTTAATTGATTTTTATTTATCACTGCACTGCAGAAACAAACTACACCGTTCACCGTTTCACCAAATATGGATTGGATTTGGATTGGATTTGGATTGGATTTGGATTGGATTTGGATTGGATTTGGATTGGATTTGGATTGATTTGGATTGGTTTGATTGGATTTGGATTGATTTGGATTGATTTGGATTGATTTGGATTGATTTGGATTGATTTGGATTGGTTTGGATTGGTTTGATTGGTTTGGATTGGTTTGGATTGTATTTGGATTGGTTGGATTGGTTTGGATTGGTTTGATTGATTTGGATTGGTTTGGATTGATTTGGATTGGTTTGGATTGGTTTGGATTGGTTTGGATTGGTTTGGATTGATTTGGATTGGTTTGGATTGGTTTGGATTGGTTTGGATTGGTTTGGATTGGTTTGGATTGGTTTGATTGGTTTGGATTGGTTTGGATTGGTTTGGATTGGTTTGGATTGGTTTGGATTGGTTTGATTGGATTGGATTGGTTTGGATTGGTTTGGATTGGTTTGGATTGGTTTGGATTGATTGGATTGGATTTGGATTGGTTTGGATTGGTTTGGATTGGATTTGGATTGGTTTGGATTGGTTTGGATTGATTTGGATTGGTTTGGATTGGTTTGGATTGATTTGGATTGGTTTGGATTGGTTTGGATTGGTTTGGATTGGTTTGGATTGGTTTGGATTGGTTTGGATTGGTTTGGATTGGTTTGGATTGGTTTGGATTGGTTTGGATTGATTTGGATTGGTTTGGATTGGTTTGATTGGTTTGATTGGTTTGGATTGGTTTGGATTGGTTTGGATTGGTTTTGGATTGGATTTGGATTGGTTTGAGATTGGATTTGGATTGGATTTTGATTGGATTTGGATTGGATTTGGATTGGATTTGGATTGGATTTGGATTGGATTTGGATTGGATTTGGATTGGATTTGGATTGGATTTGGATTGGATTTGGATTGGATTTGGATTGGATTTTGATTGGATTTGGATTGGATTTTGATTGGATTTGGATTGGATTATGATTGGATTTGGATTGCATTATAGCAAGAAGAAAGAAGCAAAAAGGAAAAACAAAGTATGAGAAATGAAGGATTGTGGGACAAAAGGTCGAAGGTCAAAAGGTCGAAGGACAAAAGGTCGAAGGTCAAAAGGTCGAAAGGACAAAAGGTCGAAGGAACAAAAGGTCGAAACAAAAAAACTGCATCAAAAGGTCGAAGGACAAAAGGTCGAAAGGACGAAAGGTCTTTTTCTTTTCTTCCTTCTTTTTTATTTCTTCATATGTTTCCTTCCTTCAATTATTTTTACTCCTTTCTTCTTTCTTACTTCTTTCATCCTTCTTCTTTCCATATTTCATCTTCTTTATTTCTAACTTCTTTCTTTTTTTCTTTTTTCTTCCTTCTTTCCTTCATCTGTCTTCCTTCTTTCCACTTTTTTTTCCTTATTTCTTCCTTCTTTCTTCCTTCTTGATTTCATCTTTTTTTCCGCCTTTCTTCCTTCTTTCTTCCTTATTTCTTCTCTCTTTCTTCTTTCTCTCCCTCCTTTTTTTTCTTTTTTTTTTGTTTCCTGTTTTTCTTCCTTCTTTCTTTTTACTTTCTTCCTTTTTTCCTTCTTTTTTGCTTCTCTCTTCCTTTTTATCTTCCTTCTTTCTTTCTTCCTTCTTTCTTCTTTTCTTTCGTTTTTCTTCTTCTTTTTTTCCCACATTCGTTTTTTCTTCTTTCTTTTTCTTCTTCCTTCCTTCTTTCCACTTTCTTTCTTCCTTCTTTTTTCCTTCTTTCTTTCTACTTTTTTTCTTCTTTTTCCTCCTTTCTTCTTTCGTTTTTCTATCTTTCTTCCTACTATCTTTCTTTTTTTCCCTCCTTCTTTCTTCCTTCTTTCTTTTTCCTTCCTTCTTGTTTCCTGTTTTCCTTCCTACTTTCTTTTTTCATTCGTTCTTTTTTTTTTCTTTCTTTCACCTTTCCTTTCCTTCTTTCTTCCTTCTTCCTTTCTTCCTTCTTTCATCCTTCTTTCTTCCTCCTTTCTTTCTTTTTTCTTCCTTATTTCTCTCTTCTTTGTTCCTCATTTCTTCCATCTTTCTTCTCTTCCTGTTACTTGCTTCCTCGTTCTTTCTTTCGTTTTGCTTAATTGTTTCCTCCTCCCTTCTTCTTCTTTCCTTCTTTCTCCCTTCTTCTATTTTCCTTTTTTCTTCCTTCTTCTTTCTTTCTTTATTCTTTTTTCATCTTCTGTTCTTTTCCCTTCCTTTCTCTTTCTTACTATATATGTGTCCTCCTTTCTTCCTTTCCACTTCTTATTTAAATCTCACTTCTTACTTCTCCGTTCCTTTTTTCTCACATCACATTTCTCACTTGTCACTTTTTACTTCTTATTTCTTCCTTTACACTTCTCACTTTTCACTTCTAACTTCTCATTTATCTATGCTCACTACTTCCATCTTGTATCTCACTTGTCACTATTCACAACTCCCATCTTATTTCTTGTCTTTCGATTTGTGTTATTTCGACCTTTTGTCCTTCGAGCTTTTGACCTTTGACCTTTTGACACAGATCCAAATGAAGAAAGGAGGAGGAAGAAATAAGAATTAAGAAGGAAAAAAAATAATGACGAAGAAGGAAGAAGTTTGAAAAAAGAAGGAAAAAGGAAATGGGAAGAAAGAAATAAGTTCAGACTGCAGACTTCTCCCTTCACAATTCGAAACTCTCATTTGTCATTCCGCGTGAAAAAAATTTTACCTAACGGCATACCGTCAATTGGCCTGACACAAATTTTGCGCTGTTAAATAAATTGTAACAACTCCAAAATGCTATGGACTATTAAAACTCAAGTTCCAGGAAACCAACCCTATTTTTACCCACAATATGTTGGGTTGGTTCAGCATTAAGAAAGTTTCAATGTGAGAAACCGGTTCGAATGAAGCCTGATGAGGACGATAACATATTTAGACCATTTAGACGAGACGGATCAGGGAGATCAAGCTGCTGTATAGCGAAGTGTATATTTTGCGCTTGGCAAGCACAAGTGGCGCGAAACTCCTCCATAAATGAGAATACAATTATCCACATTAGTGTTTTGTTGCGTTATGGAAGCTCAAGAAGGGCAGATATTTTGGCGCTGGAATGGTTAGGGGGGTTGCACGAAACTTTTCCGCATTCGAAAACAAAAGTGAGTCGAAGGAAATGGAGCGGGGAAACATGTTTGTAAGAAAATTCAGACAACGAATAAAGATTCAAACGGGGAAGTGAGACGCGCGCTGTCAGGTTTTGTCGGGTAGAGAGATGGAACAATGATGTCGCAAAAGTTAATTGATCTGTCAGTTTGGGCCAACGACAAACTTATGTGGTAGCAGTGGTAGGGGAGAGAAAAATGGATTGGGGGGAACTTTACCACCGGGGTTGAATGAATCGTTGATCAAGTGGGACGACAAAATTCTTAACGTCAAAACAACCGACATTTTTGGCAATTCCAAGCGTGTGAAAAGTAGGCCGACGATTATGGCATCGGAACTATCCGAACGAATCGGGCCACGGCCCGCTATGATCCCATAAACTTCGATAAAGGGCCATTATGATTATTTCCAGCACCGCAGAATCAGCAAATATTTGCCGCCAGTCATCATCGTAATTACACTCCCGCTGATGGTCTGATTGCCTTCCACCAGCCACCAGCATCATCTTCCAGGGGACCACTTTGGGGGAAGAATGAAAGTGTGATTATCCCTTCTTGTGTATCCATTCCAAACCGGAAAACTCCTCGCACATTGTCAGTGGGAAAAGGAGAGTCATTACAACTGTGAGTAGCCCCGAAAAACCAACAACTCTGCAGCTGCCTCCCGGCGGAAACACACAAATCTAATCAAGATATGATACAATCACCAACGATTTATGACTTGGAAGGGATCCTAAACTCAACCGACGAAGCCTTGCCTTTTCTCCCCCTGCTGCTGCTGCTGCTGCTCGACCGCCACCTTCGCTTCGGAACAAAAGAAAACTTTCACCGGGATCTTTGACTGAGAAAAGCGTTCCGTTTCGGGGTGGGGTGAGTGCGGGTTGGTTTTGTTCGAAAGAAAATAGAATCATATCGATATTAAATTTATTTGTTTGCTCGGGGAAAACTTCGTTCCAGACGGGTAGCTTCCTGAGCGGTGGCAGGAGTTCAACCAAGTAGATTTCGGCCATATGGAGTCCCTGTTTCGGTTCGGTTTGTAGAATTGGTGCCGGGTTGGCAAGTTTTTCAGCAAGTTGACGGACCGGAAATGGGTGAAGACTTTCTTTTTAACTTCAGGAAGGCGCCGGCCGGGACGGGGACCCAGATGTTTGATCCGGTGAATGGAACATGATCAATTGTTGTTTTTGGGATATTGTTTGTTGTGAATCATTTCAGAATTAATTGAATTTGATTCTTTCGAAGAAACTGTTGTTTTTCCAAACAGGTTGTATGTGTGTGGAATGATTATTGTACTGCTCATAAAAAAATCTACTCCTCTGCTTATTTTTAGTCGCAACGAAAAATAAGCGCCAGATAGTCGCCCAAGAAAAACATACCTGCAAAGCTAATTCGATATTTTTGATAAAATTGTCGCCACGTGCTGGATTCTGACGATGAACGTTCTGAAAATACGTAATAAATTTTGCGTATAAATTTTACACATCTATGAGAGCTACGAAAGTTGTCATTTTGTTGCAAGGCACAATAAATTTGCGAGCTAGTCTATCGCCGCATACTTTCCTTAAGCTATCAGTACACTGTTTGTCATAATGACAAATATTTGTCAAGTCAGCCTGATATCCATGTCGATTTCTAATCGGTTTGGTAGATGTCCGGATCAACTTGACAAATATTTGTCATTATAACGAACAGTGGACTACGTGCTCTACACATGGTGAAACATTTTTGACAAACATTTTTGTCGAACAGAAATCGCACGTCGAGAGGCACAGTTTGCTGCGACTTCGAGTTCCAAGAATTCTCTCATTTGGTATTCATTGACTAGGAAAAACCTTTCAACCGTTTCACAATCACAAGAATATGTGGGAGCTCTGAGACGCAGGGGGATTCCGGGCAAAATCTTCGCCCTCATCGAAGCACAGTAGGTGGCCTTCTCGTGCAGAGTGCTGCACAACGGGGTCTTGCCCGACCCTATCCGGGTTGTGCGAGGCAAGAATGTGAAATCTGTGCTACTGTACGCTAGTTGTAATTACGGCTAGCCCCACGGCTACACCCTCTCAGGGTCGGCGTTCTACTTGCTGCAGGGATGCTCACTTACCTTCACCTGGCTGACCAAATTCAAAGTGGACAAATCACGATAGAAGCAGACCCACTGATAGGGAAACCAAGGCTGTTTTCCATAGAAAGAATATAGCACAACACACACTCAAATAGACTTGAACATTATTTATTTAGATTTTGGTACATTGATAGAAAAGGGGGGGGGGGGGTTCGTTGCGGCCGGCCGGTGGTACCGTTGGGGCCCATGCGGGAATGAGTGAGAGAGAGAGGTTGCTTTACTTGCCAGGTGTCATGCTTCTTGGTCAAGCGGTTACGTTTCGACTTCCTAGGAGTGTCGGATTCCAGATCGTCGCTCACGTGGCGTGTTACGACGGGTTGCGTTTAGTCTGGTACGGTCCTTGATGCTCTTCGTACCTGGGGTGCTCACCAAATTTCCACGTGGGTCACGTGGCGTGTTACGAAAGGGGGTATGGTCTGGTACGGTCCCGGATATCCTTCGTACCCTCAAGGTGTTGCTGTGCTGGATTAACCATGTTCGAGTTCGTCTGCTAAAGATCCGATGTTTGGTTGGGCAACTTTGGTCACCGATAGTAGCCCATAGGATTTTGAGCAATAATGAGCGGGGGCGAACCCGCCGGGCCTCACTATCACCCTCACCGCCAAAACGTTGGCCACCAGCGATGGGCTCGCCGGATGATTGTCACCTCGGAATCCCAAATATGCAGAAACAGTGGGATTCCCACACGGCTTCTAGTCGATCTTCTTGGCTTCACTACACGGCGTCTTTCGGGGTCTGGGTGATTTTATCACGACCACTTATCTGGACACCACTTCCACACGCGGGAATCTATCAAAAAAAGCCCTTTTTCAGAGAAACTGTTCCGATCGACCGTTTACGTTGCGTTCTCTCGACTTTCTGCCTTCAGTCCTCGTCGTCTCGGTCGTTCCTTCATTTCTCCCCTTACCTTCCTTCTCTCCTCTCGCACCTCTTCTCACCCATAGTTAACCGGAACTAATATCAGGGGTACCACCTCTTTAGTGTTCAAGACTTCTCTATTCTTCACGAGGGATAAGACTGCTACCTTTCTTATTTACAGTGTTGTAGTAGGGATTATTTCGACAAAAGGGGTAACTATTTTTTTATGCAAGAATCTAGCAAATCTTCTATAAATGTAACAATAGTGCCTAACTGATACGTATTTTGACGTCCCTAACGTTACTAACTTCCTACCGTGCTGAACTAACATCAATCCTGTCTAACATCCTGGCTCCTATTTCATGAGTTGACTACCGTGTTTCCATCCGTGTTCCGATCAGCCGGTAACATAGTGGAACATGATGTGTATCAGTGGATAACATTAAACGGCTGCAGTTGTTCATCAACAGCCTGTACATAAATGTTAGAATATGATCTTGAACATCCCTAAAATAACATTGAAAGCTCGCACTGTTGTACAGTGCTATCCTCCGTGTTTATAATAGTTGCGATATCCAAAATTCTCTTCCACGACGCGTATCCAATTCGCAGGACATGAAAGTGCGTTGGGTCAAGACTATCCGACTATTTTTGGGGTCGTCCGGGAACGCGGGAAGAACGTCTCAACCCTGGCTCCCACTACCAACACTGGACCCAGCTCCCATTCGAACACACATCAGCCGGTACTGACATAAGTACTGGTGGAACATCTTCTAGACATTCCGCTGCTCCTGTAAGATCTGCATCTTCTATCAATAATGATGCGAATCGCGCGATATTGAAAGTGGCGAATAATGACGCTGCCTCTAACGAGGTGGAGTCCTTTTACGTTTCTCCATTCGAGCCTGACCAAAGTGAAGATGATGTGAAGAAGCACGTAATGGATATCTCTAACTACAGTTCATTCGTCGTTAAAGTAACTAAGCTCGTTCCTCGTGGAAAGCATATCAACGATTTGTCTTTCGTGTGCTTCAAAGTTACTGTCCCTAAATCTGCAACGAATGAAGTTAGCGATCCATGGTTATTGACCAGAAGAGATCTCCATCCGTCCGTTCGAGCCCAACCCAAATAACGCATCAGCAGTACGCCTTGTGAACTTGGATTAAACAACCATTCCATATTCAACTATTCTCCGAATCTGGGACGCACATCAACAAGCATTGTGGAAGCCCTGAAGCCCTCCATCACAGTCCAGACCCTCCAGCCTTCGCTCATCAGTCGTCCCGGTCCTGTGTATGGGTCGGGTGTAGGGGTCTTCCAAGCTGTGCTACCAGGCACCTCACTCACGTTCAATCAAAATCCAGTATGTCGATCTCATCACTTCTGGGGCGCAACACTTAGTTCCGAAACCTCCCATCACAGTCCAGATCATCCAGCCAGCGCTCATCAGTTGTCCAGGTCCGGTGTATGGGTCAGGCGTTAGAGACTTCCAACCTGTGTTGTCGGGCAAGTACAATTAAACAGCGAACTCTATTTGCTTTGATGACTTACTTGCTCGTAGCCCAGACAAATCTACTACGATCCTGCGAAGTAGGGTCGAAGTAGTTTGCCTTTACTCCCATGTTAAAAAAGTACCCAACGGAAAATTTATTTACCCAAATGTAAGTTTAATTCACTCAATTTCGACCTCAGGTAATAAAACTCAAAATTGGCTTCCCATATTGAACTGGCGTCGTTGGATTGTTTGGCTCTTTTGTTTCTGACAACAAAAGAAAGAGTGGATGAAAGAGAAGAAAAATAACTCAAAAGTAAGTTTAAAAATGTAGGAATTAAGACAATCGCCACCTTGTGTTGATACACCTTGTGCAACAGCGAGTGGGCGAAAAAGGCTTTATAGTATCAGGCAACCCTATTTTCTATGCCACTGCAGACACGCCGACATCAGTGTAATTTTTAATCTTTGTTATACCGTTGCCAAGTAAAGAGCGTTTCATTAAAGGTTTACCGTTGTATTTTCAATCGTGCTTTTTTATTTGTATCGAAGGAAGTGTTATCCCACTGTTTGTCTCCCAACCAACAAAAAATACTCAATTTTGGGTACTTTTCTTCTTCCGTGTGGTTTATTATAAAAACGTGAGAGGATTACGGACGAAGATTGATGATTTTCGTCGCAGTACCCCATAAAACATCCTACCGACTTTTCCCCCGACTTAGTCGGTTTTCGTCGGTCGGATCGGCCTACCTTGCTTCCGACTAATCGGTTGTTTGTTGCACAGACGCTTATGGGAGCTTTACAGGGTGTTTAGCGATTAAACAATACATTAAATCGGCTGACTAAATCAATTGATTTGAAGCAATTTAGTCCGTAGACTAATCGGCTAGCATAGTCGACGGCAGAAAAGCAATCAAACCGACAAAATCGACCGATGAAAATCTGAAGAATTGATGATTAATCAACTGATTCAATCAAATAATGAAATACAGTTGACGAAATCGGCTGATTGAAAGCAAGTAAATTGCTCGATTAGTAATTGTATTCTAATGGACAGTAGACAATTCCCAATGAAATCGGTTGTTTTTGGTCTACCAAAAAAGTTATTTATCGGATATTTCAAACCGAAAGCAAGCATAACCCGACGAAATAGGGTGATTTATTTGTATTTATTTGATCGATATTATCTGATTTAGTAAGTGATGAACTTATTATGAAAATAGATTTATTTATTATTTATTCAGACTAAGGCCAAAGTGGCCTTTGCAGTACACATAAAAGTCGTCTATATTTAGTTCGGTCCATGGCTACACGTCGCCAACCGCACAGTCTACGGTGAGTCTGCAAGTCATCTTCCACCTGCCCGCTGCGCAACTCGCCTTTTTGTGCCCGTTGAATCGTTGTCGAAACCCATTTTCACAGGATTACTGTCCGACATTCTGGTTGCGTGCCCGGCCCACCGCAGTCGTTCGATTTTTGCAGTGCGAACGATTGACATCTCCCAACAGCTGTTGCAACTCGTGGTTCATTCGTCTCCTCCACACATATCGTCCCTCATTTGCACCCCACCCTAGATGGTACGCAGCACTTTCCTTTCAAAAACTTCAAATGAGTATTAATCACTATGTAATAGAGTATAATAAATTATTTTGAGAGCATCTTCCCCATGGGCGTAGCCAGGATTTCGAGAAGGGGGCCAACTTTTTTGGTCTTCTAAATCGTAGTTTTATAGTAGTTTTATAAAAACACATGAATATTAACACATGAAACCAAATCCAAACCAAATCGAAACAATAATGATTAAAACAATAATGGATTTAAAAATGCGTGATTCATTGCTCATCAGATATTTTTAAATAAAGTGAGAAAAATATTAACGAACTTAGTATTCAGAAAGAATATAAAATCGTCTATAACAATTATTATAAAAATCCTGCATTCTTCCATAAGTCTTGTCTTATGCATTCTTCCATAAGTTTAAGAAAACTAGAACCATACATCTGAATTTCTAAACAAATCCTCTCTGAAATAATATTTATTATAAAATAGGCAGAAAAATCAATATGTAAGCTTTCTCCAGGAATTCCTTCGACAATTGCTCCTGGCATTCTATCCGAAATTCTATCAGGGATTCTTTAGGAATGCCTCCAGCAACTTATTCGGCAGTGTCTTCAGGAATTCCACCATAAATTCCACCATTATTTACTCCAAGAAAATTTCCACGAACTTCTTTATAAGTCTGCAATAATTCAAATAATTTTGTGCTGTTTCCCATAATTTTTAAGAATAAGAATATTCCGTGGAAATTCTGCAGAATTGCCAGTAAACATTCCTGAGAATTTAACGAAAAATCTCCGAATTTCTTGTGTTAATTCCATAAAATTTTCCGTGAATTGTTTCGAATAATTTCTTGTGAAAATTTCAAACAATTTCTCCAGGAATTCCACCGGAAATTTATACAGAAATTATTCCGAAAATGAAATCAACATTGGAATTTTCGGAGGAATTCCTAGATTAATTCGCAATGAAATCCTGAAAGAATTCCAGTGGAAACTTCAAGATTTCCACTGGGAGATCCTCCAGGAGTTTCTCCGAAAATTCCTCCTGGAATTCTTTCAGGAGTTCCACCGGCATTTCCAATTTCTCTAGGATATCTTTCGAGAAATAATTCCGGTAGTTCTATCGGCAGTTCCTCTGAAAATTCTTCCGGGAATCT
Organism: Armigeres subalbatus; assembly: GCF_024139115.2. Lineage (NCBI taxonomy): Eukaryota > Metazoa > Arthropoda > Insecta > Diptera > Culicidae > Armigeres > Armigeres subalbatus. The sequence continues at coordinate 258,658,434 of NC_085139.1, forward strand.
CGGCAGAATTGGAATTTATTTAGGCTTCTTCAGGAATTTATATAGATTTTCCACCAGAAGCTCCTCCGAGAATTTCTCTGCGAGCTCCTCAGGGAGGTCCTCTGATGATGATGATGGTCCAGCTACAAATCTCAACAAAGGTTTCAGCTAGATGAGAATTGTCTATAAGATGAATTCTCTTAATTCCGAGAATGCTTCTGGTAGTTTCCATGGGGTTCCTTTGAAAATTATCCCGGGAGTTTCTTCAGAAATTCTTCCAGAAAATTCCTTCGAGAGTTCCTCCGGGAATTCCACCAGCAATTCATCCGGGAGTTTCTCCGAAAATTCCACCGGGAGTTCCACCAGAAGCTATTCCAGGAAATTATTCAGGCTTTTTCAGGAAATCATTTAGGCTTTCTTCAGAAATTAAGCTGGAAATTCCTCCAGAAGTTCTTCCGATAGTTTCTCTGGGAGCTCATCCGGGAGGTCCTCTAGGAATTCTTCTAGGAGTTCCTCCTGAAATTCCTCCGGGTGTTCTTACGGGAGCTCCTCCAGCAGTTCCTTCGGGAATTCCTCCGGGAGATCCACCAGCAGTTTCTACGAGAATCCCTCCGAGAGTTTTACCAGCACTTTCTCCGGGTTTGTTTCTCTGAAAAGGAACTCCCGGAGGAACTCCCAGAGTAATTTCCGGAGGAAATCAGAGGAATTATCGGAGGAACTGCCGGTGGAACTTCTGGAGGAATTTATTGAAGAACTACAGGAAGAATTTTCGGAGGAAATCCTGGAGGAACTCTCGTAAGAATTCTAGGATGAACTCCCAAAGGAACTTCCGTAAGAATTCCAGGAGGAACTCCTGGAAGAATTCTTAAAAGAACTTACTTACTTACTTATGGATCCTGTACACCTCCGGTGGTGCAAAGGGCCGACTTGAAAGATCTCCATCCTGAGCATTGCTCGGTTATCGCTTTAACCTGTTGCCAGGTTAGGTTTCGGTCGACTTCTTTTATTTCTTTATTGAGGCTTCGCCGCCATGAGCCTCTGGGTCTGCCTCTGCTGCGATGTCCCGCTGGGTTCCAGTCTAATGCTTGTTTACAGATTTCGTTTCCGCCCCTACGTAGAGTGTGGCCGACCCAGCCCCACTTGCGATCCCGAATTTCTGTTGCTATCGGCCTCTGGTGACAACAACGATGGAGCTCGTTGTTTGAGATCCAGTTGTGAGGCCACCAGGCCCGAAATATATACCGCAGACATCTGTTAATGAACACCTGCAGCCGTTGAGTGTTCTCCACTGATACACACCATGTTTCGCTAGCGTATAACAGCACAGATTTCACGTTAGAGTTGAAAATTCGTATTTTGGTGCGTTCACTTATCTGCCTGTTTTTCCAGATATTTCTTAAACTCGCAAAGGCAACCCTTGCTTTCTTGATCCGTGCGCCTATGTCGATCTTGGTACCGCCGTCTGACGCCATTTGGCTACCAAGATATTGGAAGCTTTCAACATTCTCCACTGGTTGCCCGGCTACTGTGAAACTGGAAGGAGTCACCGTGTTTACATCCAACGATTTGGTTTTGTTGACGTTGATGACTAAACCTGCCGAGGAGGAGCGCTCGGCAAGGTCGTTGAGCTTACTCTGCATATCAGAGCGCCGTTGCGCGAGGAGTGCAACGTCATCAGCCAATTCGAAGTCGTTTAGGTGCTCCATAGTTATAGGCTGCCATAACAGCCCGCGGTTTGGTTCACGGTCAATCGCACCTACCAGAATCTCATCGATTACGATGAGGAACAGTAACGGTGATAGAATACATCCTTGCCTCACACCAGCTACGACCCGGATAGGGTCGGACAGGACCCCATTGTGCAGCACTCTACACGAAAAGGCCTCGTACTGTGCTTCGATGAGGCCGATGATTTTCTCAGGAACCGCCTTACGTCTCAGGACGCCCCACATATTCTCGTGATTGAGACGGTCGCTCGGTTCGTAGTGAATGAATACCAAGTGAAGGGACTCATGGAATTCGTTGACCTGCTCCAGAATTATACGGAGCGTGACAATAAGGTCCACACAAGATCTTCCGGCACGAAATCCAGCCTGCTGCCGACGGAGAGTCGCATCGACCCTCTCCTGAATCCGGGCTAGGATAACGGTACACAGCAACATAATGCCTCGCCAGTTATCGCATACAATCAGGTTACCCTTTTTGGGCACCTTCACTAAGATGCTATGCATCCGGTCGACCGGAAAAGTTGCAGTGTCCCAGATATTATGAAATAAACGATGCAGTAGTTCTGCGGATGTCATGGGGTCAGCTTTGAGCATCTTGGCTGAAAGCCCCTGGGGCTTTATTCGATTTCATGCTTTGGATGGCTGTTTGAATCTCTAGCAGTGATGGAGCTTCGGTATTGACGCGTGTTATACTTCGGATCCTAGGCAGATCATGCCGAGGTGGTGATGGGCTGGCTGGCACTTGAAAAAGTTGTTCGAAGTGCTCGAACCAGCGTTTCAGCTGGTCAGTTGTGTCGGTCAATAACTGATCATTCGCGTCTTTCACAGGCATCGTTGCATTCATCTTCGCCCCGCTTAAGCGTCGTGAGATATCGTAGAGGAGGCGAATGTCCCCGGTTGCGGCGGCTCTCTCTCCTTCGTCGGCCAGAGAGTCTGCCCACGCTCGCTTGTCCCGTCGACATGAGCGTTTTACTTTCTTCTCAAGAGCCGCGTATCGTTGACGGGCTAAGACTTTGGCTCCTCTGGTTTTCGATCCCTCTATCGCGACTTTGGCTTCTCTTCGCTCCTCTATCTTCCTCCAGGTCTCATCGGTGATCCATTGTTTTCTCTGGGTGCGCAGTTCGCCCAGATTGTTCTCGCTGGTGGCGATGAAGGCATTCTTGATGGCGGTCCATTGGTCTTCCACGCTGCCACCTTCCGGAATATCTGCAGCACGCGTCTCCAGTTCTTCAACGAAGGACCGTTTCACCGTGGCATCTTCCAGTCGGCGTGTGTTGAATCGTCGTCCAACTCTTTCCTCCTGCCGACGAATCCGCGCAATGCGCAGGCGTATTTCGCCGATGAGGAGGTGATGATCAGACGCGATATCGGCACTACGTTTATTCCGTACATCAAGAAGGCTCCGTTTCCATTTTCGGCTGATGCAGATGTGGTCGATTTGATTTTCTGTAAAGCCGTCACGGGAGACCCACGTGACCTTGTGAACCGGTCGATGAGGGAAGAGCGATCCCCCGATCACCATGTCGTTATTACCACAAAATTCTGCGAACAGCTCTCCGTTTTCGCTCATTTCTCCAAGACCATGGCGTCCCATAATGCGCTCATGGTCAACTCCGATCTTCGCATTGAAGTCGCCCAAACAGATCTTGATATCACCCTTCGGAATTCTATCTACGACGGCATTGAGTTGACTGTAGAAGTTCTCTTTGTCTTGCAGATCGGCAGCATCGGTTGGCGCATAACATTGGATTATAGTAAGGTTTCGGACCCGTGTTCTAAATCTGGCAACGATTATCCTTTCACTTATAGGTTCCCACTTCATAAGCGCAGAGTGTGCCTGAGCGCTTAGTAGGAAGCCAACTCCGCGATGCCGGGGAGCGTATTCACCTCGTAAACCAGAGTATAGCAGAACTTGTCCCGACGGCGTTCTGTGTTCTCCAAAGTTTGGCCAACGGACTTCACTCAGTCCCAAGATCTCAAGCTTCATGCGGCGTGCCTCATTGGCAAGTTGTGCCAATTTACCCTGCTGGGCTAGGGTTAAAACGTTCCATGTTCCTATTCGTGTCCGTTGTTTCGCGCTAAGAGTCGTCGCCGTAAAATCAGTCCGTATTCTTTCATTTTCTGATTCTGGAACAAATTGATGTTTCGGGAACAGTAGGTTGTTGGCCCAAGGTTCCCTATCCACCGGGATGGGGCTGCCATCTTAGGTATAGCTTCCCGGGAATAGCATTTCATACTCAGCCGCTGGATGCCAGAACAGACGCTGTTGGAGCCGCACCTCCTTGGTGAACAGACGCTCGATCAGTCGGGTCAAATTTGTTTAAAGTCCCACCCAACACCAGGACTAGGCTAGTGCGCTTTGAGCGGCACACGGTCGCTTTGATAGGGCCTGCTTGGGGACACATGCAGCTTTTTATAGAAGTTCAACAGAGCCCACTGTCGAACCCCACCACATCCTAGGCAGACCCCACAGGACGCACCCTCTCACTCTAGCTGATGTCAGAAGGACAACAGTGCCCAGGCTGCACTACCAGCTAAGTACGCAACCCTTAGCTGGCGGTCAATTGTCATCGGAAGACCCGTGGAAGCGTGAGTATTGGAACTTGTGAGGACCAGAGCTATGTTAGGCGCCCCTTCCCGGATGTCAACTCACCATTTCGCAGCCCAACTTAAAAGAACCTCCCGGAGGAATTCCCGTTAGAACTCCCAGAGAAATTCTCCGAGAAACTTCTGGAGAAATTTATAGATAGATGACTTAAGAAATGCTAAATGAATTCCTGGAAGAAAGCCTGATTGAATTCACCAAGGAACTACTGGTGGAACTTCAGAGGATAATCCTATGGAATACCCTAGAGAAAGAGAAAAAATATTTCTGAAGGAACTTCCGAAATCCCATTTCCCGTGAAATTCCTGCCAAATATCGTCCAGGAATTCCCTGTAAAGTTCTTGGAGGTATTACCGGAGAATTTCTTGGAAAAACTCCTGGAAGAACTCCCGGAGGAACTCCCACAAACACTTCGGGAGGAATTCCCACATGGAAGTCCTGAAATAATTCTTAAAGAAGTTCCTAAAGGAATTTCCGAAAAAATATCTGAAGGAATTCCCAGAAAAATACCAAGAGGAATTAATGCAGAAATTCCCAGATGAAATCCTGAAAGTATTCCCAGATGAATTGCTGAAGAAAATCCCTGTGGATTGTTCCAAAGAAATTTCTGGAAGAACTCTTGGCAGATATCCGAGTAAATTCCGAGTGAAGTCCGGAAGGAATTCTAGTACACTTCCGCGGAAAATCTCCCGGGAAAATTCTTGGAGAAGTACCTGAAGAAACTCCCGAAAAAATACCTGTAAGAATTTCTGGGGAAATACTTGGACGAATTCCAGGAGAAATTCATGAAGATATTTCTAGAGGATTTCTTGAAGGATATTCTGAAGTAATTGCGAAAAGAATTCCAGATTTGAATGCTAGATGATTTCGCTATTGAATGTTTGGAGGTATTCCCGGAAAATTTCCTGGAAGTAATCCCGGAGGAATTAAAGGAAGAGTTCCGAGAGGAATGCCCGGAGAAGTTCCTAGAAGAATTTCCGAAGGAATTTCTTATAGATTTACAAGTGAAATTATGGAGCTAAATCGGAGGATTTCCGTCATAAATTTTTGAAGAAACTTCTGGTAGAATTTTGGGAAGAAATTCCGTATGTATTCTTGACGGAACTCTCGAATGCATGCCTGAAGGAAATGCCGGATTCTTCCTGAAGAGAGAATAGCCGAAGAAATATCTAGAAGTAAATCTTGGAGAGAAGAAAAGAAATCTTCAAGGAATTTCCTCGTGAATTTCCTAAAAAAAAATTAGTGGGGGGTTTCTAGATAAGGAGGAATTACAATTACATGAGAAGGATTTTCGAACGATTTTCAGAGGAATTTGTGGATAACTTTCCGGAGGAATTCAGAAGTTCCCAGGGGAGCTTCTAGAAGGATTTCAAGGAGAATTTGAGCCCGAAATGTTTCGAGTTGTTTTGAACTTTCATATATTATGGATCCTGGATGCCCTAATAAGTTTTGGGAATCTTTTGAATTTCAACTACCTATTTCTGTATATGATTGGATCGTAAAGTGCACATGTTTAAGGGAATTCATTTCAGAACCCGTGCAATCTTTCCACAATGGGGGGCGACGGCCCCCCCCTGCCCCCCCTTGTCTACGCCCATGGCTTCCCTCAGAAAGCAAGAAAAACCGTAGATCCCGGCCCCCCATGTGTTGATGGGTATACGATATGTAGGGTCCAGGAGTTATCTTCCTGGAGTTGATGGCTGCCATTCGTGAGGAAATAGGCTATCGGAAAATGAAGGCAACTAGAAATAGTTGGTTTAAAAATACTTGAATATTTCAAAAACGCGTTAAAAGTTTAGTTCACCTTCTAGATAATTATCCTTGGCACAGGTTGCATTTGAAGAGGAATCCTGTCCTATTTCTATTGATTATGGGCTGGATCGGAGCTATGAGAAAGGCATTATTACCGCTAGGTGGGTAGTTTAGGATTTCGAAGAATTGAACTTAGAAGAAAGTAGATAAACAACTGGTCCCTTTTAGCCCATTCTCATCAGACAGATTCCAGGCTGAAGATTGGAAGGGCTTCGAAAATTGTTCCATTCAGCCTACATAATCTGCCTTTTTCGTGTTTTGCTGAAATAAGAAATGTATTTGATCATTGCTTCAGAGTTCATAATCTGATCCGATCATTTCACCATGGGAAACAGTGGGATAGAATTCCTCTCGAATGCAAGCAAGCCAATGCGAACAAATCAGTTGAAGATAAGTGCCCAAACAAGTAGTGAAGAATTTATTACAATAAAGTAATATAAAAGAATGTATTTTAACCAAAGACTCTTAGGGCCAATTTGTTCACCTCCATTTTAACTCTAAAGCGATGTTTACCCCGCTCAAACCTTGTTTAGTGACTAAGCGGGGGTGAAGAAATTGACCCTTAGTCAATAGTCCGGTCCGGCCAATTTTCAATGGAAACCAAAAATTTCCGTCGAAATTTATTGCGAGTTAACGACAAGTGCATTTTGTACGTACGCATTTTGGAACTTACGTGTTAGATATTCTCTTTCTAACTAATTTTAATAATTATATTTTGTGCAATGATCTCAACTGCTTCACTTGTAAATAATACACTAAACAAATGTAATTTATCAACTATTATCCCGATTAAATCGGATATAAACACTACTTGATCCATCGATTGATACGTCGATCTAAATAATGTCTAAGAGCCACCCGACTAAATAGGTTGTCCATACATATTATTTGGTCAGCACCAGATTTAGTTGGCATTCATGATGGTTGATTTTCACTACACCCGATTACGTCGGTGAATAAACAGTCGACACCTTGATTGGCACCCAATTTCGTCGGAGATAAAAACAGTTGTTTTCCTCGGCACCCGACTTCGTCGGTGTATCAGGAAATTTTCCATCTGTCAAATGTTTTATGGGGTATGTCTTCAATTTGAAGACATTTGAATCTCTGTGAAGACATTTTGTACGCACCTTCGAGCACTTTTTACGCGCCTTGGCGCACAACATCCCTGTCGACTACTAATGACATTGATGCTGTGGTAGTAAGTAGTGGTAGTAGTAAGTAGAGCCGATATAGTGTGGTCAACAGAAGAGGGAAAATAAAAATAAACCATTTTCATAGTCAAGTGTTTATTCGGATTGAGAGACGGAATTTAATTTTATCAAAAACCGTTATTACAGAGGAAGTTGAGTGATTGTATTTCGGATTATAACATGTAAGTTCGTTTCTTGAGTAGTTGGTGCGAAGATTTATTGACTAATTAATTAATTATAGCTAAAATACGTTGGTGAACCTCAGCCGGTGTAATCTGCAAGTAGAGGGTTAGAAAAGAAACTATAAATGTAAGTAGAGTAATTCGAATGAGTAACTAAAGCTAATTGGAATAAAATTGTAGTTTTAAGCTGCCGTTAGTAAAACGCTGCTGTCGGAAATTAGTTTAAAGAAAGAGTCCCTCGCCGCAACACATTTATTTCGTAAAGACATTTTGAAGACTTTTCAAAATATTTGAAGACTTATCTACTTATTTGAAGATACTTTAAGACAATCAATAAACTAGCGAGTGGAAAATACAATTCTATTGTTTACTTAAAAATTTTGCGACTTCTATATGTAAATTATACAAAAAAATTACAAAAGTTATAAAAGTCTTTGTCTCGGGCCTAGAATTTCGAACATAAAAATACCTTCACACTAGCGGGCTGATACGCATTTCAGACCTCATACACACTTATCTTTGAGTTGTGCGCTGGTTAAAAAATTCCCGATGGAAGAATTTGTTTGAATTTTCCTTGGCGGCGGCGTTTTTGACGTGTATGTATTTCGATTATTACATCGGAACGCAAAAATTGATTGAATTCTAAATATCCTTCTATGGCTTGATTCAATCTATTCAACCGTTGAGCTAGAACCTGAATTTTATCTTATTTTCTTCTGAATTCATTTGATCTTTTCGGCATTTCCAAGTGACTTTCCTCTAAATATCCGTTGTGAAACTCTTTGAATTTTCCGTGAATCAAAGAATTTTTCGTGTAAAATAAGGAGAATTTCCGATGAAAATTATGCACGCTTAAAATCAATAACACAGAGATGTGTTTGCTTCACACAAAACGGACCTAATGCAGAACATCCCCTAGATGAGCGACAGTTACACAGGCACAAAAATGCCTCGTAAGGTCGTGATAACGGTTTTTTTCAACATGTAAACGTTTGTACATATTAATTGTTTCATGAGGAACCAAATACTGTTGAAAATATTGAAATCCAAGCTTCAATAAAACCACACGAGCTATTTTTGTGGCTGTGTAACTGTCGCTCATCTAGGGGATGTTCTGCATTAGGTCCGTTTTGTGTGAAGCAAACATATCTCTGTGTTATTGATTTTAAGCGTGTGAGGAATTTCTTATCTGAACTTAAGAGAATTGAAATTGGGAATTCAGTTCAAAATTTATGTCTAATAATTTCCGTAAAAAATTAAAATAAAAATTCTCCTTATTTTCCAAGTTTTTCTGAACTCCCACAATAAATCCCTTTTAATTTCTACAAGAAAATTGTCTCAATTAATTTTAATAGAGAATTTTTACGAAGGTCGACAAGAAATTGAATTTGTTCTGGTGTCAAATGATTATTTCTTATTATCTCCATAGTAAATTTCTACGTGAAAATCTCTCTAAAAAAAATTCAGAGAAATTCCACAACAAATTCGAGGGAATTTTAATTAAAGACTAAGTAGCAAAATCAGAGGAAACTTGTTACACACTTTCGTTAAATTCTTCCTTGAATTCCTTTGGTAATTCTTCTAGAAATATCTTTGGACATTCTTCCAGTATTTTCTCTGAGAATTCCTCTAAGAATATATTCAAACATACGTTCTGGTATTCTTTCCTAAATTCATCCAGGAAATGGTCCGAAAGTTCCAGGGATTTTTTTTGGAAGATCCTCTAGGAATTCATTTGGAAGATACTCTAGAAGTTCCTCCTGAACTCCTTCGGTAGTTCCTTCACGAATTTCTCCAATAGTTCTTCCAGGAATTCTTTTAAAAGTTTCCCCCGGGATTTCTGCGGAAGCTATTCCAGGGATCCCTCCGGATGTTCCTCCTCTGGAAGATCCTTCAAGGTTGCCGAATTACTCTCCAATAATGCCTCCGGAAATATACTTCTATTTCCTCCAGGGTTTCTTCCGGAATTTTTGCAGCAATACCTCAAGGAGCTTCTCCAGAAGTTTCTTTTAGTATTCCACCGGAAATTGCTTCAATAATTCCTCAGGAATATCCTTCAGAAATTCATCAGGAAAATCCTTCAGGTATTCCTCTAGAAAATCCCTCCGGAATTCATCCTGAAGATTCTACAGGAATTCCTTCTTAAGTTCTTCCAAGTATACATCCAGAAGTTATTTCGGAGCTTTCTCCTTTCTTCTTTATTAAATCCTTTGGATGTTCCAACAGGAATTCTTCGGTATTTTTTTTTTTTCAGGAGATTTTCAGTACTAATAAGAAGCTGCATCCAGAAGAAAGTTATAAGAAGCTCCATCGAGAATTTATCCGGCAGTTGATCTAGATATTTATCCGGACGTTCCTTCAGAAAATTCTCTGGATGTATTTCACAGTAAATTTTGAATCCCAACAGAGTATTCTTTAAAAAGAAATTTGGGAGAGTTTCACGTGGAAATTCAGTTTAAAAATCTAACTTAGTACAAAATCCAGGGGAAACTCGTTTAAAAAAAATTAGAATTTTAAAAAATATTCTCTTGAATTCTACACACTTAGAATAAATTGCCGAATTCGGTAAAATTTTACCGAAATCTCAACAGCAGAACTGTTCGGTAAATAATTTTAATGATTTTCGGTGATTTTGACAGTTGAACAATGGAAAAAATTACAAAAAATCTGTAAAATAAATACTCATGCAATGGCGGGCATATAGAGAAGCTTGCAAATAATAACTGATGAAATGCTAACCGAATACTAAGTTGAAAAGCAGGCCAAGTTCCAATTGGAATATACAGCCATTGAAGAAGAAGAAGAAGAAGAAGAAGACCTGTTGGATTTTTAAATTTCTCGCTGGTAATTATAATCTTAATATTGAAGACATATGAAGACATTTTTAAACGACTTCGAAGACATTTGAAAATATCATCTGGCATCCCTGATATCGTTTACAGCAAAGATCGTGATCCAAGGAGGTGGTGTACTTATCGCTGTAAAGGAAAAGCTTAGATCGTCTCAATGCATCAATGTCGTCGACTCTGATGTTGAACATACGTGGGTTGATGTTGACTATAAGGACTGTAACAAGGTTTGTTTCGGTGTCGTGTATGAGAAATGAGAAACAATCCTAAAAGTTGTTGGTCATTCGTCAACGAAAAGCGGAAAGAGTCTAGCTTACCATCAAACATGTATTTGGAAGAGGAAGTGGTGACAACAACTGAAGGAATTTGCAACCTATTTGCCAAACAATTTGCCAGTGCGTTCTCCAGCGCCATTATCAATCCTGATGATGTAAGGAATACACCGTCAAATGCCATATTTGTTAATATTTGCGAATTTGATGACCAGAACGCTCTAGAACACTATTAACAAGTTGAAACACTTTTGTTAAATGCTCCTCGGCTATCTGCAGACCGCTAAGATCGATCATCAAAAATTCACTTTCGCAAGGTGTTTTTCCCGAGTGCTGGAAGTAATCCATCTTGTTCCCCGCACTCAAGAAGGGGGACAAACGAGATATTTCGGGCAGATCAACGTCAACAAGTCTCGTTCAGTTCACCTCGATATGCTTGACAGTTATTGAGAAGAGTGTTCAAGTGAATTCTGTGTACACCGACCTGAAAGCAGCTTTCGATAGAGTCAATCACCGTAACCTGCTGGCCAAACTGGATCGTTTAGGGGTGGCAACGGACGTCGTCAAATGGTTGGAGTCCTACCTAACTGGTCGTCAACTTATCGTCAAGATCGGCACTTCTGAATCTGATCTATTTTGCAACAACTTTGGAGTGCCACAAAGTAGTAATGTAGGCCCACTTTTGTTCTCCCTGTTCTTCAATGACGTCTGCTTCGTTACATGTACCATGTACATGTACCAAAAGGCTGTAGAATAGTGTATGCCGATGACTTTAAAATATACAGGGTCAACAAGATACACGATGACTGTCGTTTACTACAAGCCTTCATCGACCGTTTCGTAAGCTGGTGTAATCGCAACAGTCTGACATTGAGCGCGAAGAAATGCAAAGTCATCTCGTTCTCTAGAAAAAGGTCGCCAAATCTCTGGGACTACCACATTGGGAGCGAACTACTACATTGTACTTCAGTCTAGTTCGATCGGTTTTAGAAACAGCTGCCGTGGTTTGGAGTCCTTGCCATCAAGTTTGGATCGACAGGATTTGAAGAGTTCAGTCCAAATTTATAAGATACGCCCTGCGATCACTGCCGTGGCGTAACCCCAACAATTTACCATCCTACGAAAGCCGATGCCGATTATCATGAATGGATTCTCTCCAGAAGCGAATAAACAACATGAGGACCATCTTTGTTGCTAAAACTCTTCTGGGTGAGACTGATGCTCCCTGGATTCTGGCGCAAATTAATTTGAACGTCATCCCTCGGCCTCTCAGACAACGGAGCTTCCTTAGACTACAGCAACATCAAACTGATTACGCGCAACACGAGCCCATTAGAGCCATGTGCAGGCTTTTCAATTTGTGTTATGATGAATTTGACTTCAATGTTAGTTCTAGTATCTTTCGTAACCGAGTATTAAACTCTGATGTGTCTGAAACTGTCGGAATACTCGCCAATAAAGCCTGTCCACGTTAAATTTTGGACACCCATCTTCCAATGCGATTTTTAACATTTTTTACAAACCACTTAGACAATCCATTGACATGGCAGCTAAATGTTTTCGGTTTATGTTCTGCTTTCAGCATGTTTTAGTACTCGTACAAATTGAATAAATCGTGAAAAATCATTCAAACATTATCTTAGTGTCCGAAATTTAACGTGTTGTATGAATGTGAACTCTTGTACATATATTTTTTATTCAAATTATTTCTTAGTTAAATTGAATTAAATTTTATTATTTAGTGTTAAGACCTTGAATTTAGTTTAATGGTTTTTAAGAAAAGTGAATTTCTAAAGATTTTAAAATAATTGGATTTGCAATACAATACAGTGACAGTGAAGCGAAGAATCTGTATAGGGTAGAACGACCTATTATGGAGGGGTTAAGCACCGTGTCAAAAAAAAAATTGGTTTCAAAAGTTCTTCTAAAACTACCTGTTGGTCGTTTTCCACATTGTAGTAATTGAATAGGATGCTTGTTAACTTTAGTTGCGTAAATATTACGTCAATTGTACTGAACTTATGTTGTTTTGTTTTTATCATATTAAAAACAAACTACCGCATAATAGGACGCAGTTGCCAACCGTTGCGATTCAAATTTTTAACGAAAAATGTTGATTTTTCTTAAATTTGAACAGAATTTCGTAAAACAAAAGCTGTTCTAGTCATAAATTCGAAGAGTTTCAGCGTACCCACAATTGTTTTTAATGCTTTTATATCCAAAATGGACTACTTTAACACTACCGCAACATTAGGACATACCACAACGATAGGACGTTTGACCCTACTGGTGAAAAGTTATTGTTCTTTCTAGTCTAGTCTAGACATACACAGCCAACTCTTGGCAGAATCCTGGAAAATGGTAGAAGTTCAAAGTGAAAAGTTTTTGTTTATTTCCATTAATTTATCGATATTTTCCAATTCACTTATCGAGGCCGCATCTCTCCATCTTCGAATACGCCCCACGCTCGCCAAGTCGTTTTGCACCTGAACTGCCCATCTCGCTCGCTGCGCTCCACGCCGTCTCGTGACTGCCGGATCGGAAGCGAATACCATCTGTGCAGAGTTGCTGTCCGGCATTCTTGCAACATGCCCTGCCCATCGTACCCTTCCGGCTTTAGCTACCTTCTGGATACTGGTTTCGCCGTAGAGTTGGGCGAGCTCGTGGTTCATTCTTCGCCGCCACAGACCGTCTTCTTGCACACCGCCAAAGATGGTCCTAAGCACCTTCTTCTTATTGGCATTACATCCCCACAGTGGGACAGAGCCGCCTCGCAGCTTAGTGCTCATTCACCACTTCCACAGTTATTAACTGCAAGGTTTCTAAGCCAAGTTACCATTTTTGAATTCGTATATCATGAGGCTAGCATGATGTTACTTTTATGCCCAGGGAAGTCGAGACAATTTCCAATCCGAAAATTGCCTAGACTGGCACCGGGAATCGAACCCAGCCACCCTCAGCATGGTCTTGCTTTGTAGCCGCGCGTCTTACCGCACGGCTAAGGAGAGCCCCAAAATTATCAAAATTAAACATCTTTTCAAAAAAAAGAAAAACCTGACTTCCCTCACAAGTCATCAATCAAGAAACAATTGATAACAGTGCTTCCGAAGTCATGTACGGACAATTAGACAAACAGACGGTGCAAGTTAGAATAAACATACGACGACAAACAACACACATATTTTCCCCTTGAAAAAGACACAATCCCTGTGTCAAAACGACGGGTAAATAAAAAAAAAATCGTTGTAATAATTGCAAGACTGAATAGCCGTTCAATAAATAAAATTGTTACAGCCGTTGGCAAGGATCCGAGGTAGACGAATTCCTCGACCACCTCGAAGGTATACCCGTCTATCGTAACACTGCTTCCCAGACGGGCTTGGTTCCGCCCAGCTGTCGCGCTCGGTTCCGCCCACAAGCATGTACTTTGTCTTTGACGCATTCACCACCAGTCTAACTTTTGTTGCTTCACGTTTCAGGCGGGTGTTCGGCCGACAATGTCCATGTCATCCGCGAAACAAATAAATTGACTGGATCTGTTGAAAATCGTACCCCGGCTGTTACACCCGGCTCCGGCTCTCCGCATAACAACTTCTATTTAGCGCAATGTTGAACAACAGGCACGAAAGTCCATCACCTTGTCTTAGTCCCCGGCGCGATTTGAACGAACTGGAGTGTTCGCCCGAAATCTTCACACAGTTTTGAACATCATCCACCGTTGCTTTGATCAGTCTGGTATGCTTCCCAGGGAAGCTGTTCTCGTCCATAATTTTCCATAGCTCTACGCGGTCTATACTGTCGTATGCCGCCTTGAAATCAACGAACAGATGGTGCGTTGGGACCTGATATTCATGGCATTTTTGAAGGATTTGCCGTACAGTAAAGATCTGGTCCGTTGTCGAGCGGCCGTCAACGAAGCTGGCTTGATAACTTCCCACGAACTCGTTCACTAATGGTGACAGACGACGGAAGATGATCTGGGATATCACTTTGTAGGCGGCATTAAGGATGGTGATCGCTCGAAAGTTCTCACACTCCAGTTTGTCGCCTTTCTTGTAGATGGGGCATATAACCCCTTCCTTCCACTCCTCCGGTAGCTGTTCAGTTTCCCAGATTCTGACTATCAGTTTGTGCAGGCAAGTGGCCAGCTTTTCCGGGCCCATCTTGATGAGCTCAGATCCGATACTATCCTTACCAGCTGCTTTATTGGTCTTTAGCTGTTGGATGGCATCCTTAACTTCCCTCAAGGTGGAGGTTGGTTGGCTTCCATTGTCCGCTGAACTGACGTAGTCATCTCCTACGCTGCCTTGACTTTCACTGCCTGTACTCTCAGCGCCATTTAAATGTTCCTCGTAGTGTTGCTTCCACCTTTCGGTCACCACACGTTCGTCCGTCAAGATGCTCCCATCCTCATCCCGGCACATTTCGGCTCCCGGCACGAAGCCTTTGCGGGATGCGTTGAGCTTCTGATAGAACTTGCGTGTTTCTTAAGAATGGCATAGCTGTTCCATCTCCTCGCACTCCGCTTCTTCCAGGCTGCGTTTCTTCTCCTGAAAAAGGCGGGTCTGCTGTCTCCGCTTCCGTCTATAACGTTCACATTTTACCGGGTACCTTGCTGCAGCGCGACCGCCCGCGCTGCGTCTTTCTCCTTCAGAATATGTCTGCATTCTTCGTCGAACCAATCGTTCCGTCGACTTCGTCCCATATACCCGACGTTGTTCTCCGCTGCGTCGTTAATGGCTGCTTTGACTGTATTCCAGCATTCCTCAAGAGGGGCCCCATCGAGCTCACCCTCTTCCGGCAACGCTGCCTCGAGATGCTGCGCGTATGCAGTGGCGACATCTGGTTGCTTCAGTCGCTCTAGATCGGTCCGCGGCGGTCGTCGGTACCGAACATTGTTGATAGTTTTGGGCGCAGTTTAACCATCACCAGATAGTGGTCAGAGTCGATGTTAGCGCCACGATATGTCCTGACGTCGATAATGTCGGAGAAGTACCGTCTATCAATCAGAAAGTGGTCGATTTGTGATTCTGTCTGCAGTGTTGATCTCCAGGTGTACCGATACGGGAGGCTGTGTTGGAAGTAGGTGCTACGAATGGCCATATTCTTGGAGGCGGCGAAATCAATTAGTCGTAGGCCGTTTTCGTTCGTCAGCCGGTGAGCGTTGAACTTCTCAATAGTCGGTCTAAACTCCTCCTTTTGGCCAACCTGACCGTTCAAATCTCCTATGATGATTTTGACGTCATGGCTTGGGCAGCTATCGTACTCACGTTCCAGCTGCGCGTAGAATGCGTCCTTATCATCATCAGTGCTTCCGGAGTGTGGGCTATGGACGTTGATTATGCTGAAGTTGAAGAACCGGCCTTTGATCCTCAACCTGCACATTCTCTCGTTGATCGGCCACCACCCGATCACGCGCCTTTGCATATCGCCCATCATTATGAAAGCTGTTCCCAGCTCGTGTGTGTTGCCACAGCTCTGGTAGATGGTATGATTACCTCTAAACGTTCGCACCATTGATCCCTTCCAACAAACCTCCTGCTACGATGCCGAATCCACGGTCTTTGAGTACATCGGCGAGTATGCGTGTGCTCCTGATGAAGTTGAGAGATTTGCAGTTCCACGAACCGAGTTTCCAATCGCTAGTCCCTTTTCGTCGCAGTGGTATTCGCCGATAATTCCGATCCATACTTTTTTGATTGTTTGTTGCGTATGTTTTTTGAAGGCTGGCTTGCAGGGCCTGACATCAAACCCCTTAAATTTCCGAAGGACCATGGTGCACAGTTTCACTTAGAGTCCCTCGCTGGCACTTGGACGATGATCAGCCGCCTCTAACATAGAGAACAGACGCTCAGTAAGATTTGCACCCCAGGAGAGGAGCAAGCCCCCCTTTCCTGTCAGCATACGACCATAGTTCCCACCGGGGTTGGTTACCCGATCTTCCCTAAGGTTGCTCGTATCCCGGCCAGCACCACGGGGAGGTAGGGATAGGAGTTGCTGGGTAAGGGTCTATTTTATTCGAGAGGGAGAGGGAGGATCTATTTTATTCCTTTAGATACGCGAAGTACCAATGGTACGCTTTACCCAGCATTTGCCGTTGTTAATTTTGGGCATATGTCATAGAATAGCATAGTGCTAAAAAAAACCACGGAAAAAAACCACCTTTATCAGATTTGTAATAACTTGGCATTAAATAAGAGAAATTTAAACAGGCGTGAGAAATTCAATGACTGACAGAGACGGTAACGCACTGCTTAAAATCTAAACCAATTTATTCAGTTTTTTTAATCTCTCTCTGACGGGAATTTGTTTACCACGCCACAGATACTTCATCAGGATTACATGCAGTTCCAAATGAAGATCGATGGATCCCATTCAACCTCTGTAACTGAACTGTTGTTCCTCCATTCATCGTCCAGTTTCTCGTAACGACTTCATCTTCCACCGGTGAAGATAAATAATCCAATTATCAATCATTGTCCGCAACCACGGAATCAAATTCCGGATCTTGATTCACCCCAACCGCACTATTCTTCACGGCGGCTTTTGAATTGAGTGAGTACGGAATCTCGTTTTCACGAATATCCATCCAAAACCGGTCGCCGACGACGACTACGGTCACGTGTAATGCCTGCTTATCTTCATCTCTCATTTGAAGCGATGATTTATGATGTGGTATTTGTAACAAAAACCGCTTTCCGACTTGCTTTCGTCGAGGTGAATAATAGCGGATTCAATAGAGCCTTTATGAGGGGAGCGGTTACAAAGGACTTGTCCGAGAATTCAATTTTCCTCAAGATGGTATCTTCCCTGTGCTATTAGAATTTGTCGTGGAAAGAGAATTTAATTTTCCAAATTTTCCCAGTTTCTAACGAAACTATTCCAAACAAATCGAAAATTAATAGAAAATTAAGACGTCCACAGGCTACTGAAAAATTCATAAATATCACTTAGCCGACCAATGCTCGTAATCCCAGCCCTGCATGCAAACGAGAACGCTTGAGACGAGAAGGTCCGAAAAATGGCACATTAAGATAATAATCTGGTCAGAAAATCCGTCCTCTTTCGTTGCACAAATCCAACGTTGCAAACCGTCTCCGGTGGGGCCAACCTGCCCGCAACCAATGGAAGCACGTGTGTCACATACGTGTAAGAAACAACACTCTGCTGTAGAGCCATTTAATTTAGATATAATGTCCTGTGGCTATTAAATGGTCGTTAAGTTAAATGACCAAAAAATATGCAAAACCGCTGCAGGGATGTTGCCGTGCGGCGGCAGACTCGACCGAAGCTCTCCGGCTTCATAAATTCATTTTTGTAATCTAACCAAAGTGAACGCAGGGCTACTTCCTCCCCCATCATGCAGGGGTGGGTGCAGCAAACTGCGACGAGATGAGGGGTGGCGCTTTTTTAACTCCTTCATCCGGGCACATGCGAAAGGGTTTTAAGCGATATTTGATGATTTATGTGGATGGAAATCTGGACCAGACTAGGCCAGGGGAAATTAATTTACTTTTTTTTCGGTTAGAAACCGGAAGTTTGAGGTGATAACGATTAATCATTTTGTTCGGTTCGCACGGACACACTTTCTGATTACCGGAGAAAGTGTCGAGTCATTCTGGTCATCATTCGCTGTTATGTCATCATTTTCTTGCTCAATCTTTCCATAGCCATAACCAAAGCCTTCATACGAAGAGGAAAATGTCTTGAGCCGCTCCAGACAAGGTGTAAACAAGCGGATAAAAAGGAAAATAAACACTCTTCTTGCAGCAAGTGTTTATTGTCTGGGACGCCTTTTCCGGCTTGTGGAACTCACCAACCAGAGGCACCATCGACTGGAGTCGGTTTGTTTGAGGTTACGGTTATCGATTATGTCTTCCGGCTGGCAAGCGGTTATTTGTCTTACTCCCCTCTGCTTCCCTCTGTCTCACAGAAGACCAACAACAATGGAACCCTCCCTAATTTCGGAATCATTGCTCAATCTGACTCGCTAAATCCTTGAAAAATGTTTACAGAATGTAAGTTGTCTCCGGCCTGTCCCCATCCCAAACGAAAAGAAAAGTCCATTCCATACCCCACAGTAAGACGCAGCGATGCCAGATTGCTTCAACATCAATTCCGTAGATTCGCTCAAAAATTTTGGCTGTCGCTATTTCGGCGCTCCTCCACAATCCTATTATACAACCCTAGCAGCACACATGTTTCACCTTGTCACATAACAGTTGCAGTAAGTTATGTGACCAAATTTAGTCACAATCAAGTTGCTGCAACCATTTTTGTTTGACTTGTGCTGCTCGGGAAAACATCACAGGACAGATCTCTAATTTTTCTCAATGCATAGAAATAACAACTAACCGTTCAAAATTTATAGTTACTGGTCTTGTTATATTCTAACCACATACAAACATTGCACAATAAGGTACCAGTCAAAACGATTAATGCAAGAGATTGCGTTTTTTCAGTGGTAGTAAAATCGAAATTTCATCACTAATCAGTGCAAACTAACTGCAGGAGATCATCTTTTCACCTTATACTGCATTCCTTATCACTACTTTCTTCTAAAACACTTCCATTTTCCATAAATTTGCAAAATACTTGATTTTCCCATACATTTTATCGATTTCCAACTACCATTCTTCCATGAGCTCATGGTGGAAAATGTGAAAATCTCAGAACATAGAGTAGCAGGCTTAACAACACAGATAGAAACGCCGGTATCGCCACTCAGTGACGAGTACCGTAAACATGGTGCACGGAAGGTTGTTGTCTACACTTTTTACGGCTGCTGCACCCTGGAAGTAAATGTCATCGAAGTAAACAGTCGGTCCCTTATTACCTTACCATCACCTTACGAGCATGCTGCATGGAATGAAGTTTAGTACAACAATGTCAACAGAAGGCGCTAGTGTGAGATGTCAAATACAAAGATATACGATGCGTGCGCCTCTGGTTGTGAAATTCGTCATCAGTTGAATTTGAAACGACCGTTGAGCACATGGTCGATAGGAATTTCATCAGTGTTACGTCGGTTTGTCTGTGTCCTAACTTTCATGAAAAACCAAACAGAAATAGATTCAAGGCATAGTGCCCTCTACACACATTTCCATATTCGCCGTAATGGCAGTTGCTATACATATTTTTGACAGTAACTGCACAGACAAACAGACATAACACATTGAACATTTACTCACCGGATTCATTGTCGTTCAAACACTAACGACATCTGTTGATTTTAGTTAGTTGGACAAATCACGAACCAGATGGCGGTAGTGAGCAAACGTCAAACTCGAGCAAATCCGATGCGCGCGCCACGAGTGATCGATTGGCCAACTAATCATTATTTGATTTAGCATAGCATAGCATAGCATAGCATATGTGATTGTACAAATCGTGGGTGGCTATACAATGCTCAATTGAGCAATCTACTGTATATTGTCGCAAATTGGTACTTGGGATTAGTACCTTTTCCTATACAGTAGCATTTGTATACCTGGCCACGTCCTTACAATCACGGAAGGAAGGGAAGGAATGTTAGTTCAACATCTACTAGTGAAGATGCAGGGAACCCATACTACCTTCATAGATGTCTCGGGAAGGAAAATTTGTGTTAGTGGGAAAGGTGAATAATAGGGAGCTCTATTCGACAATATAGAGCGTTTGTCAATAACAGTATATGCTGAAAAATAATAAAATATATTCATCAATTTACTTACGAACCGTCCTAAGGAAAAACAAAACAAAACACAAAATTTCGGCAAATCGCGCGATCGTTCTGTCGTCCGAAACAAGAGCCAACACGCACTGAACTAATTAACTTTATTACCGGCCGCGCAATGCAAAACACAAAATTTCGGCAAATCGCGCGATCGTTCTGCCGTCCGAAACAAGAGCCAACACGCACTGAACTCCCAACTAATCATTATTTGATTTGACCAGTAAATCAGTGAACGATGGAAATTTGACGAGTGTTATGTCTGTTTGTCTGTGGTAACTGTTTCCAACGCTGATACTACCTACATTTTATTTATTGAACTTTGTTGAAAATTTTAACATAGAATCAGTTTAATACTATGGACTTCTTATTGTTCATATTTCAAATGATTGAGCTTTAGCGCTGGCGGTGCCATAGTTGTGGTAATGTTGATTAACCAACAACGTAATGAGTTCATTCATAATTTGGCGTCAGCATAAGAACTATAACTAATCCAGTACAGCAATAAAACAAAGCCCTATTTTGACACTGAAATTAAGATTGTAAACGAAGAAAATCCTCAAAATATCAGGATTACAATCCATCCATTACCAAACTTCTTTTTAATCCATGAGCGGCTGCCCCATTAGTTACAAGTTCCTCCAGAAAACCCTCGAAAATAATCATGAAATAATCATTCTGGTGTTATTTCGTAAATTTATCCAGAAATTCTTTGGATAGTCTCCTAAACATTTTTCTGTAAATACTTTACACAATTATATGGGACAAACCTCCAGGAATTAATTCGGTAAAACATCCGAAACAATCTTCAGACATACCTTCATTTTTTTGGAATTCTATCAGAAATCCTCTAAATACCCATAAAAATCTATTCAAGGAATTCATTTTTAAATCAAAAAAATTTAACAGCACTTCCTTTGGAAAATCCTTTGCAAATGAATTCAGAAACTTCTTCGGAACCTCCTAAAGGAGTTGCTTTCGAATTCCACTAACTTCCCACAAATTCTATAGGACAACCTTAGTAAGTTCCATAAAGAATTCTTCCGGAAATTTGTTCAGAAATTCTTCTAAGGATTATTAAGGCAATTCTTCCAAAAATTCCTTTAATGAGCGAGATGGATCAACTAGGTCCGAGCTCTATGACAGACAAAGAAAAAAAATTCCTTTAATAATATTTTCAGAAATATCTACAGGAATTAATTCAGAAATTATTTTATTAATTTTTATGGAAATCGCTACACGAAAAATTCCATTTATTCAAAAGTTTATTCAGTAATTCATTTGGAATTTCATCTAGAAAATCCTAGGACGAAGCTCTAGGAGTATCCGAACGAATTACAAAAGGAATTTTCAAAGTTTTGTAGAAGAATGTTTGACATTCAGAAGAAGAATTTTCAGGGGATTTCCTGTAGAAAC
This sequence comes from Armigeres subalbatus, assembly GCF_024139115.2. Lineage (NCBI taxonomy): Eukaryota > Metazoa > Arthropoda > Insecta > Diptera > Culicidae > Armigeres > Armigeres subalbatus. The sequence goes on from NC_085139.1 coordinate 258,680,181, forward strand.
TTTCGAAGAAACTTCTGGAGAAATTTATTTTGAACTTTTCTGAACGTACTCCTTGAAAAATATGCAATTACCGGCGGATTTTTTGAAAAAAATTGGAACTCCTGGAAGAGCTCCCGAAAGTTTTTTTGGAGGAATTTTCAAATGAATTATTGAAGAATTTTCCGAAGTATAACTTGAGTGGATTTTCGAAAAGTAAATTCTAAAGGAAATTCTGAGATAATTGCTAAAGTCGGAAATTCCTTTAGCAATTATCTCAGAATTTCCTTTAGAATTTACTTTTCGAGGAGTTTCTAAAATAATTTCTTAGGGAACTTCCGGATGAATCCCTGAAGAGTTTTTCGAAGGAATTTACATTGAATTGTCAAATGGGAATTTCCGCCAGGATTTAAAAAAATTGGCGAAAAATCAGAACAATTTTGGCGTAAGCAAACAAATTTGAGGAAAAATATTGCTTCATGGATCATACAAAAGAATTATTTTCAATGTGATTATTTTCTGGGTGTTAGGCAATTAGGTGGTAATCTAGGTCAATGATCGACCAGAAAATTCAAGATTGCTTTTATCATCTACGGTATCAGCATGGAAATTGATCTCTCTTCAACTCTGATACTCTTCCCTTTCTCTTCAAATGGAAGCAAGACAGAAGTTCGTTCGATTCAAATCGTAACGAAAATTGCCCACGGCTCGCTTTTTAAAATCCACTTCTCTAAAAAAAATGTCTGCCGAATCTCAATGGAACTATCAATTCTAATGTTTCCGCCTCTAATTCTATCATGAAAATCCAGTTAACCTTATGCAGAAGTGATCTACACATCCCATAAATCAAAGAGGTTCGAATGTTTTTGAATTGTTTGATACAGCTTGGTATAGCCTATTTTTTCGTCTGTGAGTTATATATTCATTTTTAAAATTGAATTAAGCCGATACAACTATTTAAAAAAAGCATGCTCCCTCGTATTATTATTGTCTGAAAGTAATAAATTGAAGGGGCAACAATAAAATTTCCATTTTTTTAGAATTTTAATTTTTTTTTTTAATATATCCAATGAGTTTTTGATTTTTTTTTTTTTTTAATAATTATTATTATCTTCCCTTGACCTTTCGGAGACCAATAGGACATAACTTTCAATAAATATTTGTAACGGTCTTTCCCTCTAAATAGAAACCCATACCTATATCAGGAACTTATATATTGTTTACTCAACTTGATTTAAATTTGAAACCAGATCAATTGAAACTAAAAGTGTGCTAGTAAAAAATCCGTAGATTTGCGCAGAAATTTTCAAATTTCCGTAGTTTTTATCTACGGATCCGTAGATCCGTAGAAAGCACTCAATTCCGTAGATCTACGGAAATTTCCGTAGATCTGGCATCGCTGGTAAGACGTCTGTTTTTATTACTGTCATTCTTCCACTTGAAGATGAACTTGCTTCGCTTACTCATTGCGTGAAGTGTTGTCAAATTGTTGGAAAAATGTTTGCCCTATTTCAATATATGAAAAAGGAACTTTGGATGAATGACACAAACGTAAACAGTCGAATAGAAAATATGCATTTGTTAGCTTAGCGTCAGGTTTATTTTATTTTGGCACTAATTTTGACTCCACTAGTTCTGACATCACTGCCCCGAAATGTCGACTTAATCGACCTCCACCCACCCCTGCGTTCCAACAGCCATTACGCGAAAAACAGCCCGCGAGCGATGGGGAACGACACTTTTCGCCCGTTTGTTATGTATGCAAATGAGTAAACAACAACTTTGCACGCGCGAACAAAAAGTGTTTTAAATTTCCCGATTCGAACGAAGTGGAAATCCCGCGAAGAAGCCGCCTCTTACTTTTATGCGACTTTTATCGTCTCCCGGTCCAAGCGCTGATCGAGGGGCCAAATTGACTAATCGAGTACACGGTTTCGTGAACGAACCAACTTGGATGGGGGGGGGGAGGGCGGTAAAGAACTTAATACCGCGAGACGCAAGGCTGGGCAAGGATATTATACTAATCGAAAAAAGCTGCCACTTTTTATTCCAGAGTGCGTCGATTTGTTGTTGGCGAAGAAAATTGAGCAAATCTCGGTTTAATCTCTTTGAAAAATTATAACTCATTCCATTTTTTTTATTCTTGGAAGAAGGGAAACGTGGCGTCCTCGCTGAAAGATTGAGACAACAACAACGCAGGGGTGGGATAAACACTTGCAAAATTCGCTAAACTGTCAGAGAATAGATGCCAGCATGATCCGCGTCGTCATCCTTTTCTTCGCATCGTAGTTGGCTGTTTTCGGGTGTTGACACGAGAAGACACAGACCGATGACGACGAAGTAAGTGTCGTGTAGATTTTTTTTATGACACTATTAAAGATCCTTTTCTCGAGATTATAATCTCATTTGTTTATCCTGTCGTTGGGTGAGCGACGTTCTTAGACCAGCAGCAATGGCGTCTTCTTCTAAATAAATTTGTTTCTATTATGTACCTATCAAAGCGAAGCCGTTCTTACATTTTCGAGAAGATGAATAGAATTTAAATCAAACGAGGGTTGCGGTTTTACGCGTTGGAGTTTTAGCCCGTGCTTATTTTGGGTCGGTTTGAAGCGTAATTATGTGTGTTTTTTTGTGTGGCTGATGTATGTTCATCCGCAGGGGTAGATGAAATTGAGGTGTATAGTGGACATGAGCTCTATTACGGCTTATTTTGTAAAAACAAAACAAATTTGGGAGCATGCTGGACCGAAATTCAATGATGTCGTTTGCAAATTCACGAACAATAGTACCTATCTCGGAATTGTTGACAGCCGTAAAGCTTCAGTAAAAAGTAAAAAAATTCCCATCGAGATTCGAAAAAAGTGAAACTCAAGTTTTCGCGGAAAATGGAAAGTATTTTATTGGAAATTCGAAATACTTTTCAATAAGAATTTGAAAGAATTTTCCATGGAAAATCATAAAGTTTTTCCGTGAAAAAATCTTTAGAAATTCAAAGAAATTTCCTTGCAAATTCTAAAGCTTTCCCCGTGAAAATTGAAAAGATTTTTATTCTTCATTGTAGAGGTTTTCATCCCTTGACTGATTCACCTCTGGGAAAACAAAAAAAAATTAAGGAATAACCAGAAGGGCTCATCCTTCACTGACGGTTTATTCGATTTATGTTAAATTCCAGGGGCAGGCCGCTCGGCCAAAAAATAAAATCCTCACATAATGAATACAGAAGAGAAAGTCGTGAGAATTAAAAAGTGTGATAAGAGAAGTAAATAATGAGACTCATAAGAAATGAGACTCAAGAATAGAATTGAGGAGTGAGATTTTAGACGTGAGGCACATGAAGTATGTAGTGAGAAATTAAAAGAGTGGAGTGAGAAGTAAGAAGTGTAAAGTGGGAAAAGAAAAGCGAAATTTGAAAAGTGAGAAGGGAAAAATGAGATGTGAGAAGTGAGACGGAAGAAAAAAATAAGTTCTTCATCTTCCCTTTTTTCTTCTTCCATCTTTTTTGTCTTCCTTCTACTTTCCTGCTTCTTCCTTCCCTTTTCTTCGTTGTTGCTTCTTCTTTCTTCTTCGTTACTCCTACCTGCTTACTTATTTCTTCTCCCTTCTTCCTCATTCCTTCTCCATTCTTTATCTACCATTCTCCTTCTTGCTTCTTCTTCCTTCTTTCTTCTTCCTTCTTCGTTCTTCGTTCTTCCTTCTTCCTTCTTATTTCTTCCTTCTTACTTCTTCCTTGTTTCTGTCTTCCTTCTTCCTTCTTAATACTTTCTTCTTCCTTTTTCCTTCTTCTATATCCCTTCTTCCTTCTTCCATCTTCTTTCTTCCTTCATCCTTTCTTCTTCCTTCTTCCTTTCTTTTTCCTTCTTCCTTTCTTCTTCCTTCTTCCTTTCTTCTTCCTTTCTTATTCCTTCTTCCTTTCTTCTTCCTTTCTTCTTCTTTCTTCCTTATTGCTTCTTCTTCCACCCTTCTTCTTTCTACCATTTTACTTCTTACTTCTTTCTTCTTCCTTATCCCTCACTCCTTTTTTGTTTTCTTCTTACTTCTTTCGTCTTCATTTTTCCTTCCTACTATTTCTTTCCTCTTTTTTCCTTCTTCCTTCCTCTTTTTTCCTTTTTCCTTTTTCTTTCTTCCTTCCTTCCTTCCATCCTCCTTCCTTCTTTCTTCTTCCTTTCTCCTTCTTCCTTTTTCCTTCTTCCTTCTTCTTCCTTCTTCCTTCTTCCTTCTTCCTTCTTCCTTCTTCCTTCTTCCTTCTTCCTTCTTCCTTCTTCCTTCTTCCTTCTTCCTTCTTCCATCTTCCATCTTCCTTCTTCCTTCTTCCTTCTTCCTTCTTCCTTCTTCCTTCTACCCTCTTGTTTCCTTCTTCCTTCTTCCTTTTTCCCTCTTCCTTCTTCCTTCTTCCTTCTTCCTTCTTCCTTCTTCCTTCTCCCTTCTTCCTTCTTCCTTCCTCCTTCTTCCATCTTCCTTCTTCCTTCTTCTTTCTTCCTTTTTCCTTCTTCCTTCTTCCTTCTTCCTTCATCCTTCTTCCTTCTTCCTTCTTTCATCTTCCTTCTTCCTTCTTCGTTTTTCCTTCTTCCTTCTCCCTTCTTTATTTTCTACCCTATTTTCTTCCTTCCTGCCTTCCATCCTCCTTTCTTCTTTCTTCTTCCTTTCTCCTTCTTCCTTTTTCCTTCTTCCTTCTTTCTTCTTCCTTCTTCCTTCTTCCTTCTTCCTTCTTCCTTCTTCCTTCTTCCTTCTTCCTTCTTCCTTCTTCCTTCTTCCTTCTTCCTTCTTCCTTCCTTCTTCCTTCTTCCTTCTTCCTTCTTCCTTCTTCCTTCTTCCTTCTTCCTTCTTCCTTCTTCCTTCTCCCTTCTTCCTTCTTCCTTCCTCCTTCTTTCTTCTTCCTTCTTCTTTCTTCCCTTTTCCTTCTTCCTTCTTCCTTCTTCCTTCTTCGTTCTTCCTTCTTCCTTCTTTCATCTTCCTTCTTCCTTCTTCGTTTTTCCTTCTTCCTTCTTCCTTCTTTATTTTTTTTCCTCCGGAAGTTCTTCCAGGAATTCCCCCGGAAGTTCCTCCAGGAATTCCTTCGGAAGTTTCAACAGGAATTGCTTTGGATGTTCCTCCAGGAATTCCTTCGGATGTTCTTCCAGGAGTTCCTCCGGATGTTCTTCCAGGAATTCCTTTGAAAGTTCCTTCAGGAATTCCCCCCGAAGGTTAATACAGGAATTCCTTCGGAAGTTCATACAGAAATTCCTTCGGAAGTTTCTGCAGGAATTCCTTCGGAAGTTCCTCCAGGAATTCCCCCGGAAGTTCCTTCAGGAATTCCCCCGGAAGTTCCTTCAGGAATTCCCCCGGAAGTTCCTTCAGAAATTCCCCCGGAAGTTCCTTCAGCAATTCCCCCGGAAGCTCCCTCAGAAACTCCTGCAGGAATTCCTCCGGAAGTTCCTTCAAGAGGTCCCCCAAAAGTTCCTTCAGGAATTCCTCCGAAAGTTCCTTCAGAAATTCCTCTAGAAGTTCCTTCAGGAATTCCTCCATAAGTTCCTCCAGAAATTCCTCCAGGAATTCCTCGCGTAGTTTCTCCAGGAAGTCATCCGTAAATTTCTCCAGGTATTCCTCCGGAAGTTTCTCTTGGAATTCCTTCAGAAGTTCCTCCAGGAATTCCTCCAGAAGTTCCTCCAGGAATTCCTCCGCAAGTTCCTTCAGGAATCCCTCCGGAAGTTTATCCAGGAATTCCTCCTGCAGTTTCTCCAGGAATTCCTACGAAAGTTCCTTCAGGAATTCCTCCGAAAGTTCCTCCAGGAATTCCTCCGGAAGTTCTTCTAGGAATTCCCCCGGAAATTCCTCTAAGAATTCCTCCGGAAGTTTCAACAGGAATTGCTTTGGATGTTCCTCCAGGAATTCCTTCGGATGTTTTTTCAGGAGTTCCTCCGGATGTTCTTCCAGAAATTCCTTTAAAAGTGTCTCCAGGAATTCCTTCGGAAGCTCCTCCAGGAAATGCTTCGGAAGTTCCTCCAAGAATCCCCCCGGAAGTTCCTTCATGAATTCCTTCAGAAGCTCCTCCAGGAATCCCTTCAGAAGTTCCTTAATGAATTCCTTCAGAAGCTCCTCCAGGAATTCCTTCGGAAGATTCTTCAGGAATTCCTCCTGAAGTTCGTTCAGGTATTACTTCGAAAGTTCCTCCAGGAATTTCTTCGGAAGTTCCTTTAGCAATGTCTTGGAAAGATCCTACAGGAATTCCTTCGGAAGTTCATCCAGGAATACCTCCAGAAGTTCCTCCAGGAATACCTCCGGAAAATCCTCCAGGAATTCCTCCAGAAGTTCCTTCAGGAGTTCCTCCAGAAGTTCCTTCAGGAATCCTTCAGAATTCCTCCGGAAGATCCTCCAGAAGTTCCTTCAGGAATTCCTCCGGAAGTTCCTCCAGAAATTCCTCCGGAAGTTCCTACAAGAATTCCTCCGGAAGTTCCTCCAAGAATTCCTTCGGAAGTTCCTCCAAGAATTCCTCTGGAAATTCCTCCAGGAATTCCTCCACAAGCTCCTCCAGGAATTCCTCCGGAAGTTCCTCCAGGAATTTCTCAGGAAGTTCCTCCAGGAATTCCTCCGGAAGTTCCTCCAGGAATTCCTCCGGAAGTTCCTCCAGGAATTCCTCCAGGAATTCCTCCGGAAGTTCCTCAAGGAATTCCTCCGGAATTTCCTCCAGGAATTCCTCCGGAAGTTCCTCAAGGAATTCCTCCGGAAGTTCCTCAAGGAATTCCTCCGGAAGTTTGTCCAGGAATTCCTCCGGAAGTTTGTCCAGGAATTCCTCCGGAAGTTCCTCCAGGGATTCGTTCAAATGTTCTTCCAGGAATTCGTTCAGAAATTCTTCCAGGAATTCCTTCGGAAGTTCCTCCAGGAATTCCTCCGGAAGTTCCTCCGGAAGTTCCTCCAGGAATTCCTCCGGAAGTTCCTCCAGGAATTCCTCCGGAAGTTCCTCCAGGAATTCCTCCGGAAGTTCCTCCAGGAATTCCTCCGGAAGTTCCTCCAGGAATTCCTCCGGAAGTTCCTCCAGGAATTCCTCCGGAAGTTCCTCCAGGAATTCCTCCGGAAGTTCCTCCAGGAATTCCTCCGGAAGTTCCTCCAGAAATTCCTCCGGAAGTTCCTCCAGGAATTCCTCTGGAAGTTCCTCCAGGAATTCCTCCGGAAGTTCCTCCAGGAATTCCTCCGGAAGTTCCTCCAGGAATTCCTCCGGAAGTTCCTCCAGGAATTCCTCCGGAAGTTCCTCCAGGAATTCCTCCGGAAGTTCCTCCAGGGATTCCTCCTGAAATTCCTCCAGGGATTCCTCCGGAAATTCCTCCAGGATTTCCTCCGGAAGATCCTCCAGGATTTCCTCCGGAAGATCCTCCAGTAATTCCTCCGGAAGTTCCTCCAGGAATTCCTCCGGAAGTTCCTCCAGGAATTCCTGCGGAAGTTCCTCCAGAAAATCCTCCAGAAGTTCCTCCAGGAATTCCTCCAGGCTTTCCTCCGGAAGTTTCTCCAGGAATTCCTCCGGAAGTTCTTCCAGGAATTCCTTCGAAAGTTCCTCCAGGAATTCCTCCGGAAGTTCCTTCAGGAGTTCCCCCGAAATTTCCTTCAGGAATTCCTCCGAAAGTTCCTTCAGGAATTCCTTCGAAAGTTCCTCCAGATATTCCTCCGGAAGTTTTTCCAAATTTTTTTTCGGAAGTTCCTCCAGAAATTCCTTCGTGAGTTCCTCCTGGAATTCCTTCGGAAGTTCCTTCAGGAATCCCCCCGGAAGTTCTTCCAGGAATTTCTTCGGAAGTTCTTCCAGGAATTTCTTCGGAAGTTTCAACAGGAATTCTTTTGGAACCTTGTCATAAGACGAGTTTATACAATCCCATTGAATTCCAGTCGAGTCAAGTACGAGACACTGAACTGTGGCCTTACTGTTGAGGTCGAAATACGTATCTGCAAGATACAATCAAGTGGTGGAATTCAATGGGATTGTATAAACTCGTCTTATGACAAGTGAAGACATTCCACTAAAAAGCTCAAAATAATTTTCTTATCATTCTTTTGGAAGTTTCTCCAGGAATTCCTTCGGGAGTTGCTCCAGGAGTTCCTCCGTAAGTTCTCCCAGGAAGTCCTCCGGAAGTTCTTCCTCCGGAACATCCTCCAGGATTTCCTCCGGAAATTCCTCCAGAAATTTCCCGGAAGTTCCTCAAGAAATTCCTCCGGAAGCTCCTCCAGGAATTCTTCCGGAAGTTCCTCCAGGAATTCTTCCAGAAGTTCCTCCAGGAATTCCTCCAGAAGTTCCTCCAGGAATTCCTCCGTAAGTTCTCCCAGGAAGTCCTCCGGAAGTTCTTCCAGGAATTCCTCCCGAAGTTTTTCCAGGAATTCCTCCGGAAGCTCCTCCAGGAATTCCTCCGGAACATCCTCCAGGATTTCCTCCGGAAATTCCTCCAGAAATTTCCCGGAAGTTCCTCCAGAAATTCCTCCGGAAGCTCCTCCAGGAATTCTTCCGAAAGTTCCTCCAGGAATTCCTCCAGAAGTTCCTCCAGGAATTCCTCTGGAAGTTCCTTCAGGAATGCCTTAGGAAGTTCCTCCGGAAGTTCCTCCTGGAAAGCCTCCGGAAGTTCCTTCATGAATTCCTCCGAAAGTTCCTCTAGGAACTCCTCCAGAAGTTCCACCTAGAATTCCACCGAAAGTTCCAGCAGGAATTCGTTCTTCAGGAGTTCATCCAGCAATTTCTCTGAAAGTTTATCCAGGTCACGGTATACATAATCAAGGTAGACTTGTAAAGAAAATGACAGTTCAAAAGTGACGTGGTTGCTATCGCAGTATGAACGAGTGCGAAAAAAGGCCAAATTGAATCGTAGAGCGTTGGCTTGCTTCGTCTCGAGGAGCGATAGTAGTGACGTCAATTGTTTACAACTAAAGTTGCTGTTTGCATATGTGTCGATAGTGCCTTGTGTTTGTATGCCTTTAACAAATCATGGCCCTGAGCATCAAAACCAAAGTCAGTAAGTCAGTAAGAAGATGTTAATTTTCGCTGACGACAACCTAATCGGTGGAGACGCCAATGAATTTCTGCAGCAATCACCAGCTAATTGCCTCCGCTCTGACCGACACCAAGGCCAAGATTCGGCGACTCACGCTAAGCGTCTTTTTGTGGTTCGTCTCGGATCAATTCTCTTGTTATTCGTCTCTATAATACGCATTTCAAACCACTATAGTGCATAACCAAACTCAGAATCTGTCTTGAAAATTTCACTGGCCATGCATTTGGTAAGTCACAATACAGTCTTTTACTTTTTTGCATATATAATATGTTATAAGGGGCCCTCCTTAGCCGTGCGGTAAGACGCGTGGCTACAAAGCAAGACCATGCTGAGGGTGGCTGGGTTCGATTCCCGGTGCCGGTCTAGGCAATTTTCGGAAAATTGTCTCGACTTCCCTGGGCATAAAAGTATCATCGTGTTAGCCTCATGATATACGAATGCAAAAATGGTAACTTGGCTTAGAAACCTCGCAGTTAATTACTGTGGAAGTGCTTAATGAACACTAAGCTGCGAGGCGGCTCTGTCCCAGTGTGGGGATGTAATGCCAATAAGAAGAAGAAGAAAAAGAAGAAGATGTTATAATGGTGGTCCTGCCAAGAACCATTTTATTTTCAATAACAATCACTATCAGCAACCACTGAATAGGTTGAATTCTGCGAGACAAATCTGACTTTGAGAGCTGCTTTCCAACTACTCACTTCCGCAAACTTGACCGATGCCAAATTTCACGAGTGCTGTACCTGCCCGACCGCTGATGATTCGCAATTCCTTCAACATCAACAATTAAACAAATCAAATACGAAAATCAATTCCATCACAACAATAAACAAGCAAGAAAACATCTATTTCGTTATGGTTCTTGAATTTCACGTGCTTTGAATGATCAAAGTGTAGTAATTATAATTCCAACGTCATCCCCCACATAAATATCACAAAAACAGCCCCTGCACTGAATTATCAAACCCTTTTTTCGCGGATCCAACCCATGTCTAGTGAATCCTAGCAGCATAGCCCATCCATTCATACGCCAAATCTGAATATAGATCTGCGCAAACTTCCATTATAATCCCAGAACAAATTGCTCCAATTTCGCTACACCACATTGGAGAAGATTCATCTCCGGTTCTGCGATGGGCTTATGCAAAAAGTGCGACGTTCCACACGCCCATCGCCACCACATTCAGCAATCCCTTGGAGAGGCGACCCGGTTCCAAACCGGCCGCGTAGTTCCGAAAACACCCGCCAGCAGTGAACTTGCTGCGCCACGGCGAGAGGGGTAATTAATGTGCAATTAATTTTTCGGACCGAACATTATCGTTTTTATCTGTTGCGTTTAATCTAGGTTTAATTATAAAATTGAAAATTTATTAACAAAAGTATGACAGTTTATGAACGGCCACGGTGTGGCACTCCGGACTCTGGGGAAATTTACCGCGCGAATACCGCGAAATCGCAGCAAGCCGCACGCCACACGTTACCTGACTACCGGGGCCTACTTTGTTGTTCGACAAAACGCCGCGGTTCGGCCGCTGCGACAACCGATTCCCGCGCCTCTGTTTGTCATTAAAAACTGAAAATGGATATGATACTATTTTGCCTGCCGGATTTCGAAAATCATCATCACCGCGTCATTTTGTCCCTACGATCTTGCGTGGTGGCGGTGTGGCAACGTGGTTGGGGAACATTTCCACATATGTTTTTGCCGTGTACGGTGGTGAATGCGCCTCAGGGAATCACGTTTTCAACCCTCTTCGCTTTCAAACAAGGTTTTAGGAGCAGGCATAAAGTTACGCGTTTGTTTTTCGTCTGAATTCAATTATCGTCATATCCTGCGTATCCTGAAGAGGAAAGTTATTAGTAGGGACACGGCAGGTATTTCCGTCCTTCGTCGTAGGGGCTAAAACCAACGAAAGCAACGTACATTTGCTAGAACTCCACTATAGCAGAACGTTTCTCCTGAGTTTACGATTTGGTACGTATGAGTTTTACAAAAAAGCGTCTCTTTTATTGGTTTTCGAGACTATGACGAACAGACGAAAATACCTGCCGTGTCCCTATTATTTCCCTTCTGTATTTTCCTATCCATCAAATTGAATATCTGCAATCGTTACTAATTAAACATCGTAGTTCAAACTGGATAAAAATTCGATATGATAACAGTTTGCAACACAAGCTTGAAAGTGAATATTTAATTTGTTGACTATCCTATATGTATTGCAATCGCTCAAATGGGACAACAATTATCACGTTGCCCTACAGCTTTTCCAGAGTTACTACTGCCTACATACGGTTTCTCATCAGGTGATGGAAGCAAAATATTGAATTTACCGATTAAGCGGTGTACGTGTTTAGTAAAAATAATAACCATTAATGAGAAGTGTCACGTTGGAGAAGGAGTAGAAGTGATGGGATGGGGTATCCTATCTTTCGACATAAATAAACATAGGAAGATATTATGTGACGATGATTTTGTTACAATTCTGGAATGAATTTCTGGTATGAAGATATATAATACAATTATTTCTACATGACATAAACGTCGTCCTATTCTTATGTGAAATCGGATAGTTTAAAGTTTTCTTCATGTATAATGTGCAGTATAAAATAAATGCACATTGTTCGAAAGCAACATGTTGGGAAACCACAGAGGCGGAAATTCCTGCCGCTCACCTGTAGAAACGACTATATCACACATAGGCAATAGAACTACCTCAACTTTGTTGAAATAACAGACCGTGTCAGTGAGTTTTCATCCGATACTGCCAATCGGAACAATTCAGCCAATTTAACTTTCCTTTGCCAGCGGCACTTTGCGAATGAGAACAGTTCACTGAACATTGCTTTGAATTGCGATTGCAGATGAGAAACGTAATAAATCGATATTCGAACAAAACTGCTACCAATAATGGGAGTAAGGACTGTTACATTGCATTTTCACAACTAGACATTTTTCCTTCCAGGAACCACAGCCACAAGAACCGGCTGCTCGTCACCACGCAATATCAAGGACGATGCGTTTAGTATGCAAACTGAAAATCTGAACTCGATGCTTGCTGACTCGCAGTCGCAGCATGCTTTGAAAAACATGAACAGCTCAGAAACGGCGATGAACGGATCGACAGAAATGTACCAAAGAAAATGCTGCTCTCACCTTAATCTTTTCGGGATGGATGGGTCATATGGCCGCACGGTGCGCCGGTAGACCGTTATTATAAAATAAAAATGTCCATCAAAACCAAGTACAGGGCTCGATTCCTGTGGTAATTCTGCACCTCTGGACCAATTTTTAAAAAAATCCCTAGACGGAATTTTGAGAAATCTTGATTTGAAGTTTTTAATTAAGAAATTTCAAAAGAATCTATATTTTAATTCAATAATATCCCCAAAATAACTTCAAAGCCGTCCAAAAAGTGGTCCAAGTTGTTTTCAACCAGTTTGCATTTGTTGCCTTTATTACAATTATATTTTTTTACAACTGATTAAGCTCACCAAACTGACTTAAGTATGTTTTTTGTATGGCTTGAACTCGTCTATCTTCAAGAATGCTGCCTCTCGTTCATAACCATTCATGAATTCACGTGCAGGCTGCAGATTCTTTGTTGAATGCCATTCAGATTAAAGCTTGTGTTTGTCTTTATTGTATTCACAAATGTATTCGAGCATCAGAAGTAAAGATTGGAGTATGGAAGAAATTGATGAAAAAACCAACAGCTAAAAGATTTACATTCCACTAAAAAGCTCAAAATAATTTTTTATTAATAAAAGATTTGTTTAAAGTAGTGTAGTTGTTTAGTAGTATATAAGGTTAGATCTTCGTCGGATGATGTAACAATTCAATTGACGGAGCTTTATCAAATTCTGAGATTTCCCCGCAAAAGGATCATCGGACTGGTAATGACTCCAAAGATGGCGGTAAGGAAAAGCTACGATTTTCAAGAGTGAGCTCGGCATATAGAATGAGATCTCGAGAACCAAGGAAAACATCAGGGAAAATGCACAAGAGAAAGAAAGAATTTTACAAGCTTTGTGCATATTCTTTTGGGTTTTCGGTTACGACGAAGATAAAATATTCAATTTTTGAACTTTTAAAAACACTTTAATAAAGTAAAAAAAAATGAACTTTTGCTTATCTCCGTCACTACACATCTAGTTCGGTATTGTTAATACGATTTTAAAGCTGCTTGAGAAGCGCCATGTTGAGTTAATTTATGGATAAACCAAGTACAGATGAGGCATCAACAAATTGCATAGAGTTCACTAGAATCCTGATCTTTCGGATTACGTCACGGTAAGTTACTCCGCTTAAACATTAACAATTTTCTAATTAATATTTCAAACAGCAGGTTCTGAATGATTTCAAAAAAGCGTACGCAAGATACAGCTCTTTGAAACTCGAGCATCGTTTTGAGGAAGCAATTTATGGCTTTACTAGCAGCTGGAAAAAGCCGCAGCTTCCTTTCACGTCAAAGTACCATGTCTTGAATTATCATGTTTCAGAGTTCTGTAGAGGTACCGGAATAGGTCTTGGCTTACATATCAAACATGCTTTTTCTAGTCCGTGGATTAGAACTTTGACGAGATTTAGCAGCAAAGATCGTGTAATAAGTGCTGTGATCGAGTATAACAGCTTCTAACTACTATTATTCTACACGAACTCTGGTCTTACTGCTCTCCATTATGAACATAAACCCTAATTTAAAATAATTTTTACTTCTCATTCTATTAAACATGGCAAGCAACACTTATACTTAACTCGAGCAAGTTAGCCATACAAAAACATACTTAAGATAAGACAGGTCAGTTGTAAATATTTATGGTTCTAATAACGGCAACGCATGTATAGGGCCATCTTTGGTGTTATGCAAGAGAATGGTGCTGTGGCGACGAAGGATGAAACAAGAGCTCGCCCAGCTCTACGGCGAACCCAGTACCCAGAAGGTAGCTAAAGCTGGAAGGGTACGATGGGCAGGCATATTTCAAGAATGCCGGACAGCAACCCTACAAAACTGGTGGTTATTTCCGACCCAGCAGGTACAAGACGAATTGAAGGACATTTATCTAGGTGGATTAATCAGGGTTTTTGGTGATATTTTTGGATTCTTATATGGATTCTTTTGAAAATTTTTAACTAAAAACTTCAAATCAAGATTTCTCGAGATTCCTCCTAGGGATTTTTTAAAAAATTGGTCCAGAGGTGCAGAGTCACCACAGGAATCGAGCCCTGTACTTGGTTTTGATGGACATTTTTATTTTATAATAACGGTCTACCGGGGCACCGTGGCCGGGATTCAGCCGAATCGCTCCAAGCGGCTTTCGACTGACTTGTGATATTTTGTTCGCAAAAGGAAAATGGAAAGTATTTTATGTCAATTCATGTGTACATTTGCTGTAGAATAACCTCAGTTATGGCGTCGAACGTTGTCCGATGCGATTTGTGATTAATTGAATCTGTTACACGAAAACTTTGGCAAAAAAATTGGTAATTTTTCATTTTTACCTTATGGGTCCTGTACACCTCCGGTGGTGCAAGGGGCCGACTTGAAAGATCTCCATCCTGAGCGTTGCCTGGCTATCGCTTCAACCTGTTGCCAGGTTAGATTTAGTTTTTAGACTTTAGACGTTAGACTTCTTTTATTCCTTTATTGAGGCTTCGCCGCCATGAGCCTCTGGGTCTGCCTCTGCTGCGATGTCCCGCTGGGTTCCAGTCTAATGCTTGTTTACAGATTTCGTTTCCGCTCCTACGAAGAGTGTGGCCGACCCAGCCCCACTTCCGATCCCGAATTTCTGTTGCTATCGGCCTCTGGTGACAACGACGATGGAGCTCGCTGTTTAAGATCCAGTTGTGAGGCCACCAGGCCCGAAATATATACCGCAGACATCTGTTAATGAACACCTGCAGCCGTTGAGTGTTCTCCACTGGTACACACCATATTTCGCTAGCGTATAACAGCACAGATTTCACGTTAGAGTTGAAAATTCGTATTTTGGTGCGTTCACTTATCTGCCTGTTTTTCCAGATATTTCTCAAACTCGCAAAGGCAGCCCTTGCTTTCTTGATCCGTGCGCCTATGTCGATCTTGGTACCACCGTCTGACGCCATTTGGCTACCAAGATATTGGAAGCTTTCAACATTATCTACTGGTTGCCCGGCTACTGTGAAACTGGAAGGAGTCACCGTGTTTACATCCAACGATTTGGTTTTGTTGACGTTGATGACTAAACCTGCCGAAGAGGAGCGCTCGGCAAGGTCGTTGAGCTTACTCTGCATATCAGAGCGCTGTTGCGCGAGGAGTGCAACATCATCCGCCAATTCGAAGTCATTTAGGTGCTCCATGGTTATAGGCTGCCATAACAGCCCGCGGTTTGGTTCACGGTCAATCGCATCTACCAGAATCTCATCGATTACGATGAGGAACAGTAACGGTGATAGAATACATCCTTGCCTCACACCAGCTACGACCCGGATAGGGTCGGACAGGACCCCATTGTGCAGCACTCTACACGAAAAGGCCTCGTACTGTGCTTCGATGAGGCCGATGATTTTCTCAGGAACCCCCTTGCGTCTCAGGGCGCCCCACATATTCTCGTGATTGAGACGGTCGAAAGCTTTTTCGTAGTCAATGAATACCAAGAAAAGGGACTCTTGGAATTCATTGACCTGCTCCAGAATGATGCGGAGCGTGACAATATGGTCCACACAGGATCTTCCGGCACGGAGTTCGGCTTGCTGCCGCCGGAGAATCGCATCGACCTTCTCCTGAATCCGGGCTAAGATAATTTTGCACAGAACTTTGAGAACGGTACACAGCAACATAATGCCTCGCCAGTTATCGCATACAGTCAGGTCACCCTTTTTGGGCACCTTCACTAAGATACCTTGCATCCAGTCGACCGGGAAAGTTGCGGTGTCCCAGATATTACGAAATAAACGATGCAGTAGTTGAGCGGATGTCATGGGGTCAGCTTTGAGCATCTCGGCTGATATGCGGTCGACCCCTGGGGCTTTATTCGATTTCATGCTTTGGATGGCTGTTGTAATCTCTAGCAGTGATGGAGCATCGGTATTGACGCGTGTTATACGTCGGATCCTAGGCAGATCATGTGCTCGAACCAGCGTTTCAGCTGGTCAGTTGGGTCGGTCTCGCGTCTTTCACAGGCATCGTTGCATTCATCTTCGCCCCGCTGAGGCGTCGTGAGATATCGTAGAGGAGGCGAATGTCCCCGGTTGCGGCGGCTCTCTCTCCTTCGTCGGCCAGAGAGTCTGCCCACGCTCGCATGTCCCGTCGACATGAGCGTTTTACTTCCTTTTCAAGAGCCGCGTATCGTTGACGGGCTAAGACTTTGGCTCCTCTGGTTTTCGATCGCTCTATCGCGGCTTTGACTTCTCTTCGCTCCTCTATCTTTCTCCAGGTATCATCGGTGATCCAATGTTTTTTCTGGGTGCGTAGTTCGCCCAGATTGTTCTCGCTGGTGGTGATGAAGGCATTCTTGATGGCGGTCCATTGGTCTTCCACGCTGCCACCTTCCGGAATATCTGCAGCACGCGTCTCCAGTTCTTCAACGAAGGACCGTTTCACCGTGGCATCTTCCAGTCGGCGTGTGTTGAATCGTCGTCCAGTCCAATTTTTTCCTCCTGCCGACGAATCCGCGCAATGCGCAGGCGTATTTCGCCGATGAGGAGGTGATGATCAGACGCGATATCGGCACTACGTTTATTCCGTACATCAAGAAGGCTCCGTTTCCATTTTCGGCTGATGCAGATGTGGTCGATTTGATTTTCTGTAAAGCCATCACGGGAGACCCACGTGACCTTGTGAACCAGTCGATGAGGGAAGAGCGATCCCCCGATCACCATGTCGTTATTACCACAAAATTCTGCGAACAGCTCTCCGTTTTCGCTCATTTCTCCGAGACCATGGCGTCCCATAATGCGCTCATGGTTCGAGTTGTCGGATCCGATTTTCGCATTGAAGTCGCCCAAACAGATCTTGATACCACCCTTCGGAATTCTATCTACGACGGCATTGAGTTGACTGTAAAAGTTCTCTTTGTCTTGCAGATCGGCAGCATCGGTTGGCGCATAACATTGGATTATAGTAAGGTTTCGGACCCGTGTTCTAAATCTGGCAACGATTATCCTTTCACTTATAGCTTCCCACTTCATAAGCACAGAGTGTGCCTGAGCGCTTAGTAGGAAGCCAACTCCGCGTTGCCGGGGAGCGTGTTCACCTCGTAAACCAGAGTATAGCAGAACTTGTCCCGACGGCGTTCTGTGTTCTCCAAAGTTTGGCCAACGGACTTCACTCAGTCCCAGGATCTCAAGCTTCATGCGGCGTGCCTCATTGGCAAGTTGTGCCAATTTACCCTGCTGGGCTAGGGTTAAAACGTTCCATGTTCCTATTCGTGTCTGTTGTTTCGCGCTAAGAGTCGTCGCCGTAAAATCAGTCCGTATTCTTTCATTATCGGATTCTCGAACAAATTGATGTTTCGGGAACAGTAGGTTGTTGGCCCAAGGTTCCCTATCCACCGGGATGGGGCTGCCATCTTAGGTATAGCTTCCGGGGAATAGCATTTCATACTCAGCGGCTGGATGCCAGAACAGACGCTGTTGGAGCCGCACCTCCTTGGTGGACAGACGCTCGATCAGTCGGGTCAAATTTGTTTAAAGTCCTACCCAACACCAGGACTAGGCTAGTGCGCTTTGAGCGGCACACGGTCGCTTTGATAGGGCCTGCTTGGGGACACATGCAGCTTTTTATAGAAGTTCAACAGAGCCCACTGTCGAACCCCACCACATTCTAGGCAGACCCCACAGGACGCACCCTCTCACTCTAGCTGATGTCAGAAGGACAACAGTGCCCAGGCTGCACTATCAGCTAAGTACGCAACCCTTAGCTGGCGGTCAATTGTCATCGGAAGACCCGTGGAAGCGTGAGTATTGGAACTTGTGAGGACCAGAGCTATGTTAGGCGCCCCTTCCCGGATGTCAACTCACCATTTCGCAGCCCTAGAATCTAGTAAGCTCAAAAAATAAAACTATCGATTACGTTGTGTAGTAAATTGATCAATTCATCTTTATTGTTAAAAATCAAACAGAAAAATAAAACAATAACAAAAACAAAGGTAACAAAACATAACAATTCATAAAATACGGGCTCAAAAAGTATTCGTCTATTGGCGCGCTTTTGAAACGAAAACAGAAGTTGTAGAATGGAATTCAATATTTCGTTGGATTCCTCTGTATCTATTACGAACTGTAGTTCTTGTGGCGTGGAACTGATTAAATTAGCCGTAATGGGGGGCGGAATATTCTTCCATTTTCCTTTCAACACTAATCTCAATTCGTTGTTGTTCGAAATATGACTTTCACGAATTTCACGAAAAGTTTGTCGTCCAGAACCTCCCAATGGAGTTAAATTGGATTCATATCTGGGCTCTGAGGAGGTGTTTTGAGTTGATTGGGTTATTATAGAGTAGCTACAGCTTAGTACTTTAGGCTTTGTGCTTGAGGTACTTATCACCCCGTAAGATGTATGTTTCGTGTAAGCCCAATTTCTCAGCACTGGCGTTCAAATTTTTTTTTCAAAATGCGGATGAACATTTTGTGATACATAATTCCTCAATAATGTGAAATTTTCCCACATCGGTTGCGCTCAAGCACCTCAGAGACCATGACGGATCCCCACCATGCTTTACTGCTCAAAAGAGATTTTGCGGCTGTATATCAATATTCCTTTTCCGCCATACCATACATCGGCCATTTGATCCAAATATGCTGTACTTGCTTTCGTCAGATAACATGACTTGATTCCGAAAGTCATCCTTCTTCCAGCGATATTTTTTGCTGAAATCGAGCTGTTTTTGAAAATTTGAAGGTTCACTTGAATTTTCTTCCGTGATACTCGCCCATTATACCCATACTTTTCACAGGTATTTCTATCCGTTTTGGTTCATATCTGAGAACTTCTTCTCTCCAACTCACTTGCCTATATGAGTGAACTCGTTTTGAAGGATTTTTTTTTATTTTCCGCACAATGAATGGCTCATCGTTATCAGTTTACCATCGCTGACGACCACTCTGTTATTTGTTTTGATAGACTTTTGTGGCGCTGGTGCGATCAATCACCAATTAAATGGTTGAATTCTTGCTACCCTTGATCTACTCACATTTCTTGCAAAGTCATAAGTCAACTTTCACTAATTATGCAGGCGTAAAATAAGTTTTTTTTTATTTGGACTCATCTTTTTACTTTTCCCACCCATGGTGCTTCTTTTTCCCGCGCCAAGTTCAAACAGAACAAAAACAATGATATGGAAATGCTAATATCATCTTCCAAACTTGGACGTACATGTTCATGATAGCATTAGAGGCGAAAGTATAGAATTGATAGTTCCGTTAGGATACGGCAGGCATGAAGAATGTTTTTATAGAAGTCGATTTGTCGTATCCTAACGGAACTATCAATTCTATACTTTCGCCTCTAATGCTATCATGAACATGTACGTCCAAGTTTGGAAGATGATATTAGCATTTCCATATCATTGTAAATCGTTTAACTTCACGTAGAAGTAACACACACGAAATCATTAGTTTAGAGAACAAAAACATTATTTGATCTCTCATTGAATATTGGCAAAAATGTTGCTAGACATCACTAGAGTGTGCTAGTGTAACTACATGCGAATAAAACTATTATATTCGTGTTTTACTCGATTATTTTCTGAATGGACGAATACTTTTTGAGCGAGCGAAATTGACGAAATTTAGATATTCTCTACATACCAGAAAAAGTAATTGAAATTTCTATTTGTTTTTGAATAATAATCATGTGTTGATAAGTTTTCTACCATATTTAGAAGAAAGCTTTTTGATTTCACTTCTATCACGCCTATGTTTTACATTTTAGTAAATAATATGCAGCTAGACGAATACTTTTTGGACTCACTGTACCTACCTAGGTATGGGAGGTCTGGAGCGAGGTTCAAATGATATCGCTGCTCGTCGTAGTTTACCATAGATTACTAATAGCATGACAAATCAAACGTTATTTAATTATTGCGTGTTTATGCAAGTTTCTTTGAGATTGTTATAATGATATATTTAATACTAGTAAACATGGCTTAGCATTTTTGCATTTCTTATTAAGAAGAGTGTGCTGTGCATCATCCTACCACATTGGTTTATGTGATTAGCACTGTTCAAAGAATTTAATTATTCTAATGCATTGAAGAAATTATGAATTGGGGTAAAACATTAGCCAAGATTTCAACGTGATAGCAAAAATTCATATTCCAATAGGTTTTCAATATGTTGGCACCAAGCGGAAGTCTTAGATTTCTAAAATAGGGCGCGGAGTGCTTCTTCCAATTTGTCTTCACCTGTACTAAAGAGGCGATGCTGTTTGAAAGAGATGGGGTCACAACATGTAAAGTATAATAAATTTCCTTGTATGGACAAATCACCCCCAACAAACAATTTAAGCTGAACAAGCTAGTTTTTTAGCTGAAGAAGCTTATTTGCCACGGAACAAGCTCTTCTTCAGCTTCCAATGTTTGTTGGGACATTCTCACCAACTACGCATCTCATCGATATAAAATTCGGATAAAAAATGCATGAAATGTTAGATAGGTTAGGTTTTTTGTACCACTGACTCATTCTTCAGTTCAAAATAATAAAAGAGCTTTCATTGAGTCTCCATACTTAACTCTATTTATCTACTTTAAATTTCTTCGAGGCTATTCTCCACCTCGTGTGTGTGGAAGGAACATAGAAAATTTACTATATTGAACAGCAGATATAACTAGTGTTTATGCTGAACCACACTGATACAAATACGCAACAACATAACACCATCTGTCACCTGGTAGTCTATATTTGCAATTATGCCATCATGTGTAGTAGCTGTTGAAATGTTTTAAATGGCCAACTGACGACGTTCTATAGTGACAATCTTATGAGACATTCAATGACCTCAAAGACTATTTTACTCAAGGTAAATATCGGTAGCGAACCAACATGTATTCCTCAAATAGCTTAACCTGCATTCAACAAAATGATTTCCGCTCAGACGGAACAGGACAATTTATTGTGGCAGACTTCACAAAACAAAAAATCCATTTGGTTTGTAAGAACAGATAAGAACCATTATTATGAAAGCAAGTTTAGTCTGCAATTCAATAATTTAACGGCGCTAGTGTATACACGCAAAAAATATTGCAAATATTGCATCATAAATATAAATATTCCAAGGTTTATTTTAAGAATATGCACCGACGATTTTCAGCAGATAACAAACCCGTTTGTTTTTACCATGCGCGCAGTAAAAATCAACTGTGGCCCATGCGGAATGTTGTCAAATGAACTGAAACAGTGGTGAATTTCTCTGAAACCATGGTAAAATTAACTGAAATTTCATGGTAGTTTTAAAAACAGAGCGTAGTCTACAAAATAGTAGTTTTTACCACGGATTTTTTTTCTGTGTAGGCACTGATGGAACTGGGGTGTGATGTGGCACGTGACCCACCAAATTGAATGTTTATTCTGAAATTTGAGAATTAAACCGACCCACTAAAACCAAAACCCTTTCGCCAGTCCGTACCCCCGGCCCGCAATTAAGCAATACATCAGGGGGGGGACTATTGAGAACGCTCACGCCTATGCTAACGCACTTGACGTTAATACACATCGACTTCAAGGGTGGTAACCTCACCACCCGTCGATCGCAAGCTATGATAGTAACCTAGCGGTCAGTATCATAATCTCACGTTGGAGACGAGCCACCGCGCATGAGCCGCAATGACCTCTATATCTACATATGGAGGTCCCCGCAGCCCAACCGCGACATGTTGGTTGTCGGGGTGAGCAAATTGTTCACTGCATCACAGGTGCCCTTACTGCACTCGTTGGTTTTGTTCGCCACGCCACCACCGCTGCAGTTTCGACATAATCTGTTGAGATGCTATGTTCACCGCATTCCATATAACTTCCTCCCGGCACATCCTCTCGACGATGTTGTCCGGGGTTGTATCTATACCGCTAACAAGCAGCATGGCATTGCGTTCTACCTCGAATCGCGGGCATGCGAACATCACATGCTCTGCCGACTCTACCTCACCTACACATTCTGGACACTCCGCAGAATCTGCGAAGCCAAACCTGTGTAGGAATTTTTTAAAGCAACCATGTTCAGACAACACCTGTGTTAGGTGGAAGTTGACCTGACCATGTTTTCTATCGACCCAGTTAGACACATCCGGAATCAGTCTGTGGGTCTAACGACCTTTGACTGCGGTGTCCCATGCTCTTTGCCATTTAAGCAGCGAGGCTGCTCTCTTGACACATCGCACTTGCACCGAGTCCCTTTCGTTGTAGCACTCCACATCTTCCTCTAGGAGTATGTCTATCGGCGTCATCCCAGCTATAACGCACACCGCCTCATATGATATGGTGCGATATGCGCTCGCGACACGTAGGCACAGTAGCCGGTGTACTCTGATCAGTTTCTTCACATTGTACTCGGCCTTTAGTGCTACGGCCCATGCCGGTACGCCATAGCGGATGATAGACAATGCTACGCCCGCTATCAACCTACGCACTTGACTATGCACCGCCGATCTGTTGGACATCATTCGTGATAAAGACTTTATCGCCAATGATGCCCGTTGGCATGCATAATCGACGTGGCTCGTGAAATTGAGCTTATCGTCGATCATCACGCCCAGATGCTTTAATGACCTCACGGAGTTAACTGTGCAGGTCCCTACTCTTATCCTCGCTTGCTGCAACCCAGGGCGGTTATGCACCACCACGACTTCCGTCTTGTGGTGTGCAAGGGAAACCGCCTCGAGTTGAGCCATTCCTCCACTCTGCCAATCGCGTATGAAGCCCTTAGCTCGACTTCGTCGAGAGTGTCTCCTGTTACCTCTAGCATTACGTCATCCGCGAAGCCTTCTATTTTCACACCGGCCGGGAGACTTAAGCGTAATACTCCGTCGTACATAATATTCCACAGAACAGGTCCGGGTATCAATCCATGTGGAACACCCGCAGACACTACAATCGACTTTTGACCAGCATACGTGTTGTGTATCAGCACCCTATTCTGAAAATAACTTTTCAGTATCCTGCACAGGTAATCCGGAACTCTCAATCGGTGCAGGGAGTCAGCAATAGCTACCCAGTTAGCATTGTTAAACGCATTTTTTACATCAAGTGTAATCAATGCGCAGTATCTAATACCTCGCCTGTTCAAACCTCTCGCTATCTTGGCCGTATCGATTACCGATCGAATTGCTTCGACGGTGGAACGACCTTTACGGAAGCCATACTGGTTGTTTGATAGCCCACCAGTACGCTCGGTATAGGTCGACAATCTGTTCAGAATAACCCTCTCAAGCAGCTTACCAGCTCCGTCGAGGAGGCAAATCGGTCTGTATGCCGAAGGTTCTCCCGGGGATTTCCCAGGCTTGGGCAATAGCACCAACTTCTGCCGTTTCCAACGATCTGGAAAATTTCCTTCATCCATTCAACGTTGGAGGCAGCTCCTGAACATATCTGGAGCGGCAAGAATCGCGTGTTTAAGGGCCAGGTTCGGAATACCATCCGGACCCGGCGCCTTATTGAGCTTAAAACCTCTTGCGGTTTCGATAAGCTCTTCGATAGTCACTAACGGGACCACGTCAACCGACCTATACGGTGTATCAGGCCAGTCTGGTGAATCATGCTTCGAGAACAGCCCTTCAACAATCTCAGCTAACATCTCCGGAGATCTCTCAGGAGGTGTGCTATTTATTTTAGCCATCACTATCCTGTAAGCATCCCCCCATGGAGTGTTGTTTGCCATACTGCACAGCCTTTCAAAGTAGGCTCTTTTACTAGACTTTATTTCGTAGTTTAAAACTCTGCTTGCTGTCTGGAATGTCCGGCGTCTATCAATTCGATCAACCTCGTTTCTTTCACGTCGTAGTCTTTTTTTGGCTATAAGGCAAGATCTACGAAGTTCAGCTATCGCGTCAGTCCACCAGTACGCTGGTTTGCGGTTCCCATATGGCTTACACTTCCTTGGCATAGCCATGTCGCAAGCTCGTGTCAAGACGGTGGTAGGTCATTTGGCATAAAGTCGTTTGGCATAAGGCCGTTTGGCGCTTTGATGTTGCATGAAGAAGAAGAAGCAGAAAGATGATAATCGAAAAAATCTCCACGGGAAACCATACGAAGAAGTTTTTAAAACTCTTCTCAAAAATTCTAGAAGCAATTTAATTAAAAACGGTAAGCAGTACGGGGTTGGACTTTTCTTCTCGAGCATTTGCTCGGTTTAATGCGAGGGAAGATATGATCCCTTCTTTCAGAGGATGGCAGAAGGTCCAGTAGAAGGCAAAAGATGATATGGTTCCTTCTTTCAATTCAAGCATTTACTCGGTTAGAGGCAAGGGAAGATGAGATTCTTTCATTCAGAGGATGCATTTGCTCGGCAAAAGGTAAAAGACGACATAGTTCCTTTATTCAATTCAGGCGTTTGCTCGGTTTAAGGCAAAGGAATATATGATCCCTTCATTCAGAAAATGCATTCGCCCGGCAGAAGTCAAGAGAGGAAATGGTGTTCCTTGCTATGGGGGAACAAGCATATTCGACGAACAGAAGAGATTCTCTCATTCTAGGGTCTTGTTGTCATGCCTTTCTTGTCACACTAAGGTTTATCGCCGGCAAATTTTAGAAGCAACTTTTTCTACCCCTGTTTAAATACATGTTCGCAAGCCGTCTCAAGCCCAGTCGACGGGCACTGAAATTTCATCCAGCTCCCTGCATTGAGGATGGGAACGTGCTTCGAAATTCTCACTTCAACTTTAACAGTCTTCAAAGGTAGCACATGATATGTTATGGGAGTTTTTGGAGTCGTCCTGCAATTGAATTAGTCATACAACAAGTAATAATCATTCACATTCAATAAATTTCTATTGTTTAAAATTTTTTCACTGAGATAAACTGTAAACTTGAAACCAGGACTACTGGGGATACTTGCTCATTCGGGGTAGTGTCCCACTCGGGGTGATGGCATTCGGGTCAGGCACTCATTCGGGGTAATGGCGTTCGTGGTAGTGGCTCTTGGGGTAATAGCATTAATGGGTAATGGATATTTTGGTAGTGTCATAGAGTCAAAATGGATATATTGGTAGTGTCATAGAGTCAAATGACGGTGGTAGGTCATTTGGCATAAAGTCGTTTGGCATAAGGCCGTTTGGCGCTTTGATATTGCATGAAGAAGAAGAAGCAGAAAGATGATTATCAAAAAGAATCTCTACGGGAAAGCATACGAAGAAGTTAGTTTAAAGAAGTTTAAACTTTAAAAATTCTAACAGCAATTTAATTAAAAACGGTAAGCAGTACGGGGTTGGACTTTTCGATTTATCTTCATTCAGGTCAGCCTGCACTACCTTACTTTGCTTCGGAGTTGCTCCGCTAACGGCCATGCGTTTTCGAAGTTCTGCGGTATGGCTCTCGGCCAACCGCTTCTCATCAGTGAGGCGACGAATCTTTGATTCAGCCTCCTAACTGACCTTCGCCGCCTGGCTTATCGCCAATTCCTTTTCCTCAGTAAGAAGGTGAATCTTCCGTTCTGCGTCCTTACTGGCCTCTAGTCCCGAGTAGCACACTTGTCACATATCAGTCACTATGACTCATATGCGACCAAATCCAGTCACATTGGAGTTACTGCAACCAAATCAATCTGAACTGTGCTACTAGGGGTAGGGACCTCCACTCCGACTTCGCCTCTACCACCACCGAGCAGAGTGTTAGTACGGCCTGTTTGAAGTCCCTACTATATCTGCAACGATTGTCCAGAAAAGACATAATCACGTCCGTAATGACTTGATGACCCGGGTTGGAGTAGGGCCGTCCATTTTTACCTCAACCGGCACATCTTCAGACCCACCACGAGCCTCCCCGTCGCCTTCCCCCGGCGATTTTTGGGGTTACCTATTAAGGCCACAACATCCTCAACGGTATTTTTGTAAGAATTTGAAAAAAAAACATTGGAATTGAGTCCCCCTTAAGGCTGCTGTAGAATCCTGCTGGAGTAGTCGCCTATTGTGATCCCATGGTTATCTATACATACCTTGCGGCATGCAGGGAGGCCATGCGAGGGTTG
Organism: Armigeres subalbatus; assembly: GCF_024139115.2. NCBI lineage: Eukaryota > Metazoa > Arthropoda > Insecta > Diptera > Culicidae > Armigeres > Armigeres subalbatus. Next base: position 258,706,303 of record NC_085139.1, read on the forward strand.
ACACTTGCGTGTTCAGAGCCAGATCAGCGCAAGTCAGGAATGTGCATCTGAGCCTACTCCCACGCAGTTGGTCAGACTGGTGGCAGAATTGTACCGCGTGCTATAAGGCCCGCCACGGTTTTACGGGACGGAAGACAGCCTGGCCATTAGCCCATTCGCCGTTTCAGGTCAGTGTCACCCGGCCTTACTAAGAGAATAGAATGACCCGACTACCAGCCCTCGCTTCACAGTATTACAATATCCAAAGACAAAGCCAGTAGACATGCAGCCAGTATGCCATAATCAGGATATCACTGGCGTTAATCCTGATGTGCCCATTGGCACTCCCTGGGCTAGTGCATGCTTCGAGCGGCACACGGTCACTTTGATAGGGCCTGCTTACGGCCCACTGCACTATGGTCCAGGATACAGATTTACGCGGAAAGATGCATTTTACTCCAAAATTGTTCGAAATAGTAAGGCCATCATTATGGTTCTACCAAAAAATAGGGTGGCCCATCATATAAAAAAAAATAGAAAATATTTTTTTTATTTCTCGGAATATTGATATGTTATGTTCTACAAAGTTGTAGCGTAGCTTATTCCAATCAATTTGGCTGAAAAAACTTTTTCTGTAGCTCTTAAGATGGCTGATTTAGAGCAATTATACCTAATTGAATTAGGGTGTACTTAAAAAAAAAACAGTTTTTTGATCTACTTTTTTTTGTTTTAGATTTCTCGAAAAAGTCGTCTTCGGGTGACTTTTAAAGCTCAAAAAAACTTTGATGGGTAAATACGCTCAATATCTTTTTCCGATCAAAAGTTATAATCGTTTTTTTGTCAAAATTACATTTTTTTCATAAGTTGATATCTCCAGTTAGGGCAGACCAAAAAAATATATTCACACGGCATCTGAAAGAGAAATTATTATTCTTTATAATGTCAAAAAATTGGGGATATGTTATTTTTTTATCTCAAGTTTCTCCAATTTTACTAAAATCATGTTTTTTCAAATAAATTGATATAACTCGACAACGGAAGAAGATACAGACGATATTCTTATAGCAAAACACGCGTTTTAAAAAGCCCCAAAAGTCTTCAGAAGATGACATCCGTGAAAAATAAAAAATGAAATGAGCAGCTCATAAATATTCTTATTTGAGGGCCACCCTAATCCTGGTAAGTAAAATTACTCTAAACAAGTGAGCTTAAGAGCTACATAAAAAGTTTATATAGCAAAGTTAATTGGAAAAAGCTGCGCTACAACTTTGTAGAACATTTTATGTCAATATTCCGCAAAATAAAAAAAAAATTTCACATTTTTATAAAATGGCCCACCCTATTTTTCGGTAACTCTATAATAAAGGCCCAAGTATCCAGAACAACTTTGTAGAACAAATTTTGTTTCTTAAAAGTATGCGTCAGACTGAAAATGCATCTTTTCTTGTAAATCTTGCAATACAATGATAATGATAGAATTTACAAAAAGAGTTTAAGCTGTAGATTTTTTATTTTTCATTTCTCACGAATGTCTTCTTCTGAAGACTTTTGGGGCTTTTCAGTACGCGTGTTTTGCTATAAGAATATCGGCTGTATCTTCTTCCGTTGTCGAGTTATATTAATTTATTTGAAAAAATATGATTTTAGTAAAATTGATTAAACTTGAGATAAAAAAATAACATATCCCCAATTTTTTGACATTATAAAGAATAATAATTTCTCTTTCAAATGCCATGTAAATATATTTTTTTGGTCTGCCCTAACTGGAGATATCAACTTATGAAAAAAATGTAATTTTGACAGAAAAACGATTATAACTTTTGATCGGAAAAAGATATTGAGCGTATTTACCCATCAAAAGTTGCATTTTTTTGAGCTCTAAAAGTCACCTGAACACGACTTCTTCGAGAAATCTAAAACAAAAAAACTAGATCAAAAATACTGTTTTTTTTAGGTACACCCTAATCCAATTAGGTAAAATTGCTCTAAATCAGCCAACTTAAGAGCTACAAAAAAAAAGTTTAGCAAAATTGATTGGAATAAGCTGCGCTACAACTTTGTAGAACATAACATGTCAATATTCTGAAAAATGAAAAATATGTTTTCTAATTTTTTTATATGATGGGCCACCCTATTTTCTGGTAGAACCATAATGATGGCCTTACTATTTCGAACAATTTTGCAGAACAACCGTTTTTTCCAAAAAATAGGTTTAGGCGTAAAACTCATCTTTCCGCGTAAATCTGTATCCTGGACCATAGTGGACTGACTCACGGATACCTAGGGGAGGGGTCGTCATGCCCTTGAACATAGTCCCTGTTGCTTGTAAAATATAAAACTGGATTCGATTTATGGATCTTGTGATTGATAGTCTATCACTCTACGACAGCACCATTCAACACTCTACCACAGCACAACACAACACTTATTGTTATTGAGTCTGATAGTTTTTATGTGTCGTCTGTTTCTGTTCAATTTAAAGGTTCCCCCAAACACACGCGACACGACAGTCGCGACACGATTCTATCGCTTGGCGACAGCGATTCTGTCGCCGTTGGAATGGAAGCGTGAATAGAGTATTGCCTGCAGCGACCCAACGATAGAACCGCGGCGACTAGTTGTCGCCGTCGCGGCGATGAAATCGCTTAGGTTTGGGGGAGCCTTAATATTTGTAGCTTTTGACGTTTTTTTCTTTTTAAGTAAAATAATGTTTTAAATTAAATTGGCACAATTGCTATATAATGGGTTAATTGTTGCAGAAGCTTCATTGTTTAAGAACAAACTCATTTCGCTTCCATAATGGCTGGCATTTAGAAGTTTTGCGAGTTTTGAGAATTTTTATTAAAGAGTTTGAGTAAGGTTCTGTTTGTCGAGATAATTAAAGTGATTGGAGTGATTTTGTACGTGATTGTAATTATTTTTTTCGTTCGTTCTTTAGATTTTATTCTGTTGTCGGTGTAGCCGACTCTCGCAAATTTCTATTTTAAATAGTGTAGTGTACCAAAAAAGGTAATTTTTTGTCGAACTACTCGTTATCTGTTTAAATGTTAATTTATGTTTCGCGTTGGACTTCCACCGCGTGGCGCTTTTTTGGTACGGGCTGGAATTTCGGAATCGACGAAAAGGGTTTGCGGCATTTCCGCCGTTTGATCGTTTAGAAGAGTTTTTGTGGAGTCAGTGCGTTTTAGTTCCTTTTAGTTAAAGCAATCGCTGAAACTGAAAGATCGCTCCGTTTGCTTTCCGTTCCGTTTCGTCATCTACTTCGGTTCTTCACCTTGCATAATTTCTGCCACGATTTGTTGGCGGGTTGGGAGAGTTTGAAAGTTTGAGTAACGTAACTTGGGGGGTGGCAAAGTTGGGGAAAGCACTTGGCGCAAGGCATTATTTTAAGTTTCAGCCAGCGCCCGTCGAGTGACCCCTGAGGAGAGAAGTCGAGAATTAGTCGGGCAAAACAACTCGACCGGTGGTCTTCCGGATCTCGGAAGTGGCGCTGAAGCCACCGGTTATTAACAAACCTCGAACTGAAGCTACGAACAATTACAAAGCTAACCAAAGTTAAGTAACAGATTGTTTTTACGGCTCTGAAAAAAATGTATGTGGAACAATAAAAAATACCAACGATAAAACGAAGTGATAAGCAGCATGATAATATTTTCAAAAAAAAACCTGAGAATGAATTTCAGTTCAAGAGAATGCTTCACTGGAACTGAAAATCAACCGCCGAATCCGATACGCATTTTCCGACCGCGCGCTTATCTGTTGATCAGCTTTAAAGCGAAAAATTATGAGCTAATTATGCATGAAGCGATACTCGTTGTCCCTTTTTACGGTTTGCACACATATTTCAGTGTATACATTTTTTGTCCGATGTTGCATACTGGAATCGCTCGCCGGATGTTGTTGTTGCTCATTTCAGGGATTTTTTTATCACTCTGTCAATGGAGTGTCCCTCCCCACCGGTATCAGCAAAAACAACACAGCCGGCAATGATAATGATCTGTTTATTTTCGCCAAAAGCTTTCCATAATCGGCAATTTATTGAAATTAACTCGTGGTTGATCCTTTCACCCCCACCCCTGCGATTGCACGCTTACCTTGTTGTCATGTTTTAGTTCCCCTGTCAGAGTTGGACACCGACGGAGGCGCGTGCACTGAATGGTTCCCCACGCTCACATTGCGGTAATCAAACTTTTCTCCTATCATGGGTAGCATATGCCATAGAGAACCGTTCCTGGTTTGGGATCAGAATTGCCTGTTCTCGAAGTACTTTTACGATGTCTTTATCAGCTTTCGGCTTTGTTGCGGCTTGGGGGTAATCATCTTGTTACATCTTACCGAGATGTAACTATTTATCGACGTCGTTCCACCGAAGGAAATAACCATTACGGAGACCATTTCTTTTTATTAACTCCCCTTCTGACGAAGGAAAAAGAATTATCTGACCGCTATCTTCCATAATTGAAACGGTCATCACCGGTGTGACCACCGGAATCATAACCATTTCGGTTGGCAACATTTAATTAAAGGGGTGCTAAACTTGACATGAATCTTCCCGCCCGGACGCAAAGTGAATGACGAAGGAGCAGTCAAAGTAGGCGCGGAGGTGGTGGCGCCATCTGGTTCGTGTCCTTTCATATGCAAACCATGATTAATTGATGCGGGGACTACTAGGACTCTGTGTGGCGGCAAATGGTGCGTAACGATGGACTACAAGCACGCTCTGTGCACATGGCTGCTACTGCGACTGGCTGTCAACATCGTCATTTACGGTGCATACATTCGATTTGGTCTGGTCTTGACTTTGGGGCGTCATCCCCAACCCAACAACGAGCGGGATTTAAATTCGGAGTCTGCCGGGTGCGGTCAGCCTCTAGAACGGACACAGGAACGTCTTCTCCGTCGTCGTACCGCGCGGTTAGGTGTCAGCTGCAGATACATGAACCATACCGCATCGTTTGGTTGTTCATTATATGGTTCGGTTATAAGAGAAGGAAACTATCGTCGCCATCGTGTGCTCTCGACACGGATTATGATGATGCCTGAAGGACGGTATATCAAGGGTCGTGCCTCAACATTTTGTCTAAACTCATAATTGCGTAATTTCTGATTTTATTAGCAATCATCACTGCACAACAGACGATACAATGAGCCCTTGGATTATTGTACTCTGTTTTGTGTGATAAGAGGATGTGGAGTGCCAGATTTTGTAGGTTTAGCTATCCAAATTTCTGCTAGATTTGGCAGCGATGCCAAATTTTCGATACAAAAAAGAAACTTAATCAACATAAGTTTTGGAAGAACTTAAAACTTCCAGAAGAATTTCTATTTGGAAATTAGGATAACATGCCCCATTGGAAATTCTGAATAATTTTTTTGAAAATTCGGATGAATTTTTCGTGGTTTTGAAAAAACTCAAAGATGCAGCTCAATCAGGTTGAACGCAAATGTGACGTACGACTACGTAGCTATACGAAACGGATTCTATTTGTCATCATTGTTTATTTGTTTGGACAAACTGTACGCAGGTCAACAGAATCAAGAAGCCGAATAGCAGCTCCCTGTTAGATAACACGAGTCAGCCGCATCGCAGCTGAAGCCACTCTTCTGGCTTTCAGTGGAGGACATCAGAAATGTAATCGATTGTTCCGGGTAATGATTGTATACGAAAAAAAAGTTTAATGATGATGACAGGTTCGCCACTGAACTGGGAAACCGGGAGAACCGGGAATTTGTTAAAACCGGGAAATATCCGGGAATTCAGTTGGAATTAAAATTATTAATCAAATTCAAAATGTTCAGCGTGCCAATTTAAATATTTCCGTAAAATAGCAAAATTAGAAGAATGTATGAATGGGGGGAAATCCCTGAAATTTTCTAATAGTTTTTAAAGATTCTTGATTGTTTGTAATAATCCTTTGAAAATGTAGGGAAAAAATATGGAAGTGAAATTTCTTTGTTGATTTTGAACGTCGATAAGAATATGAGAAATCTATGTATGTTCGAGTATTATGGAAGCAGTCAAGACAGTAATAAAAACCCAGATTAATCCACCTAGCGGCGATGGTGCCTTTCTCGCGCTAAAAGGTAATAAATGTAGCCTTTACGATTACACCTCGATGATGTACAAGAAAGGCAAAACAGTTACACCGTCTAATGTTATGATAAAAAAATTTACACTAGTAGACGACAGATGGCGCTGCCAAAAGTTTCTCGAATTTCCCATGTTCGAATTTTGACTTTCGGACAATTTCATAGTACTATGAAACTGAACGAAGAGCATACTTACGCCTAAATGCGCGCAACACGAGCATCTTTATAGCACGATGAAACTCGTAATGGGAGCAAGCCACGGATAAACTTTAAAAATATTCATAGATGCAAGGCATTTTTCATAACACATTATTGTTCTATGTGATTATGTCTCATCACTATTTTAATATTATCTATTTTTTGCAATTCGCAATTATTATGAAATTCAATAGTGATCAACAGCGTTTTAGTCTCTGTCGGATGCAACTTGTTGCAAGAAAATCGGTTAAGAGTTTCTATGTGAAAATTTGGCTAATGTTTTTATGGCATTTTGTGCACACACACACACATACACACGGACAGACAGACATTTGTTGGGCTCATCGAGCTGAGTCGAATGGTATATAATACTATGGGTCTCCGAGACTTCTATCAAAAGTTCGAATTTGGAGTGAAATGATAGCCTTTCGGTACAACTTAGTTGTACGAGAAAGGCAAAACAAACCTTTAAATCCCAACAAATCTCTTGACGGACTTAGGAAGTTCCACAAAAAAAAAATGATTTATTGAACGATATGACTGAAATCCGCTGTAAATCGGTAATTTTTGGCTCTGGGAAAAATATTGGCAAGGACTTATGAAAGTGTTTTTCAAAACACGTAACGTATGCAGAAAATTAAATGAATTTCGTTTCAGCCATAAGCAGCAGAGATTTCAAATTATGGGTACTTGATTGTAAGAAACAAATGCTACACGCAGAAAATAAAACTTCCGTAATTCTAATAATATTTTATGTTTTAGCGGCAATGGGAATTGTTCCGAAGGGAACCTCAATTTTTATAGCAGCCAATTAATTCTTGACAACGCTTAAACTAGAATTTTATTTCATGTTAATTATCAGTTCATCTACACATTATAATTATTACTTACAAGAAGTGGTTTTCTTTTGCCCACTAGCTCAATCAATTCTCCTATGACAAACTATAGTTCGACTACTCTACCTTTGAATTACAGATTCGGTGGCGATGTTGCTGTGTATCGAAACATAATTTTCATTGTACATTTATCGTCTCACATATTTTAGTTGTACTTACGACTACACCAATGCCCGCGTTTTAATAATCGTCCGAATTTAACCACGGGGGAATAATTATATCGCCGGGCCTACAGGTAAGTATTTCTGGTTTATATTTGTAATTAACTTTTTCTTGATTGATGACTTGTGAGGGAAGTCAGATTTTTTCTTTTTTTTGAAAGATGTTTAATTTTGATACACATAGTTAAGTTTGCCATCTTAGGGTGTTTTTAAGAGATATTGCGAAAAAAGATTCGGCTGCCGGTGGGACTTGAACCCACACTATTCCATTTAGTACACGGACGTATTACCAATTATACAACAGCTGCCCTTGCGAGAAGTTGTTCCATAACCAGCTAATAACGATGGGATATCAGTCAATTCCCCGTATCTATCGAATCTGCTTTGGCAACATTTCACACCCTGTTCTCTCTACCCAACTATGTGTATCAGAATTGAACAACAGTCGGTTGCGTTTGAATCACAAACATGTGCTTCTATTTGTCGTATTGAGGCGGGTTTGCTTCTGCAACGACAATAGAGGCTCGCTTGCCACCGAGCGTCCGACCAGCAGCGGTGTGTGATACTGCAGGGTATCATCGTTTCTCTTTTTCTTGATTGATGACTTGTGAGCTGGTTATGGAACAACTTCTCGCAAGGGCAGCTGTTGTATAATTGGTAATACGTCCGTGTACTAAATGGAATAGTGTGGGTTCAAGTCCCACCGGCAGCCGAATCTTTTTTCGCAATATCTCTTAAAAACACCCTAAGATGGCAAACTTAACTATGTGTATCAAAATTAAACATCTTTTGTAATTAACTACGCTTTTCTTTTCAGGTTTTAGTACTCACTGATCTTGGACTCATCCGTTTGCTACACTTTTCGGTCAACTATTATTGTTTATTAATACTAATTGCACTATTATTCTAGATGGAAATCAATAATTATTTCTCCCTATTAACTTTCACTCGTATCTTTGTTGTTATACTTTCTTGTTTACCTTCTGTATGTGCCTATCACAACTAACGCACTGTCTCTCTTTCGTTACTATCACAGTTGCTCATAAGCTGTCAAATTGATCGCTGCTGCTCAACCAGGGGTTCACAAGCGACTTCGCAACACCCCAGCCCGTAACATCCGTAATTCTCGGATTTACTGTAACTCCAGTGCCGCTTATTTCACGTGTACGTGTACAGCAACCACGATTGATACCGTTGATGACTCCGTCTATAATGCACTTCCTGCGGAGCTTACGCTTCTTGATGAAAATATTCGATATGAACGCTGGACCTTCGTTTGCGCAACCGATTGTTCCTACTTTAGAAACTCTTGCCTCAATGTTACATGTATCCTCGATCGTTTTACTCTTTATATTCCCCGACTTCTTTGACAACGGCGGTTTGTTCAAGTTTATCGTTACAGCAGCTTTCTTCACCATAACTTTATCGTTTTCTAGTTGATGATGCCCTAGATAATGACCAGCTGTTGCCCTTATTGATTGTTTAGGCCCATAAATCGTCCATCCAAGATTGGTACGCACAGCGATAGGTTCTAATAATTCACCTGCCCTTGCATCAGTTGGTACAAACGTATGAATATTGTTAGCTCCGATTAATAATTGCGGTTGTCCATTGTAGCATTCAATGTGAAGCCCTCGCAAGTGTTTATACTGTGCGCAAGCTCCTTATAGTCCAGTTTTTGGTGAGGAAGTTTCAACTTTTCAACCGTGAGGACAGCATGCAGTAACATTTTGGCGTTGGTTCCGGAATTTGTGTTGGATACACATAGTCTAATCCTTTGAGACTCCTCCACTCTAGACACATTGCCTGTCCAATGAATAGTTAGCCGCTCTGGCTCTCCCACGGCACCTAGATGATCAGCTAGCTTTTTATCGATAAGAGTGACGGAAGCACCTTCGTCTAGGAACGCTAACACCGTAGCCGATTTTTGCCCACAGTGTATCTTTACCGGTACGATACGGAATAAGACATCACATTTTGTGTTCATGTATGCGCTCAACCCTGTCGCATTATCAACTGGATGCATTAGCGGATTGTGGTGCTCTCTACAATCACCTACGTTACAGTGAATTCTGAACTTACACTGTCCAACGTGCTCCTTCAGGCATATAAGCCACAGCTTTTCGCGTGTTGTTACTTTCAAACGCTCGCCATACTGCAGCTTCTTAAAGCTTGCACATTGCCTTATATGATGGTTTGTGGAGTGACAAAGTCTACACGAGGCCATCCTTTCATGTTCAGATACTCTACTGAAACTGCTGACGTTGCAGTGCCGGCATGACGAATTATCTTCCTCTGAGTCATTCATCTCATCCTCTATGCTACTTGAGTCGAATACGACTTGTTGAAGTCGAAATCAACATTCGCTTCGCAAGCGTCGTCCACAATCTCCATCAGGAAGTCAGTAAGTGTTCGCAACGTCGTTTCTCCACGACCCCTACGATAAAGGATCCACTTTCGTTTTTCTCGATCCGGCAACTTAGCGACCAATGATTTTATTGGCAGCGGATTTACAAGGTGTTGCCGCAGATCGGCGGCCTCCAGATGGCCGCAGAGTTGTTCCACCGTATTCGCGAAAGGAATAAAGCTCCGGAGGTTGTCCGGCTTGGGGGAGTCCAACCTGTTGACCTTGTCCAGCAGACTCTCAAGTAGCTGCTCCGGGTGACTGAAGTGCCGACGCAGCTTCTCGATTGCCCTCGGGATCGACTCGGGCAGTAGTAGTTGACCACATACCCGCTCAAGGGCGTCACATTCGAGCGCTTCCTGTAGCCTCATCAGCTTCTCGTGGTTTATGTAACCACAGGCATCGTTTGATGCTTTATAGGCCGCGTAAAACAGTGGCCACTGTGCTGGTTTTCGGCCAACTGAGCCTTTGTTGGTCGAGTCTGCTGTAGCCCCAGCCCGTCTTGGCTTACTTTCACCACCAGCTTCCTGATCTTCCGCGAACCGTGTGATTTGGCTCCCTTCTCGGAGCTCCGGCTCGAAGATTCCGTTTCTCCTTCCTCATCAGCACCCTCGTCCTCCTCTTCGGAGTCCTCGTCGTCTTCTTCCAGCATTTTGACGTGCTTCTGGGTCAGCTTCCACACATTTTGTTGGATTTTGCTGGAATATCCCGCCCGTGAATCGTTAGCTTCAAGTTTCGACGACTTGGGCGCCTTGGAAGTCGAAAGATCCGTCATCTCTTTGTCCATGGCCGCCATTTGCTGCTCGAAAGTCTTCTGGCTCGCCTTCATTCGATCCATCTGCTTCTGCTCCTGAAGCATCTCGGCTTGCCAGGCCCTCTGCTCTTCTTCTTCTTCTTTGGCACGCATTTGCAGCTACATTTTCACCTTCTTCCGCTCTAGAGCACGCTGCATCTCCTTTTCCTTCTTTCGCAGCTGCATTTCAACGTCCAGTTTCTCCATCTGCCGCTTTTGTCGCTCCTCAAGTGCACGCACCTTTGCTTCCACATTAGAAGCGACCAGGTGGGCATTCGTGCTGGATTTGTCAGAGTCATCAGCTTCCTTGTGACTACGGGTCTGATGCTTCTTAACGGTCTTCTTCTTTTGGGACTCCTTAGCCATCTCCTGACAGGCTTCGCTTAAACAAAACCACCTTTTCGTCAAATTACCCTCAACGATACCCAGGCAACGAGAATGGAACCATCCCGAACAACCGTCACATCTTACCATTTCTTCATCCTGCATTAACAGACCACATATGCTACACGGAGTTTATGTGTAATACAGGCTTGTTTGCACTGAATTCGAAGCTATTTTGTGGACAGGTCCGATTTCTTAAGTGGACACTTGGTTTGTGTCATTTGTTAACAATGTTCACGAAGGGAACCACAATTTTTATAGCAGCCAATTAGTTTTTGACAACGCTTAAACTAGAATTTTATTTCACGTTAATTATCAGTTCATCTACACATTACAATTATTACTTACAAGAAGTGGTTTCCTTTGGCCCACTAGCTCAATAAATTCTCCTATGACAAACTATGGTTCGATTACCCTACCTTTGAATTACAGATTTGGTGGCGATGTTGCTGTGTATCGAAACATAATTTTCATTGTACATTTATCGTCTCACATATTTTAGTTGTACTTACGACTACACCAATGCCAGCGTTTTAATAATCGTCCGAGTTCAACCACAGGGGGACAAATTATGTATATCGCCGTGCCTACAGGTAAGTATTTCTGGTTGCGTTCTCGAACCGTGTATTGTGGCGTCAAATTGTTGATTCAGTGTTATCTGTTTAGATGTAAACTAAATAAATGAAATGAAAGACGGTAAACCAGCCCAATACTACGCGCATCAGGGGCACTCCCAACGGAAGATGGCTGGAGCCATTGGAAGCACCGCAACCGCTGCACTTGGCACGGTGCCTCCGGATCAGAGAAACGACTGGAATGACGGCGAATATGAGCAGTTAGTTGAGGAGAAGAATGCAGTATGGGATTGCAGCAACACCGCACTAGGGCCAACGAGGCACGATATAAACGGGCACGGAACAGACAAAACTAGATTTTCCGGAGGAAAAAGCGCCAACAGCAAGATCGAGACCGTGGAGAGACGGGGCATCTGTCGGCGCTAATAAAGCACAAAATTTCTATGAGAAGTTAAACCGTTTACGTAAGGGCCACATGCCACAGCCCGATATGTGTACGCCGTACATCAGGTATTGTAGAAATGCCGCGAATACAACGTGCCCACACATCATCTATTCATCGACTTCAAAGCCGCATATGATACAATCGATCAGGACCAGCTATGGCAGCTAATGCACGAACACGGATTTCCGGAAAAACTGACACGGTTGATCAAAGCGACGATGGATCGGGTGATGTGCGTAGCTCCAGTTTCAGGGGCATTCTCGAGTCCCTTCGAAACCCGCAGAGGATCTACGGCAAGGTGATGGTCTTTCGTGTCTGCTATTCAACATCGCGTTGAAAGGGGTAATACGAAGAGCAGGGATTAACACTTGTGGTACAATTTTCAATAAGTCCGTCAAGCTATTTGGCTTCGCCGACGACATAGATATTATGGCACGTAACTTTGAGAGGATGGAGGAAGCCTACACCAGACTGAAAAGCGAAGCTAAACGGATTGGACTAGTCATCAACACGTCGAAGAAGAAGTACATGATAGGAAGAGGTTCAAGAGAAGACAATGTGAGCCACCCACCGCGAGGTGGTAGAAGAATTTGTGTACTTGGGCTCACTGGTGACTGCCGAAAATAATATCAGCAGAGAAATTCGGAGACACATAGTGGCTGGAAATCGTACGTACTTTGGACTCCGCAAGACGCTCCGATCGATTAGAGTTCGCCGCCGTACCAAACTGACAATCTACAAAACGCTCATTAGACCGGTAGTCCTCTACGGACACTAGAGCTGGACGATGCTCGTGGAGGACCAACGAGCACTGGGAGTTTTAGAAAGGAAAGTGTTGCGTACCATCTATGGTGGGGTGCAGATGGCGGAAGGTACGTGGAGGAGGCGAATGAACCACGAGTTGCATCAGCTGTTGGGAGAACCATCCATCGTTCAAAAACTGTTGCAATGCATTCAAATGAACGCAAATTAATGTGAATTGATGGAAATAGCTGAATCTATCTCCCTAAAGTGCAATTTTGACCTCTCTTATGTGCTTTTCTTGTTACTCTTATGTAGGGGAGGAGGTTCGGTTGTGGGCACCGTTCGGTTATGGACACCCCTATGTATCTTTTGACAGATAAGAGATGCTGTCATTCTGACAACCGTCATTTGTTTGCTATAATAGCATGATGTTTTGTGCTCAATATCAAACCGGATGGGCATCTCTACTTCGAACTAGAAACAAATAAATTTTTCGAACAAGAAAAACAACACGAAAGTTTTTTTTTGCCTTTTTCACAGTGTCATAAATTAAAGCATTTAATTCAAAAAGTGAGTTCTAATGCGTATTTACACAGTAAATTTAATCTATTTTGAGGCCCAATGTCGATTGCCATCAAAATTTTAGCGCGAATTTTTTTTTCTTCTCGTTCCAAAAAGGCTGCGAAATTCGGTTGTGGGCACCTTTATTGGTTCGGTTATGGGCACCCTCATTTTATTGATAAATCATTCAATATCGTTTTACTTGTCCCTTAACTTATTTTTAATAACGTTTTAATGCAGTTTTTATAATTAGTTTGACATAATTGTTCGAAATAATGAGTTTATTTAAAATTTTTGTTCTTTGGGCATGTCTAGTCATTATACACACACTTTTTGGAACAAAGCGTTGACCGATTTGCTTGCAATAAGTTGCATTCGACGGGGAATGCTTTCTCATTGTTTCCTATTGAAATTCAGATCGGACTATGGGATCAAAATTTATAGCCAAAATATTATTTTTTGAAATGAACGAGAAAGGCACTATTGCCGCTAGGGTGATTAATCAGGATTTTTTTGACTGTGATGCATACCAATAAAACGTAAATCAATGAAAAATTAAAACCCATTTACCTAAAGTGCTATTTAGACCTTTCTTATGTGATTTTTTTCAACATCCTCCTTAATGCATCGAGTGAGGCATCATCACTGCTAGGTGAATTGATTTGAGTTTTTTTAGCGTCTCCTGGCTTTTAGAATGAATAAACTATTCATTGTCTTTAAATCTGGGTGGTTTTTATTCATGCTTCTTTATTTTAAGCTAAGTTTTCAAGAGTGCCCACAACCGAACCACGAAATGAAAATGTTCAAAAATTTCAAATTTTCTAAATTGTCAATATATTTTTCTAAATCGATGAAATCATATTAATTTCTTTGCTAGTAGTAAGGTTATAAGTTTAGCTTTCGATTGCTATGCAAATGTCGACATAAGATCAACCAGGGCCAAAGTTATGGACCAAACACAAAAGGGTGCCCACAACCGAACCTCCTCCCCCAGTATTTTCTTGTTTTATAATACACGAGAAAGGCACCATCACAGCTACGTGAATTATTCTGGGTTTTTGCAAAAATTGTGCTTCGTCTTGCATGAGTTATTTGTGGAGGAAAATAAGTCTAATGGTTATAATGGATGGACCTTACTTGTAAAATTAAACAGGTTGTTTAGTAATGGGGCATTTGATCGCTTGTTTTATGATAAAATGCGAGGCATTCTTGAGAAAAGCCCATCTATATCACAGAACTCCGAAGCTGTCTTTCCTTCTCCTGTTAACTGAAGTTTCCTCAATGTCATCAAACTCCGGAAAAGCCCCGTGGATTGGGATATCACTGCACTGGGACGATTCTTCCCCGGAGTGGAAATTAATTACTTTGTCTGAAACTCGATCTATGCATATGCACAATATGTGATAGATTTAGTTCGGAAAAGGTATTGGGGTTTGATCCTTCGGTGAGGTTTTGTGGGGTTTGAGTAAAATGCCTTCAGCGTGTGTTAAGAAATTCACACATCAGCGTGTCAATCGGCGAGCAGCAAGCCATGACTATGCCTCTTCTAGTCAGACCTCCACGACGTCCAAACGCATCCATGGAGAGTCGCTGTCATAACCTCGTTCCGGCTAACCGTCAGAAAAAGGTTTGTGGTTTGCTAAATCACAAGACGCATCAAGAAGACCGTCGGAAAATGGTTTGTTGTTTGCTAAATCACAAGATGCGTTTCGAAGCCCGTCGGAAAATGGTTTATGGTTTGCAAAATTACAATATGCGTCTCGAAGAGCGGTGGAAAATGGTTTGTGGTTTAGAAAACTATGAGGCGTGTCTGAAGGGTGGCCGAAAAATGTATTGCAGTTTGTGAAACTACAAGTCCTGCGATCATTGATTTTGATTGAAACAAATTTAGATTTCATGTAGCCACTTGGTGGCGTTAGTGTACATGAGACTACCAGTTGAGCTATGATATAACGAAATCTGAGAGAAATGGAGAAATATTCTATGCTGCACTGTTCGGAAAGCCAAATATATTATTTGGATATTTTTTTGGAATGTACTGACTTTGTAACTATAGCGGGATTACGTGTAGGATCAGATGGAATTTGTAAAATCAATAAGGTTCCCGGATTTCACAAAGCTATTCGGAAGTTCGAATGTATTATGCGGAACACTAGTTTGGAGTTATTGGCTAACAGTACTGGTTTACTAGTCTCTCATGTGAGTATAATTTCTCAGATTTTGCGGAATTTAAGGTAAATGTCATTTGCATGGTGTTTGCTCGGAAGGTCAACATCAATATACTGAAGTTTAGATTGACGGTGTACTATACGCGGAATTAAAAATCGGATTCAATGTACGGATTTGAATTGGATTTGAGTTGGATCTGGATTGGATTGTATTTGGATTTGACATGGATTGTGTTGTGGTGGGGAAAGGTTCCAAATTCCTTTAAGCAAACCCGATTTTTTGATGGTAAGCTAAAAGCTAAGCAATGAGTTTATTGAGCTTGAGCTTGAGCTTGATTGACTGCTCGTAGTTGCTACTCCATTATGACCAGATCAGCTGTTCTTGCACAAGGAACCAACAGATGTTTGCTTGGGACTAGCACACATCTTCAATGTGCAAGTACTGGTGATCTCATTTGATAGGTCATACTGGCGCCTGCCACGTCAGAATGCAAGTCAATGTAGGGAAGGGGGAGGAAATGATGATGCAATCACTCGCCCACTGCAAGCCGAATATACCTCTGCACTTGCCACGAGTTCATGCGGAATTTGTTGGAATTTTTGGGTTAGGTTGGAGAGGCAGAGGTCCGTCTTGGTTAACGAGCTGCCAATGTGATAGATAGGAGAAGGTAACTGATGGAATTTCTAATTGGATGTAGGAAACGAGCTGCATAGTTCATTTCCAATTCTAGCAGATTACTGTTAGAATACTCAAGTTGAAGGTATAGGAATAGTAATGGAAACGGTATGGAAGTCCATTTCCAGTTCTAGCGATTGCTAGAACATGAGAAATACAGAGAAAGATACAAAGTAGGAGAATGGAACGGACCTGGGAGCTAAAAGCTAAGCAATGAGTTTATTAGCGAAAAAATCGATCTGGCTACCCTATCACTAGCTTACATTTTTTGGTGAACACCTTAGAGTGTGGGATCTTATCACCCTCTGGGATCTGGCTATGCTTCACACTTTGGCTACAAATTCAATATAAATGTGTTTACTGATGCCTGATTAAATTAATATCATTACTTACATTTCTGTGCAAACCACGGTGCAAAGTTTCCAGATTTGTCTCCGAGCTATCATCTATAGATCGGGTGTAAAATCTACATAGGTCTGCAATCAATTTAGGTTAATTTTAATATATCATAATTGCATGTTTTCTACCTAAGTATTTGTTTCGTTCGTTACCTGTATGCAGTTATTGGCACTTTAGTCTTAGGAATATGAGTAGCACAATAGTTTTAAGTATACGTTTAAGATAGAAATTAACTTATTCTAACAACTCTTAATGCAGCATGAGGAACAATTTATTGTTGTTTTGTTTATCATCTATTCCATCCTTCTTTGCGCTGGTGGTCAGTGTATCGCTGTATTGGTCAACGATTGAGTGACCATAATGATGACCGCAGCACAAATTCGCCACAGTGGATGATTGGCAGGGGGGTGACGTGACATCCCCCCTCCCGTGAACCCTAGTCACGTTTTTGTTGCTTTGCGACATATCCGATTGGTTCACTCCTATCTAGAACGTCGAGTACTGCCAATTTCACTGCTGGCCGTCGTAGCACTCCAGTTGCCGTCCTGACTGTTGCTTGGCGTACTCTCCCATCCCGTCCAGGAATCCTTCGCCGTTCCACCAACAACCAATACTAAATCTCCCGGTTGAATGTCCCGAACCTCTTCAAACCACTTTGATCTGCGTGTGATTACTGGTAGATACTCTTTGATCCATCTTGCCCAGAACCGTTGGGCTATTGCTTGAGACAGTCTCCAGCTGCTTCGTAATACGGCCGGGCTACTCACAGGTTCATTGGCTGGACATTTGTCGCCACTGGAAGTCCCCAGAAGAAAATGGTTGGGGGTGAGGGCTTCTTCATCCGCCGACTCCAGAGGAATATAAGTGAGTGGGCGTGAGTTGACAAGAGCCTCAGCTTCAAGCAGCACCGTCCCTAGAACTTCATCGTCCGGTGTACGTGGGGCCTCTGCTAGGTTTCCTATAGCTTCCTTTACAGAGCGAACGAGGCGCTCCCATGCGCCTCCCATGTGTGGGGCGGCAGGTGGTATAAAGCACCATCGAGTTTGAGCGGTTGTAAACGTTGTGGCCAATGCGTTATTCCGTTTCGTTATCTCTTCTTTCTGCAGTTCCTTGCTCGCACCTTGGAAGCATGTTCCGTTATCCGAGTAGAACTCGACCGGGTGCCCGCGACGAGCTACGAAGCGTCGTACTGCCATTATGCAGGATTCAGAAGACAGGCTGTGTACTACCTCCAAATGTATGGCACGAATCGTAAGGCAGGTGAACAGAGCTACCCACCGCTTCACATGGCTCCTTCCCACTTTGACCAATACCGGTCCGAAATAGTCCACCCCAACAAAGCTGAATGGCCGAACGAATGGTTGCAAACGAGCAGCAGGAAGTGGAGCCATTGCGGGAGGACTTGGGGCGGCTTTCTTCACTCGACATATCATGCAGTTTTTCGCGACCTTTTCGACCAAGGCGCGTAGCTTGGAGATCTCGAAGCGTTGTCTCATCTCGTTGACGACGGTTTCGCGATTGGCGTGGCGGAAACGACGATGGTACCAGTCTGTAATTAGGAGGGTGATTATGTGTTGTCGGGGAAGAATCACAGGGTACTTAGCTTCGGTTGGTGCGAATGTGGCAGCACCAATTCGGCCACGAAGACGTAGTACTCCACGTACGTCTAAAAATGGCCAGTTCTTGTAAATCGGGCTGGATTTAGCTACGCGTCTGTGACGCGCATCAGGTGAACCTTGGGTTTCCGAGAGGATGGACATTTCTTCCGGAAAGGCATCACCTTGTGCTACCCTCCACAGTTCTTCCTCAGCACGTTTCAGCTCGTCTTGGCAGAGAATGCCAAGTTGTGGTGTAACACCACTTCGTCTACA
Organism: Armigeres subalbatus; assembly: GCF_024139115.2. Lineage (NCBI taxonomy): Eukaryota > Metazoa > Arthropoda > Insecta > Diptera > Culicidae > Armigeres > Armigeres subalbatus. Next base: position 258,724,647 of record NC_085139.1, read on the forward strand.
TTTTAGATTGTTGATGAACCGGAGTACAAACGCCATCGTTCGTTGCAGACGTAGCCATTGGCTGAACCGTGAGGGGTCGATTAACGATGCAGCCGTAGAATGGGTGTGAATAGTTTTCAGTTCTTCGCTGGTGGTTATTGTTTGCACTTGTTGTGGCCAGGAGTCTTCTGGCTGGTGGAGGAACGACGGTCCGTCGAACCAAGGAGTGTCTGGCGAAAAATCTGGTCCATTCTTCCACTTAGTGGCGAGATCTGCCGTATTTAACCCGGAGGGAACCCATCTCCATTCGCGGACATCTGTTGCGGTAAGAATCTCGCCAATCCGAACGGCGACGAATTTATTGTATCGACGATGTTCAGACCGAATCCATGCCAGCACGGTACTTGAATCGCTCCAGAGGAACCTTCGACGAATAGGGTAAGTGTGATAACTGTGCACTGATTCCAGCATCCGAACTCCCAAGACCGCTGCTTTCAACTCCAAGCGAGGGACCGATAGTACCTTGAGAGGTGCCACCTTGTTCTTCGAGCAGATCAGCGTTACATGAATTCCGTTCTCCGTTTCGAGGCGGTAATATGCAACGCAAGCATAAGCGGAATCACTAGCGTCGACGAGAACATGGAGCTCTACACCGTCAAAGTTAGTGGGAAATGGAGCACGAAAATAGCAGCGAGGAATCCGCAGTGTCCAATTGCGGAAAGTAGTTGGTCCATAGACGCCAACGGGTGTAGAGCTGATCGCTGATTCGTTCATCCCAACCGATTCCAGATGCCCAAATGTCCTGCATCAATACCTTGCCGTGAACTAGGAAGAAAGACAGGAATCCCAAGGGATCAAAAAGGCTCATGACCACTTTCAGGACTTCGCGTTTCGTCGGAATGTGATCCTTATCGAGAACAGGCAGTAGATCGTCGCGCATAGCAAAACTGTACGTGAAGACGTCTTCGGCTGTGATCCACTTCATCCCTAGAACTGATTCGGTAGTTTCTGCACGCATTAGAACAAAATCTTTGGATGAATCTGGTTCGATCTCCCCAGTTCTCCTCAGTACTTCGCCTTCATTCGATAGAAAGTTGCGTATTTCGAACCCGCCTCCTGAGTGGACAAGTTTGACTTCGTTTACCACCTGTGCAGCTTCGTCAACTGTCATGAAGCTGTCCAAATAGTCGTCCACATAGTGGTGGTCGATGATTGCTGCCGACGCACGAGGGTACTGGAGTGCGTAATGCTGGGCGTTTGTATTCTTGACGAATTGCGCAGTAGACGGAGAGCACGTGGAACCAAACATAGTGACTTCAATAGCGTAGATTTGAACCGGCTCCTCAGGCTTGTGGCGATATACAAACATCTGGGTGTTCTTGTCGCTAGCTTGCAGTTTTATTTGCAAAAACATCTCCCTGATGTCCCCTGAAACTGCCACAGGAAACAATCGGAAACCACTGAGAACTTTTGGCAGGGGTGTGAGAAGATCCGGACCTTTTAGCAAGTATGAGTTGAAGGAAACCGCTCCAACTTTTGCCGCAGCATCCCATATCAACCGAATTTTCGCCGGCTTCTTCGGATTGATCACGACGCCTAGAGGTAGAAACCAAGTCCTCCGAGAGTCGATGGAGATCGCTTCTGACTGGCTGACTTTGCGTATATAGCCCTTCCGCTCGAAGTCGCACAACTGCTCGCTAACTCGCTGCATCAATGCAGGATTTCCTTGCAACTTCTTCTCCAACGCTTTCATTCGGCGAATGGCCATGGGGTACGTATTCGGGAACTGTGGATCGTCAACTTTCCACAGGAGGCCAGATTCAAACCCAGTTTTTGTACGCTTTGTTGTATCCGCCAGTATCTTCCACGCTCTTATGTCCTCGTCTGACTCAATCGTCTTTCCTGGATTAGTAGTTCCATTTTCTTCCAGAGTGAAATAATCTCGAAGTTGTTCGTTTAGTAGATCATCCACTTAGCTGCTATAGGATCAAACGGTCCTCCCTCACGTAACCGCTGTGGAACACCGAGACGCAGATTATCTAGTCCGATTAGGAGCTTTGGTCGCACTAGATCGTAATCTTCAATTGGAAGTCCTCTCAGATGCGGGAAGCGCGATGCCATCTCCTTGTAAATAAAACGCTGCGTAGGTAGAAGAAGACAACTAACGGTCCGCGCATTGCGCAACTCGTGGCAAACTCTGCTGTGTTTCCCCGCTACTTCCAGATTAACTTCTTCAGACCTTTGTTCGTTGCGTTTGACGTTCCCTGTCCACTGAAGAGTGAGAGGCTTTCTTGGGCCAGAAACACCAAGTTCCTTCGCGATCTTGTCCTCCAGCATCGTAATTTGTGAACCCTCGTCCACGAATGCAAACACAGCTAGACTTTTCCCATTTCCATGGAGCACAACTGGCAGAATTCGGAAAAGCGTATTCCCACCGTCAGCAGCTTGTGTACCCGACGATACATTCACCGAGTGTGTCCAGGCTGTTGGAGGGTTGAAGAATGAAGAAGAGTGTGGTGTTTTAGTCGACATCCATCGAATTCGCATCCTTTCCATGATTTGCATGGCCATTTGCCATGATTGTTGAGACATGTTCGGCAAAGACCTCGATTCTGAACTTGTTTCCACCGCTCATCCAAGTCAAGCTTCTTGAACTTGAAGCAATCAGCCACTCTGTGGCCCTCGCTTTCACAAACTGCACACACCTTCGCTGGCTTGCGTGCATCTCCGGTAACTGGTTTGTGGAATGAAGTTGCTTCAGTAGAGTGGGCTTGGATTCTAGCCTTTTCCCTTGGTCGCTGCTGCTTCTCCGCCTTTATTCCTCTGGAAAGTCCTGGGAGCTCAAAACTGACCTCACTAGCTGCGCTAACTAGCTTAGCCATGAAGTCGCCGAAGGTTGACACCGTAGCTCGCATTTGTTGGCCCTTGAAAGTGGCCCAGTCCATTCTCATCGGCCCCGGCAGCTTCTCGACCAATTCTTGCATGAGCATTGGGTTAGCTAAATGCTCTTCCTGGCCCGCCGCCTGAAGGTGGTCCACGAAGTTCTGCACTACCAGCCCGAATTCCAGAATGGATTCCGGACGATCATGTTTGGGTCCAGGCGTTTGGCGGATCTTCTCGTGTAGCGAACGAATCAGCAGCTCTGGGCGACCATAGAGCGTGCGAAGGGTGCTAATGACTTGTGGTACGTTAGCGGGAAGTAACAGTCTGCTGCGAACTGCTTCTCGCGCGTGTCCTGTGAGGCATCTTTGCAGACGTACAAGGTTTTCGGAGTTTGAGTATCCACACGCCACTGCTGACTGCTCTAGGCTGCTAATAAACATCGGCCAGTCCGCCGGATTCCCACTGAATGTCGGCAGATCCTTGCCTACGACCTGCCTTGCGGCTATTTGTTGCGAGTTGAGAACCCCTGGTGCCTCATTCCGCGTCCATAGATGGGAATTCTGTGACCTATCTGGACCTTTCGATGATGGTTTTTGATGTTCCGATTCCAAACGACCTTCATTTGCAGGAACGAAGGAACGATGATTCTCCGGCTGGGGATTTGCTATTGCGCCATACCGGATGGGGGTACTGGAAGTTGGTTCTGGCTGATAACAACTCTGGTGGACATTTGCATCTACATAATAAGCTGGAGCGTTTGACCGATGAATTGCCGGAGGACACGAGTATACTGACGCGGGGAATGCTTGAAATTTCCTTGACGACGTCGTGAACTGTTGGAAGGGCTCACGGATGGTAGCCGATCGTACGGGCTGGCACTGGATTCCGTAATTCGTTGAGCGAGAATTGGGCTCCAGAATGTCCTTTGCGACCGTTGAGTCGGTGGGATGTATGGGGTGAACATAATTTGCAGCTGTTTGAACTTGAGATACGGATGTTTTCGATACGAATGCCCTGTTGGAAGGAACATCGATGGTTATTGGCCTGACATTTTTGGGGGCCGGAGGAACCAATTCAGCTGGGACATCGTTCCGATTACCCAGTGTTTCCCAACCGGTTTTCCCATGTGCAGAGTGGGCCACCAACCAGTCCGAGACCTTTTCTCTAGAGCTTCTACTCGACTCTATCACACTACCACGTTCGGAAATCTGCAACATCAACTCGTTTCTCTTCTCTAACGACTCTCGGCGAATCGTTTGCTGTTTTAACAGACGCGCTTTATCTGCTTCCAGCTTGTGCTGTCGAAGGATTGATTCTTCATCCTTCAGCTTCCGTTCCTCCTCCAACTGGCGTTTCTTTTCTTCTAATTTCCTTTCGGCTTCTTCCTGTTCAAGCTTTCTGAAGGCTTCTTCTTCTTCCAGCTCAATCCTTTTCAGCTTCGCTTCTTCCTCGATCAAGGCCATTCGGGCTCTAACGACCGACGATCGACTACTCCCACTTTGCATCGACGCTTCCTTCCCGAAAGTATTCGCGCTTGGTCTGCCTTCCGGCGCCTTAGCTGACGGTACTCGTTTGGTTTGAGACCGCAATCGAGAAGAGATCGTAGAACCAGCAGCATTGCTTTCTCGGCACTGTCCACAGATGAATGGACGACTCTGAATGGACTCGATCATGCCGGCACAAGCGAAATGCTGCCATTGACTGATCGCAGGCAATCATATGGGCTCCCGACGAATCAAGCTGACTGCATAACTTACACGTGAATCCCGTTTGGCTGTGATGTCCGTCCATTCTTGCTACCCACGTACAAAAAATCTTTTAGAATGTTGTGGTGGGGAAAGGTTCCAAATTCCTTTAAGCAAACCCGATTTTGTGATGGTAAGCTAAAAGCTAAGCAATGAGTTTATTAGCGAAAAAATCGATCTGGCTACCCTATCACTAGCTTACATTTTTTGGTGAACACCTTAGAGTGTGGGATCTTATCAGATTGAATTTGCATTAGATTTGGATTAGATTTGGTTTGGATTAGATTGGGTTTGGATTTGGATAAGGATTGGATTTGAATTGAATTTGGATTAGCATGGATTTTCTTATCTTTAATAGGCTGTTCTTAAATCTTATTAGTAATGAAGTTCAACACCGCTTAATTTTGAATTGCATTTGATAAAGATTTGGAATGTTTTTGGATGAAATTGGAACTTCGTTGTATTTGTTAAAATCTCGGATAACAAAAGAAGTCTCCGTAAATTTGTTATTCTCTAAACATCCATCCATTGCTTAGATCCTCTTGAAGCTTGTATAGATATGTTTCATCTTTCGTGATCCACAGCTTGGGAACCCATGTTCTAAATCATTGTTCTGGTATTAAAACCATGATGTTTGATAATAAATGAAATGTAATATTTTTATTGTAAGAAAATCATGACACGAATGCATTATTTTGATGTGAAGTGTCATTAATAAACAAACAAACAAACAAACATGATGTTGTGAGAAGTTTATTTTGGTGTGCAGTTTTCAATGGATTTTACCGGTTGGTTCAAATGCAACTGATGTTCACCTTCGTCTCATTGAAATAACCCATGAGAAAAACAAGCATTGCATCATGTGCTAGAATTTTTTTTGCGTTTTTAATGAGAGAAGAAGGAGAATGTGGGGTTTGAGTCAAATGCCTCCAGCATGTGTTTATAGATTCACACACCTCAGCGTGTCAAACGGCGAGCAGCAGCCATGACTCAGCCTCTTCTGGACAGATCTTCGTGGCGTGCCATTTAGGGCCACACAATTACTATATTCGTAAAATGATATGAAATGATGTAAGATACATATTTCTGCAAAATAAATGAAAATTATATTCGAAATAATTCGAAAGTAGGTTCTTCCGATAAAGGCCCAATTTATATAGTTTTCCAACACTGCCCTAAAGAACACCATAGAAACTTGGATGCCATGAGCTATGTACAAGTTTTGTGGCACTCGATTCCACTATTAGAGTTCTATTTTCCCCATCGCAGCATCAGACTCCAGCTCAAGGGTATAAGTTTCACGTCACCACGTTCTGGTTCGGCCTACTGAGGCATTGAAAAATAACAAAATTCACTGGAGTGCGGTTTCCCGTGGTAACCATGAGGCACTTGCATGCAGCAATGCATGACTGAAATCTGGACCATCGACAAAGAAGGAGCAATAAGGCAGACACCATGTTCGTTATCTGGGAAATAAATGAAAGGATGTGTCATCACCATGCCTTTTCCCGCACGGATCTGATTTGGTTACAGTGAGTGGTGGAGCTTGGGGAGAAAGCGGTGCGTGCTCATTTGCATTCGATTCCTACCACCAACAACTGCTGGAACTTGGAGTTACTCAACGCCTGCCAGTATGCATAATCAGCAGTGAGAAGGGAATTTAGTTTGTTTCAGTGCAGCTTTCACGCCGCTCATGTGCAGAAGGCTGCTTGGGTGGATGACATGTGGCAACAGCAGCTGTGTCCTGTCCTAAAGCGCATGCAATGGAGATATGTTTGTTGCTCTTTGAAAGCGGTTCCAATGTCCGTAAAAGGCCCTATCTTTGTTGGTCAAAGCAGATCCCTCCCCTGCTGTCTTCTAATCGGCTAAACTCATTAAATTGATGCACTTTTGCTTTGCAAATCATACATTGGTTACCGTTGCCGCCCTCGGAAGAACCGAAAACGATTATGCACCGGAACAAACGAACGAATCTCATCATGCGGGCGAGGGGGCGGGAGGTTGCAAACCGGTAGACGATAGGTACTTGATGTAGCCGATTAAGTGGGATCACTTCTTGCGTCTTACAATCTACCGAGCTCGGGAGGGGAGAAAAGTCCACGACAAAAGGATCGAATCGACGACCAACGATGCCTATTCAGCTGAGCTGCGGTAAGAGCATCCGACACGGAACGACGACCATTGAAAGTCGAAACGAACAAACGGAAATGGTCCCGGCCCTGGTCGTGGGGATGAATAAAATAACAATAGACACAAAGTCTATTCCTTCGCGCGAAGCAGAGGAAGGGACACAGCTGTGAAAAATGATGTGCGAGATCATTTTCCACATTTCCTTATGCGAAAGAACGAGGCGGGGAGGTGGTTGATGATGATACCAAGAAGATCGTTAGCAAACAACCACGCACATCGTTTGGATTGGATGCATGTATGAATACATGTTTATAAATGCGGAGAGATTTAGTCTTTCTAGTCTTCCTGGGGAGATAACTGCAGCAGGTATTCGCCATCAGTCTTCCGAAGCTACAAGCAGGACGCCGATGATGGCCACTTTCCCTGCCTAAATCGTTCGCTATGAAAGTGTGGATTGCGTGAAAGGATTTTAAAAAGACGACTCAAAGGGTATAAATGGGGCGATTTTAAAGTCGGTGGGATTTTGAATGGTGCATTTTTATTTCGGACAGATAAAAACGAGGGAGCATGGCGATATCGTCCATCCACCCTCTACATATTTCTTTTAAAACGATTCCGTGAAATTGAGAAGCATACGCGTTGGACCGGTATCTTCATAATGCAATCTGCTACTTAATGGGTTGTTGAGTAACGCATTTGGAAAGGCTTAAATGGGATTTTGTCTGACACTTTGCCGTTCGAACATTAGGAATCTGTGTAGCTAATAACGAGAGGATTCGAATTTAAATGGAAAGATAAATAACAGCTTTCTGTTACATAAAACTATAGCAAGTAAAGTTAGTTCAAATTGAACTAAAATAGGTTTCGCGGGATAGTCTCGTATTTCGCGAGGTAGCCCTATTCATTCCCTATTTGTTCCGCGCTGGAAAATATCGCACTAAACATCCCGCATTGATATAATTTACAGATAAAATATACACATCAGAAGTTATTACTTAAAAAATATGGTGTAATGACTTGTGTTGTATAAAAGACCATATGAATTATAACGCTTTGTCTGTGTCTTTTAATAGGCAATATCATCGGTTTTTAGAAAGTCGCGATCCCTGATTCTGGATCGTTTAGCTGGACATCTATTCGCATAAGATAAACGCAAACAATTGGAAGACATTTTAATAATCATACGACATTTTGCAAATCAAGGATTAAAACGAATAGCACATTGTTCGTAGGCAACGAGCGGTGGTTGAGTGATAAGCGTGTCTGATTTTAACCAGAGTGAGAAACTATTTCCATTTTCTACGCCGAAAAAAATTGTATCACATATCTGTAAGAAACAAAAATATTGAAAAAAATGCATTATACAACAACAACGCTTTTTCAAGGGGGGGGGGCGTAGCGTAGTTGGCTACACGTCCGCCTTATATGCGAATGATCATGGGTTCGATTCCAAGCCCTTCCACCAAACCCTCGTCAGTCGCCGGATCCGCAGCCCATACGGTGGGCGTTTGGGGTACGCACCTTACCGTTAAGAACACAGAGTGCCTACCAAATAAATATATGAATAAAAAAACGCTTTCTCAAGAAACAAATCCATGGGTCCCAGTGCATGTGTTATAGGTGGAAGATTCAGCTGAATGAGAGTTGTTTTTTTCTGTTTTTGGAACATTTTATGGAATGACATTTGGACGAATGGCATTTAGTCTAAAAACTGTTGTTGTCGAAAAGACTGTTGGTCGCTGGATAGGACGTTTGGTGAATGTAACATTGAAAACCTCGTGTATCACAAAAATATTGAGAAAACATGACAACAGGTCAGAGATCAAAATAGCAGAAGATAGATCCCATTACTTTTAGCAATTCACATTTATTTGCATTCACTTTTATGCAGCAATACTATTTTTCTTCAATTTTGATTTTATTTTTCAAACTTTCGTTTTTTTTTTTGCTTGATGGCGAGTATGGACATGACAATTAATTATTAATTAAACGATTTTTTTTCCTGAAATCCTGATTTTTTGACGTAGGACTACGTCTGTGTTTTCTATATTGGGGTACACTTTACGATTGCGAAAATTGGGGACCGTCACGAAAATATGATAGACTTTAAACTTTAATATCTAAGACGTTTCTCGATGGATTTTCAATTTTTTCGGACCATTCGATCAAGGATGATTCAACGCTTCTTCGTATTTATTTGAAAATACTGATTTTTAACTATTTTTATCGATAATTGATAAAAAGTTTAGAAATAGGTCAACCAACCAATCACGTACATGCATCACTAGCACAGACATCAAAAATCAATCACTTGCGAGTTTGGATCTAATCCTCAGTTTGAACAAGATTTCACGCAGAGCAGACGCATCAAAACGATCGCTTCGGAGCGGACACAGCATCACGGAGGCGCTAATAATATTTTCAAAGAAAATCCATCACATTGGTGATGGTGTTCGATGTGTTGCTGCAGATCATTCAACCTCAACGAACCAGCATTTCAAATGAAGAAAGGGTTGACCATAAAAATAGCACTGTGGCGATCCCGCACCGCCAGTGCCGATGCTGAAAATTTATTACAAATTGTGGTGTCAGTGGCGATGCGGCTGATGAGTCGTTCCTTTTCCACGGCTGGTTCATCCAACTGGGAGCTACTTTCAGTTTATTGATTCGGTTGACCTCCGAGCAGTTCACACAAAGCTAATAAATTCACACAAATTATGATGAAAAATATCCTCCATTTCGTATAGCTACGTAGTCCTACGTCACCTTTGCGTACAACCCGATTGGGCTGCACCTTTGAGTTTTTGTTAAATATCCTGGCTGTGCATACGCACAGCACATGTTTCGAAATGGACAAATTGATATGAAATTTGCGAAAAAGAATCCACGTGTCTTGGAGGGACTCGAACCCTCAACCTCCTACTCTCTAGATAGGCGTGATAACCCCTACACAACAAAAGACCAGTTAAATGTCACGTTTGCGGAAAAGCCATCAGAATCCGAGTACCAACCTCCACCGCGGTCAGCTCTTTCTTTTTTTTACGGCCGAGTTGCCGAATAAAATGCAATTAATTAGATATCAAATTGTTTTTGACAGATGCGGAAGAAATAGACTACCCAATATTGAGTTCAATTCACCCAACCTCGAACATCCATTTGCCTTTACTTCCATGTTAAAAAGTACCGGAAAATTTGTTTACCCAACTGGAGGTTTAATTCCCCCAATTTCGACATCAGGCAATAAACTCAAAGTTGGCTTCCCGTATCGAACTGGCGTCGTTGGATTGTTTCGCTCTTTTGTTTTTGACAACAGAAGAAAGAGTTGATGAAAGAGAAGAGAAAAAATAACTCAAAAGTAAAAAACTCAACGTTGGGTAATTTTTTTCTTCCGTGTAGGTCTTATTGGAAAGCACCTGCTATTTTTAGCGGCAGTATAGCCTATTACAGTCAAACCTCCATGAGTCAATATTGAAGGGACCATCGACTCATGGAAAAATCGAGATGTGGAGTAGCAAAACTTTGGAAAGCTCTTTGGAGGGACCATCACAGTAACCCAGAAAATATTTTTTAGTATGGAATAATTTGCTTCCATGAGTCAATATCGAGTCATAGAACATCGACTCATGGAGGTTTGACTGTATAAGAAGTCATTAGGCCGATACAAATATTAAATTTATTTTATATTATATTTGTTTTAATTTTATGCATCACTTTTTTATCGTGGTACGAAATATATCACAAATTTGTCACCAAGAGTATCTATATACATAAAAATGAATTTCTGTCTGTCTGAACCTTATAGACTCCGAAACTACTGAACCGATCGACGTAAAAATTTGTATGCAGAGGTTTTCGGGGCCGGGGAAGGTTCTTAAGATGGTTCGAGACCCCTCCCCTCTTTGTAAAGGGGGGCTCCCATACAAATGAAACACCAATTTCTTCATAACTCGAGAATTAATCAGAGAATAAATCAATTTTAGGCGAAACGAAGTTCGTCGGGTCTGCTAGTTTAAAATGAAAATATGATCATATATCTCTATCGGCATACATATTATATAACCTATCAGGTCACTAATATTAAGGGGACTCTCGACCCATTTCCATCCACGTTTTCGAACATCTATTGTTATCGGTATTTGAAGGCTTTTATTTTGCTCGGAACACGATATCCAGCTGTAAGGCCGTCCGAATTATAAATTTTAGACATCATCTGCGTTGTCTTTGCCTATTCACCACACGTTTCTCGATAGATTAGTACATTCGAATTTTGGTGTGTGGATCAATCCGGTTGGGTCTCCAAATATTTCGAAAACTCGGAAGGTAGCCCCAGCCTTTCTGGCTCGTACTTCCATGTCGATCTTAATTTCACCATCTGATGATATCAGACAGTCAAGATATTGATATACTCCGATCTTCCGGCTACAGCAAAGTTTGAGGGGCTGTTCCCGTTGACACTTAACCACTTGATCCTGCTGACGTTGTTGGTGAGACCCGCCACAAATAACCATACGGTCAGCTCGTTGAACCCACTCCGCATAAAAAAAAACGTCGCAGTACTAATAAAGCGTTTCGTAATCATTAGCTAAATCAGAGTAGTATAGATCAGCGGTTCTCAACCTGGGGTATATGTACCCCTGGGGGTACCTTCGCTGGCCCTAGGGGGTACCTCGGACAAAAATGCGTAATGGCGGACGTATTACAATTCCAATCAAAACACATTGATAAAGTTTTGATAATTGTGTATTTTCTATTTCAAAAATTTATATTGTACATATAATATGCAATGCGGTCAATAAATCCTAATTGAATCCTGCCTTCCACAACCAGCACAATGTATGAAGGGCTGCGGAGCAAAAGATCAAACGAACAAAACATCGAATGAACAAAATTAATAATAAAGCTCGGTTGCTTCGTTGCAAGAAGATTAGAAGCATCCTTCTACGCCTCTCGGAAGCCTTCTTCCAAGCAGCTCGAAGGCCTCCTTTCAAGAGGCTCGAAAACTTCCTATCAAGTAGTTAGGTTGCCTCCTTTCAAGAGGCTCGGAAGCCTCCTTTCTAGAGGCTCGGAAGCCTCTTTTCTAGAGGTTCGGAAGCCTCTTTTCTAGAGGCTCGGAAGCCTCCTTTCAAGAGGCTCGGAAGCTTCCTTTCAAGAGGCTCGGAAGCCTCCTTTCAAGAGGCTCGGAAGCCTCCTTTCAAGAGGCTCGGAAGCCTCCTTTCAAGAGGCTCGGAAGCCTCCTTTCAAGAGGCTCGGAAGCCTCCTTTCAAGAGGCTCGGAAGCCTCCTCGGAAGCCTCCTTTCAAGAGGCTCGGAAGCCTCCTTTCAAGAGGCTCGGAAGCCTCCTCGGAAGCCTCCTTTCAAGAGGCTCGGAAGCCTCCTTTCAAGAGGCTCGGAAGCCTCCTTTCAAGAGGCTCGGAAGCCTCCTTTCAAGAGGCTCGGAAGCCTCCTTTCAAGAGGCTCGGAAGCCTCCTTTCAAGAGGCTCGTAAGCCTGCTTTCAAGAGGCTCGGAAGTCTACTTTCAAGATGCTCGGAAGTCTTCTTTCAAGAGGCTCGGAAGCCTCGCTTCCATAAGCTCAGGATTCTTCTTTCAAGAGGCTTGGGAGCATACTATCAAGAGGCTCAAAAGCGTCCTTTCAAGATGCAACGGAAGCTTCCTTTTAAGTTTCACGACTAACATTGTTATCAGCCGTTAGCAAGGATCCAAGGTAGACGAATTCCTCGACCACCTCGAAGGTATCCCCGTCTATCGTAACACTGCTTCCCAGGCGGGCCCTGTCGCGCTCGGTTCCGCCCACAAGCATGTACTTTGTCTTTGACGCATTCACCACCAGTCCAACTTTTGTTGCTTCACGTTTCAGGCGGGTGTACAGTTCTGCCACCTTTGCAAATGTTCGGCCGACAATGTCCATGTCATCCGCGAAGCAAATAAATTGACTGGATCTGTTGAAAATCGTACCCCGGCTGTTACACCCGGATCTCCGTATGACACCTTCTAGCGCAATGTTGAACAACAGGCACGAAAGTCCATCACCTTGTCTTAGTCCCCGGCGCATTTCGAACGAACTGGAGTGTTCGCCCGAAATCTTCACACAGTTTTGCACACCATCCACCGTTGCTTTGATCAGTCTGGTAAGCTTCCGCCTTCCATCTATATAATAAAAATGAAATGGTCTGTGTTCGTATCCGCATAACTCGAAAATGGCTGGATGGATTTTCTTCAATCCTTCAGCAGATATGTTCGTTATCGTTTCCGACGGGTTTATATGATATTTCCTCATACGAAAATCATTAGTAAAGTTGATTAATTCGTGAAAAACTAAAATTAAGATTCGTATGAAATTTCGCATGGGCAGTTCACAGCGCGCATTTTGCCGGACAACGTCTGCCGGGTCGACTAGTATTCAATGAATAGCAAATGAAGCGGCAGTTTCAACTTGTTGGCCTGCTCCAAAATTATGCGAAGCGGGGCAAAATATTGCATAACAGTTGTTACAACATTCGCACAGACAGCATGGGGTCAGCCCTGAACTCTTCCGCCGTAACCCGATCGACTTTGAGGGACCCTTTTGATTTCATGCATCAGATTGCTGCTTTATGAAGAACATTCCTCGACAAGCATTCCTCGTCGCCCACTTTTCTCTGTCACCTTCCAGAACATTCACTACCCGAGTTCCAAGTTATTCAACGAACGATCTCTTCACGGCTGGATCTTCCAGTCGCTGTATGTTGATTCGACGCCCGAGCCTCTTCTCTCGCCGCTGAATCGGAGGAATGCGTTATCGGATCTCGAGAATTAGAAGATGACAGTCAATCGCGATATCAGCGCTGCGTTTATTATGGACTCACGAGGGCATCGTCTTCATTTTCGGCTGATCCATTTCCAAAGGAGCCAAGTAGTAGTCTTGCAAACTAAAAGCGGCTCTAGAGAAGGAAATCTAACGCCGCTGGATGCATACGGGAGAATCGGGAGCGGTCCCCGGCCGACGATGGTAGGAAAGCCGCGTCAACCGGTGATATTCGCCTCCTCGACGACATTTCACGACGCCTGATTGGAGCAAGGACAAATTCGTGGGTGCCAGGGAAAGACGCGACATGTCAGTCACTCCCGATCTAACTGATCAGCTGAAACGTTTGTTCTTAGAATCACTTAGAACAACTTCTTGAAGTTTTGATGCCTTATCCTAATTCGAATATAGGGAAAGGTTGACAATTTTACACATGATACCACCCAGGATGATCATGTGAGAACCAATCATACTGTCATCCAGAAGCAGGTCAATGAATTTCAAGAGGCCCTCTATCTTGTGCTGATTGACCAAGGAAAAGCCTTCAATCGTCTGAATCATAAAAACTGTGGCGCGTCCCTAGAAGCAAGGGAGGTTTAAACAAAATCCATAGTTCTGCACAATGGAATCGCTAGAGTGAGGCAAGATGGATGTATTATATCTCTGTTACTGTTGCCCATCTTAATTGACGAAATCATGGACCGCTTAAGCAACCCACCACCATAGAGCAATGGAACGATCTTGACCAACGCAACAGCGCTCTACCATCAAGAGTGAACTGAATGACCTGATCGTACGCTCCCAATGACCAATCAACAACACCAAATTGTTGGATGTTAACATGTTCAACTCTACGGTAACCGGGCAAACAGTGCAGAAGGTCGAAAAACAAAACCAGTCAACATCGGGCGGCTGCGGGCCAAGATCTACATAGAACATGGAGATCCAATCGGTTCAGGCAACGCCTCAAACCTCGAATACTCAACTCTAACGTGAAATCTGTGATGTAATACGCCAGTGAGACTTGGTGCGTACTAGCAGATTTCACATAGATTTGTATTGATGTATACGTTTTACAACTCGGATCAGGTGGCCTGACAACTGGATCCCGAATGCTGAGTCCCATCGACGATGCCATCGAAATCTGATATCAACAGCAACTCCACAGTGTGAATGAACGTAGTCCGGCCACACACCACGTAAGAGCGGAAACGAAATCTACAAGCAAGCGCTGGACAGGAATCCGGCAGAACATCGCAGCAGAGGCAGACCTAGGATCTCCTGGCCACGAAACCCTCAGAGAAATGAACAAAGTTGACAGGAATCAGACTTGGGCCCAAGTCAGGGAGGCGAGTGTGTGAGAATTGGATCCCACTTAATGTACATGTACGTGGGTGCTGAGAAGGAAACCAATCCCAGTGCCGTATAACCTATGTATTGTGTAACTTTGATTAACTATTTTTACAAAGTTATATTACAGATTTATTTCAGAACTTGCTTGAAAGAATGTTTTATTTTTCATAAAACTATGGCAACTTAGAAGGCAAGGTTGTTTTCAGTGTATCGAACCTTTGCTTTGGAGTGAGGTAAACGAAAATCTGCAACCTGACACCTGAGAAGACATCTCAGATCGTGTGAGAAATTACTTCGTTACGACTATACATAAACACCCGCAGCTCATCCGCGCATGTTTCTTGCATGGGTGAGTTTTAGCGTCCAATGCATCTCTCTAAGGGTTTATCCGAGGTCGTATCTATGACGCGAATAAGAAGCGTAGCATTTCAATAATTTTGAGAACGTGGGCATGTTGATATCACGTGCTGCACCGGTTCTACTTCAGACTTCACCTATGTATAGCACGGGAGGTCTGCAATTCCAAACCTATGCAAGAACTTAATAAAACAGCCATATTCAGACAACACATCTGAAATTTTAAAAGTACATCTGACCATTGCCCCTATTGATACAACCAGTTTTATGGTGTTATTGATTCAACAGTTAAGAGTCCATCAGCAAAAACAGCACTTATGAAAAAAAAATCTACAGAAATAAGTTCCAGTATTCTTTCAATTACATAAAGTTTGTGCTAAATTCACTACTGGATAAATATGTTACAAATATTCATATTCTTTGCTTTCTCTAAGCATTCTCTGCTACCATTTCCCACTAAAATTTTACATGAAATAATTGCATTTTGGACGTTTTTCGTTTCCTTCTTATTTTTTTATCCCCCCCCCCCCTCGTACAAGAGCTGTCGGACATAAAATAAATTTAATATTTGTATCGGCCTTATGTTTCGGGAATTTTAGGAATTGCTCCTAGATTTATTTGGTGCTTTGGTCCAAAATTATCTCTTCAAAACCTTTATAAATTTGATTTGAAAAGCCAATTTTTTAATAAGTCATACCGTAGTTCGGGGTGGCATTGGACCTAGGGGGTAAGATTAGGCCAAAAACGAAAAATGTTTTCACTCCTGGTCGTACACTTATTACGTAAGCAATTTTTCTGGGATTTTCGACCCCTCCTCCCCCAATGTAAGATTTTTTTTCATACAAATAATGTTTTGTTTATATGGTCGGGGTTCAGCCAAACCGCACCAAGCGGCTTTTCGACTGACTTGTGATATTTTGTTCGTACAAGGACAATGGAAATATTTTCATATCAATTTAAGCATACATTTGCAGTAGGAAATCCTCAGTTATGGGGTTGAGGGATGTTCAATGCGATTTACGATCAATTAAATCTGCTAAACGAAAGTTTGAGCAGAAAAATCGGTATTTTTTCGATGGCGCTTGGTGTGATTTGGCTGAACCCCGACCATATGGTGCGTAAGAAAACGTTAGACCCCCCTCCCCCCATAAGTGCTTACGTAATATGTGTACGACCCCTAAGTATCAGTAATGCCCCACACATCTACTACATAGCTAGTTTCTAGATCGATGGATACCTGGTTATCATGTTACAATAATCTGTTGTTGTTTTATCGAATTTTAAGGATATTTTATATAGCGGTTCTGGTTTTTCGTAGCAACGAGCAATACACGCTAAAAAGGAATGAGATTTGGCCAATAATATGCGCTTTGGTTGATTTGCCTAACATAGTTGGTAAAAGCCGTAATGTAGGCAATTATTTTTCACGTGTATCACACTAAGCCGAAACCAAACGTTTATATCGAGGCATCGTCACCGCTGAACTTTATTTCATTTGGCCCAATGTCACCCCCTGTGAGGGGTGAGAATGGGCCAATTTTGAACAACATATAACTTTGAAGAATTTCCCTCATTTATTATTTTTTCTCCACACAGTGGTAAATTTATTATTCAGAAGCGGGCTTGGTAGTCATATGGCTACTGCTTCTGCCTTATACGCAGGAGGTCGTGGGTTCAATCCCAGGTCCGTTCCATTCTCCTACTTTGTATCTTTCTCTTTATTTCTCATGTTCTAACAATCGCTAGAACTGGAAATGGACTTCCATACCGTTTCCATTACTATTCCTATACCTTCAACTTGAGTATTCTATCAGTAATCTGTTAGAATTGGAAATAAATATAGAGCTCGTTTCCTACATCCAATTATAAATTCCATCAGTTACCTTCTCCTATCTATCACATTGGCAACCCGTTAACCAAGACGGACCTCTGCCTCTCCAACCTAACCCAGAAACAAATTCCGCATGAACTCGTTGCAAGTGCAGAGGTATATTCGGCTTGCAGTGGGCGAGTGATTGCATCATCATTTCCTCCCCCTTCCCTATATTGACTTGCATTCTGACGTGGCAGGCGCCAGTATGACCTAACAAATGAGATCACCAGTACTTGTACATTGAAGATGTGTGCTAGTCCCAAGCAAACATCTGTTGGTTCCCTGTGCAAGAACAGCTGATCTGGTCATAATGGAGTAGCAACTACGAGCAGTCAATCAAGCTCAAGCTCAAGCTCAAGATTCTTAATTTGGTTATGAGATGTTGGTTATCTAAGATGCGTATTGTTGCGATGAATAACAACAAAAATTTGACTCAAGGCGATGTTTCTTCATATTACAAAACATTATCTCTTGGCATCTGTCTGTCCGAGCGACGTTCACCGATGGGTGGTTGCTGTAGAAAGTTTCCCCTGAAGTGGCGTCTTCATTGATATTGTACAAAAGCCACCATTTTATACAAAAGAAGGTTGATCCGACTATCCGAAATAAACTTTCTTTCGTGCCAAACTCAATCGTAAATAGCGAATTTGATAGCGCGTCGGAGGGAGATGATGCAGTAAATTTTAATGGATGGAATCATTAACAGCAACTATGCTACCACGCCAAACCCGATGCCACCGAAACAGTACATTTTCGCAATTAACTCTTTCTTTTCATAAAATGTTGGTCCTGAGAAGAACCAATTTTCTTTTCCCAATTCCCATTCCAATAACTAATTGCATCCAATCGCTTGTCGACACCTTGCGTTGCAACTGTCTGACCGCCACTTGATTTTTCGCTAAGCCTCCAAAGGTTGAAATAATTTTTCAGCATTGCCACACTGCCACCCACTCCTTCGTGCTGCTGTGTCCGCTCCGCTGCATCGAATATCGAACCGCTCTCTGTGGAATCCAGATCAGCTTTCTTGTATTTAATAAATTAAGCCCGTTAGTCCCGCCCCTTTGTGATCTGATATCGGTGTGAATATAATGTGCACTCATAACGGATAATGAAGGGGCTAATGGAATTACTTCATTAGATATAAGAAAGCTGCTTTTCGGGGCGCACGAGCCATTTCGATCGGAATTCCGCAGACAACGGACCGTTTGGAGGATGACAGAATCCTATGAAATTTTCTCGCAAGATTCTGAATTTTGTTATGAGATGTTGTTTATCTAAGATGCGTATTGTTGCGAGGAATGACAACACAGAAATTTGACTCAAGACGAAGTTTCTTCATATTACAAAACATTATCTTTCGGCATCTGTATGTCCGAGTGACGTTCACCGATGGGTGGTTGTTGTAGATAGTTTCCACTGAGGTGGCGTCTTCATTGATTTTATACAAAAGCCACCATTTTATACAAAAGAAGGTTGATCCGATTATCCGAAATAAACTTTCTTCAAAGTGCAAAACTCAATCGTAAATAGCGAATTTGATAGCGCGTCGGAAGGAGATGATGCAGTAAATTTTAATGGATGGAATCACTAACAGCAACCAACCTACCACGCCAAACCCGATGCCACCGAAACAGTCCATTTTCGCAATTAACTCTTTCTTTTCATAAAATGTTGGTCCTGAGAAGAACCAATTTTTCTTTTTTCTTTTCCCAATGCTACTTTTCAACTAGCTGACACCACAATTTGTAATAAATTTTCAGCATCGGCACTGGCGGTGCGGGATCGCCACAGTGCTATTTTTATGGTCAACCCTATCTTCATATGAAATGCTGGTTCGTTGAGGATGGATGATCTGCAGCAACATATCAAGCACCACCACCAATGCAATGGATTTCCTTTGAAAATGTTATTAGCGCCTCCGTGATGCTGTGTCCGCTCCGCAGCGATCGCTTTGATGCGTCTGCTCTGCGTAAAACCTTGTTCAAACTAAAGATTAGATCCAAACAAGCAAGTGATTGATTTTGATGTCTGTGCTAGTGTTGCATGTACGTGATTGGTTGGTTGACCTATTTCCAAACTTTTTATCAATTATCAATAATAAATTGTTAAAAATCTGTATTTTCAAATAAATACGAAGAAACGTTGACTCATTCTTGGTCGGATGGTCCAAAAAAATTGAAAATCCATCGAGAAACGGCTTAGATATTGAAGTTTAAAGTCTATCATATTTTCGTGACGGTCCCCGATTTTTGCAATCGTAAAGTGTACCCCAATATAGAAAACACAGACGTAGTCCTACGTCAAAAGAGCTGAGTCGATCGGTATATAACACTATGGGTCTCCGGGCCTTCTATAAAAAGTTTGTTTTTGGAGCGATCATATAGCCTTTACGTATACTTAGTATACGAGAAAGGCAAAAATGATGTCGTGCTATATGTCGTGTCTATAGGAACTCGCTCCGCTGACCGATTGCCAACAGATAATTGTTGATGATTTTCACCAGGTAACTGAGAGAATTATAGCGTTGTAGTTTGTACGTTGTAGTGGTGTTCGGCAGACTCAAGTAGCCGATGGTGAATTGCCTTTTCGAACAACTCGGATGAGTTGAGAGAAGGCTGATGAGACGGTTACTTCTGGGAGAGGAAGGTTCCTTTACAGACTTCCAGACGGAGTTGAGTTTGGCTGACTTCCAGGACGATGGGAAGTAGCTGAGACGGAAACACTGATTAAAGATAAGCGAAAGGTGCTCGAAGAACGAAGCAATCATATGTTTGAGATCGTGATTGTGGGTATTGTCGAAATCTGTGGCCTGCATGTTTTCCGATGATTTGATATAGGCCGTCAATTCGCCAGCTGAGAGCTCCAACTTCTCAAAGAAGATGAATGTTGTTAGAATGTCTATTAACGGCTCCTTCAACTGACGATGTTCTGTCCAAGATTGTGCGAGCTGGCGAAGTGACGACCTACTTCGGTGACCTTTAGAAGTCAGGAGTTAAGCGATTTATAAAGCCATTGTTGTTTTGGTCAAATTCTAGAGCGGATTAGCACAGTCTGTGAGAGCGAGAATCTTATTTGAGAAATCACTATTTCTGAGGTCCACTATTCAGGCCTAAATGATTTTTGTCAAGCGATTGCAATGTGTCTTGCACAGGCAGCTCAGAACGTTGGTACTTCCTGCGAGTCACTTTCTTAACGAATCAAATCTTTGGTGAGTGTAACAATGGTTAGGGTTCACCTTACCTGCCGAGCCAATGGAACGTGCAGTTCACAGGCTTGGGGCATCGCCTCTTGATTCAAATTCAAGTTGATTGGCATGCAGCTGTTCGTACATTTTCTCCAGTGTTGCCGGATGATGCTGATAGTCCATGTTGTCGTCCATACACCTTTGGAACCGGCCCCAGTCAATTCGAGGATACTTTTGCTGATTTATGACAATTTTCCGAGGAGCCCACTTCCGCTACCACCGGGGTGTGGTCTGAGCTGAGCTCCTGGTAGACTACCGGCTGCGAAATATGATCGTTCGTGTTTGTTATGTACAGATCGATTGTTGCATGGACTCCGGACCGATTCAGCCGTGTAGTGGCCTTTCTCCATACCGTTGCTCCAGAAGGTGCCGTTTCGATTGCCGCGTCTATCGCCCCAGGTCTGAGGCTTGGCATTCAGGTCGCCTGACGCCTGCAGACGATGGCTTGATGATGTCCCTACGCAGGGCGGCCGATAATCTATCGCCGGCTTTGACTAGAGTTATGCAGTACTCACAGACACTCAGCTGCAACGCCGCACGATGGCGAACGAAGCACTATACAAGCGGGCGTGGAACAGACAAAACTCGATTTATCGGAGGAAAAGCGCCAGCAGGAAGATCGAGACCGTGAAGAGACGGAGCAACTGTACCGCGCTAATAACACATGGAAGTTCTATGAGAAGTTAAACCATTCACGTAAGGGCCACGTGTCACAGCCTGAAATGTGTAACGACATAAATGGGAACCTTCTCACGAAAGATCGTTTGGTGATCCAGAGGTGGCGGCAGCATTACGAAGAGCACCTGAATGGCGGTGTAACAGACAGCGATGGCGGTATAGTGACGAACCTGAGAGCACGCGCGTAGGACACACGTTTTTCAGCTCCGCATCTTCAATTGTACAACTCCTTCGCATGCAATATCGCTACACATTGTGCATCAATTTGATTCACAATAACAAACAAAATAATAAGCTCAGTTAGGAGGCTTTTCTCTTCGACGCCAAATGAAGTATCGGACCACGAAATAGAAGACAAATTGTCGGTAACACAGTTATCCACGAAAGAAAACATTTATTATTCAGCCTACTTCAATAGGGCACTGCACGGAAACATCTCTTTCTTTTTCGTTCCTTATAAATTTTGACGTTTACTGGCCTTGTTGTTTTCTAATTTCTTTGCAACGAGAAAGAGACAAAGCAGTCCGTGCAGTGCCCTATAGAGACTACTTTGTCTCTTTCTCGCTGCAAAGAAATTAGAAAACAACAAGGCCAGTAAACGTCAAAGTATATGAGGAACGAAAAAGAAAGGAATGTTTCCGTGCAGTGCCCTATAGGGCACTGCACGGACTGCTTTGTCCCTTTCTCGCTGCAAAGAAATTAGAAAACAACATTGCACTGCACTGCACTGCACGGACTGCTTTGTCTCTTTCTCGTTGCAAAGAAATTAGAAAACAACAAGGCCAGTAAACGTCAAAATTTATGAAGAACGAAAGAGAAAGAGATGTTTCCGTGCAGTGCCCTATATTCAAATTCAAATTCAAACTAATCTGAAGTAACCCTGTAACGCATACCTGTACTTGGATACTACAGGTCAACGAGGAAAAGTTTGCATTTTACCTTTACCACTTACCTTAAATTTCGGCTGAACACTTTAAGTCTGTCTGCTTTACAGTAAAAATAGTTCATCATTGTCGTCCTTTATGATTCTGCTATCCAAAATCATTGAGATAGCTTAAATACCCTTCTTAAACTAAAGCAAACTCAAACAAGCACTTCGAGCTAATCAGATTGCCACTTTATGCCACCGGATTAACAACCATCGGAACTCTCACCTTTCGGAGTTCAACGGTAGACACGACATCGATCCTTTCCCGGGTGAACCCTTTCGCATTGAAACCATCGCCGTCGGAAAATCCCCACCCGATCCAACACTCCCGACAGATGACGGTGGAAGGAGTTAATTGAAACATTTAAATATATAATTATTGCTGCCAGCCGGAGATTTCACAAAAGCAAGTCGAACCGAGAACATCCGCCGCGAAAATTAGTCCTGAAAAGAACACCAGACCAGAGAACGACGTCCAACGTTTTCGTTCATTCATCTCATCCCGATCCCTCGCCGTGGCAATAAAAACTTATTGGAAAAGTTTTGCCGAGTAGTCGAGTAAGAATGTGCGAGGAAAAGAGTTCTCCGTTCGCCGGATTGATTGACTTAATCACCTCGTACTTCCTTCCGCGATGATTTCATTATTCTCGCGATGGATGGCGGCGGGGTGAGAATCCCGGCAGCTGCAACGGATTTGCCGGCTTCCGAGTGAGGGCTTTCGAAGACAATTCCACTTTTGTTTTTGAGTGCAAAGTTTGATTATACGATTAATAGCTTCCTTTGTTTTCACTTTAATAATTTGACTAATTACCATTTATGCGATTTCTCGTAGATTTCACTCTCAGCAACAATGAGTACTGGGTTTTCTTTGGTTTACCTCCAGTTCGGTTTTGTTTTTACTTAATGAGTTGTTTGGGTTTTGTTTACACAAATTTCAATTTCAGTGATTATTACATTTGCCAGAAACATTTAGGATTTGAATGTGAATTTTCATTTAGTGTTTGTTTGAATTTGACAGTTATTTTATTATTTATTTATATAGTGTAGTGTAAACAAACGAAGTCTTTTTTCAATAAAGGTTATCCTAAAAAAGAAAACTAATCATATTCAACAAATTAATTCGAATTATATCACCTAGAGTATTTACACGTGAGAACTAACACTGAATCAAATTTTGATCGTGTCTTTTGTTTACATTTTCCGATAGTTTCAACTTCCATTTAGTATAGTACAATGAACGCCCTTCATATCACTTCGATCTTTGTTCGTGTTCCATTCGTGAAATTATCAGTCTTTGAGTGAGTGTGAGTCAAATGAAAGTGATAATAATATATTAGCCTCCTATTGGGATAAATGAAGTGTTAAATGAACCTGCCGCATCGATTCGTGCTTATCTAAATGAGTAAATTTGATTTATGCAACTGATTTCTGCGCGTTTCGCGAGCAAAAAAGAGCATAAATTTATGGCACTCGCGAGATTCATAACATAAAAAACGTGGCGATTGCGAAATATGACACATTTTGATGTACGAACACGAACGAGGGGTCCCACGATGGTTATTTGTTTATGTTTTTGGCACATGGCTGCTTGATGGCTTCATAAAACAGAAATTACAGCCGGAACCATCATATAGGGATGAAACTGTGACTTAAAAGTATTGCACATCGTTGTAATTTTTTTGGAGTAATTTGAGTTTTCATCCCATTATTTTTGTTTGTTTTTCACCGAGTCGAAACACAAATACACAACAGATACAAAAAAGAAACAACGAAAATTTAACTAGCGGTGCTGAGTGCAGCCTTCATGTGCGTAGGCGTCCCGAACGGTGACGGACCGCCACCACCGAGTGACACCGGTAGATTACTGTTATTATTATGGTCGCCTCCGGCAGCCCGCTGTCCCGCCATCAGTTGCGACACCAGCGAGTTTGGATTCTGCGATTGACCTTGCTGCTGCTGCTGCTGCTGCTGTTGTTGGCCACCCGTTGGCCCGTGTCCTCCGATGCCGTTCTGAACCGGGTGCGGATGGCCTCCGGCTCCGGCACCACCCCCTTGCTGTTGTGGACCCCCCTGTCCGATTTGACGTTTCAGCATTGGATGGTTGGCCATCGACGCAAACACTAACCGTTCCTCGTAGTCATACTCGCAGAGGATTTTGTTCTCGCACAGGTAGAACTTGTCGCCGACGCAGAACCTGAAAAAAAGACAAACATTCATCGGTCAGAAAAACGATTGAAATGAAAAAGGGGAAAGCATTTCCGACAGAAGCGAATAGAAAAAGTTATCCCACAACCGCCATTGTTCTCACACGAGATCGATTTCTACGGTTTGTACCGCTGTATCAAATCCCAGGAGAGCACTTTTACACGTTCAATTTGCGATTGAATGCAAAACTAGGAAATTAATATTTCAATAGGAAGCCGAACATGCTAAATTTGATTTCATAGCCATTGGCGAACCACTCCCCTCTTCAGTTTTGTTTTCGTTCACGAAAGTAGACCATGCTCAATCGCTTTGTGTGTGACGTTTTAAAGCTGTCAAAGCTCCAAAGATTGATTACACGTACTCACTCTTTTTCTCGGAAAAACTTCAATTAAGCGTACCACACCACAAATATGAACGTAATCAAATTCCTAAATCCAAAACAAATGGATCCCTCTCCTCCGGTCCAGAGAACCATCAATAATGTAAATTATATTTGCCAGTCGCTGGGAAATGTAAATGATACGCAATTACTGCCGTTACCCTTTCAGCTTGGTTGGCGCCCTGCATCCTATCTCTTATTCCAACTCAAGTCCCAACATCCTCCCCCCGCCCTTCGTTCAATTCGTTCAGTCGGTTTTGACAATAGAAAAACCGAACGTCAAGTTAAAATTAAATCCAAGCAGGCACGGAACCAATTTACCATAGTCGGTGAAATCTGTCCCCATCAACCGCAAAATATGAAATTCCTCCTCTCTGCCACTACTGCGCTGACTGGGGTGGTCCATCGCCGTGCGGCAATCCATCGTCGTCGTTTATCTTTCGACGCAAACACTATACCACACCCCTCGGAAAACGGGTGCGCGCTTCTCCGCTGCTGTAGTGCGGCTCATTATTATTACCATTCGGGACAACAACAACAACCACAACTACGATGGCAAGCACAAGGGGTGCGGAAGCCGTCCCTGGCCCAGTCGTGTTTAATTCGTTTGTCAAGGATTATAAATCAAATTAAAACAATATTACGCTCGCTAGGATAGTTTTCGATTTGGAAGCGCGGTTTTTGGTTTGGACCGCAGTCTCAAAAATTTGGTGTTCCTTAGCGTTCGGTAACGATGTCACATTAAATTAGTCTTCCTCAAAATTTGTACTGAATCCGATGCAGGATTGATGCTGAATGCTGCGCCAGATTCGTGCTAAATATTATTCAGAGATTGTGCTCAATTCTGTCCACAAATCTTACTGAATCCTGTTTAGAATCCTATTCATGTTGATTCCTATTCAGAATCCCATTCAGGATTCTTTCTGAATCCTGTTCAAAATTCGCGCTGAATTCTGTGCAGTATTCGTGCTGAGTCCTGTTCAGGATTCAGGTTCAGGAAGTAAGATTCATGCTGAATCCTATTCTGGATTCGTGCTGAATCATGTGCAGCATTTCTGCTGAGACTTGTTTAGAATTTGTGCTGAATCCTATTCTAGATTTATGTTAAATCCCATTCTGTTCAGAATTCAGGCTGAATCCTGTTCAGAATTCGTGCTGAACCCTATTCTGGATTCGTGCTGAATCCTGTGCAGGATTCCTGCTGAGATCTGTTCAGAATTCGTGCCGAATTATGTTCAGAATTCTTGCTGAAGCACATTCAAGATCCATGCTGAATCCTTTTCTGAATTCGTGCTAAATCTTGTTCAGAATTCATGTGAAATCCTGTGCCGGATTCGTGCTAAATTCTGTCTCGAATTCGTAGGCAATTTCAGGCGGAATTCGTGGTGAATCTTATCCAGAATTCGTACTCAATCTTATTTGGAATTCTCACTGAATCCATTTCAGAATTAGTTGCCACCGCTGTAACTAATAAATGACATTCTAAAGAAGCAATTGCATTTATTTGACAGTTCTGAGCCCTGTTCAGGATTCGTGCTGAATACTGTCTAGAATTCGTTTATTTATTATCATACTAAGGCTGGAGTGACCTGCGCAGTGCATAAAAGTCTTCTCCATTCAGCTCGGTCCATGCACGTCGCCAACCAGGCAGTCTGCGGGTAGTCCGCAAATCGCCCTCCACCTGTTCGATCAACCTTGCTCGCTGTGTACCTCGCCTTCTTGTTCCCACCGGATCGTTGTCGAGAATCATTTTCACCAGATAACTGTCTAGAATTCGTGCAGAACCCTATTCTGGATTCGTACTGAATGCTTTTCAAGATTCCTGCTGAGATCTGCTCAGAATCTGTGCTGAATCCCGATTAGAATTCGTGCTGAATCCTTTTCTGGTTTCGTGCTGAATCTTGAGTAGGATTCCTGCTGAAACCTGTTAAGAATTCGTGCTGAATCCTATTCTGAATTCGTGATGAATCCTGTTCAGAATTCTTGCTGATTCCTATTCTGGATTCGTGATTAATACTGTGCAGGATTCTTGCTGAGACCTGTTCAAAATTCGTGCAGAATTCTGTTCAGAATGCGTATTGAATCCTATTCTGTATTTGTACTGGGACCTGTTCAGAATCCGTGCTGAATCCTGTTCATAATTCGTACTGAATTCTATTCTGGATTCCTGCTGAGACCTGTTCAGAATTCGTGCTGAATCCTATTCTGGATTCGTGCTGAATCCTGAGCAGGATTCTTGCTGAGACCTGTTCGGAATTCGTGCTGAATCCAATTCTGGATTCGTGCTGAATCCTGTTCAGAATTCGTGCTAAATCTTGTTCCGAATTCGTGCTGAATCCTGTTCAGAATTCGTGCTGAATCCTATTCTGGATTCGTGCTGAATCCTGTGCAAGATTCCTCCTGAGACCTGTTCAGAATTCGTGCTGAATCCTATTCTGAATTCGTGTTGAATCCTGTTCAGAATTCGTGCTGAATCTTGTTCCGAGTTCGTGCTGAATCCTATTCAGAATTCGTGCTGAATCCTATTCTGGATTCGTGCTGAATCCTGTGCAGGATTCCTGCTGAGACCTGTTCAGAATTCGTGCTGAATCCTGTTTAGAATTCGTGCTGAATCCTATTCAGAATTCGTGCTGAATCCTATTCTGGATTCGTGCTGAATCCTGTTCAGAATTCCGAACAGGAAACCCTGTGCAGAATTTGTGCTGAATCCCATTCTGGATTCGTGCTAAATCCTGTGCACGATTCCGGCTGAGGCCTATTCAGAATTCTTGCTGAATCCTGTTCAGAATTCTAAACAGGAAGCCCGTGAATAATCCTATTCTGGACTCGAGCTGAATCCTGTGCAGAATTCCTGCTAAGACCTGTGCAGAATTTGTGCTGAATCCCATTCTGGATTCGTGCTAAATCCTGTGCACGATTCCGGCTGAGGCCTATTCAGAATTCGTGCTGAATCCTGTTCAGAATTCCGAACAGGAAGCCCGTGAATAATCCTATTCTGGACTCGAGCTGAATCCTATTCTGGATTCTTGCTGAATCCTGTGCAGGATTCCTGCTGAGACCTGTTCAGAATTCGTGCTGAATCCTGTTCAGAATTCGTGCTGAATCCTATTCTGGATTCGTGCTGAATCCTGTGCAGGATTCCTGCTGAAACCTGTTCAGAATTCGTACTGAATCCTGTTCAGAATTTGTGCTGAATCCTATTCTGGATTCGTGCTGAATCGTGTTCAGAATTTGTGATGAATCCTATTCTGGATTATTAATGAATCCTGTGCATGATTCCAGCCGGGAGCTGTTCAGAATTCGTGCTGAATCCTATTCTGAATTCGTGCTGAATCCTGTGCAGGATTCCTGCTGAAACTTGTTCAGAATTCGTGCTGAATCCTGTTCAAAATTTGTGCTGAATCCTATTCTGGATTTGTCCTGAATCCTGTGCAGGATTCCTGCTGAGACCTGTTCAGAATCCGTGCTGAATCCTGTTCAGAATTCGTACTGAATTCTATTCTGGATTCGTGCTGAATCCTGTGCAGGATTCCTGCTATTCTGGATTTGTGCTGAATCCTGTGCAGGATTCCTGCTGAAACCTGTTCAGAATTCGTGCTGAATCCTATTCTGAATTCGTGCTGAATCCTATTCTGTATTTGTTGACCATCTCTAGTTGGCTGCGCATCTTCACTACCCAGTAGGCCCCTCGACCAACTCTGCGGACACAGCCCTACACGGAAGAAATAAGCTACCCAATAGTGAGTTTAATTCACCCAACTTCGAACATCCGTACGGGAAGCCAAAATTGAGTAATTAGGGTCGAAGTAGTTTGCCTTTACTCCCATGTTAAAAAAGTACCCAACGGAAAATTTATTGACCCAAATTTAAGTTTAATTCATTAATAATTATATAGGGAAAATACCTATTCTTGGCAGTCTAAGACATTCGCCAAATTGAATGATAAAAATAATGGATAATTACACTAAAACACAGGTACAGTTTAACTGGTATACATTTGTATGCTCTTTCTTTGATGACTGGTGTTCACTAAATATAGCAGCTTTAACCACAAACTCAGTAAATTAAATATAAAGTAACAGGTCAGCGTTTCTTCTATTGGCATAGCAATTTCTATTATCAGCAATGAGTTTGCTCCCTTTAGCAACTAGACATGGAAGTAGAAAACTGGCAATGTATTGGTGCAAAATGCTGGTTGTTTATATCCTCCAGTAGTAAAATTCATTCATATTAATCGGCCGCACGCTCATCTCGCTTCACTCAATTTTGGAACAAACTTTATTATTTATCAAAACTGGCTTAAAACAAAACATGAATTTTTAGCCTTGGCATCAATTTTATGTCATGTAGACAGATAGGCAAAAGCATTTAAACACATTGTAAAACAAATTTAACCCTTATGCGGCCAACAAAAAACAGACGTGAATGGCAGATAGGGTACTAGTGTATTCAGATATTGACATTTTCATAACTTTTACCATTTTCAACCTATTTGAATAATGTTGGCCGTTTTATATGCTTTTTGTCTGCTGCCAAGATTTACATATTTTTTCTTTTGTAGTGCCTTAGAGTCGTAAGCAAAAGTCTTTCAACCAGTTTCAAATATACAACTTGCTCTGTGCGGTTTTTTCATGATATGTTTGTTTCATAAAAAAATCATGGTGGTTGTGTACAAGACCCGACCGTTCGACGTAAACTACGTAAAACCAAATCTATACATATAAGAATGAATTTTTGTCTGTCTGCCCTTATAGATTAGGAAACGGCATGAACATTTGTATGTAGAGGTTTTTGGGAACGATAAAGATTTTTATGATGGTATTAGACCCCTCCTCTTCTGGAGGGGGGACTCCCATACAAATAAAGTACAAATTTCTGCTTTAATCGAAAATTAATCTAAAAAATGGAATCTAAATTTGCAAATTTCGTCTATTCTTAACCGTCTTTTAAATTATGTAAAAAATATATAATTAAGGTTCCCCCAAACACACGCGACGCGACAGTCGCGACGCGATTCTATCGCTTGGCGACAGCGATTCTGTCGTCGCTGGTATGGAAGGATAAATGGAACATTGCCTGCAGCGACCCAGTGATAGAATCGCGGCAACTAGTTGTCGCCGTCGCGGCGATGAAATGGCTTAGGTCTGGGGGAGCCTTTAATCAATTTAAGGTGAAACGAAGCTCGTCGGTTCTGGTAGTATAGTATATTAACAATATATTTCACCTCGTAAGTCTTCATATGTTGAATAATGGGCACCACTGTCCTATCCAGCCGCTGGAGCCACCCCATTCTTTCACACACAGTTGAATAATAGATAATACCCTAAAAGTAGGCAATTATTTATGGTTGAAATGCGCTTTGTAGGAACGGGAATGGTTATGATTTTTTTTATGAGCTTGGAAAGTATTGAAGTTGCAAAAGGAAAACGATCCTGTCAGCCACATAAGGGTTAACATACTACGGTGTTACTATCACTTTTTATATAATTCATGGTCTGCGTAAAAAATCTGAAGCATTTGTATTATAACACTTTTTTTAAAATAAATGCCATCGCCGGATATTTTGGTATTTTTACTAAAATCAACTCACATAGAATTGTGCGTGGTATCTTTTTAGCGTGTGTTTGATATGCTCACAAACACATTCTCTCGCTCTATTCTGAAGTGTGCTGCTGTCAAAGAAAACGAACAGTCCCGATTTTATTTAGTAAAACATAAAGCAAATATTGCATAAATTTGCTCTTTGTGATGATAATCAAGTGGTGATAAAGTGTAAAAAGTAGTGTACGTACTTAATTTGTCGTGTCATACGCAATAAAGAGGAGAAACAGGCGATCCAAAAAAGTAAGTAACAGTTTGCTTTTCATGCGCTGCTTTCTTTGGCAATGCAATAATGGCAAGGATTTCGTAGGTGCAAATTTGTTTCGGTGATTAACACATCAAATCTTGCTACTTTTACACAAACAACTTATTCAAATGAAAGCTTAGACTTGAAATTGTGTGATTGAATCAAAATTATGTTCATAAATAGTATTTGTTCGCTGGAAAACGCAAATTTTGTTGAGGGTGCCAACAACTGTCGCACCCTGCCAATGCCGTATTCTACCCTATATATCTTTGATCATTTTTTTCAATGAATTAAAGACTGCTTATGCCATCAGAGATAATTTTTCCGATACAGGCTCGAGGTCCAGTGATTCTTCAACCGAGATACCACAGTATTAAGTTGTGATTACAGGAAGTACATATTTATAGCCAAAATTAACAATGATGTTTGATGTTTCAGAGCAAGATATTGGAGCACCGTAGCTTTATAGGATTCTCTACCAGATCACTATTTCATATATTCTCTACATATGTTCCCTTACAATATTACTGATTTGATTGTAAATATACAGAAGTTGGGAGGGTGCATCAGGGCATCAATGAAGTTACAACTGGACAATGAAGTGGTAGCCAATCGGGGTCAACGAAGGAAAGTGTTAGTCGTTCGCGTCTATTACTTTTATATCCAACAGTTGTTAACCAGTTGACGCGCCCTTCTTCAAACAAACCATCCCGTGGAAAGCTTGACAAGTATTGCGAATTTCATTATTATATTTGTTGGATCATTTTGCTGGAAGGAAATTCTCATTTTCCCGTGGGTTTCGTGTAAGTGTATCTGCTAACAGGTCCACTACCCCCATTTTTGGCCCTTCATACAGCAATATGTTGAATTCAGAATCATATTAAAATTTGACCTTACTGTCAAGTAGAACCGCATGCAGAGCAAGACTCTAGCCAGGATGGTGGCTTAATACATACATACATACAAATGTAAGTTTAATTTACTCAATTTCGACCTCAGGTAATAAAACTTAAAATTGGCTTCCCGGATTGAACTGGCGTCGTTGGATTGTTTGGCTCTTTTGTTTTTAACAACAGAAGAAAGAATGGATGAAAGAGAAGAGAAAAAATAACTCAAAAATAAGTTTAAAAAAATTCAACGCTGGGTACTTTTTTTTCTTCCGTGTACGGATGCCTGATAATGACGGATGCCTGCCGTTGACATCGACGTCGCTGCTGCTGTAGATCGGTTATCGTTCGGGTAAATACTTTTTGGTGAAACGTAAACAATATACAACGTGTGGAGGCTATTACTATATCAATAATTATAATTTCTTAACTATCTCTCAATTATTTCTATTATCGTTAAAAAACTTTAAACATAAGTGATTTTTTGAACTTACTTTATTCCCCACAGTGAGTACATGAAATGAAACTAAATTTGTAAAGCATAATATATCTAAATAATTACGTGCTAAAGTGCTACTAAGATATCTTACAAGCTAACACAAATCCCAGATATTCTAAACGCCTTAGATATTATAAACGTGGTAAGCAACAAAATAACGTATAATTTCTTCAAAATGCAAAACATTTATATATTTCGCAGCTATTATTTCCACTAAAGAGTGAATAAGAATAAACTATGTAAAAAGGGGGCTAAACGTAAGTACTAAGAAGTTCTTAAACCAAAATATAACTGTATTCACCCCGTACCCATCATGCAAACCCGGATAAAGTAAATGTCATGCAAACTTACAGCTATAGAAAAAAACACAGAACACAAATTTGTAACGCATATGAACCTAAGTCTAAATGAATAATGTTTTACAGGATTATTATAATATCTACATGAATCCCCAGTCAGTGGTCCTGATATTATAATAACGGAAGAAACCGTTTGTTGCCACATTTTATAATAATCGTTCATTACATCGTTGGCAGCTTTTTCTGATTGTTGCATACCGAACACGGATCCGAGGAATGACGAACCGTTGACGTAATTCGTTAATAATGGTTGCGTGGTTTTGGTGATGATATTTTTCGTGATAGTGGGTCATCAATAGGGTGGTTACGGAATGGTTGTTCGGGAGTATCACTGGGTTCTTTGCTTCCTCGGTGGCGTATTGGCTTTCCGCTATTCTACTACGCATTCGCATTACTCCACTGTTGTCCAACCAAGGTGATAGCTTGAAAAGTCGACTGCTTTTCGGGAGCGTTCTGTCTAAGGCGTTATTGCGATTGTTGACCAGAAAAGCAACTTCTTCAGCGTAACCTTCCTTTTGAGCAATACGATACAAGAAACTTTCAGCTGCGTGCAGTTCGTCTCTGCGGAATGTACCATGGACAGTTGGTATTCCGGTCCGCTTTCGGCGACAGTTTTGCACGAAACGGTGGACGTAGACAATGTTGAAAAACAGCGCTAACGTATTTGCGTGTTTTACGTGTTGTTGCAACAGGAAGACTACCAGAGCTTCGAAGAGGGACGCAGCAGAGATGGCAAAAGAACTTGAGGAAGAAAATAATCTGAATTCAACTTTGCGGTCGAAACTAAAGAAAGTCCGATCCGATAAGAAGCAACTTGAGCATTCATTTGCAGATGGAAGCTTCGTTCGTTTACATTCTACTATGCGTGAAGAAAATTCGGCGAGCGATCAAAACTCCGTTTTAATGGCATCCATGAGCAATCTCTCGTTTGCCTCACTCCAAGTGCCAGAATGCAAACCAAGCGATGGCGAGGAAGATATCGATCGGAAAACCTATGAGCAATGGAAGGAGCTACTAGAGGCATCTATGCAACTGGCAGGTGTATCGGATGAGCTAACACGAATTAACATATTCAAAATAAAAGCAGGATCGAAACTACTGGACGTTCTAGAAGGTACCGTTTCGAATACCGAGGCACCAGATGTGCGTACTGCCCCGTATTCCAATGCAGTCCACAGACTCAGCCTGTTTTTCGGCTCTCGTGACTACCTGTTCATGCAGAGACAAAAGCTGAGGTCACTTGTACAAAAGATCGAAGAATCAGACTCCAAATATGTTAAAAGGATAATATCAGTTGCAAAGCTATGCGACTACGAAGATGCTATCTTAGTAGAACAGGTAGCGGATACAGTTCAGTCGCACGCTCGGAATCGCAAGGTTCGAGAACTGGCAAGAAAGTTTCTGCGTAAAGGAGGACAGCTGGGAGAATTGCTCGATGAAGTTCGAGCCGTGGAAATGGATCAGCTGAACGAAGAAATGTATGTTAAGAATCATCAAATACCTCAAACGATTCAAGTGGCGGCAGTAGCGGTGGACACAACCAAGAATGATAATCGATTTGGTGACCAGAGATATCCACGAAATAACCAGCGACGGGGAAATTGGAGAAGTGCAAGAGGTCGAGGATCTGGCAGTCGCGGATACGATAGAAGCGCAGCATCTCAGCAATACCGATGTTGGAGGTGCTTGAGCAATCGGCACGATGCTTCAACATGTTGGAGTATTCAGCAGACTTGCCACAATTGTCAAAGAATGGGACATGTGGCACGGGCTTGCCGCCGAACACCTTCTAAGGGTTTGATGAACCGACTATTCAGCAACGACGAGGGAGGAGCTGCATCTTCATCTAAGAAGGTTGCTATCGTTAAGAGCGACGAGGAAGAAGCTGCAAATCCAATCGTAAGTTCTCCATCTTTGGATAAGTTTTGATTTTCATTTTTTTGAGTTATTTTGATTTATTGATGCATTCCGAAAGTAAAGATTTGTTTTGTGTAACGACAAATACAAATAAATAAAAGGATGAGAAATAAACAGTTACAAAAGTAAATCAAGTTAAGGAATTATATTCTCTTGAAAGATGTATCTCACTTTTCCCATTTCGATTGCAGCAAACGGTATCTCAACCAAAATTGACTAAATCAAGAGATAATTACAGTCAACTAGAACTCTATTTCGATGTTGATAGAGCATCCGCAGCATCCTCATATAAAGATGATAAGAAAGTAATCGAGAACGCAATAATGGAAACCAGCGAATGCATATCAGGTGTGACAACACTGAGTAAGTGCCGTGGAAGTGGAGTAATTGTTGGGAAGATAGCAGGAACTGAAATTTTATTTTTGATCGACTCGGGTGCAGACGTAAATACAATTGGAAGCAGTGTTGTGAAATGTCATTTGCATTCTTTTTCATAATTTTCCCAGAACTTTTTTCAGTAGTTAGCTGTCAACTATCAAGTATGGCGAACTTATAACGCTTAAATGTGGCTACAACTTTGTCTAACAAGAAATTGCTGTAAATATGTAATCTGGGGCGTGGGAGGCAAAATGTCATTCAAATGACATTATGTCAAATGACACGTGACATTTTGGAGAGATTTCATTCTATACCCTCAGATGTTATATTTAGAGTAATGTACTTTTGGATTAAAATATAGCACTACTCAAGCGTTATTCAGGCATCTAAAATTTTGAAGTAAATTTAACCTCCGAAGAAAGTTATGAACAAATTAGTCAAATGACATGCAGATGACATTTTACAAGCCTGATTGGAAGTGATACATTTGAAGAGTTGTTGAAAGGAGATTCTTCCCAACTACTCTGTATTCAACGTGGCACCGATAAACCATTGAAAGCATACGCATCCTCAGGGCAAATAAAAGTTCTCGCAACATTTGTGGCGGAACTGTCAATAAGCGATGATAGACCACGCTACAGAGAAAAATTTTATGTAATAGACCAAGCACGAGCATTATTGGGTAGAGACACCGCTATCAGATATAGTGTCCTGCAGTTGGGTTTGTGCGTTCCTGTTCGGGGAGAACAACTGGATAAGTTCGCTGGAGAAATCTATGCATTGAACGTACCGGACGAGTTTCCAAGATTCAATGTTCCACCAGTAATTCTCAGATACAATGAATCTATGCCACCTTCGAGAAACATTTTTACCAGTATTCCCCCGGCTTTCAAAGCGGAAACCGTGCGGCGCATCAGCGATCTATTAACCTCTGGAATAATTGAGCGAGTCACTGAGACAATGGATAAATCATACTGCTCATCACTTTTGGTGGTGCCCAAGGGTAAAAATGATATAAGGTTAGTGGTAGACCTTAGAGGTCCGAACAAAGCGATTATTCGGACTCCATTCAAGATGCCGACCTTGGAGTCTATACTTTCTGACCTTCCGGATTGTAAATGGTTCTCTACGATTGACCTGACCAGTGCTTTCTTCCACGTGGTTTTGCATGAAAGCTCGCGTCACCTGACCAACTTCTTCGCGGGTGATGCTATGTATCGCTTCCAAAGACTCCCATTTGGCTTAACCAATGCTCCCGATATATTTCAGGAGATAATGCAGACCATAGTACTGGCAGAATGCGAAGGTACGCGAAATTATCTTGATGATGTATTGGTATCTGGAAAAACTGAGCAAGAACATGACAAGAATTTGGAGAAAGTATTAAAGAAGCTGAAGGAACACAACGTTTGCATAAACAAAGAGAAGTGTGTTTTCAGACAACAATCAGTAAAATTCATTGGTTTCAAATTAGGACATGACGGACTCAGAGTTGAAGACGAGAAGCTGAAAGCCATTCGAGGCTTTCGTAGGCCAGAATCACAGCAGGAAGTGAAGAGTTTCTTGGGACTAATGAACTTCACGGAACGCTTCATCCCCAACAGAGCAGATAAAACTGTGAAGCTGAGAGAATTGGCGAAATCAGAGAATTTCTACTGGAGTGAAAATGAAGAGACCGAATTTGAAGCGTTAAAAACAATATCGAAGTTGGGATATTTCAATGTCGATGACGACACGGAGCTCTATGTTGACGCTTCCCCTACAGGCTTAGGAGCCGTACTGACACAGATGAACAGCAAACGAGTCCCACGAGTAATTTCTTGTGCATCGAAAGCCCTGACTGCAGCAGAGATGAGATATCCGCAAACTCAACGAGAAGCACTTGCGATGGTATGGGGAATCGAAAGGTTCACTTTTTACCTGACAAGTAAAAAATTTGTGGTACGTACAGATTCGGAAGCCAATGAATTTATTTTTGGTAAAGGATACAAATCAAGCAAACGAGCCGTATCGCGAGCTGAATCATGGGCCTTAAGACTGCAGGCTTATGATTTTGACGTCAAACGAATACCCGGATACTTGAATATAGCAGACGCTTTATCTCGCTTAATCGAAAGAACACAAATAGACGAACCTTTTGATGAAGAAGATGAGAATAATTTGCTATATGCTTTGGAAGCTGGTTCTATGAATATAACATGGCAGGATATTGAAAAGGAGTCGGAAAATGATAATGATCTGATTGAAGTGCGCGAAGCCATGAAGTCCGGCAATTGGCCAAAACACCTAGTTGCATATGAAGCTCAGTCAAGAGAGCTGCGATCATTGATTCCAATGTTGTGCCAATGCCAATATCTTTGCCTAATAAACTCTAATCTTCTCGCGGTTTTCAGCATAACATTCTGTATTTAATTCTACATAAACTGAATGAGTATCATTGTTCTTGATCGTAAATTGTGCCGTACAACTGCAAATCACTGTTTTTGGATGTTTCTGCATACATTTTTCCATATAAACTTCCAAAGAGTTTAGCACCGCCCAAACGTTGACCGATTTGGCTGAAATTTTGTCCAGAGCATCAGGGCATCAAATAGAACCGAATAAGAGGGCGGCCCATCAAAAAATTTGAAAAAGTGTTTTTTGAGCCACCCTAGTGTTCAGTGTTTGATATGAAAGAATAAGCTCTTTCACCGTTCGAACACCATTCAGCTGGTACTCTTTGGCGTAGTTTTGCGTTCCGGTTATTTTCAGGTTTACCACGCGCGAGCTGTTCTCGTTTCGTTCGGTACCACCTGTCCATCGAAGGCAGAGCGAGTTGACAGGACCCTCTAGCTTCAATTGGTCAGCTAGCTCTTGATCTAGAAGAGTAACCTCCGATCCTTCGTCAAGAAAGGCATACGTCATACGTCACATAGCACCACCACTACCATGTAAGACTACAGGAAGATAGCGGAACAATACAGCGTTTGCTGTAGTTGACGGATCACTTGATGTAGGGTGCTGGAATCTGTTGTCGTTATGCAGCAACTGATGATGATAGAAGGAACACCCATTCCTCCCACATGCTTTCGCTTCGCATTTTCCTTCGTGTTGGCGGAGACACCGACGACACAGTCCGAACTCCCTGACCGCAGCCCATTTATAATCTCGAGATAGTTCGATGAATCATTTGCACATTGACACCGGCTTGCGCCTTCCTTTACACACCAGGCAGCGCTGAATAACTTGTGTGGCATTCTTTGCGGAGTTTTCACCGCCGAATTTCTCTTTTGAAAAAGTCGACGGTTTTGCGTTATTGCACTCGGAGTGCGTGTGCAGGAAATCACTTGACTTTTTTGAGGCAATGTTCGCCGTTTTCGTTGGATTACTTGCTGTGTCGCTGATGCTCAGCCAGCGAGAAAGCCCATTTGCCAAAGGTCGCCAGGTTGACCCTTGGAAGAGATAAGCGGTGGCGAGCCCATTCCAACTTTAGGGTGGGCGGCAGCTTTGTGATCAACTGGTGTAGAAGCGAGACGTCATACATATAATCTTCGAGGCCACAAGCATCGACTGTTGCGCAAAAGTTCTGTACTTTGACGGCAAGGTCAACTAGTGCCTCTGGTCTATCCTCCTTAATCGGTGGGATACCATTTATTTTCACCGTCAACGAGTGAATGATCGCTTCAGGTTGGCCATACAGCACCCGTAACGTGTTCATCACATTGGCCACGTTCGTTGGGTGCAACAAGCAGCTCTTGACAGCTTCGTACGCTTTCCCCTTAAGGAACTTCTGTAAACGGATCATGTTTTCTTCGTTTGAATAGCCACACATCGCTGTGGTGCTGTCAAATGTTGAAACGAAGATTGGCCAATCCTCTGGATTTCCAGAGAAAGGTGGCAGCTCTTTGGACACGGCCTGTCGAGCAGCGAGTTGACTTTGCGACGGAAGGCAAGACTCATACCAAGTAGGTGGTTGTCTCCGAGACGCATAGTTGTCGGGCACAACGAGTGAGTGCGGAGCACTACTGCGATGGGTATACGATTGTTCTGATATGCGGTGTTGATTGTAGTTTCCCTGAGATTGAAGAACAGGACGACTATTTGGAACGACCGAAGACCTATGTTGTATACCTATTTCGAATGGATTTGAAAGTATACTTGAGCTTCTAGCACCATAGAGGGGAGTACTATTCAGGTCTCTCAGACCAGAGTAGACAGGGGGCAGCAGGGACAGCAGGGACAGCATGGGCCATGTCCAAGGGCTTGACGACCCCTCCCCAGCTGTCTGCGAGTCAGGGAGAACTGCCTAGGGCGTGGTGGGATTTAGCAGTGGGCTCTGCTAAAATCCCTCCCAAAAAAACCACAAGTGCCCGTAATCAGACTCTATCAAAGCGACTGTGTGCCGCTTCAAAAGCACAAGCCCAGGGAGTGCCAATTGGCATGGGGTGTCCCTACTCCGGTAGGGTAGCGCGTGAGCTGCTTCGGCAGGGAGTGAGTGATCTGGTTGTGCCGAGGCAGGAGTGTCATAGCGCGTCACCGCTATTGTCACCTCGAAGCGCAGCAGAAGTCTGCGTATGGACTGCACATGCTGAGGTAGGAGTCGAGGTACCCATCGACACCTCGAGGCATTGCAGTGGAGTGTTAGAGTGAGCACCCGAAAAAGGGTCACATGGAGCGAATGGTCTTTGGAGAAGCTGCTTCGGCGGCAGGGTAGTAGTGGGTTGTACCCACAGACCTACAGTTGTGCACATGTGGTGCATGGGGAGTGTCCCTGCTTCGGCAGGGTAGCGTGTGGTCTGCTTCGGCAGTGGTGTGATTGATCTGCTCGTGCTGAGGCAGGAGTGTCGTAGCGTAATATCTGTAGGCCCAGGCAGTTACCGCTATCGACACCTCGAAGCGCAGCAGAAGTCTGAGTATGGACTGCACATGCTGAGGTAGGAGTCGAGGTACCTTCTCGACACCTCGAGGCATGGCAGTGGAGTGTTAGAGTGAGCACCCGAAAAGGGTCACATGGAGCGAATGGTCTTTGGAGAAGCTGCTTCGGCGGCAGGGTAGCAGTGGGTTGTACCCACACACCTACAGTTGTGCACATGTGGTGCATGGGGAGTGTCCCTGCTTCGGCAGGGTAGCGTGTGGTCTGCTTCGGCAGTGGTGTGATTGATCTGCTCGTGCTGAGGCAGGAGTGTCGTAGCGTAATATCTGTAGGCCCAGGCAGTTACCGCTATTGACACCTCGAGGCATGGCAGCGGAGCGTCCGGGAGAGCATCCAAGTAAGACTCAAATGGAGTGAATGGTGTGCGAGCACCCAAGTCAGTCTCGCGTGGGACGAGTGCCTGTGTGAGCGATAATGAGCGAGTACGCTTAGTACTGCCGTCCCCCCCAGAAGTAGTACTGCGAGGTAGTTCCTGGGGGAAACGATGGTGGAGCCCAAGGGAGTTTAGTCGGTATTACCGGTATGGTCGAGTCCGACACTCCAGTACACTTCCGTGTGGTAGTTTGGCAACTACAATGCACGTGTACTGGGTTAGTGTGTAAATGCATTCTCCCTTGTAAAAAAAAAAAAAAAAAAAAGACCAGAGTAGACAAGGGTAGACTGACGTTGAACTACTTGTGGATCCAAATATCCTGTTGCACCGGAGTGGTGCACACCCTGGTCGCTGCGTACACCAGTCAGCTCGCGATTCCCGCCAGTTTGATTAGGGCGGACGGCTGAGAACGCTCCGCAGTTGACAGTAGAATGTCCAGAAGGATGGAAAGGTTCTGTGGTACCCTCGGCTCTCTCTCCAACAATCGCTAGGTCGTTGACTTCGTTAACCCAGTTCCTGGGAATCAATATTCGAGCAACGCCTCACAATAACCCCTTTGTCGTCAACCGGGTTTGTTACTGACAAACGCACCTCGCAACCAGGGCTGCGGATAGAGTCGAAACGAGTGTCAAAAAATCTCCCAAGTAAGCTGTCAAAAAGTATCCATCGCTTCAAGAGAGGTTTTGTGTAATTTGAGCGTAGCCGAGAGAGTACACGTATAAATCGACTCATACAACTTATAGCTCATATCGAACAAATTTCAATTTTCTGGTGTAATTTTAAATATATCGACGGATTCAACATAAGTGAACGATATGAATGAATGTAATATTCGATACGCTAATTTATACAATACAGTAAATTGACGAAACCTTTGTAATTATTTTTTTTAAATACAATGAGAAATTAATGTAACAAAATAGTAGCGTGTACATTGAACACTGAGAGGAAATTTGCAAGTTTCAAGCAAAAATATCTTGAAAATTGGATTCGATCGAGTCCGCAGCTCCCAGCTCGCAACAAGCCTTTGTTAGAACCCAAACACAATATGACAAGAATCCACCCCCATGAAACGGCTGTCATCCACGAACAACTCGCCTGAAGCCAAAAACATGGTGCTGCAACATGGTGCTGGATGTAAACATTGCCGGTTAAGCAATAAACACACGAAGTCAGAACAGTCGGATGCGTAAACGGCGCACGCGGCATGTGTTGCACTGTTAAATTATATTCAACGAGATGTATTTATTGCATTGTTGCGTGATTTTCGACGTGATTAATTAGCGCTTTGATGTTGCATGAAGAAGAAGAAGCAGAAAGATGATATTTAAAAAATTTCGCGCGGGAAAACATACGAGGATATTTTTGAAACTCTTCTCTGAAATTCTAGAGGTAATATAATTAAAACGGTAATCAGTACGGGGTTGGACTTTTCTTATACCTACTGTGTATTAAGTATGATATCACAGAATAAAAATTGAAATTGAAATACTGTGTTATTTATGCAGTAGAAAACAAGTCTAACCTCGTACTGCTCACCGTTTTTAATTAAATTGCTTCTTGATATTAAAGAAGAGTTTCAAAAATTTCTTTGTATGTTTTCCCGTGCGAATATTTTTGATTATCATCTTTCTGCTTCTTCTTCTTCTTCATGCAACATCAAAGCGCCAATCACCAATGCTCCCGCAACGGTATAAACGGAGCTTCAAATATGAAAGGCAACACTAGCGCCACCCAATCGGTTGACGGCTTCAAGAACTACATCTCATTTCAGGGGGGTGATAATTTCACGAAACTTCCTGGCTTGTGCTTCTTCAAACGCTCGTTCTTCCTCCAGCTTCATCAGCTGTAACTTCAGTCGTGACTGTGATGACGCCTTAAGCGCTATTCTCATTGCGCCGTGCCGGGCCGGGGCCGGGTCCCGGTCGGGTTATGTTTCCAATTGGTTGCATGTATTTTCAATGCAATCGTTCACATCGAACCGGCGTGCCGTGCCCGGGGCGGCACCGGGGTTGTCATAAAAATTTCTTTCCGACGATATTTTGTGTCCCCGGTTGCAGCCCCGTGGGCAGCATATTTTTGTCTGTGATTGTATGCGTGAGCAACCTGTGATCAACGAAAGCTTCTGGCATTAATTTGACAGTTTGTTTTTGTTTTCATTATGTAAGCAATCTGCATAAAATAAAATTATTTTTGCATTGACCACTCATTTTTTCACGGTAGTCGGGGCAAACCGATTTTTATATATTTTTGGCTTGAAAATATAAATATCATAGTGAGGACGCCAATTTAAATCGTAAATGATGGCGGTGTTTGCAGTGCCCAATTGATACCCCATCCATCGGCCATGGTTGATGAGGGCGAGGATGGGAGTAAATTGTTAAGTTCGATAATTGATTCCTCCGAAAGTGTATATCCAGAGAAATTGCTAGGGAAATTCCCGGACCAAATCCTGAAGGAGTACTTCCTTAAGAAATTTTACGCACGATTTCGTAAAGGAATTTCCAGATTCCGCGATTCCTCCAGCATTCCTTCAGCAACCCTCCGAGTCTTCCACGAATGCCTACTGCAATTTCTCCTAGAATTTCTTCCTGCAATTTCTCCAACAATTCCACCGAAAACACTTCGAATGGTATTTCCGCGAATGTCTCCGGGAATTTCACCTGGTATTCCTCCTGGAATCTCTCTAGGAATTCTAACAGAAAGTCTTTCAGGAGTTCCCTCAGGATTTCTTCCAGAAACTTGTCTCCAAAAATTCTTCTTTTATCGAGATTTTTCCAGTAATTACTTTGAGAATTCCTGCAGTAATTCCTCCGTAAAATCATCCAGGATTTCTGCAGATACTCATCCAAAACTCTAGAACTGCATACTCTCGAGAAATTCCTCCGGAAATTTCTCGAATACTTCTTCAGGAAATTTCTCCAAAACTTCTTCCAGTAATTACTACAAGATTTCCTCCAGAAATTCCTCAGAGAATTCCTTCTGAGATATCTCAGGAAATTCTTTCCGGAAACCTTCCGGAAAAAACCCTTCTTCGGAATTTCCTCCACAATCTCAAGGAATTCCTCTGGAAATTCCTCCAGAATTTTTTCTAGAAATTCTTCAGGCAATCCATCAAAAATACCTCCGGAAATTCTTCTAGGAATTACTACGAAAATTACTCCAGGAGTTTCTCTAGCAATTTTCTGGAAACTTCTCCAGCAATACCTCTGAGAACTGCTCCAGAAATTTCTCTGGAAATTTCTCCATCGATTTCCATGATTTCGGGATTTTCTCCTGGAGTTCCTCCTTCTTTCAGGAATTCCCTCCGCGAAATCCTTCGGGAATTCCTCCAGGCGTCCTTGAATTCATCCGAGAAATTTTTCGGAATTTTTTTTTTTGGAATTCCTGAGGAGATTACTTCCGGAATTCCTCCAGAATTTTTTCCGGGAATTTCTTCAGGAATTGTTCCAGCGAAATCCTTCGGAAATTCCTCCGGTAGACTTTTTGGAAATTCTTCTAAGAAATCCTTTGGGAATTTCTCAGGAATTCGTCCGCGAATTCCTTTGAGAATTCCTTC
The DNA here is from genome assembly GCF_024139115.2 of Armigeres subalbatus. Lineage (NCBI taxonomy): Eukaryota > Metazoa > Arthropoda > Insecta > Diptera > Culicidae > Armigeres > Armigeres subalbatus. Next base: position 258,767,914 of record NC_085139.1, read on the forward strand.
AGTAATTCATTCGGGAATTCCTCCGGCTTCCTTCCGAAAAATCCTTCGGAAATACTTCCAAGAATTCTTTTAGAAATTCCTACTGGAATTCCTTCGGAAATTCTACCTCCAGTTACTCTTTCGGAAAACCTCCTGAAATTCCTTCGAGAATTCCTCTGGGAATTTGTTCGGGAATTCCTCCGGGTATTCTTTTGGGAATTCCTCCGAGTATTCTTTTGGGAATTCCTCTAGGTATTTCTCCTTGAGTTACTTCGGGAATTTCTTCAGGAATTCCTTCGCGAATTACTCAGAGAATTCCTCCTGGAGTTCATGTGAAAATCCTTCCAATTCCTTCCGGAATTCCTTAGGAGATTTCTTCCATAATTCCTCCAGAAATTTCTCCGGGAATTCCTCCAGGCGATCCTTCAGGAATTTCTCCTAGAACTCGTTCGGGAATTACTCCAAGAATTCTTTTGAGAATTCCTCCGGGAGTTCTTTCTCCAGGAATACCCCAAGGTAATCCTCCGGAAATTCCTCTAGAAATTCTTCCAGCAATTCATCAAGAAATTCCTCCGGAAATTCTGCTAGGAGTTCCTAGAGCAATTCCTCTAGAAACTTCTTCAGCAATTCCTCTGGGAACTGCTCCAGGAATTTCTCTGGAAATTTCTCCAAGAAGTCCTCTAGAAATTTCTCCAGGGTTCTTCTGCAAATTTCTTCAAGAAATTCTCCGGGATTCCATCAGAAATATCTCCCAGAACTCCTTCTTGATCCCTTCTGGAAACTCTTTGGAATTTTCTGTCGAAAACTGGAATTTTTTCCACAGCCCCTTGGGAATTCCTCCCGGAGTTCTTCCAGGAAGTCGTAAAGAATTGGAGATGGAGCTGACGTTCGGGCAGAGTTGGCTTCGTCGGTGGCAGGAATTATGACTACCTTTGGGACACTGAAAAGTTGCTTTTGCTGTTCGGCTGGACCTGGCTTGGAGGTTTGGATCCGTTCCTCGATATCACTGACTTTAGCACTGACGGATCCTTTTCGCTGACCTGAAGTTGAATGTTGTCGTTGGGTTTCCTTGGCAATTTGGCATTTATGGCAAACCCAACTGTGGTCTACCTCAACCCTATTACGTACTGAATTCCATTCTGAATTCGTGCTGAATCCTATTCTGTATTTGTGCTGAATCCTGTGCAGGATTCATGCTGAGATCTGTTCAGAATTCGTGCTGAAGCCTGTTCAGAATTCGTTTTAAGACCTGTTAAGAATTCATGCTGAATCCTGTTCTGGATTCGTGCTGGATCCTGTGCAGGATTGCCGCTGAGACCTGTTCACAGTTCGCGCTGAATCCTGTTCAAAATTCGTACTGAATCCTGTTCTGGATTCGTGCTGAATTCTGTGCAGAATTTCCTGTTCAGAATTCGGGCTAAGACCTGTTAAGAATTTGTCCTGAATCCTGTTCAGGATTTGTGCTGAATCGTGTTCAGAATTCGTGCTGAATCCTGTTCAGAATTCGTGCTGAATCCTGTTCTGGATTCGTGCTGAGACCTGTTCAGAATTCGTGCTGAGACCTGTTCAAAATTCGTGCTGAATCCTGTTCTGGATTCGTGCTGAATCCTGTTCAGAATTCGTGCTGAATCCCGTTCTGGATTCGTGCTGAGACCTGTTTAGAACTCGTGCTGAATCCTGTGCAGGCTTCCTGCTAAGACCTGTTCAGGATTCGTGCTGAGTCCTGTTCAGAATTCGTGCTGAATCCGGTTCTGGATTCGTGCTGAATCCTGTGCAGGATTCCCGCTGAGACCTGTTCAAAATTCGTGCTGAATCCTGTTCAGAATTCGTGCTGAATTCTGTGCAGAATTCCCGCAAAGACCAGTTCAGAATTCATGCTGAACCCTATTTTGGATTCGTGAGATCTGTTCAGAATTCGTGCATAGACCTGTTGAGAATTCGTGCTGAACTCTGTTCAGAATTCGTGCTGAATCCTGTTCAGAATTCGGGCTAAGACCTGTTAAGAATTTGTGCTAAATCCTGATCAGAATTCGTGCTGAATCCTGTTTAGAATTCGTGCTGAATCCTGTTCAGAATTCGTGCTGAATCCTGTTCAGAATTCGTGCTGAATCCTGTGAATTCGTGCTGAGACCTGTTCAGAATTTGTGCTGAATCCTGTTCAGGATTTGTACTGAATCCTGTTCAGAATTCGTGCTGAATCCTGTTCAGAATTCGTGCTGAAACCTGTTCAGAATTCGTGCTGAATCCTGTTCTGGATTCGTGCTGAGACCTGTTCAGAATTCGTGCTGAATCCTGTTCTGGATTCGTGCTGAATCCTGTGCAGGATTCCCGCTGAGACCTGTTCAGAATTCGTGCTAAATCCTGTTTTAGATTCGTGCTGAATTCTGTGCAGGATTCCCGCTGAGACCTGTTCAGAATTCGTGCTGAACCCTATTTTGGATTCGTGCTGAGACCACCCAAGTAACCGTAAGCATTAAAATAAGCAGTACGTGCGACTATAACGCTATCACAGGGCTAACAAACTTTCTACTGGCTCTATAATAGCCCTATATAGCCGAAAAGGCGAAATATAGTGCGAATGGTTACCTGGGCAGTTCAGAACTCATGCTGAATCCTGTTCAGAATTCAATGCATTGCTGCTGAGACCTGTTCTGGATTCGTGCTGAATACTGTTCAGAATTCGTGCGGAATACTATTCTGGATTCGTGCAGAATCCTGTTCAAGATCCGTACGGAATTCTGTTCAAACTTTGTGCTGAAACCTTTTCTGAATTCGTGCTAAATTCTGTGCAGAATTCGTTCTGAATCCTGTTCAGGATTAATGTAAATTTTTGTGTCAAATTCGTGCTAAATTCTGGCTCAAATTCGTGGGCAATTCGGGTCAGAATTCGTTGTGAATCTTATTCAGAATTCGTGCTCAATCTTATTTAGAATCCTCACTGTATCCATTTTAGAAATAAATGACATTCTAAAGAAGCAATTGCATTTATTTGACAGTCTTAGAACCATTTCAAGTACTCACTGAAAAGTGCCAAAACCAGTCATTTTTGTTAATGATTCTATACCAAAGCCTGAAGAGCTTTTTGCACCTAATCCCATTCATCATTCATAATTCGTCCCAAAGAATCCTATTCCACCAATTTCTAAACTATTCATTAATCACACCAACCTCACTCCTTTTCGGCGTCCTTCGAAAGACTCCGAAATAGGTCCCGCAAGAATAAAGATAGGAAAATCAATTTTCCACAGTTTTTGACAGATCCCGTCACAATCACAATCGCTCACCGACTTCTGCCTCAGCGTGCCCAAACATTCGCATTCAAATATAATATCGACGCTGAATGTCGCCCCCCGAAACGACGACGGACGGACGACCGGAAAATGATAAATTGTTAATGTTATTACAAACTTCTTCGAATGTAGCACCACCCACCCCATCTTCTCGAATCCCTCAATCTAAAACAAACAAAAGGTCAGTTTCACCCTCATTTCCCTCTTCACCCATCCGCCCATATCGTCATAAGTCACATTACGTATTCATCAAAAATCGTTCCCTCCAGTCGGGTGGACGTCGTCGTTCGGGTTGGGTAACGACCGGTAAAATGGTTTTCTGATTTCCCTCCAGAGCTATTTGGGCAGATAGAAAACAACGGATCGCCACGAGAAGGTTGCGGAATTTTAAATGTCATTCCGCATGCGAAACTGTCTCAAAACCGGAAGCCTTTTGTTTTGTCCCGTGTTTTGCAAAGATGCATGGTGGAAAAAAACGTCCGGCATCCGGACGTTAATAAATGATGCCCCAGAACGGCAGTGATTCTCGATTGCGTTGGGATTTTCGCTCATTTTACAGCAAATATTCTCTGAATATCTTTAAGACATGTTTAAATATCTTGATCATGGAATACCATTACCATTAATTGATGAAAAACAAATTCGTGATGTAGAAAACACTACTTGACGAGTAGTTCAAACTACCAAGAAAAAAAACGTTTATTCCAGCCCTCATTTTCAAGCTCGAGAACCACTGCCCAACAACCAAAATACACCACCGGATATGTACGACTTACCGATGATTGCACTGCTGACAGGCGAAGCACTCGAGATGGTACACATTGTTTCGGGCTCGCATCACCATCTCAAAGGCCGGTATCACCTTGTTGCACGCGGCGCAGAATCCCGTGTTGCCAAATAACCTGGAATTTTTCAAACTTCAATTAACTCATCAATTTGCCTGAACAACTACCCCTCGGCAACCTCCAACCACTCGCTTACCTCAAATAGTCCCGCTTGCACAGCATCAGATTCCCTTTGGTGTACAGCGTGGAACCAACCTCGCCCAGCCGGCAGTCGCAGCATCCGCACTTCAAGCAATCCTCGTGCCACAGCAAATCCAGCGCCCTCAGCAGGAACCGATCCTGAATGTGTTTCCCGCAGCCGGCGCACAGCTGCTGATTGTGGCCATTTCCGATCCCATTTTGGGCACCACCGCCACCGATTCCGGGCCCGTTTTGCTGCTGGCCATTTACGCTGGCAACACTGCCTCCGCTCAGTCCGGAGGCACCGCCGGCACCCGACGGCGGTTCCGGCTTGGTGACGTCCATCGTCATCATCTGCTGGAGAGGAGAGAGAGAAAAGAAAGACACTTGTAAAAATTGGAAACTTTGTTTTTACATCGGCGATAAAACAAACCGTACGCGATAAGAACAGCGAACGTGAAGGAAATTGCAGCAAAGTGAAGACCCCATAATAAATTGCATCGTTCTGATGAATTCACAATTTAGAAGGAAAAAATTGATTTCAAGAACGGTTACGCAGCGTCTAACGTCTAACGACTAAACAATAGACTAGGAACAAACACATTATTTTTCCCCTGATAAAGACACCATTCGCGTGTCGAAACGTCGGACAAATATACATCTTGTTTCAATCCTTCAAGGCTGCGTTGCCGTTCTTAAAATCGAAATAAAAATATACAGTCGATTGTTCAATTTTTTTGTTTTTAATTCACGAACAAATATAAAACCGAACAAAATTTAATATTCATTAAAATCCATTAGTAACATTTTATTTTATTTAAAACATTAATTGTCTTTAGACAATCTTACATGTTCTAAATTTTTGTAAACAAATTGTTAATAAAAAATTTCAACAATATTATACAACGTTAAAATTTTCAGTTTAGTAAAAGAAAAACTTTTCTCATCCGGTAATGGAGCGCAGCGATAAGTGTGCGACGGACGAACATCCAGCGCCCAAAATGGGCAGCAACGGCTTTTTAATTAACTGCCTGTGCTGCTGTTCCGTCGAGAAGCGCATTTACAATTGCGGAAAATTTATCGGTTTTCCGAAAGGGGAAAACTTTTTCGCAGCGCAAATCACTCCTTATAGCTCGTTGTTTTTTTTTTTCTTGTTTTGATTATTTTTTCCCGTCTGTTTTAATGGTCAATATTGAAAAGAAGAACAACAGCAAATAAGAAACATGGAGGACAATAAATCTAGTAGCCCGGTGGTTGTGATGTGCGGAATGAACCGGCTTCCGTGTGGTCTGGGCACGTGGAAAACATAAAAATCGTGGAGTTTTCCGCGCCGAGTTTTCCGACAACAACGGAAAGCCCTTTCGCTGTTATTCCGTTGTGTTGATTGCCGTTTTTGTTTTGTGCATGAGAAGAAACGTTGTTGAAGTAACGAAAAAAAAGAAGTGATAAAAATTCGAATGAATTTCCCGTGGAATTTCGAATGAATTTTCCGTGGAATTTCTAATAAATTCCGCGAGGAATTTCGAAAGAAGTTCCAGTGGAATTTCGAATGAATTTCCCGTGGAAATTCGAATGAATTTCCTGTGGAAATTCGAATGAATTTCCTGTGGAAATTCGAATGAATTTCCCGTATAAATTCGAGTGAATTTCCCGTGGAAATTCGAATGAATTTTATGTGGAAATTCAAATGAATTTCCCGTGGAAATTTAAATGAATTTCCCGTGGAAATTTAAATGAATAAATTTCCCCTGGAAATTCTAATGAATTTCCCGTAGAAGTTAGAATGTATTTTGCCGTGGAAATTCGAATGAATTTCCCGTGGAAATTCAAATAAAAATTCGAATGAATTTCCCCCCCTGGAAATTCGAATGAATTTCCCCTGGAAATTCTATTGAATTTCCCCTGGAAATTCTAATGAACTTCCCCTGGAAACTCGAATGAATTTCCCCGGAATTTCAAATGAATTTCCTCGGAAATTCAAATGAATTCCCTCCGAAATTCAAATGAATTCCCTAGGAAATTCAAATGAATTCCCTCGGAAATTCGAATGAATTTCCCCTGGAAATTCAAATGAATTCCCTCGGAAATTCGAATGAATTTCCCCTGGAAATTCCAATTAATTTCCCCTGGAAATTCGAATGAATTTCCCTGAAATTCGAATGAATTTCCCTGAAATTGAATGAATTTCCTGGAAATTCGAATGAATTTTCCCCCTGGAAATTCGAATGAATTTTCCCCCTGGAAATACGAATGAACTTCCTGAAACCTGAATGAATTTCCCTGAAACCTGAATGAATTTCCCTGAAATTCGAATGAATTTCCCTGAAATTCGAATGAATTTCCTGGAAATTGAATGAATTTCCCTGGAAATTCGAATGAATTTCCCTGAAATTCGAATGAATTTCCTGAAATTGAATGAATTTCCCCTGGAAATTCGAATGAATTTCCTGGAAATTCGAATGAATTTCCTGGAAATTGAATGAATTTCCTGGAAATTGAATGAATTTCCCTGGAAATTGAATGAATTTCCTCTGAAATTCGAATGAATTTCCTGAAATTCGAATGAATTTCCTGAAATTCGAATGAATTTCCCTGAAATTCGAATGAATTTCCTGAAATTGAATGAATTTCCTGAAATTGAATGAATTTCCCTGAAATTCGAATGAATTTCCCTGAAATTGAATGAATTTCCTGGAAATTCGAATGAATTTCCTGGAAATTGAATGAATTTCCTGAATTGAAATGAATTTCCTGAAATTGGAATGAATTTCCCTGGAAATTGAATGAATTTCCCTGAAATTGAATGAATTTCCTGAAATTGAATGAATTTCGTGGAAATTGAATGAATTTCCCGTGAAATTCGAATGAATTTCCGTGGAAATTCGAATGAATTTCCGTGAAATTCGAATGAATTTCCTGGAAATTCGAATGAATTTCCTGAAATTCGAATGAATTTCCTGAAATTGAATGAATTTCTGGAAATTGAATGAATTTCCCTGAAATTGAATGAATTTCCTGGAAATTGAATGAATTTCCTGAAATTGAATGAATTTCCTGGAAATTCAAATGAATTTCCCTGGAAATTCAAATGAATTTCCTGAAATTCAAATGAATTTCCTAGAAATTCAAATGAATTTCCTCGAAATTCAAATGAATTTCCCTGAAATTCAAATGAATTTCCTCGAAATTCAATGAATTTCCTGAAATTCGAATGAATTTCCCTGAAATTGAATGAATTTCCTGAAATTGAATGAATTTCCTGGAAATTCGAATGAATTTCCCTGGAAATTCGAATGAATTTCCTGAAATTGAATGAATTTCCCTGAAATTCGAATGAATTTCCTGGAAATTGAATGAATTTCCCTGAAATTCGAATGAATTTCCCTGAAATTGAATGAATTTCCCTGGAAATTCGAATGAATTTCCCTGAAATTCGAATGAATTTCCTGGAAATTGAATGAATTTCCTGAAATTCGAATGAATTTCTGGAAATTGAATGAATTTCCCTGAAATTGAAATGAATTTCCTGGAAATTGAATGAATTTCCCTGAAATTGAAATGAATTTCCCTGAATTGGAATGAATTTCCTGAATTGAATGAATTTCCTGAATCGAATGAATTTCCTCTGGAAATTCGAATGAATTTCCCTGGAAATTGAATGAATTTCCTGGAAATTGAATGAATTTCCCTGGAAATTGAATGAATTTCCCTGAAATCGAATGAATTTCCTGGAAATTGAATGAATTTCCCTGAAATTGAAATGAATTTCTGGAAATTGAATGAATTTCCCTGAAATTGAATGAATTTCCCTGGAAATTGAATGAATTTCCCTGGAAATTGAATGAATTTCCTGGAAATTGAATGAATTTCCCTGGAAATTGAATGAATTTCCTGGAAATTGAATGAATTTCCTGAAATTGAATGAATTTCCTGGAAATTCGAATGAATTTCCCCTGGAAACCTGAATGAATTTCCCCTGGAAATACGAATGAACTTCCCCTGGAAACCTGAATGAATTTCCCCTGGAAACCCGAATGAATTTCCCCTGGAAATTCGAATGAACTTTCCCTGGAAATTCGAAAGAATTTCCCCTAGAAATTAGAATGAATTTCCCCTGGAAATTCGAATGAACTTTCCCTGGAAATTCTAATGAACTTTCCCTGGAAATTCGAATGAATTCCCTGAATTCGAATGAATTTCCTGGAAATTGAATGAATTTCCTGGAAATTCGAATGAATTTCCTGGAAATTGAATGAATTTCCTGGAAATTGAATGAATTTCCCCTGGAAATTGAATGAATTTCCTGGAAATTGAATGAATTTCCCTGTAAATTGAATGAATTTCCCTGTAAATTCGAATGAATTTCCTCTGGAAATTCGAATGAATTTCCCTGGAAATTCGAATGAATTTCCTGGAAATTCGAATGAATTTCTGGAAATTCGAATGAATTTCCCTGGAAATTCGAATGAATTTCCTGGAAATTGAAATGAATTTCCCTGGAAATTCAGAATGAATTTCCTGGAAATTCGAATGAATTTCCTGGAAATTCGAATGAATTTCCTGAATTCGAATGAATTTCCTGGAAATTCGAATGAATTTCCTGGAAATTCGAATGAATTTCCTGGAAATTCGAATGAATTTCCTGAAATTGGAATGGATTTCTGGAAATTCGAATGAATTTCCTGGAAATTGAAATGAATTTCCCTGAATTCGAATGAATTTCCTGAAATTGAATGAATTTCCCTGAATTCGAATGAATTTCCTGGAAATTGAATGAATTTCCTGAAATTGGAATGAATTTCCCTGAATTGGAATGAATTTCCTGGAAATTGAATGAATTTCCTGGAAATTGAATGAATTTCCTGGAAATTGAATGAATTACCCTGGAAATTCAGATGAATTTCCTGGAAATTCGAATGGATTTCCTGGAAATTCGAATGAATTTCCTGGAAATTGAATGAATTTCCCTGGAAATTGAATGAATTTCCTGGAAATTCGAATGAATTTCCCTGGAAATTCGAATGAATTTCCCTGGAAATTGAATGGATTTCCTGAAATTCGAATGAATTTCCCTGGAAATTGAATGAATTTCCTGGAAATTGAATGAATTTCCTGGAAATTGAATGAATTTCCTGGAAATTGAATGAATTTCCTGGAAATTGAATGAATTTCCCTGGAAATTGAATGAATTTCCTGGAAATTCGAATGAATTTCCCTGGACATTTGAATGAATTTCCCTGGAAATTCAGATGAATTTCCTGGAAATTCGAATGAATTTCCGTGGAAATTGAATGAATTTCCGTGGAAATTCGAATGAATTTCTCGTGGAAATTCGAATGAATTTCCTGGAAATTCGAATGAATTTCCTGGAAATTCGAATGAATTTCCCTGGAAATTCGAATGAATTTCCTGGAAATTGAATGAATTTCCTGGAAATTCGAATGAATTTCCCTGGAAATTCGAATGAATTTCCCTGGACATTTGAATGAATTTCCCTGGAAATTCGAATGAATTTCCTGGAAATTCGAATGAATTTCCTGAAATTCGAATGAATTTCCTGGAAATTTGAATGAATATCCCTGGAAATTCGAATGAATTTCCTGGAAATTCGAATCAATTTCCCGTGGAAATTCGAATCAATTTCCCGTGGAAATTCGAATCAATTTCCCGTGGAAATTCGAATCAATTTCCCGTGGAAATTCGAATCAATTTCCCGTGGAAATTCAAATTAATTTCCCGTGGACATTCAAATCAATTTCCCGTGGAAATTCAAATCAATTTTCCGTGGAAATTCGAATGAATTTCCGTGGAAATTCGACTGAGTTTCCCGTGGAAATTCCGATGAATTTCCTGAAAAAATTCCGGTGAACTTCCCGTATAAATTCCGAAGAATTTTCAGTGGAAATTCCGATGAATTTTCCTTGGAAATTTCTAAGAATTTTCAGTAGAAATTCTGATGAATTTCCCGTGGAAATTCCGATGAATTTCCCGTGGAAATTCCGATGAATTTCCCGTGGAAATTCCGATGAATTTCCCGTGGAAATTCCGATGAATTTCCCGTGGAAATTCCGATGAATTTCCCGTGGAAATTCCGATGAATTTCCCGTGGAAATTCCGATGAATTTCCCGTGGAAATTCCGATGAATTTCCCGTGGAAATTCGAATGAATTTCCCATGGAAATTCGAATGAATTTCCCATGGAAATTCGAATGAATTTTCCCTGGAAATTCGAATGAATTTCCCCTGGAAATTCGAATGAATTTCCCCTGGAAATTCGAATGAATTTCCCTGAAATTCGAATGAATTTCCCTGGAAATTCGAATGAATTTCCTGGAAATTCGAATGAATTTCCTGAATTCGAATGAATTTCCTGAAATTCGAATGAATTTCCTGGAAATTGAATGAATTTCCTGGAAATTGGAATGAATTTCCTGGAAATTGAATGAATTTCCCTGAAATTGAATGAATTTCCTGGAAATTCGAATGAATTTCCTGGAAATTGGAATGAATTTCCCTGAATTCGAATGAATTTCCCTGGAAATTGAATGAATTTCCCTGAATTCGAACGAATTTCCGTGGAAATTGAATGAATTTCCCGTGGAAATTGAATGAATTTCCGTGGAAATTGAATGAATTTCCGTGGAAATTGAATGAATTTCCGTGGAAATTCGAATGAATTTCCCGTGGAAATTCGAATGAATTTCCGTGGAAATTGAATGAATTTCCGTGGAAATTGAATGAATTTCCTGTGGAAATTCGAATGAATTTCCGTGGAAATTCGAATAAATTTCCGTGGAAATTTGAATGAATTTCCGTGGAAATTCGAATGAATTTCCGTGGAAATTGAATGAATTTCCGTGGAAATTCGAATGAATTTCCGTGGAAATTCGAATGAATTTCCGTGGAAATTCGAATGAATTTCCGTGGAAATTCGAATGAATTTTCCGTGGAAATTCGAATGAATTTCCGTGGAAATTCGAATGAATTTCCCGTGGAATTGAATGAATTTCCCGTGGAAATTCGAATGAATTTCCCGTGGAAACTCGAATGAATTTTCCGTGGAAATTCGAATGAATTTCTCATGCAAATTTTAATGAATTTCCCATGGAAATTCGAATGATTTTCCGGTGGAAAATCGAATGAATTTCCAGTGGAAAATCGAATGAATTTCCAGTGGAAATTTGAATGAATTTTCCATGGACATTCGAATGATTTTCCGGTGGAAAATCGAATGAATTTCCAGTGGAAAATTATATGAATTTCTTGTGGAAAATTGAATGAATTTTCCATCGAAATTCAAATTAATTTCCCGTGGAAATTCAAATGAGTTTCCCGTGGAAATTCGAATGAATTTCCCGTGGAAATTCAAATGAATTTCCCGTGGAAAGTCGAATGCATTTCCCGTGGAAATTCGAATGAATTTCCCGAAGAAGTTCGGATGAATTTCCCGTGGAAATTCGAATGATTTTCCCCTGGAAATTTGAATGAATTTGCCCTGGAAATTCGAATGAATTTTCCTTGGAAATTCGAATGAATTTAGAAACTTCCTTAAGAACTGAAAAAGGAAGAAGAGAAAAACGAAAGAAAGCATAAATGAAAAATTGCAATTGAGAGGAAAACAAGTAGTTTGAAAAGATTTATGATAATCGGCGAAAGAAGATGGAACAAAGTTACGATCAGCTGAGAAATGTTCTACCCGCAAATATTTGTAGTGTTCCATTAAGTGGCATTTGGCTACACGACGTTCGAAAACAAATGAGCTGATACTGTTTTTAGAAGCGTTTGAAAATAAAACAATTTTAGGATATCATCCGAAACATCTTTGGAACAAAGCTTCTCAATTCTCAATTCATTTCTTCAAATAAATAACTTTTAAAATTGATACTTATCACTACGCAGCAAAACCGGACGGAAAATTAAATGAATTGAAACTCAATCGTGACTTGTTCCACCATCTGTCACACCGGAGGTAATGATTGCCGAAAAGCGACAAACATATCTATACTATCACTGCTGACAAATTGCTCCAGCCAGAAAAAAAAGAACACAAAAGCTCTCGTCATCGCAAGCCGTGATCCAATCCACCCACACAACCGGTGTGCGCTGAATGGCAGGAGAACGCGTAATAATTTCGATTATTGAATTACACCAATTTTTAACTCTCAAATTGCCATTCGAAGCTGCACCGGTCCATTGCGGCTCAACTCTGTGCCTACTGCACCTGAACTGAGCGAGCGAAATAAAAAACGGGAACGAGCTCACCCTCAGCTGTCATCGGCAGACGGCCACCGGTGCCTTGTTTGCGACCGAGCGCTATCGAATGACATTATTTTCCGCCGCGCCGTTGTCTCCCAAACTACCAAATACAATCCTTCCATTGCCTCCCTTAGAATTTCCGAATGTTTCTGGCTGATGACGTGGTAGCCGCAATGCTTTTTTAATTATTTTAATTGCAAACGACGTCCTCGCCCATCATCATCAGCATCAGTGTGTGACTGTTCATCAGTGATTCCGTTCCCGTTCCGTAGTTTGATACTGTTGCATCCCCCCTTCGGCATTGCCGCCCCATACGGCTGTGTAAAAGTAAGCCATTTTTTGAGGAAGTTTCCACCCTCAGTTTCGGTTACAGATTGGACTGGATGTATTACTCATACAAATCACATACACACCGGGCTGGACACGGAGCAACGACGGCCGTCGTCGGCGGCGGGTCCTCGCCGCGGATTGACCGAAAGGACCGAGTAGCGTTGCCAAACCGAACGAGTGTTATTCAATTATCTCATTTTTCCTGCTCTTTCGTGGTTCACCACCATGGCCAACTATGTTTTGCTGGCGAAGGAGTAGGCCATGTGCAGTGGCAAGGTGGCAAGTGGTGTGGTAAATTGAATCCACAGTTGACACATCAGATTTAATTGCTGGAAACGACGGCAACGTCACCAACCACGTCATTTGAACCGCTTTTTTATTTGTCCGTTCTTTCGCTAGGTATTCGGATTGACGTGTAAAAGTTATCCAACTGACGGTGACACAATTAGGTTGGTGGATCCACACGAAGAGCTCTCAAGATGTCACTGCATCTCATCGAATATTTACTCCAGCGGGAGCAAACTTCATTGAATTTCAATATTTAATAAGGATCAAGTGGTTGGTGGCTTTCATCCAAGGGATGAAAGTTTTACGCCACCGTATTTCCGTAAACTAGCGAGCAAACTATTTTCTATAAAGTAACAACCATCGAATATTCATGCCCGCCCCCCAAGGCACTGAGAGACGCTCGACTCGACTTGGCTACTTAACACAAAGGTAAACACACATTCCATCGCCCGAAATTCCTGCACGAAATTCCAACTTTGAACTCTAACCCCATTAGGTAGCTTGCGGGCATGAAACCAAAACAGGAGTAGGTACGAGGTTAGGGGAAGCGATAAAATATTCCAAATTGTCTTATCCGAAACGGGCTTAGCTCGCCAAGATGTGTGCGGTGTCAGTTACTCCTACTAAGGATCGAATTCCATCCGACTGGTAGTCCACTTGCATAAAGCAAGAACAAGTCGGTGGGAAAAGTTCGGAAACTATGTGTTGTCTGTCGCCCCACAGCCCTGCAGAAACGGGAAGCTCACAAGTCACAAATTAAATTTGCAAGATTAGACACAATGTATTCGTAAAAGGAGCCATCTGTTCAGCAACTGCTCATAGATCAAAGCGAACTCAGACAAAGTTGCTAAATGTGGCCTAGTGGGATGAAAAGGATACGCAGTTTGTCAATCGAGTAGGTAGTAAATGTACAATTTACAAAATAAATGCCTAATTAAAAAAATACCGTCGTCGGGGGTGACAATGGGTCAAATGGGGGTGAGAATGGGTCACTGTTTCAACTACTTAGAATGATTATAGAATATATTTGAAGCATCTGAGGGCAAGAAAACTAAAATATAAGAGACCTTTTTTAACGATTTGGCTCTACGACCTCCAGAGTGGCGGTGAGAGCAATGACCCATTCTCACCCCCCAGACCCATTGTCACCCCCGATGGCGGTACTGTTAGCTAGGTTTTTTTCGAGTTTATCAAATTCAATTCAACCCTATCGCGAATAGCGTTAAAAAAAAGTTGCATAAGGTTCTTGGTTAGATCATCACGAGGGGTCTGGGTCATTTGGCATAAAGGCCATTTCTCATAATTTTGAACTGCAACGAAAAATTGGGTCATTTGGGATACCGGACATATGGTATAATTTGGAGCTGTTAAAGGGAAATGGTTATTTGATGTATTTTTTCACATAGTTAGAGTAGATCGAGGAAATGTTCTGATAGATTTAGACTGACGATAGACATTTTTCGGAAGGACGGACAAACGAAGCGGCAGAACTACTTCCGAGAAAGGGATCACATCCGTCATTGACTTATTCCAAGAAAACGCCTACATCCAAAAAGGGAATCTTGATTCCCCTTGCTTGATTCCGGACAAACAGCTACTTTTGAAGAATGGCTTGAATCCAAGATTGTCTCAATCCGGGCAAATGCCTACTTTCAAAATCACTTCTACCATTGCCTTACTCCGGGCCAACGCCCGGGAATAAATTCACTAGCTTATTCAGGAAAACGCCTACATGCAAAGGACGAATCACATCTACCATTGCCATATTCTGAACAAACTTCAATTTCCACAAAAGGAATCACCTTTACTTAAAAAACCCAGATTAATCCACCTAGCGGTGACGATGCCTTTCTCGATTTAATCCCTTGGTTTTGCTTTAGTGTGAGACACATCATAAATAATTGCCTACATTACGGCTCTTGCAAACTCTGTAAGGCACACAACCAACCAACCGTATATGGTTCAATTCACCATTTTCTTAATAACTTTTGAACGCAATCACCGATCGTAACTATATTCAATATTCAATGGTTTGTCCCCCGTCGAATGCAACTTATTGCGAGAAAATTGTTGTACGAGAAAGGCAAAAATTATCAAATCCACCATCGCCTTATTGTGGGCAAACGCCTACTTTTAATTAAGGTATCACATCCACCATTGCTTTAATCCAGGTAAATGCTTACTTTAAAAGAAGGTATCACATCCTTCTTTGCCTTAATCCGGACAAACGCCTAATTTTAAAGAAGGAATCACATCCACCATTGTTTTAATCCGGGCAAAAAGTGATCACATCCACACTTGTCTTAATCCGAGTAAACGCCAAGTTTTAATTAAGGAACTAGGGACCCCATAAACCATTGCCTTAATCTGGGTGAGCACTTACTTTTAAAGAAAGAATCATATCCACCATCGCCTTATGCCAAGCACACGCCTTCATTTAAAAACCACTTTTAAATAAGTGATCACATCACCATTTTCTTAATCCGGACGAGCGCCTACTGTTAAAGAAGGGGTCATATCCACCATCGCCTAATGCCGGACAAACGCCTTTTTTAAGAAAAGATCACATTCACCATACTTTAAAAAAAAAGATATTGCATCCACCATTCCCCTAATCCGGGCAAGCGCTTATTTTTAAAGCAGGGATCACATCCACCTTTGCCTTAATCCAAGCAATCGTCTACTATTAAAGAAGGGATCACATCCACTATTGTCTTAATCCGGGCAATCGCATCCGGATGGATTCTTTATTTCTAATGGAGATATAACATCTATCATTGCTTCGTACTCGGCTAATGCATGCTTTCTTCGAAAGGGTAATGTCTTTTAAATATTATTATCGAGCTGTGTTACTGTGTGTTAGCGATCAACGTGAGGGTCATTTGGCATAACGGACTTATGGCATATTTTTTTTGTGTTTATGAAATTAGTTACTAAACTCAGTGGTGCTGACAAAAAAACCGGAATGGTGAATTTCCGGTTTTTTTGTCAGCACCACTGAGTTTAGTAACTAATTTCATGAACACAAAAAAATATGCCATAAGTCCGTTATGCCAAATGACCCTCACGTTGATCGCTGTTCTTAATTATGCCAAATGACCCTCACGTTGGTCGCTATTCCTAATTATGCCAAATGTCCGTTATGCCGTTTTGCATAAAGTCGTTTGGCATAATGGTCGTTTGGCATAAAGGTCATTTGGCATAATTTGCTATTAAAGCTTAGTGATTGATGAATAACATTCAGCCATTCAGCTTCGTTGATTTTACTATGAAACATTAGACGCGTGATTGACGACCCAGCAAAAGAACAATAAAGAAGGTTCCCGTTAAAACAGAAATATTCCAAATGTTGACACACCTACTAGCAAGATAAATCTTCTTTGAAATAATTTGACATTGGTGGCTAGTCTTATTTTCCATGTTAGGAGAGCCTGCCAATTGTGCATTCTTTTTAATAGTGTTTCTCTTCAATGGCTCTTCATTCCAACTGGAACTTCGCCTGCTTTTCAACTTAGTTTTCTATAAGCATTTCCTCAGTGCTTAACTAATTACTTCTATTTGTTGATCATATTCACCATCGGTACCATATGCTTCATACCTACCTTACCATCAGTCGGGCAAATGCACTTTCCGAAAGAAGGGATCATATCTTCCCTTTCCTTCTGGCCTGCCCAACCTTTTTAAGCCACAGGCCAATTTTTGAAATCCACAGTTGCTGGCGGGCCCATAATATTTTGTACGTAACATTTTAAATATTTTCAAAAAAAAAACTTTTTTTCCAGAAAACTAAACATTATTTGCGTTCAAACAATCTTTTTTGTTTATTTTGTTTTCGTCGTTGCATTAGAGATACATTGGAAACATTAAATTAAATTATTTCCCCCTTTTACCGGATGTTAAAAAATGGAATTTCGTTACTTTACCAGAAGATTGAACTGATTTGCATGAACTGTTTTCTACAGGATGAGATAAATGTAGCAGATTTCAGCAACCCACTGTGCCAAGGTGCTTTATCTTCAAGTCATTAAGATACCCGAGCAGCACAAGTCAGACAAAAATGGCTGCAGCAACTTGCTTGGGACTGAATCTGGTCACAAATGAGTTGCAGTAACTTATGGGGAACATGCGTGCTGCTAGGGTATTTGGCGATATCTGCTAGAAAAGTCAAGTCACTCATCTATTCAGAATCATTCAGCTCGGGCAGTGGTTTTCCTTTATCTTGCAGAAATAGTGCCATTTTCTTTTTGAAAAGAATAAAATCTCTCAAGAATGGTCAATGAAATTCGCAATAATACAGAAAGTCTCCGTATTAGGCTTTTATTTCCGTCCACATCATTTATAATTGGAGGTGTTGAGTTCCCTAACATTGATAAAGTTAATTGTCTTAATAACGAGCGTCAATACTTGAGAAATATTGATCGTTTTCGCATATAGATTCTTTTGGTGAATGTGCAATGACAGGGACATATCGCCATACCTGTGTCATTGCTTTTCCTTGCTTAGAATTATCACAAGGCCATTGTTCTTTCCTATCATTGCTGGTGCTCCATCAATCTAAGGTCCCGAGCAGCACACATGTTACACGTATAGATTACAGTAACTTAAATGACCAGATTCAGTCACTGCAACCATATTCAATTTACTTGTGCTGCTTGGTGTCACTTAAGTTTTCAAAAGAGAAAAAAAGATCTTTTATACAGCCCCAAGGTTTTTCCCGTTAGTTGTTCACTGCATTGGGAAATCATCACCAATTTCTCTGTCATTCGAAAATGACCATCAATTCCTCTTATAAAAACTCTTATTATATAATTTCATCGTTTGCGGAGAGTAGAATATGAAGCAGGCGGCTTTTTCACGTAACGTAGTTTTCAAATCTTTTGCGAGAACGTTTACTCCTCACCGTGTTCCCCGAAAACTAATGCTACTGAAAGAGGTTGTTTCCTTAGGACTCGCCTTAAACAAAACTAATGCCTGAATTGAAAGGAGTCATATTCTCTCTTGCCATATACCAGGAAAATGCATTCCTTGAAAGAAGGGATCATATATCCAATTGCCTTAAACCAGGGAAATGCCTGTATTGAAAGAAGGAGTCGTATTCTTACTAGACTTCTGCCGACAAATGCATCTCTTAAAGAAGGTATCATATCTCCCCTTACCTTAAACCGATCACTAAATCGAAAGAAGGAATCATATCATCACTTGCCTTTTACGGCAAAAATGCATCCTGCAAAAGGATCACATCATCCCTTGCCTTAAATCAAGTAAATGCCAGAATTGAAAGAAGGAGTCATATCCTTTCTTGTCTTCTGGCGGGCAAAAAAGATAGTAAGTGGAAAAGGCAGATATAAAACAAGAATATAAGACACTACCTATAATGCCATTACCTTGAAGGCCACTCGACTCGACTGAATGAGATACTACCCCGAATGCCAATGGTACAATACATTGAATGAGCCAATACCCCGATTTAGTCATTGTTTAAAATGTATACATCAATGAAAACAAATTGGCCCAATAAAAGTTTATTACTATTGTTGTTCTTATCTACGAGGTTTTTGGCCCTTGGCCGGTTCACCTCGAGAAATAATAAAAAAAAATAAAGGTAATTCAAAATTCATGTGAATTAGGGCTTCCATTCCCGGAAACGATTTCCGGGATTTATGTATCAGTTTCCCGAATTTCCCGGGAAATGAACATACTAAAATATTTTGTAATAATTGTCTTATTTTTTTTAATTTGATGAAAACGGATTTTGGGGTATCAATTACATTTTTTTACTAGCATCATCTCACTATTTATTTCACTTTTGAAGTTTAAGAACTGAAAATGCTACAGAATCATACGGTGCATTCCAACACGTGTTGAAGAGAGGCGAGACAAATAACCAGTTTGTATCTATCGTTTGTTTACTCAGTAGGTCCAAACGTCGGTAAGCGTTGTGAAGTCGAATTAAAAGTTTAGTGTCTGTGGTGAGCTACCAATGTTCGCAGATATTCAGGCAATAGCAATGACCGCTTTGGCAGGTTTGTCCTATTATTGTCAAATGTTTTTAAGACCTTCAATCCTTTTTGATTCAATTCCCGAACAGACTCATATTCCGAAGATTCGTTTGTATTTTGAGATATTTCTGAAATTTTTTATTTGAATATTTTATAATATTGGTGGGCTAACAGATCTTGATGGAAAAACAGATTTTAGGTCTTTAGTATGCGATCATTACAACTGCCTTACAACAAATACTCGCAAAACTTTTGCAATTTGATGCGTTTTAGGTGCTGTTTGGCATTTCAAGCAAAGTTTGACTGAAAAAAATGTTATAGTCAGGATCATTAAAGTACGACAATCAAGCACTCGCCTGAAAGTTTTTTTTTATTTCGAATGGAAGAATTCTCATTTTAAATATTTCATTCATCTGCTTTAAATACATTCAAAGTCGAAAATGTGTTCAAGTGGACGTACATGAATAAAAATGATACATCCTTCAAAGTTGACCAGAAGATTCTATGCACTTAAAAAAGTCGTCGAGTATAAGAATAGTTCATGTTAGGAATATTTTGGCGATAATAGAAGAGAATCTCTCGAAGCCGTCGTTGTCCAAAAATGGAAAAAATGCGGATACAACCTGAAAAAGTTTTGAAAAAATTATGGAAAAGTAGCACATAGCGGAGCTCATCAGGACACTGCATATCTTACTCTAGAGCCAGAGCAGATGCTGATACTTATGACATGGCGAACGTTTTGTAGAAGGAGTTAACGCTTTTCGAACTGAACAAAAACTTTCTCAGCTTTCAACAACTCTTTCATCATTTGAGGACAAAATAGCAATCCCTGATGTCGAATGTATATTTTCGAAATCATATTTAACGACAAATTTAAACTACGATTTTGAATTAGTTTCGAGTGATTTTTTTTATTTCCCGGGATCCCTGGAATCCCTGGAAATTATTATTTCATTTCCCGTTTCCCGGGAAGTTGATTCCCCGGAAAAATGAAAGCCCTAATGTGAATGAACAACAGTTTGCCATTCATCTTGTACTGTTTCAATGCAGTATAGGACTAAGTATTCTTACTCCGTAAAATCCCGTTCCAAACCCCACACCCTGCGTCCTGAAGAATAGGGAGAGATTATGCATCACGTTCTCATGCACGCAATGCAGAGACCCGGAGGCATGGCTACAAGGGCAACAAGGTTGAATTTGTTTCTTGGTCGCTGTAGTAAAAGCAACGGATTATGGATGAAGCGTGGTCTTGGAATCGACGAGTGGGTGAGTAAAAGTGAGCGAGTAAGAGTAAGCGAGTAAGAGTGAGCGAGTAAGAGTAAGTGTGTAAGAGTTAATGAGTTAGTGAGAGTGAGTAAAAATGAGTAGATGAGTAATAGAAAATGAATAAATGAGTAAAAGTGAGAGAGTGAGTAAATAAGAGTGAGTGAGTAAGAGTGAGTGAATGAGCAAGAGTGAGCGAGTGAGTAAAAGTGAGTGAGTGAGTGAACAAGAGTGAGCGAGTGAGTAAGTGAGTAAGAATGAGTGCATGAGTAAAATTGAGTGAGTAAGAGAAAGTGAATAAGTACGATAGAATGAGTAAATAAGAGTTAGTGAGCGAGTAAAAGTGAATGTGTAAGAGTTAATGAGTTAGTGAGAGTGAGTAAAAATGAGTGGATGAGAAATAGTAAATGAATAAGTCAAGCTCTATCTGGTAAAAGGGCGAATGTCGCAAGAGAGAATTCTCTTCGTCGACTTCCACTCTTTTAAATAAAAGCGACAAGCAGAGAATTTCTTTGCAGTTTATCACATCAGAATGCAAGTTCGCATTGTTTTCTATCGTGCTGAGGTGATAAACCACAAAGAAATTCGCTGCGTGTCACTTTTATTAAAAAGAGGGGAAGTCGACGAAGAGACTCCTCTCTTGCGACATTCGCCCTTATTCTAGATAAAGCTTGAAGTGTGTAAAAGTGGGTGAGTGAGTAAATAAGAGTGAGTGAGTAAGAGTGAGTGAATGAGCAAGAGTGAGCGAGTGAGTAAAGGAGAGTGAGTGAGTGAGTGAGCAAGAGTGAGCGAGTGAGTAAAGGTAAGATAGTGAGTGAGTGAGTGAGTAAGTAAAAGGGAGCGAGTGAGTAAGTGAGTAAAAATGAGTGCATGAGTAAATTGAGTGAGTAAGAGAGAGAGAATACGTACGATAGAATGAGTAAATAAGAGTGAGTGATCGAGTAAAAGTGAGTTAGTGGTATGAATGAGCGCATGAGCAAGAGTGAGTGAGTGAGTAAAAGCGAGTGAGTGAGGGAGTAAGAGTAAGTGAGTTAAAAAGAGTGAGAAAGTGAGTAACAGGGAGTGCATGAGTAAAAGTGTGGGGGTTCACTGCCCTGCCCATGATTTCATAGGCAGACGTATCAATTATTTTAAATTTCAGCGAATATGACTTACTACGCGTTTACAAAGATAATTCAACCGCTGTAACATCGATACGTTGCATGATTCAAATCTCATTTAGAGTAGAGTTGGGCAAGAGTACGCACTTAGTTTCCCATCGGTCATGTGGCCCTTATGAAGCAAGCTTCAGCAAATATCAAATCAATGTCGATGACCCAGCGGAAAAAATATTGAAATTATTGACATTCGTTTTAGTAGAATCCTTATTGCAAGACACGTGGGAAACGCACTTTTATCCAACCGGTGGAATGAGAGTGCGCAATGGATGGGGAAAGAGTACGCATTTTTACAATCATGTGCTTTAAGCACTTAATATTAACACAAATAAGAATTAATAACATGTAATTGATGTTTAATGAACATATATTAGGGAATGTTTAAAGATTACGTAACTCTTAAAGGAGAAGGGGGTCCTAGAAATGTGCACTTTCATACGAAAAACCATTGTTTTTTTATATATACAAAAAACTACAGAGGTAAAAATATATATCAGGTTTTGCGTGGCGTATACAAAGGCATTTTCCTTAAAGAAAGTCCACCAATCACGTAACGTAAAATTAGGCTATTTCATCACCCCTCCTCCCTATCTTACACTATTTGTATGAATCCTCTAAAAAATATATGGATCGTCACACATCTCGCAACCCCTCCCAGCTAAACGTTGCGTAATTTATAAATGTTTCTTTTGATTAAATGAAATTATCATTTAGATGAAATTGTGAATCTAACAAGTCCTAATGCAATTTCATTATTTCGCTTCAGTGCTTTGATCGCTAAGTCCTTTCTAACACCGAATTACTTCAATTTATCCTAAAAACTTGTGATAATTTCGAATACTGTCCCTTTTTTCTTAGTAGTAGATCTTTACGCTTTGGAAGAAGTCTTATTTCGGCCGGAGATACGGGTTTGACATCATAACTTGAAAATTCATATGCGTACTCTTGCCCCACCGGTTCCTGCGTACTTTTACCCCACATTCCCAAAAATTATTCAAGTAATGGTTTTGACTTCTTGGAAAACCAACCGGATTGGTGTTCTGTACCATAAAGTACTCTATACAATAGGTTATCGAAATGGTATAATGTCACCTGATTGAACGTATATATGGTAATGAAATACTAGTTGCGGAAACCCAATTATTTTTAGCAAAATGACCAAAAAGTTATCTAACTCCATATCTCCCTTGTTGTTTATTCAAATCGTTTACAATTACATATGATAATAGTTGGCCAGAATACCTGTCAAACTGATGCAGTGCTGCTAGTTTATCTTTTTTTATTACTTCAAAAAATCAAAAACGTACTCTTACACCACGAGCACTCTTGCCCCACTCTACTCTAAGTTTCTATGGATTGAAATGTGTTAAATTTGTGATGTTTGTCCGCAAATCATTTCAGTTACATCGGTAAGTGCAATGGTTGATGCGTCAACTATGAAATCATGGGCAGTGCCGTTCAGTATTTCTGGTGGTTCAATGTATACGGCTCCGTTAGCGTCAAATACATTCAGCATACCAGTCGTACAAACGGTTCCAGAGTTGAGGTCTACCAATGTTCCCCAAAGAGGCGGAATACAGCAACAACAATCGGCTACACTTGTCCGCAGCGGACCGTCTGGTGAACAACTAGCTGCCCGACAAGTTATGCCACGAGAGCTTTCCAACTTTTTGGGGGATCCACGGGACTGACAGCTTTTCTACAGTTCATTATGTAACTCTATGGACGCATGCGGGTTCCAGCTATTCGGATAATCTTGCGCGACTACAGCGCAGTTTGAAAGGGAATGTTTTGAATGCAGTGCTAAGCAGGTTGTTGATGCCGAAGTCAGTAGTACCCTACGTAATGGACATCCTGCGGAGGGTGTACGGTCGGTCAGAAATTCGGATTCTTCTTCAGCAGTTGCGTTCAGCTCCGCCTCTGAAGTCTGACAATTTGCAGTAACAAATCACAATTGATCTAGCAGTGCAGAACGTTGTGGATTACATGTTCATTGTCGGTATTGTCGAGCATCTGTGGAATCCTACATTACTGTATACATTAGAAAAAAAACTTCCGTCTCAGCTCAAAATGCAATGGTCTTAATACAAAAGCAAGTGTCAGTATGTCAATCTTGCGACTTTCACTGCTTACCGTTAAGTCTAACAAAACGGGGAAGTACTGTACTGTACTGTTCTGTACTGTGACAAGGTCAAACACATGATTGCGGACAGTTGAAGGCGCTCGATATAGGTGGAAGCTGGTGAAACAGAAAATTCTGTGCAAAAACTGTTTAGTACCGCACATAAAATGGCCTTGCCGTACCAAGAAGGAGTGTGGCATTGACGAGTGCAAAATATATCACCATAAACTTTTGCACTCATTTAGAGTGCAGTAGTTCGGATACAGTCCACGTCGTCGGCAAATCAAGGATCGTGAAACACAAAAATCTTCAAAATTCTCTAGCGTATTCTCTTTTTCAGAACCTGCCAGTGACAATCCAAGTGACGCTTTTATGAATGATGGGTCATCTTCAGCGTTGATGGAATCTAGTATAGGAACGGGGTTAGGCATCCATGGGCCAATCGATGCCTTCTCTTAGAGCTGGACAGGTAACATATCCAGAGAGGAAAGCGAATCCGAACGTGTCAATGTAGTGGTAGCAGGAGAAGGCACAATGTGCGAACAGTCCAAGAGTTTCTTTGCTTGCCCGCACAAACGATGTCGTACAAAGATCTACAGCACTCTTATCAACACCTGAAGGGTCTTCCAGTCTGCAGTTATACCGACGCAATCCCTGGGGTTATCATTGGAATAGAACACGTCCGACTCCTGACACCCTGCGCGTATGAGAGGGCAACTACAACGAATCGATTGCTGTCAAAACGCGCCTTCGGAACGCGGTCAAACAGCAGTACTGTATTGGAACAGCTAATTCTACATCTTGATCATTATTGATCATTCGGGAAATCGAGAACTGCATCAGTGGATGAAGCAATTCTTCACAGTAGAGGAATCCAGTTCAAACCGTTTAAACAGAGGCTGAAGCAGATGAGCGAGATAGAAGTATTATGCAAGCAATCACAAGAACAGTGAACGGTGTATTCGAAACGGGACTGTTATGGAAGTACGATCACATCTCCTTTCCTGATAGCAACCCAATGGTGGTAAGACGTATGAAAGTGTTATAGAAGCGGCTGAGTAAGAATCCAGAGCTCGAGGCAAGGGTGAAAGAGCAGCTTAAAGACTACGAGGCGAAAGGATATGTACATCGCATTACACCCGAGGAGTTTCAGTCAACGGACCCCAGTAAGGTCTGGTATCTGCCTCTAGGAATAGTTCAGAATCCGAAGAAACCCACCAAGCTACGGTTGATTTGGGATGCCAAGGCTCGAGCCGGAGCTGTATCGTTCAACAATGTGTTACTGAAGGGACCAGATCTGTTGGTGGCGCTGACGTCAGTACTGTTGCGCTTCAGACAGAGGAACATAGCGGTCGTCGGAGAGAGATATTTCATCAAATCCGCGTTCGAGACGAGGACAATCAATCACAGCGCTTTCTCTATCAGTTTAGAATCCTCTGCACAGATCTACGTGATGGATGTCGCAATTTTCGGTGCAACCTGTTCACCCAGCCTGGCAAGGTTTGTGAAAAACAAAAACACAAGAGTTTTCGCAGCGACTTTCCAAGAGCAGCCCGAGCAATATCGGACAACCAATATGTTGATGATGGACATGGACAGTGTTGACACCAAACAGGAAGTTCTATCGCTAATCAAGATGGTCAAACACATCCACCGACAAGCAGGATTTGAAATCCGCAATTTCTGCTCTTACTCAACCGAAGTCGTAACAAGCGTCGGAGAGTGCGCCGCCCTACAGAAGATATCCACGAATTTAGTGAAATTCTTAGAGTCAGAGCGCGTATTGGGGATGATTTGGAGAACAAGAGAAGACGTCTTCACCTTCGACAGTTGTAACATAAATGAAGAAGTCAAACAGTTGATCGATAGTTCCACAGAACCGACGAAGCGACAAGTTCTGCGAATGGTCATGTCTGTGCTCGACCCGCTAGGGCTGATTGCACTTTTCGTAGTACACGGGAAAATGACCCTTTCGGCCAAATGACCGTTTTGGCCAAACGACCCTTTCGGCCAAATAATCCATTCGGCCAAACGACCCTTTCGGACAAATGACCCTTTCGGCCAAACAACCCTTTCGGCCAAATGACCCTTTCGGCCAATCAACCATTTCGGCCATATGACCCTTTCGGCCAAATGATCCATTCTGCCAAACGGTCCTTTCGGTCAAATTACCCTTTCGGACAAACAACCCTTTCGGCCAAATGACCCTTTTGGCCAAACGATCCTTTCGGCCAAATGACCCTTTCGGCCAAACAACCCTTTCGGAAAAACGACCTTTTCGGCCAAACGACCCTTTCGGCCAAATGACTTTCGGCGTAATGGTCTGTTCGGCCAAATGTTATATTCGGCCTAGTGGCATTCAGCCAAATGGCTTTCGGCCAAATAACCCTTCCCCTTTCCCGTCAAAAAATGTATCTCGTTTTTCAGGCCTGTTCACACGTGCAGCACTTTTTCAGTTTTTGTTTTCGATTTTAAAAATAGTTAGAGGCTTCAAAAAATACGGGTTCTTTAGGAAGATTGACATTAAATAAGCCACAGAATCGATTGAGCGAATAAAACTAAGCTACGAAGGACCTCCGTCGGCCTTCGCAACCTAGCGGCTACTGAACGAGCTCGAGATTCCCAAATTGGACGCATAGTCAAATCACTCGCAATCCATTTCTCAAGCCAATACTTCCACATGTGTATTGTACACGTCCACATTAGAGGAGCGTGAGTATTTAGAATGTCTGGCGGCGAATGCCGACGGAGGTCCTTCGTAGCTTAGTTGGTTAAAGCACCAGTCTAGCGTACTGTAGGGTCATGGGTTCGAGTCCCATCGAAGGGAAAGTGGTTACCTCCAATACATTTTCCAAATCAATATCTTCCACATAACGTACATATTCACATATGAGTTTTCATAACATAAATTTAATGACAAACACTTTATGGTGGGTTTACAATGTTCTTATAACCGTTTCTAGATAGAGAATGTGTCATCCGAATGAACAGTCGAACCACAACAGTACCCGGTGTGTCCGGTAACATGAAGTTCCCGATTATATTGCCAAGGAAGCATCAAGTAGTGTATCTTCTAGTCGAAGATTATCATCTTCGTTTCCTTGTCGGCAACGAAGAAACAGTCAGCAACGAAATGCGTCAGCGATTTTGTATTCTTGGACTACGAACCCTCGTTTTGAAAGTGTCTAAACAATGCGTAGTCTGCCGCGTTAGAAAATCGGTTCCGCAGCCACCAATGATGGCACCCCTTCCAGAGGCACGGGTCACCGGATTCGTTCGCGCTTTCATCACATATGAGTGGACTACTTCGGGTCGATACAGGTCAAACAAGGACGCAGTTTGGTGAAACGATGGGTGGCGCTCTTTACGTGTCTAACAGTACCAGCTGTACACGACGATCTCCGAAATCCTTCTCCAGTGACAACGGGACTAATTTCGTCGGAGCCAGTAATATTCTGGCAAAACAGATTCGAGAGATCCATGAAGACAGCGCGGTGACGTTCACCAACTCTGCGACCAATTGGGAATTCAATCCACCTTCGGCACCCCACATAGGCGGATCATGGGAGCGCATGGTGCGATCGGTGAAGACAGCTATGGCAGCAATTGCAGATCATCCTCATCACCCGAGCGATGAAGTTCTGCAGACAGTAAAAACTGAAGCGGAATCAATCGTCAACTCTAGACCTCTAACATATGACGCTCAATCATTTCCTACTGTTCGGTACCAAGAGCGTTGTTCAACCCACAAGTCAGATGGAAACAACCGGCGGCAGTTTAAGGGACACATAGTGCAATTGCATCTTTGTAAACGTAAATGCTTTTGTGTGATTATCGAACCACAAAAGGCTCCACAAATAATACAAACTCATCAAGAAATCCTTGTTCTTCATGCAACAGCAAAAATCCAACAATCCTCCACATGGGGGAGCAATCCAAAATCCAGTCGTAGATTAGCATCATGCTCCAAATAAAAGTACACAACGCATCACAATCGCATAAACAGAGGTAGGGTTTCGTTTTGCTCAATCCGCTACACGAGCAACATTAAACGATTTTCCAGCTCCATGGTACTCTGAGCGAGTAAGTGGCATCCTGCTTCGCTCCCATAACTCTCAGGAACTGGCACCAAAGTGGCACCCATATCAAGCGAACGTCATGCACGATGCAAAAATGCACCATTCGTCATCTGTACGCTGATATGGTTTTCAAAATAGGTACATGAAGAGGTCCATTTTACGAATGTTATTCATTCCCGAGGTGACTTGTCCTCAAATTTAGAAAACGGTCTTCGCCGTAATAACTGTGACTGGTAACGTTTTAAAAATCAAACAAGTACTCTAGTTTGATTCGAGAAAAAGAAACACAGTGTACCTTGGAACTTTATCCACTGGTGTTGAGTAAATCGAATCACTCGTGTAGATCATCCATCCTTGCTGATGCACAGAGATGCATCGCTCCCGTCGGCAACGCCCGCCGTCGTCTAAACACTTTTATAGCAAGCGCACACAGAGAATGCAATTCGTAGCTCAGGCGTGAAACGATAACACGTTTGTTGAGGCTCTCTTTCAGTCTTTTTTCACCACAACACTGGGATGGGAGCCTTACCACGATATCAGCCCGAACAGAACCTCGTTGCATCGCACGTACATACATTGCATCCAAGTAGCCTATGCATGACAAATGGCATATCATAGATCCGATGTTGTGCAGCCAATGTCGGTCGGTTCGGTGTAAACTGATCCCCGGCATGCATTTCGACGTAGGTTGCGGTTCACTCCGCTCGTCGGAGGGCAAATCAAACTGTGAAATCTGGGAAAGCGAACAGATTCTTTTGTGGTTTGTTTTCCTTTCACCTTTTTTAGTGTTTGCACTCCATGCTGTCATTACTTTCCGTCAAATATTGTAACAAGATCAACCGAATGAAAAATGGATCCATTGGATACATGTTTAAAAGCCCGGTTTGGATCTTCTACCTACCATCAACTTTTAAAATATTTGATGGCTTCTAAAATTGAGGTTTGTTTCCAAATCCAGTTTTCACCGGAAACAACTGCTACAGATATTGCGCCACATATCGAATCCTATAATGTACTTGCATTTGTGAACATATCGAGAATGCGTTATAAATTTACCTTCGCTGCCTTATTTCCAACGGGTGAGTATTTTCACACGCATTCGCTAATAGATTTTCTTCTGACTGAACGAAAAGAAAACCAACATCAAGCGACCACACGCATCTTCATGAGAAGCACGCACCCAATAGATACTTAGCCAGGGCAATTAGCGTGTCTTCTGAGTCATTACTGCAGTGCGGGGAAGATAGTTTCCTCACCCGCTTCCCCAGTGAAACGAATCCGCAGAAGCATCTAACAGAATAAAAGCGGCGAGATCTTGTCGCGCCCAGTACTTCTGTGATGATCGTTCAACTTCCAATCGCTCCGACTGCGCACCGCTCCCAACCTGTACGGACCTACTTTTATCCGGACGATCTGAAACCACTGGCGCTCTGTAAATAAGTAAACCACGTGCGCTAATGATGATCCAAACAACATCTTTCTCGTCTCGGCACTCGTCTTCCTCGTGCGTGAAGTGGTCCGTTCCGTGCGGATGTGTCATTTGTTAACTTAATTTGTTGGCATCGTCCCGGGCTGCTGCTGCACGCCAACAGAAATGTGTGGCAATGTAATTAATGCTTAATTATCATCGCATCAGCATTCACTAGTGGAGGGACATTAGAACCGTAGACAATTAGCAATGGAGGAAGTGTTGGGTGGAGTGGAAGATGTGATGTTGCGTGGAATTATCGAAGGTGCTTCCCCGAAGATTTGGAAAATAAATAGCGAACTTTTGGACAACTTGAAAAATGTTTCTAGAAAGCGTACAAGGGAATTTTCGATCAACAGAACCCTTGTGGCTAAGCCTCGGATTACAACAAAAGATGATCATTTTATTAGGCTGCCGATGCAGCAACACAACAAAGATTTTTCCTTGAAAACTCGGAAGAATTTTCCGTGAAATTGGGGATTTTTTAACAATTTCGCGTGGAAATTTGAAGGAATATTCCGTGGGAATCCGGTAAAAAAAATAGTGGAAATTCGTTGGGAAATGAAGAAGAACTTCCTGTTAAAGAATTTATTGAAAGAAAATTTAGGAACATTTCCCGGTTGAGTTTCACGTCGAAATTAGAAAGAATTTCTCATAGAAATATCAATAAAAAAATTGCTCAACTTCGATTCCAGTTGTGAAAAAATATTTGTTCCTTAAAAATTCAGAAGATTTTTTAGAAATTGATAAGGTTTTAAGAAGTTCATTGAAAAAAAAACCCGTGTAGAGAAACAGAATATTTTTTTAGAAAATTCAGAAAAGTTTTTGAATCAAGTAAAGCTTTTTGTGGGAGAGTTGGGGTGCATTTAATTACGTGGGAAGAAGGGATTTTGTTTTGCCTTTCTCGTACAACAAAGTTGTACCGAAAGGCTATCATTTCACTACGAAAACGAACTTTTTATAGAAGCCTCGGAGACCCATGATGTTATATACCAATCGACTCAGCTCGTCGAGCTGAACAAATGTCTGTCTGTCCGTGTGTATGTGTTTTTTTTTCTTCCTAAGCAATGGAGGGGGAATCTGCTCAACAGACATCCTGGGTTGTCCAGGAAGTGCGGGGTTAGGGGCCACCTCCAACAGGGAGGCAGGACTGCATCCCCGACCCGCTAAACCGTTTCCATTGCCGCCAAGCCCATCGTCCCTTCGGTACACCCAGAAAGTAATGCTTCAAAGGGGGCCATTGCATAACGCACCCTCGAGGTTAGCTGCGTGTCCTTGCAGGATCGAACATCGTGACTCGCTTTTTTAGAAGAACACCATGGTATCGTGCCAGCGCATTGCCGGCTTTCCAGGTGGCCTTACCACGCCCTATGTCCTCAGAAGGTGCGAAGGGTCGACTTCGCGCCTGCTTCCCTCTGCACGACTGTTATCAAGAATGATGATGTCGCGTGCACCCCAAATTGACATCTCTGCGGTAGGCCCTATTCGCCAGCACACAGAGGGACTTGCCGACGCGGTGCATACGCCTGCCCCAGCCTTGACGAGGACCCCTTTCCGTCCTCGGGCTCGGAACCCGCCCGGTTGACCGACGCCGCGAAAGCGACGATACCATGTTGTTCTTCACGCGGCCACTTGTTCGATAAAAGGATCGAGTTCGACCACAGGGCACCGGTATGACCCATGAAGCCGACTCCGATGGACCACCTCTTATTTGCGTCTGAACTAACCATTCCTCGATTCCACGCCTCCTTCTGTGTAGCTCCGAGACGATTTGGACGATAGCCGATAAAACGGCGTTCCAGCCAACTTCATCTTTACACATCCTCCGGACTAGGTTGTCCGGTAGTGTCCAGACCACATGTGGTCACGCATTGCGCGAAAACATGGGCACACGAACAACACGTGTTCTGCCGTTTCCTCTTAACCTGTGCACACTGGACACTCGGGCGAGGCCGAGTGGAAAGTGATTTCCCCATGGCGCATCTTGACCCACGTACATATCTCCGGTATCAACCTATGTGTCCATCTACCCTTAGTGGAACTGTCCCACGCACGCTGCCATTTGACCATTGAGGCTAACTTGATAGTCCTACGGATGCCTCTCGTGCCGCGCATTTCGAAGCACTCTATGTCTTCACCGATAACGATGTCAATAGGCATCATACCGGTGATGACGCAAAGTGCATCGTGCGACACGGTACGGTACGCGCTCGCAACTCTTAGGCACATGAGCCTATACGTACTTTCTAACTTCGTTCTGTAGCAGTTAATACGCAGGGCCGTGCCCCAAGCTGGCCCCCCATACCTCAGTATGGACAGAGCAACGCTAGCCAGAAGCTTGCGCTTGCTGGCATAAACCGCAGAGCTATTGGACATCATCCGGGACAATGCCACTATAACTGTGGAGGCACGCTTGCAGGCGTAATTGACGTGGCTACCAAAGGTGAGCTTATCGTCGATCATTACCCCCAAGAGTTTGATGGAGCGTTCAGAGGTGACCGTGCAGTTGCCTGCCCTTATCACCGCTTGTTGCTCCGACTTTCGGTTGTTAACAACTGTGCTGTTTCAATTGGCGGCTCCAGCCTGTCGCCCAGCACACACGACTTACCTGGTCGGCGGACAGCACAAGAAAGAGGACGACTTCTTCTCGTAGCTATGCCGTTACTGGCTTGCTGTGATACATTCGCGGACCCAGGGGTGTGCGATCCCAAAGAGTTACATTTATGGTAGGGTTACGAACTACCATGTCACAACAACAACCACCTCAGTCTTGTGTAAGCCAGTTCTAACTTCATGGAACTCATCCACTCCTCTACAATTGCGATCGAGTGGTCTGCAGTCAACTCCACCTCTTCGATCGATTCGCCGTAGACCTCCAGCGTAATATCGCCAGCGAAGCCGACGATTACCACGCCCACCGGGAACATCAACCTCAAGACACCTCGTACATGATGTTCCATAACACCGGACCCAGTATGGAACCTTGCGGAACCCCTGAGGTTATGTCAACGCACTTCCGACCCGCATCCGTGTCGTATACCAGTACTCGATTCTGGAAGTAGCTTCCGAGAATCTTGTACTCGGGAATTCCAAGACGCAGGAGCGCATCTGCAATAGCTGCCCAACTGGCACTATTGAAAGCATTCCTCATGTAGAGAGTCACTACTGCACAATAGCGAACTCCCTCCTCTTACGCTGGATAGCTATCTCCGCGGATTTGGTAACCGACAAGATAGCGTCTACGGTCGACTTACCCTTTCGGAAGCCAAACTGGTTACTCGATAAACCATCCGCACCCTCCGTGCGTATCAACAACCTGTTGAGGATGATCTTCTCGAGCACCTTCCCCGCCATATCAAACAGGCATATTGGCCTATATGCCAACGGCTCCCCGGTGGTTTTCCCGCCTTTGGCAATAGGACCAAGCTCTGCCTTTTCCATGCTTCAGGGAAGACTCCCTCGTCCAGGCATCTCTGCATGACAGATCTGAACATCTCGGGAGCCTCAGCAATGGCCGTTTTGATGGCCAGGTTCGGAATACCATCCGGTCCTGGCGCCTTACCTACACTAAGGGACTGTGCAATCCCCGCAAGTTCCGCCACAGTTACTCTTCCCTCGTCGGCCACCCTGGCCCCTGGCAGCTCCACAAAGTGAGGCCAGGGACTTGGGTCGTGACGTGGGAAGAGCCCCGCGATGATCCTCTCCAGCATCTCTGGAGACCGCTCTGTAGGGGCCATCGCCCCACGTGTCTTGGCCATTACGACCCTATAGGCGTCACCCCATGGATTCGCGTTGGCACTTTGACACAGGCCCTCGAAGCAGGCTTTTTTGCTTGATCTAATCTCAGTCTTCAGAGCGGCTCTAGCAGCCACGAACGCCACCCGTCGTTCAACACGCTCCTCTTCTGTGCGTGCTCGCTGCATCCGCCTCCGTGCCCGTAGGCAGGCGCGGCGCAGGTTCGCAATTGCTTGAGTCCACCAGTAAGCCGGTGGCCTCCCATTCCTAGGGTGGACTTTCCTAGGCATGGTGGCATCGCATGCACGCGAGAGTACTGTTACCAGCTGCTCGCCGCTCAGACCGAGAGTATTGTGCTCGCGGCGGAGCGCTTCCTTAAACACCTCGTCGTCGAAGTACGATGTCTTCCACATACGAGGGCTAGGCCTCGCCCCTTCTTCCGTCCGCTGAATGCTGGTCGTATAGTCGATACTGTAGCGAACCGCCAGGTGGTCGCTGTGAGTGTAGCCATCATCCATCCTCCAGTTCGAACTACTTGTTTGGCCAGGGCTCCAGAACGTAACGTCGATAATCGACTCGGCTCCATTCCAGCTGTAGGTACTTTTGGTACCGACATTAGCCAAGTCCACATCCAACATGGCCAGTGATTCCAGCAGGATCTGCCCCCGTTGATTCGTGGATCGGCTTTCCCATTCCACGGCCCAAGCATTGAAGTCCCCCGCTATCACCACCGGCCTACGCCCCATCAAGTTAGCCGTCAAACAATATAGCATTCGACCGAACTGCTCGATCGAGGAGGCGCATAGCAGCTGTAGAAGAAGACCCCGTTGATTTTGGCAATGACGAAGCCCTCGTGTGTGGAAGACACCAACTCTTGGACTGGGTATTTCCCCGTTGTCCATATCGCCGCCATTTTAGACCCATCGGTGACCCAATTACCATTCCTGGCGGGTACCCGGTAAGGATCTGCTATGATGGCGATATCCGTCCCCCATTCAGCAACTGTCTGACACAGCAGTTGCTGGGCTGCATCACAGTGGTTCAGGTTTAGCTGCGTTACCTGCACTGTGATTTTGCAGCACGCTTAAACGCCGGGCACTTCGAACCCCCATGAGTTGCTTGCTGTTCGC
Source organism: Armigeres subalbatus (assembly GCF_024139115.2). NCBI lineage: Eukaryota > Metazoa > Arthropoda > Insecta > Diptera > Culicidae > Armigeres > Armigeres subalbatus. Next base: position 258,801,975 of record NC_085139.1, read on the forward strand.
AGCTTTGCTGGAAACAGTTGGGAGGATTCGTGCAGCATTGTGCCTTATGTCCCTCCAATCCACAGCGTCGACCGAGCTTGCTTCTGTCAGGGCCTTTTCAGTCCCATTGCTTGTGCCCCGGTTCCAGGCACTTGAAGCAAACTTCGGGTTGCCCATATATGCCCACAGGGCATACCAACCATCCCACCTTGACATTTCCAAACTTGACAACCTTAGAGGCGTCCGCTGCAGATAGCCGAACCAATGCTACCTGCGTCCCTGCCGGACCTTTCCGTAGCCGAACGGCTGCGGTGGGCGTCTCCACTTCACACTGCAGTGCCGTGACGAGCTCTTCGACTTCGGTGATCTCGTCCAGGTCTTTAACCCTTAGATTCACCTCCGTCGTGAGTGCCCTCACCTTGACCGTCTCGCCTAGGACTTCCTCCGCCAACTTCTTGTAGGCGGCGCCCTTTTGCGAGACGCCCCGCTTCAGCTCGAGGATCATCTCGCCCATCCGGGTACGTCTTATTCGACGTACGTCGGCGCCGAGTTCACCGAGCTTGACGTCACTCCTCATCGCCTTCAAGACGTTCGAGTACTTAGCGATTGGCGCCTACCCTAGACTTCTTGCTACCCTCATTCGCCTGGGCCTTCTTTTCGGCCATTAACGTCTTCGGTTTTTTCTTTTTCTTGACCAGGGTCCAGGAGGCGTCATCTCCCTCTATTTCCCTGGTCTGGTGCGGCTGAGAGCTCTCAGCCTGCCGTAACCCCTTTCCACCGTCTTTCCCGGGTGGACGTACCTTTCCAGGTCCTTCCTCCCCCGGTTTTGGAGGTACCTGGCCGGGGATCTGCTTCCCAGCCCGACTACCCTTGTTCGGGGTAGTAACCCTCCGCGTTTTGGAGCGGCCCCCAGGGAGTTCATCCCCTGGAGACTGTCTCCCCCGTTTTTGTGTCTGCTCCGTTGGAACAGTCACCCCCGACGTGTCCGCAAATACTTGAACCTCTGTCTGGGTAGACTTTGGCACCACTGTCTTCGCTGGCACGACCTCGGTCGATTCGACCTTGCCCGAGTCCGTGAATTCTTGGGCCTCAGTCTGGGTAGACCTCGACTCCACAGATTTCATGGGTTTAGACTTGGCCGTCCCGACCGCCCTGTCCAGCTTGGCGTCCAGCATCGACTTTCGATGTTTCAGCAAGCTCCTCTTGAGTTCCTTACTGATATTATGCTTCGATGACGCAAAGTCGATGATGGCGTCCAGCTGTTCCGTCGCCACCTCGAAGGCCGGAAGCCCATCGCGTTTGCGGTTCATCGCCTTCACAAGCCATGGGCCGTCTATAACCTCTACTGGCGAAGCCTGGGAGATGGTTAAGTGACCCACGCTGGCGCTGCGCACTGAGCTGCCGACTATTGCCTCTGGCCTCCTAGGCGGAGACCTGAACAACCCACCTCTTGCGAAGAGGTTGTCGCCTACACTACTACCACTGTTTGAAGAATTGACTTGGTTTTCCATTTTGGTCCCACAAGTTGCTCGGGAAAAAAAGGTCTACCACGCCAGAGCCCAGCATTACTGTGTAGGGCCCAGGTACCCCACAGGCTCCGTTAAAGGCCTAGCTCATTATTTCACCCCCCTGGCCATTCATCCCCTCGGCACGGGTCGCTTGACGCCTTGGGATTAGGGGTTAGGGACGATGGTCCCGTTGGTCGCACCCACTCACTCTAGCTGATGTCAAAAGGACAACAGTGCCCAGGCTGCACTACCAGCTAAGTAAACAACCCTTAGCTGGCGGTCAATTGTCATTGGAAGACCCGTGGAAACGTGAGATTGGAACTTGTGAGGACCAGAGCTGTGTAGGTCGCTCCTTCTCAGATGTCAACTCACCATTTCGCAGCCCAGTCTGTGTGTGTGTGTATGTGTGCACAAAAGGTAAGAAAAACATTAGACAACTTTTTATATAGTAATCATCAATTTTCTCGCAACAAGTTTCATTCGACAAAGGGCAAGTCCTAGTTGATCACTATTAATATTGGTAACGATCGACCGTTGCGTTTAGAAGCTATTAAGAAAATGGATCATCGAACTATATTAGCTCCATATAAGGTTGGTGTCTTGGCTAAATGTGAGAAAAGCACTATCACTACTCGGTGAATTAAGTTGAGTTTTTTATACAAATGTAGCGTTTTCTTCATACTTTTAAGAAAAAATACCGATAAAATTATTCGTCACCCTAGCAGCACACTTGTTGTTTTCTGGCGTTTCAAATGAATAGTGTAGGATACCTGATAAAGGGTGTGTGGTTGGGATGGCTCGACGGGCTCGATTCGTTCCTTGGTGCTTGCTATTCCTAGGGCCAGACACAGTGGGGTCGACTTGGCGGTTACATTTGCCGGTAATATTAGGGTTCACAGCACAACACAATTACTTCACATAAAGACTACTTTATTTATCGCGACATTACACAAACTACATTTATTTGCCTTAACAATTCACACTTATAGATTTCGCTGGTCACGCAGGACTGTTCCCGATCATGTCTTGGATATTACTACTCGTCTTATCTCTACCTACAACTATAAAATTATTCAAATCTCCAACCGAACGTTGGGTGGTGAATTTAAATCCACGAAACACTCTCTCGCTCAGCATCCATATGATCGCCGTTCTACCTTCGATCCATCCATCATCTGCATCAATGACGTCACTGAATCCTCATCGAAAGCAAAAGTGATTTGATGTAGCCGACCGTTGAGCTACTCGGAAAACAATGACAAGCAGACAGTCTCTGCTGCGGTGCGGTTGAACCAGAATAAGTTGGTTACAAACAATTAGATTTTTGTAAATCAAGGCAGAAGAAGGGACACGGCAGGTATTTTCGTCTGTTCGTCATAGTCTCGAAAACCAATAAAAGAGACGCTTTTTTGTAAAACTCATACGTACCAAATCTTAAGCTCAGGAGAAACGTTCTGCTATAGTGGAGTTTTAGCAAATGTACGTGGCTTTCGTTTGTTTTAGCCCCTACGACGATGGACGAAAATACCTGCCGTGTCCCTATATCTTATATTTAGATCAATTCTTTTTGGAAATTTGTACATTATAGTCGTTATTTACTATTAACAATTTGCCTGCAAAGATTTTTCCTGCTGATGCGTTTCGTACAACATTCAAATAAGCAAATTATTCAAAAATAACATGGCCAACTATAGTGGAATTTGTTAAAATAACATTTAAACTTTAAACTTTAGACTTCCGGTAATTTTTTTTTCAAATCCCTTACAGATTCGGTTGTCCGAAGTTTGAATGCGTCAGATATATCAAATTGCACGGTAATTAGTCCAAAGGCCCCTATCTTCTGATATACAATACATGAGATGGATTTTGCCAGCTCAAATTGAGCAACACAATCGTTTATATGAACAAATAACTTTTCTTCTCTAGTAAATTAATAGACCCTGATTAATGCCCATGTAAACACAACAAGCATTCGACAACATAACGTTCATCTAAATCCACTTGGTCGATTCCCTAAAGTCCACCCCGAGCCTTCAACGCAAACAAACGGAACAGGTTAGCGTGATAAATGGCAATTATCGAAATCAAACACGAAACTTTTCCTCGTTCTCAGCGCTATTATCCATGGCTCGTTGTCGTTTACAAGGAGCCATGAATTTTTATACGCGGTTACAAACGACCTCATCACGGTCCGCAGGTTTATTTTTTTTTCTCGGTTGGGGTGATTCCGATTAAGGAAAAGGACCCCAACCCCGAGTCATCACAGACGAAAAGGAACAAGAACCGAGTCTTCGAGTGCGCGTGGTGGTCGGTTGGCGCGCGGCATTTCGGTTGACAAATTTATGCCCCCTCACCACGCCATGTCAAGTGGTTAATTAAATAACGCGACCATGTTATAAGGTACTCGGATGATGTGTGGAGGGGGTACAGAGGAGGGTAAAAAACAACTCCCCGTGAGCAACGCACACGGCGAAGAAAGCCGAAAGGAATAAACCACCACCATCCAGCGGCGATTGTCGGAGGTTTATCGTTCTTGATTGTGCGGTACGCGACCTTGTTCAAATGCTCATATCGCAGTAGGTGGTGCGCGGCTCCTTCATGCAAACGCGTTACGTTTGAGTGTTGTTTGTTTTACGACTTCGATTTTATCAATTTTGGAATGTTTCTTTTTTGTGTGTAGTTCCGTGGACCTCCGTTAATGTGTTTTAATTAATATGAATGAAGTACCCTTTAAATTACCATGATCAATAATCATAATATGTAATTGGGCAGAGGTTCGTAAAATAAATCCGATCACCACCAGTGACAAAAAGGGATGTAATCAGTGAACAATACACACGCAAACTGGCAAGCTTTGTTTCGTTTTAACGGTTCAATTAGAAACACTTTGATTACGCCTCGCTCCCACGGGTGGAATCAAATCCAGATCACTGTTCCATAAGTAGACCGATGAAGTCACTGTAATTAAATGAAGAAACCGATTTGTTTGACATTTGTCAATACATCACCGAATTGTTTGACAAACAACCCATCAATTATTGCATGGCCTTCTTTGCCTCACCGTTATCAACACAAAAAGTCGATTGCCAATTTCGAATCTCGTGCCTTTGTCAGGCACCGATGGGCTGTAAGATCACTCCTTATGTGAATTTTGAATCTGATCCGTTCAAATAATTTCCACATTGAATGAATGTTTTGCCTTGTCTTCCTTCGAAATTACATTTTTGTCAATAATTATGTTCAAATGGAAAGGCACCATCACTGCTAGGAGGATTCATCCGAAATTCTTTCATTGATTCTGTTCAACGTACAGCCGTTAATCAATCTGCTTGCTGTTATTTATTTGCATATTTCGTTTCAAGACTTGTATAAACTGCTGCAAAGTGATGCGGGGTCATGCTTACACAAGTGAACTCATTAACGTTTCACAATCTTACGTTAGATTCGCTTAGGGGTTATCTACTATTCATGGGATTGCATGGCTCATAAGTTTGCTTGTTATATAAATTTATAGAAATTTTTCAATTTATTCGATACAAAGAAACATCTCACTACGGGTGAAGCAGAACCAAAATCCTCTCGTAATTTGTGTATGACCCCTCGGAAGTTTTATAAACAACAATGTCGTGATTGATGTTTGTTCCAATTAGGACAACATTCTGTGCAGGAAAAAGACTTCTTGAAAAATTTCAATTAATAAATCCAATTAAAAATTCCGATTACGCTTTGTGTCTCCGGTTGCGACAACTCTCAAAAATGCGCCGTGAAACGAAAGGCTTCACTCATTCTTCCTCCGAGTTTTGAGAGAGTGAGAAGCTCGTCGTGTGTCAACCCCTGCCTGGCTCACCACCGGCAGGGTTCGGTTGATTATAATGGGATATAATAGGAAAGCCTCTAAATTCAAATAAAGAAAATTTAATTCCAAGCGCAATTTGCTGTTGCGTTCTATCAAAAATTAAGAAGTTTCCAAGGGAAGGGGTTCAACACTCTTTTTGATTGGTCTGTGTGTATGTGCGAGCAGGAGCAGCTCGTTAATTTTAATTGCATCTCGCACGCACGTTCCTCTTCACCACATTCTCCTCACCAACGGGCGAAACAATAAAAGCGCGTGTTTATGCATCTATTTCATCTAGTCGTCCTCGACGGAATGAAAATTTAGAAGATAGGAAAAACGAAAAACTCACCGATTGCAGCTCACGTTCCGTTTTGATCCTGGCAATCACTGAAATAATGTGCACACACGACCTCCTACGAGTTTTGAGTTTTGACAGCTCGTGGCTCTCACATTGTTCTCGTCGTGGAGGAGGTTAGGATCTCCCGCATTCGTGTAAAAAACGCGTCCTACTTGGATGAAAAAATCTAATTTTCCTACATCCATCCCTCATCCTTTCTTTCGTCACGCGGGTTAATTGCATTTGAACCATTTGAACTTTGCGTGTGAGCTCAAAGGGAATTTTTCGTCGACGAACAATAATAGGGGATTCATTACCCTCCTTTTTTCCGTTTCCCGACGATTGATTGCCGGGAGAACGAATGCAATATGTAACGAGATTTGATTGGAACTAATTTGTGGCATTGTGAGGAAATTTAATTAGAAATTGCAAACTTTGCCTTGATTGTATACGACTGTTTGACACTGACAGATCCCATGACAGATAATCGCAGCCAAGAAACATACGCGGCCAATGTCGATTATTTCGGACAAAGAAAACACTGCATGGTGTTTCCTGGCACTCGAAATCCATTAAGTCATTCGGTCCAATCTGGACCAAGAATAGGAAAATGTTTACATTCAATTACGACCGACTAACCAAATTTAGACGATTCTCGAAATTATAGAACGGTAAACAACAATCCTGACACATATCGAAAAGCCACTCGCACCCCGATGTGGTCATATGACGGATCTGCTGTGTGTTAAATAAGCAGGGGACGAAAAACAACACTCATAAATCCTTTTAAAAGGATGGTAAATAAATTAGAAGCCCAATTGATGATTCCAATGGATTGCAACGGATGGTTTGTTTACTTTTCCCACTTATTTGTGTTCCGGTTCGCCTTTCGAATGGTTTCGAATCCTGAAAACGTCGTCAATGACTGGAAAATTGAAGCGTGAAAGAATAAATGGAGAAAGCACAAAATCCTCCGCTTGTCGTCGTTATCGAACCATCTATTTGGTGGCAAAACGTGTGTTGGTTTGAGGCTAATTATTACCGGGAATGTTGTCCGCCTCGAGCCAACAAAAGAACGAACGACCGACGACGACGACGGTCAAATGCGGACGCAAAAGTCGATTTGTCCGGATAATTTCCCACCTCATAATTTCCTACCCGGCCCAGATGGTTTGCCATCCGCCCCGAAGGAGATGAGTCAGAAATTACCATAATCTCTTTATAAATTACAACTCCCCTAGGTGGAAGATCCGTTCTATTTGTTTGGGTCCGCTTTTTTTTTTCTCCTGCTGATCTGCTTCTGCAGCATCGCACTACGGACGTGGCCGCGGCTTCGTCGACGTCGTCGTCGTCGCTCGTTGATCCGAGGCAAGACGAAGATTTTTCTCACACACATTAGGATTTTTTTTCTCTCGTTCCGAAGTCGCTGCAGTGACTAATGGTTTCTGGTCGGGGCCTACTTGGATTGGCTTGCTGGGGATGACGACGATTGCGGCTGTTGCTTTTCTCAATCGGCAGCTTGAGCAGGAAAAAAAGCCGGAAATTTGGGTAGCTAAGTATGCAGGACGAGTCCATTCGGCGATTTTTCTTCGTCTGCGGAGATGGGGTGGATCGGTTTCCGCAAGTCTTTTGTTCTTTTGGGTGGAAGATTAAGGAGTCAGATGGACGACGGCTGAGGCAGGGGAACCGGAGTGTATGATTTATTTGGTGGAAAATGAAGACGGTTTATGCGTTATTTACTGTTGAGCTCTTATCTTGCGGGAAGCCTCCCGATTAGGTTACCCATTGCGATGTACTCTGGAGAAAAATGTTTGGGTGTTCGATAGTTTAATTTTCATTTTATTACGACAATGTTTCGTTGAACATTGATATAGACAGACATCTTTGCTCGTAAAATTGGACCGAAGCCGTTGGTCGGTCCTTATGTCATAGAAAAATTCCTGATGTGTAATTGAAAGATCAATTCACGGTTGAATTCAAATCGATAGTCATAAAGCGAGCTAAAATTTGGCATACACACAATGGGCGATGTGTAAAACGCCAAACAAATAAATTTGAAATCACATCAGCATCATAGCAATCCGCTAAAAAGTAGACAAACGCTAATGGATTGCTTGGATGGTTCCGTCTGACGACACCGTGTGCTGGTAAAACATCGCAGATTCGAATGCACTTCGATTCAAATTTTATGGACAAGCCGCCTAATTGATTAGACAAATATCGAACAGATATTTACCAACGATTTGAAAAGTGGGTCGAGAAGTGAAACCATTTGTACGAACAGCAGACCAACGGAGTTTCTGTTCACGGTGAGCGAACTTGGGGTCAGCAGACGCCCTCATTGCGGAAGAAGTCCATTTTCCGACCACCATCTTGAGCGAAAATTTGAACTACAGACTACCGAGTGTTTGATAAATCATTGATAACTGTGATTCCTATGCGTGAAATGTTTACATCGCATCTCGTGACCCATCTGCTTTGGTAGCTTTATTGCGAATACGATTCTCTACAGCAACTGTAAATATTGCACTCACCGATAATGAATTAAATTCTAATCGGCTGAGTCGAAAAGCCAGGTTTCAAATGTTGTGTGTTGTTGCTTGCTTGATAGCGGGAAGCCCCACCACCATACCATGAGTAATGCACTTTCCGCGAGTTTGCTCTTGCAATACCGCACCATCATTCAATAATTTCTATCCCCCTTGCACTCGTGCGATAGTGGCGCGATCCGTTCATTTGATCGAGTCTCTTTATGGTAATTCCTGTAACGGCGGTAATTCATCCAGTAAGCTGTTTAACCCTTTTGTTACCGACAGGGTACCCGGGTACCCAAGGTGAATACAAACAGGTGTAGCAGTATGCCAATTGCATGATTCAGCCATCTTGGATTTATATATGGGGCAGCAACCGAGTTTGAATATGTTTTACACTGAAAATGTATTTTTCAGCCCCGCGCTAGTCTTCCTCATCTACTGTCGAAGTGAGTGAACCCTGATATAAGAACCCTGCGGGTACCTTTTTCGTTTTCAAGTAAATTTTTTTAGGGTTCTAAACATCGCAGGAAGTTGAAACTCCGTGACATCTTCAAACTCGGCAAAATTAAGGTTTGGGTGGTACGAAAATGAAAATCCAGTAAGGGAGAGCTTGGGGAGGGGCTTCTGAATATTTTTACCCCGTAACGTACCGACAGGGTACCCGGGTACCCACGTTTTGGTATGACCATAACTTCGTCAGTTTTCAACCGATTTGGACGATTCCGTTTGCTATGGATTAAGAAATTCATCCTCTATCCGATCCATGCCACATAGGACCGATCCGGATTACCTGGTTACCGGAGTTCCGGATTTGCTAGACCATGTCTCAAAAATGGAGAAGTTGATCTTATAGAATCCAAATGATGATTTCTTGTATCCTGAGTTACCAGTTTCGCAGAAAATTCGAGTATTATGATTCCCAACGTATTAGGACCACGTGATCATATGGACTCGGAACGGACATCCCGGAATAGGTTCCCGTGGGCCCTATAGTGGCCGAAAATTCATTCCTGGCAATATGGGTATCAAAATTCTTCAAATTGTTTCGGGAACATGCTATTCGTATAGTTGAAACCATAGGATGGATATGAACCGGAACGGTCATTCTGGAACTGGTTCCCGGAGGGCCCGTAGTGGCCAAAAAATCATTTAGAATAAACCCTAGCAATATGGCTATCAAAATTCTTGGAATTGTTCCGGAAACAAGTTTTCCATGTAGTTGAGACCATAGTATGGATATAAACCAGAACGGTAATCCTGGAATAGGTTCCCAGAGGGCCTGTAGAATAAACCCAACATGGGTATCAAAATTCTTGGAATTGTTCCGGAAACATGTTTTCCATGTAGTTGAGACCATAGGATGGATATCAACCAGAACAGTCATCCTAGAACAAGTTCCCGAAAGGCTTTTAGTGGCCACGAACTCATTTAGAAGACACCCTGGCATCAAAATTCTTGGAATATTTTCGGAAACATGTTTTTCCAAGAAGATGGGACTGATGTTGGGTCATCAGGCTGAATGGCTGTTAGGCCGAATGGTTATTGGGTCGAATGAGAAGTGAGGAGTGAATAGTGAGAAGTGAGCAGTGAGAATTGGAAAATAAAAAATGAAATGAGAGAAATGAGAAGAGAGAAGTGAAAAGTTACACAGTGTTGACCAGATTTTGTCACTCCCCGATTTTATCTACCTCCGACTTTATCACATTTTCGACCCGATTTCATCACGTCCCGCTTTTGTCACGTTTTTGACCCATTTTGTCACCACAAAAAAATTTGAAAATTTTAGTCGTTCTTTTTATTTTTGTAGATTATTCAGCAAACACCAATGATACTTACAGCGCCTGTGGTTCATTATAAATCATTTCTGGGTACCTGTCAAGAATTTTTAAGTCTTTTGACAAGAAATAACGGAAAAAGGAGATAGCAAGTGTTTCTTCTAAATGAGGGTCCCCTCGGAAACCTGTTTGAGAATGACCGGTCCATTGTCAAACCATCTTATGGCCTAATAACCCAAAAAATCATGCTTCCGAGACAATTTCATGAATGTTGATACCCGTCCATTGTCAAACCATCATATGGTCCAATCATGCTTCCGAAACAATTTCATGAATTTTGATACCCATATTGCCAGGGTTTCTTCAGAATAAGTTTGTGGCCACTTTAGGCCCCACGGGAACCTATTCCAGGATGACCGATCCGTTGTCAAACCATCCAATGGTCCAATTACTTATTAGATCATGCTTCCGAAACAATTTCATGAATTTTGATACTCATGCCAGGGTTTCTTTAAAATGAGTTTGTGGCCACTTTAGGCCCCACGGGAACCTGTTCCAGGATGGCCGGTCCGTTGTCAAACCATCCTATGGTCCAGTTACTTATCGGATCATGCTTCCGAAACAATTTCATGAACTTTGATACCCATATTGCCAGGGTTTCTCCAGAATAAGTTTGTAGCCACTTTAGGCCCGACGGAAACCTGTTTCCGGAATAACCGTTCCGGGATTAATTCATAAGATGGTCCTGTAACGTAGTTAAGTTATATTCTTAAAATTCCCAACGAAGTTTATTAGTCATGACGCAATAATTCTTCATTTGGTTGAATATATATCTTCAATTTGTACATACTTTGGGACATGGCCCAGTTAATCTGGAATTCCGGTTACCAGGTAATCCGAATCGGTTCTCTGTATCATGTATCGAATAGCGGGTAAGTTCCTGCATCCGTAGCAACCAAAATCGTCAAAATCGGTGAAAAACTGACAATGTTATGATCATTTTAAGTCCGTGGGTACCCGGGTACCCTGTCGGTAACGTAAGGGTGTTTTTTTTTTGTCGGTAATAAAAGGGTTAATTAAATGACCATGGACCGGATTTCTCATCTAAGTTGTGTTACGGCGACAGTCATTCATCTACGGTTGCGCCGAACAGTCTCCTTTTGCAAACAGGCGTTCAAGTGACAGATACAAAAAAGTAGCCTAAACGGTATTCTATATTTTTTCTCCTAATTTAACTTAATATCGTACATTTTTGCAGCACCAAATGGATCGATCTAGCGCAGAACAGCCGAAGAGTCCGCTGCCGATCATCGTCAATAGTACCAAGGATGCTGCCCATGCCGTTGTTGATGCGACAACCGATGTAGCACACGTGGGCACGAAAAATGTGGCGCACGGCATGGTCGATGCGACGTCGCATGTCGCCCACGGAACAACGGATATTGCGCGTGGCGCATTGAGCACTTCAATCGGCGTCGGTCAATCGCTCAACAATGGTGTACTGAATGTGGGGAAAGCATTTAGGAGAATTTTCTAACAACGGGATTGAGTTTTCGGTGGCTCGAGGAACCAGTGAAGCGATATGAAAAACTGAAAGTAAATGTTATTGAGTGAAAAAATTGAGCAAACTTATGATGGATACGAAACGATTATTTATCCGATAGTTAACCCGTATCGGCCTGAGTGAAAGATTAAAATACTGCGTGGCTTAATTATAGTCGGCTCTACACTATAAAATGTTCTAGACCAGAGTGTAAAATAATCGAAAATTTTTAGTGAAGTCTATTTTTCTTCATTTGTCAGTTCACTTCCGACACATTCATAGTCGGCTCTGGACAGTCAATATTCAGTTGAATATTAGTCATTGAATATTTATGAACATTTTACAAATTGATAAATTATCTGAAATCTGAACACGTTTCAAATGAGTAAAGTGATTTATCACACAGGACTGAATCCGATTTTCATCCGCGAGGCACTTTCAGCGGTAAAGATCAACATAAACAATGATAATTATGTTTTTTTCTGCACATAGTGAACACATTCAGTGATTGTCGAATGAATGAGTTCGTGGAGTAGTCGTCTGACTATGTCATTCTATGTTTTGAATATTTATTTATTTATTAGTACACCATCTTCGGCCATGTCGCACAGATTGCTTCCTTAAGGTCACTCCTGACGGAATCCAATTTTCAAAGTACTCGCGTTTTCAAGGGCACACCATTCGATACGGAAGCAACGCACAACTGTCATTTTTATTTTTTCACGCATGCTGCGACGCGACGCTATTAAGCTAAATTATTCTAGTTCTCTAATCCTAGCACTAAACACATTTTTGGACAGAATAAAATCGTACTTGTTACAAACATCGTTAACAGAACGCAAACACAAATCAAAACAATTATTGTAGCCAAAGTTTGTTCTGTAAAAAGGGATCACAAATAAAGGCGAGTTTCGCAATCTACGTGAGGGAACATTGCAACGTACGAGCTCTAATAGCTCGGGACAATCCAGATTCTCTGTCAGGAGGTCGAAGATATACAATCTCTGCATTTTTAGGTGCCTGGCGGAAAGCGTTTTCAAGTCGATCAGCTTGCAACGACTTGGATAGCTCGGGAGGTTAAATGGGTCGTTCCAAGGTAGCTGTCTCAAAGCAAATCTAATAAAAATTTTCTGAATTCTTTCGAATGCCAGCGTATGGACCAGGTAACATGAAGACCAAACTGATGAAGCGTATTCTGAAATGCTCCGGACCAATGAGCAGAACAGTGTTTTTATACAGTAAACATCGCTGAAGCTGGCAGCATGACGACGGATAAATCCCAGCACAGTGTATGCCTTAGATGTTATGATGCTGATGTGTTAAATCTCAACTTCGCATCGATGGTTACTCCTAGGTCACAAATAGAACTGGCGCGTTCCAAGTCGTCCGGTCCAATGGAATAATGTTGCAGGATAGCGTTGGCGGAACGTGTGAAAGTTATGATCTTGCATTTTTTACTTTTTACGCGCATGCACGAGATGCAATTACGCGGAAAAACTTCAGGTCGTCAGTATATGAAATTTTGCTTGATGAAATCACTAAACCGAGGTCGTTAACGTAGATGACAAATATTAGAGGACCTAGGACGCTGCCTTGAGGTATTCCAGATGTCTTTGAAAAGATATTGGAGCGCTTGCAGCTCACCGTCATAAAAGCCTTGCGATAAGAGGGTACCCATTCTGTGATCCACGCAGGGAATCCTCTCATGTGGTGCAGCTTATCGATAATAATATCATGGGGTACAGTATAGTAGGCTTTTTCAAAATAGACATATATGGAATCAACTTGTCGCTTGGCTTCAAGCTCTCGAGATATGGTTGACACGTAACACATCAAATTTGTTGTTGTTGAGCGGTTTTTCATAAATCCATGCTGGCAGCTCGGCAGGGACGGGAACGGTTGACATTTCTTTTTATCATTCATTCTGCCACGCAGTCAAAGAGAAACAAAACCACGGCAGCCGCAGCAGCAGCCACGACCAAGCAGACGACAGTCAGCACATGATTTTATTATTATCTCCCCCATAATTGATGTTTCTGTACGCTCATTTCACGACGTATGACTGTTTTAGGTGGTAAATGATTATTTCATTATTCCTTGGTCGTTTTAGAGACTAGAACTAATGAATTAAACGGCTAGCAACGGCTAGCATTCTTTCTAGGCTTTGCACCACAGGCAATTAAACTCGATTTTGTTCTGTTCGCGAAAAATCTCATGCAAATGCTGACCGCACCGACGGCTCGACTATCACGCAGCAGCAAAAAAACAGTTTGCCTCATCGACAAAAAAATGTCACAATGAGGCGTACATTTTTTTTGGAAAACCGTTTCGGTTTGTGCGGGGCGTGAAATTTGACCGGATAAAATGTAAACATTCGCATAATCACAGTGTTTTACTGTACATTTCCCAACACTGCTCGAGATAATCGGTGCAGCGGCTCTATACAATCCTGCGTGGATCAGCTTTGAAAAACCTTGCTTAAACAGCAGAGGATGGATATTCCCCGATAGTTGGTGACGCAATTTCGGCTTCCAGATTTATGGATCGGTATTATGGACGCAGTTTTCCAAGCATATGGAAACACTCTGTCTTGGAGCGAGCGGTTGAACACTGCAGCAATGGGGGTTGCTAACGTGGCGGCGCAATTCTTAAAAGATGCAGGAGGAAGATGGTCTGTTCCTGGACCTTTAGATGTGTGAAGATCATCCCGAGCTGTTCGAATCTCATCAGGAGAAAACTGAAAGCAAGGCAAGCTGATGTTGTAGGAAGGTATTTGACCAAAACAATTCTGGTGACGGACAGGGAATGCTCTACAGAAAACACTTTCGAAGTAGGCAGCAAAAAGGTTAGCTGCTTCATTGCTTGTTCCTGAAGTAGTTCCATTAAATTTCACCAAACTGGGGATACCGTTGTCATTCTTCCTCTTTTTGATGTAGTTCCAGAAACGGGAAGGATTCTCTTTCACAGAAGCTTGAACGTTGTGCACATAGTTTTCATGGGCAGCAGAAAGAATTGCTTTATATTCCAGCTCGAAATCACGAAGTCTGTCCCTGTCAGAAACGTTCTTTGTTACGAAGTATCGGCTACGCAGCTTGCGGAGATTATTGCGAAGGTTACGTAGCTCATGAGTCCATCAATGTTGATTAAAATCAGGCTTTGAGGCACGCTTCTTACGAGGAACGTGTGTGTTGATAACTTCAAAGAGAAGTTCGTAGAGGGTCGAAAGCATTCCGTCCACTGTATCAGACCGCAGAGATGATGTCCAATCGATGTCGTCAAAAGTAGAATTAATCAGATCGAAGTTGCATGCCGAGTAGTCATATATAAAACAGTCTACGTCAACAGGAAATGACATGACATTCTCGTCAAGAAATACGATGATTGGTTTATGGTGGATATCAATTATATCAACGATCTCAGGGAGAGTTGTGAATATCCGTTCGAGACGTCTTCCATTTATGTTTACCACATGGATAATTTGCCTCAAACCATTGGTAAACATTGCTTCCGTGAAGTTCAGCTCAGTGTCAGTGGTTGATATCAACATCGAAATTCCAGCGCAAAGATGGAAGGTTATAGTCACCAATAGATAGAACTATATCAGACTCAGAGGAAATGTCTGCTATGAAACGTACAGCATTCGCATAAGCAACGTATAACTGCATACTAGAGTTTGGCGGAAGATACACAGCAATAACGAAAAGCGAACGAGGCTTCGACTTAATGTGGACTGCGATTTGTTCCAGTTCAACCGAGTTGGCTAACGATACACATTCACTTTTCAGTGAATTTCTGACTGCGACTAAAACGCCACCACCTCGTGAATGATGACTAGTTAAATCGTTGCGATCACAACGGAAAAAATTGTAATCGGAAGAAATTTCGGTACTTTTGATATCTGATCGTAGCCACGTTTCCGTGAAAACGAGCACGTCATAGTCACAGCTGGATAACGCCAAACGAAGCTGACTGATTTTTGTGCGCAACCCTCTCACGTTCTGGTAGTAAACAGATATCATGTGGTTTGAGGAATGCCGAGCGCTGGTAGGTGTAACTGGCAGAGGCGGTGAATCGTGGTTTGGTGGCCTGCTGGCTGAGACGATATACGGAGCGGCCTGAAGTTCACCAATCACACTGCCGCTGGAATCACATGAGATGTCAGGCAGTGAGCCTATCCTACTAGGAGTGTACTTGCCTGAAGATGGTTGACGGAAGAACCCTCTCCTGATTCATACACAGGACCGGAACGCTTGATGAACTTAGGCTGGAATGGCTCGACTATGATGAGCGGATAAGGGTCTTCCTCACAACCAGCGGCAAATGTGCGTCCCAGTGTTCGATTACGGGCTCCAACGGCTTGAGACTCTCCATAATGGAACGTACACACGGTCAAGCAGTTTGACCAACATTGACTCCACCTCTCGTTTATTCAAACATCCATCAAGTTTCACCAACAGCGGCACGAACAATCAATTTATTCGACCAACAATATCACACACGAACGACCGAAGCACCAACTCGAGCACCAACCATCAAAAATATATGGGGTTTGTGCAACTTCACTACAAATGCTCATACATGTTCGGCGAACCTTGACTCCACCCCGACAACTCAAACCAAAATCAAACCGTTTTAATTTTTTTCCAACCGAGCCGCCAACTGTCAAATGGTTGTTCGAACAACTTCACACGTTCAAACAAAGCAGCAACCGAAGCGCAACTTCTTTCCGGCTCCACGGAATGCGCAGCCGGCAGGCTGTACCGTTGAACGCAAGAATGGTAGTATGAGGGACATTCTTTTCCGGTATATCCCCTGCAAACAGGACCGGATTTAGCCGGAAGGGGGCCCCGGGGCCGACGGTATGTGGGGGCCCAAAAATGTACAAAAAATGTTGGTTTTGGTACATAAGATTTGTGGGGGCCCGGGGCCACGGCCCCCCCGGCCCCCCCATAAATCCGGCCCTGCCTGCAAATAACTTTCTTTTCTTTTCCACATGATAAATTTGGTTGCATTTAATTGAATAGTTCTCGAGTTGCTCGCAACAAATTGCAATCGACGCGGATTGCAGTCTAGTTGTTTCCTATTGAAAATTGGCCCGATCAGTCATTGCGTTCCAAAGTTATTGAAAAAACATTATTTTTCTACCAAGGAAAAAAAAAACCCAAAAACGAAAAAAAAATTTTTTTTTGAACATTGCAGCAATGCATTCAAATGACCGCAAATGCATATGAATTAATGGAAAAAGAAAAATCTATCCCTCTAAAGTGCTATTTCGACCTCTCTCATGTGTTTTTCTTATTTTTTTTAATGCGCGAGAAAGGCACCACCAACGCTAGGTGGATTGATCTGGGTTTTTCGTGCACTTTTTTCTTTTGACAAGGTATGCCGCGACCGAACTTATTATTTCGGAACCACCTCAATGATCATAATGTGACTTGGCCAATAAATAAGAGATAATAAATGGCTACTGTTTCTGCCTCATACGCAGGAGGTCGTGATCAGGCTTGTAAAATGTCATCTGCATGTCATTTGACTAATTTGTTCATAACTTTCTTTAGAAGCCAAATTTATTCCATAATTTTAGATGTACTCATAACGCTTGAGTAGGGCTATATTTTTGTCCAAGGGTACATTGCTCTAAATATAACATCTGAGGCTGGAGAGTGAAAACTCTCCAAAATGTCACGTGTCATTTGACATAATGTCAGTTGAATGACATTTTGCCTCCCACGCCCCAGATTACATATTTACAGCAATGTCTTGTTAGACAAAGTTGTAGCCACATTTAAGCTCTATAAGTTCGCCATACATCATGGATTGATAGCTACCTTCGGGAAAAAGTTCTAGGAAAATTATACGAACGAATGCAAATGACATTTTACAACACTGGTCGTGAGTTTAATCCCAGGTCCGTTCCATTTTCCTACTTTGTATCTTTCTCTTTATTTCTCATGTTCTAGCAATCGCTAGAACTGGAAATGGACTTCCATACCGTTTCCATTACTATTCCTACACCTTCAAATTGAGTATTCTAACAGTAATCTGCTAGAATTGGAAATGAACTATAGAGGTCGTTTCCTACATCCAATTAGAAATTCCATCAGTTGCTTTCTCCTATCTATCACATTGGCAGCTCGTTAACCAAGACGGACCTCTGCCTCTCGAACCTAACCCAAAAGTTCCAACAAATTCCGCATGAACTCGTGGCAAGTGCAGAGGTATATTCGGCTTGCAGTGGGCTAGGGATTGCATCATCATTTCCTTCCCCCTTCCCTACATTGACTTGCATTCTGACGTGGCAGGCGCCAGTATGACCTAACAAATGAGATCACCAGTACTTGTACATTGAAGATGTGTGCTAGTCACAAGCAAACATCTGTTGGTTCCCTGGTCAAGAACAGCTGATCTAGTCATAATGGAGTAGCAACTACGAGCAGTCAATCAGGCTCAAGCTCAAGCTCTACAAAAATTCCTCTATTTCTGCTAAAGTTTTCGGAGAACACTCAGAAGCATGTAATAAAAGTTCTCCAGGATTCGCTATTTTTTTTTCCTCGCTACCTCTCCTGATAAAGGTAGCCTCACACCTCGGGAAAATTTTCCGCCGGATTTTGGGCCCCGTGCATTTTCAATTTTCAAGAATCTCCAGGAGGAATTGCTCAAGGTACTTCCGGGGGAATTTATATACGAAACTTGCGGAACAATTCCTGAAGGAAACTTCGAGTAAGTTCCTGTATTCCTGTATTCCCTGAAAGATTTTCTGAAGGAATTATATTGTAGGAATTTCCAAATTAATTCCAGGAGCAACTTCCAGAAAAAAAATCCTGGAACAGTCTTTAAAGATATTCCTAGACGAATTTCCAAAGGAATTCATCTCGAAAGGATCCCTTGGTAAAAATATGGAGGAATGCCTGAAAGATATCGCCAAAAAATCAAGAAATAATTACTGAAAGAATTTCTGAAGTAATTTCTGGCAGAATTCCCGAAGAAAATTCTGAAACGCACGAAAGAGTTTTTGGAAGAATTTCAAAAGAAATAATTTCTGAAGTAATTTCTGCATAATAAATAACTCTATTCGGTATTCCTCAAATATATTTTTCTGACAATTCTTAGCGGATTTTGTGAACGGGTTTCAAGGGGAATTCTCAAACTACATAATTCCATCCACCGACCTAATTTAGGACACAATCTGTGAGGAAAAAACCTGAATGAACTTATGAATACATAACTTCCCTGATAATTATTTTTAAAACTGAATCTAGACAACAGTACCGGATTAATTTCATTTAAAACTACAATAACAAATATAAAAAAAATCCCGGAAAAAAAGATTTTCAACGCGCATTTCATTTTAATAAACAGACAGTTTCGTTTCTCCCTTCTGCTTGTTTATTCCGCCCATTCCCACCCACTCACGTGGTTTTGACAGTTGAAGTACAGTTATATTGGTGAACCCGGTGCGAAACCGTGAAACAACACAGTGCGAACCCGACAGCTTTGGGGTTGGAACTAGTGCGAACCTAGTTCCAACCTGAGCGAATAAAAAAACACACGAATTCGATATTAGTAGATCGCAGCACAATCTTCTCCTGCAAAATACTTCACAAACTCAAATTTCGGTACTGACTCGGTTCAATTGTCATTGTCATTGTCACTTGCCTCACGTCGATGGCCATCGAACAAGCTCAATATTATCCCCGTCTTGTTTCCTACAAGGAGTAATCATTAGCCCTACATTTATTTAAACGATCCTCACAACAACTTTATCCAGTATTTTTTTTTAGAAATTTGTGTCAGTATTCTGTTAAAAAGGCTTAGGGTTTTTTCACACATCACGTGAACGCTGAATTTGATGATTTTGGACCAACACCCTCTTCCCCTCGTAACACTTTTAGTACGGAAGGTTTTTTTTTCTGTATGAATAGTAATGCTCGGCCTGACCCCCTCCCTCTCCCTACAACAGTACGTAAGATGTGAAAGTCCCGACAAATTTCTAGTCGCAAATATTATAGCACACACAACCTCTACTTGATCTACGCTTACCCTCATTCAGCAGCCGCTAAATTGCGAATGCCGACGGAGGTCCTTCGTAGCTTAGTTTGTTAAAAGCACCAGTCTAGCGTACTGAGGGTCGAGGGTTCAAGTCCATTCGAAGGAAAGTGGTTCTCCAATACATTTTTCAAATCAAAATATTCCCCATAATGTACAAATTCACTTCTGCGTTTACAGAACATTGTAAATTAACGTCCATGCCGTGTGGCTCAATACCCCCAAAAGTTATCAAGAAGATTAAACTGAATTTCTCGATTTGAAAAAATATCTCAGCACATTCTTCTAGAGTATGTACTCCCAGAACTTTCCTCCAGGCTGCCAAAAAATCAAGCATTTCCTTCCGGACACTGAAAAGGGGAAAGCGGGTTAAATCAAGTGTGTCGGTCGGTATACAAATAAAAAAATGATATTGAGTAAATTTCACCATGTTAGACTCCTGAGCGAAAGTTATTCGCTCAGTTACGAACCCTCATCATACAAAAAAAAATCCGCAGTCTTCGATATTTTATAATAATTGTTTTGTAAATGTTTTGATCATTTCATAAATATTTGCTTGTCATATAACGTCGACTTGCGTTACTACGAACAATTCGGTATCGGTTATTGATTTGGATAAGCAAGTTCCAAAGGGGATAATAGCCTTATACACCGCGTTCAAAAACAGCTATGCTTCTAGTTCCTAACTTCTTCTATTTATTAACACATGCACACTGAGAAGAAACGGAAATTGAGATGGAGATGAAACGGAAGCGACATCAATTGCATGGCTCTGTGGATCAGGAAACGGACAAAATTCTCCGGTTCGCTGATTCCAACGAATACGGTAATGTAGATGCTGTCGAGGACTGGAACGCAGAAGAAATAAATTCAATCTCTGACTGTGATGACGCTGAATCGATTGAGAATAACTTAGAAAATTGCGGCTATGCCCAATCAAAACTTCTTGATGGTTTGTACGGTTATTGGCTCCTCGTTGCGGTCCAAGAGTTCAAGGGTCAAAGCTCAGGAAAAGATGCAGGTAAATGGGGAGTTTCTAGAAATACTCCAAAGGAGTTTGTGTCCCAACAGTTTCTCAAACGTGAAATTGTTTTTAATTGCGATGTGGAGTTGCCCAGCCATCGTGGGGTGCCAAATTGCAACCGGATGAAGGAGATTTCAATCACTTCGCATTATTCAACGATAAATCATAGGACGTACACTCTGGATAAAGTTACGACGAAAATATATAAAACTGGACAAGGACAGTAAAGGACACTCGTTTGGAACCCGAGGAACGGGACAGAGCTGGTGCTGCTTTTAACAGAATGGTTGGTCTGTTAGCTGAAAAGCTTCGGGAAAGGCATTCATTTGCATGCGGTAGATATTGCTTGGATGATGTGGGCTAACTCAATGTCTTCTTCGGATCCGTGTCGACATGGAAGCTTAGTAAATAAAGGTGCATCGTGTTCGTAAGAGACACATTCAACAGTCTTGAAAAGACGGTTGAAAGTTTGAATTCCCAAGTGAAGCTTTTGAAGAGAAACATAGAAGCATGGGAACCACGAGATCGTCTCGGTGAATCTTTCAGCAGCGGAACAAGCAGTTACATTCAGCGAGTCAGATTTTAGTGTTTCTTTGATTGAAAATATTAGTAATATTGAAGATGTGGATCATAGAGAATGATGTTATTATACACACTTAAAAATTTCCACCGATCTCGGCTGTGCAAATCTCGGTTAAAGTTCGTTAACTGAAATATCGGCTGAATGGACGTATGATTACGGCGGCTCCTTTGAGTGCCGCAGTAAACAAATTGCTTTTTCAGCTGAGATATCAGCAAAAAGTCACGAACCGAGCGCTCGGCTGTGCGGATCTCGGCAAAAGAATAAAAAAATGCCGAGCTGAACTAAGTGTGTACTTGTTTCTTTACATGAATTAATTACACAAATAATAATAATATTGAACTTCATTAAGTGTTTTATTTATTCTAGTTAGAAAATAACTCCATTATTGTTCAAAACCAAATTATGATTATGTCACACTCCAATCCAATAGTAAGATCAAACCTCCAATACTAAGATCTAATATAGCCACATTTTTTGAATAAATTATTCATGGAATAATTTGCAAATTCTGTCAATACTTCCGCGACAGCTAGATCGATGCATGTTTTCTGGTTCTCTTGATAGGAACTCTTGAATCTCCTTTTGATTGATCCAAATACGTACTCAATAGGGTTGAAAAAAGGGCAGTAGTGTGGAAGAAATAAAGTGTATATTCCTAATGATTGTAAATTGCAAACTATCGCCGCATCACAATGGATCTTTGCGCCGTCAAGAATCCATACGGAATGAAATCCTGGATAACACTGCACCGTTTCAGATTTCAAAGCAAACCTTCTACAACATTTGAAGAATTTTACTCTATTAAAAGTTCCTTCTGTAGAAAATGCCTCTAGTAATCATTCTTGTCCGATAAAGCACCGCAACGACACTCTAAGTTTTCGAACAAACTCCCCTCTGCATATTAATCGCTTACCCTTTACTCCATAGCCTCTGGATCTTAGCATAGATTTGTTATCGAAGCTCACTTCGTTTAAGAAGATCAAGTTTTGGTAATCCCATTTCAGTTTGCTCATTTCATTCACAAATCGTATAATTTCTTCGCTTCGTATTGAAGAATTCGACAAATTGAGAATGCAGAGATGGGAATTCGAAACGTCTCCTCGAAGAAACTTTTGGCTTCTTTTTCACAAACTTTTTCACATCTCGTTCATATTCTTTCCGAGAGAAAAATCCATTTCGTTCATAAATTGTAATCCAGTTTGAAATAGTTGACTTATGCTTTCTACAAATGATTGAAAGCTAAGCTTTAGACAATCCAAGGAAATAGTACCGTGCAGCACATTGTAAGCTGTATTAACAGATGCTTTTTTCTGAGAGACTTGAACCAAGATATTAGCCATAGTTTGAAATCCAACCTGTCGCCGAACACCATTGATTTAATAAATTAATTTAAAATGTTTTGAGTACGAAGTTTGTTACCTGTAAGAGAACAAGATGTTTCGAGATATTTCGTATGTAAATTATATGATTAAAAATCAGATCATCCATGGCTAGGATAGGATGCGTCAAGTAGTCATTAAAAATCGTACCGATTTTCTGTCACAATCGTACCGGTTGCTGATTGATTGGAAATGACAATCGATTACTTCGATTAGCGGTGACGTGTTTTTCGTAGGGTAGCATGTTGTTAGTTTGGTTTGTTACTGGTTTGTAAAGTTGATATTAAGCAATATACGTGAATGTTTGAGTTCGAGTTATTTTGCACAAAATTAATTTATATTGAAAAAAAAACGTTGGGTTGCAAACAAGGGTTGTATAGATTTAAAACTGTTGATTTTAGGCATTATCATTCACTTTTCTGTCATTTTAGTCACTGTCACTCTTTATTAATTAGCGAAAAACTACTCTATGTTAGTTTTCACTTCTCTTACATAAATAATGGATGGAACGGAAAGAAAAACATCAATTTTTGATACATGATATTTGGAAGATTTTGTACCAAATTCATTTGGCTGCACTGGCGACCACCTCGTCAGAGCAACCGACTAAAAAACAACAAGGCAGTCTCAATTGAATTGTCACATCCTATCCTACACGGAAGAAATAAACTACCCAATAGTGAGTTTAATTCACCCAATCTCGAACATCCGTACGGGAAGCCAAAATTGAGTAAGTAGGGTCGAAGTAGTTTGCCTTTACTCCCATGTTAAAAAAGTACCCAACGGAAAATTTATTTACCCAAATGTAAGTTTAATTCACTCAATTTCGACCTCAGGTAATAAAACTCAAAATTGGCTTCCCGTATTGAACTAGCGGCGTTGGATTGTTTGGCTCTTTTGTTTTTGACAACAGAAGAAAGAGAAGAGAAAAAATAACTCAAAAATAAGTTTAAAAAAACTCAATTTTGGGTACTTTTTTTCTTCCGTGTAGATCCATGGATAATGTGATTGAGGAAAAGTGATCTGTCAGAAATGATTTTCGCAGTAGTCTAAGGCTGTGAACCATTCCACCGATTCGTTTAACTTTTAGTTAAAATTTGACACTTCGATGGTTATTTTCCCAACGTGGTTAAAATTTTACTCCGAAGCCGACCCATTTGAGTTTTGACAGATTGATAGTTATTCGGAACGAAATGGATTTGGCGCCAATTTTCTCGCGAACAAAGTTTAACTATTGAACTGTCAAATCTAACCATGCTCCGGAGCAGGGTTATTTTTAACCACGGCGAAATAACCATCGAACTGTCAAATTTTAACTAAAAGTTAAACGAATCGGTGGAATGGTTCACAGCCTAAAAATTCATACAGTCAAACCTCCATGAGTCGATATTGAAGGGACCATCGACTCATGGAAATATCGAGATGTGGAATTGAAAATCCTCGGGAAGCTGTTTGAAGGAACCATCACAGTAGCCCAGAAAATATTTTTTAATATGGCATAATTTGCTTCCATGAGTCGATATCGAGTCATAGAACATCGACTCATGGAGGTTTAACTGTAGCACAAGCAATACTAGCGAAAAGAAAATAGCCAATGCTTAAAAATTCTGCCAAAAAAACAATTCGGTATAATGTCTGTAATCTGTATAAAGTCTGTATGCAAGATCAAATATAAATTTTGGTCCGCTTTTTGAAATTTAAAAGTAGAGAAGTTAAGAAAATTTCTGTCAAAAACATTTCGTTTTAAATCATTTTTTAAAGCTCATTTAACAAATCTGGCTAGATTTATTTTTTCCCTTATGTTTTTATCATATCAAGAATCGACCTCGCCGTCAACGGATCGGCAAGGCTAATTGAATATCATTATTAATTAGTCATAAGGAGATATCTAACGTCTTAAGCATTCAATCTACCCTATCATTTGCACCAGGTGCACCAAAATTTATGGAATTTTGGATTTAGGCCCCTGAAAACCCAATTGAAAGAATATCAGAAATGATACATCAAAATTGTTACTCTCAAATAAATTCACAATTAATTCGCTAAACAGAACTCGGATCCATTACGGGCGAAATTCCTCCGGATCAGACATTCCCACGATAAAACCCAATCAAAGAGAACGCGAAATATCACTCACAGATAACTGGCTGTTGGCAACTATCTTGGCCGAAGGGTTCGAACCGGCCGGGAACAGTTGCCGGGTTGCGAAATTCCTTCTCCCTGCCGGTTTCCTCGTATCTGCTGCTTCCTCGTCAATCGATTGGAATCCGCTCACCGTTGGGCGGCTACTTCGGCAGCTACTAATGATCGAATTACAACACTCTTCCTCCACCTAACCGCGCTGCACCTTCGCACCTTCTTTCGTTTCCCCACGAACTTTCGCACTCACTAACCGAACTAAACGTGTTTAGCACTCACAGTTGTTGGTCTGCTGGGATTCGACTTCAAACTTCTCAAATTTCACACTCCTGCGTTTCGTGCCGCGGCCCGTTGTCTTACCGCAGTTGGCAAATTGCAATGCACTTTACTTTTTTTTTGCGTCGACCGCAGCCTATGCTACTGCAATTCAAATGCCACCGAGCAATGCACCACCGAACGTCTGTTGTTTGCTGCTAGTTGCGTTTTCTAATTAAAATAACTCGCGGAAAGTGATATCTTCTTTTCGAGAAATTCTTCCGTTTCTGCTACTTTTTTGCGGCTTCGCTCTTCTTCGGGCCTGCTAACCACTAATAAATTTCAGCACTTGTTTGGTCGCCTACTGCCTGACACTTGCGGTTGAACATTCCGGCCGCTCCAGTGCGTCATTTATCTCTCTTTGAAAAGTTAAATATTTGAATAATTATAAGCTTTTTGCCAAGTCGTTTTGCTCTGCTCGTCTTGTCACTGTGACATGCACTTACTCGAGCAGCACACCGAATATGATGATCTCTCCGGCTTCGAAGTTTCATTCATGGAAACAACATTCACATGCACCGCGCGCTGCGATCCCACAGAACTCAACCATGTGGTTATCGCTCTGCCAAGCGCTTAATTAAAAATAAGACAACAAATCACTCCCTGCTTCGTTTGTGCGCTTCTATCCCTTCTCCTCGGCCGATTGCGACATGGAATAACAATTTTTATTTAATTTTAATTGTACCCACTTGATAGTGATGCGGTAATTAATTAGACAGATTTGTGCGGGTTGGTTGTTTACTTTGTGCGCGGTATCTGGCCTTCTCGTTCTATTGTTTACACTCAGAATCACTACCGTTCGTTTGACAACAAATTTTCCAGAGGGACAAACTTCTTACTTTGTTCGATGCAAGCTTGATGCTGCCACCTGTTCCAACTACTGATTAATCGAATCGATTTTATTCCAAGCAACCCGGCTTCCGCTAGACGCGACGTTCAAACGCCAACTGACAGCAGCGTTGTTATCGCCGCCTGTTGTGACCGCCGCAAGCGCCAAGCACAACGTTCTCTCCCAACCCATTCGCTATTTACTTCGCTCGCATGATTCCTCTGCTCTCATGCTCGACGTGCGCCGGAAAATTCTCTCGCCGCTTTATTTACCAACCCCATTCATTGCTGGCCCACCAGTGGAAATTCTGCCTTTTGACACTTCGCACCTTGACTCGCCCCCTACTTTCCTCTTGATTTCTTTTCTCTCTTGCCTCGCCCTCTCCTTCCGTGGGGGGTGTACGTACGGTGGAGATGCAACTGCGTTGTGAGAAAAGGACCAACGGCACGCGGAAAAATCTTTACATAATGTAGCAGATGCGCTCTCTTCATCACCCCCCATCAAGTGTACATACGCGCGAGAAATTCCTGGAGGTGGGACATCGTCGCCAAGCGCTCTGAGCGAGCCTGGCTAGCAATGATGACACGTGACTTGGTCGTTGAGCGAACGCGCGAGAAGCGGTGACCGTTGTCGGAGCCATTTATGCTTCGAGATTTTTGGTTCGAAATGCGAAAGAGTGATGATGAAAAGAAAACGCCGTGAAGGATCAGCTGATGATGGTTCTGATGACTCGACACGGGTAACGGGGAGAAGCGTGGGAAAGTGTAGAACTAATGAGATGATTGCGCCGTTCTTTTGGAATATTGTCCATATTGTAGATAATTAACTGCGGGCAAAAATTTAATTTATATTCAACCAGAAGGCAATGTAATGTTGTAACATGGAATTCCATAAAATCCAGCATTTCGATAGAATCATTTATGGGATTCAATAGAATCTTATCAATAATTCAAAAGCATTCAGAATACTGTTGAACAGAACTCTGGCATCAGAATCTCTCCTACGAAGTTTTCTTTGCTCTCTGTTGTCAACCTTCTACTCCACCACTTCACAATCCTTCATGAAATCTCTGCGCCGTTCTAATTATATTTCCATTGTGACGGCATACCCCTTTCCGGATCGATCCTATTTCCAATAGCCCCTATTCAGTTGAACTACTGCCAATGATTTTTCACACGGCTGAATGACTCCGGCTCGCTCTCCCGCTTCATAACGATATTAACTAACTTTTGAGCTGCGACGACACAACGACACGTGTCTCTCGTTCCTGGCTGCGGCTTCCCCGCCGAATCTTGATAGTGCGCGCGGATTGGAAATTTTTGCTGACAAAATTTTCAATTCATATGACTTTCGGGACGAACTCACTTCATTGCCGAATTCATTGCCGTTCTTGTCCACAAGCACACGTGTGACAGCGTTTGACGTGATGCTGAGGCCAACCAAAATAATGGCGCACCACATGCTTCGTCAAGCGAGATTGTTATCTTTATTATTTTCGACGGCGACGGCGGCGGACGGACGGATCGGATGTTCGGAACTTCAACCAGCAGCACCATACCGTAATATGGGATAAGACACAGACGCGAATAGAGGGTGCAGCGACAAGAACGAGAAGGCAACCAAGTAGGCTGCGAGCGTGCCATTAGAACCAGATTATCCTGGAAATTAACTTGATGTGGTCGAGTGATAGTCAATGGGAATGGGATTTTTGGCAAACGGTCGGCAGTCGCTGGCTTCCTAAAACGAGGCCTTAGTTCTGCTTTTTACACATGATTTAAACGACGAGACAATGAATTGAAAATCTGGTTATGGGGTCGATAATCACGTTTGTAGTTTTCCTTTTAATTCACATTTGCCAATTGAATTTTATAATTTCTGATGTCATAAGAATAATCACTACATTAGATCTGATACGTTAGATTTTTAGGCAGAATTCTGTATGTTCCTAAACGGCTTCTTGCACGAGAAATTCTTGTGAATTCCTATGGCAAATACTTTTAATTACAACGGGAACTGCTTTTGAATTACAGTCGCCTCTCCACATCTCGATATTGAAGGGACCATCGAGATAGGAAGAGATCGAAAATTTTAATGGGTACTAGATTCAAAAAAGCTCGTTGCTATGAAAAACGACAACAAAACAAATGTCGTTTCCTGTTGTTGATGTGTTTGTTGTTGTCCAAAGATGGTCTAGTAGCCTAAAAATTTGAATAGGGTAGAATACGGCATTGGCAGGGTGCGACAATTGTTGGCACCCTCAACAATATTTACGTTTTCCAGCAAACATACACTATTTATGAACATAATTTTGTTTGTGTAAAAGTAGCAAGATTTGATGTGGTAATCACCGAAACAAATTTGCACCTACGAAATCCTTGCCATTATTGCATCGCCAAAGAAAGCAGCGCACGAAAAGCAAACTGTTACTTACTTTTTTGGATCGCCTGTTTCTCTTCTTTATTGCGTATGACACGACAAATTAAGTACGTAAACTACTTTTTACACTTGATTATCACCACAAAGAGCAAATTTATGCAATATTTGCTCTATATTTCACTAAATAAAATCGGGACTGTTCGTTTTCTTTGACAGCAGCACACTTCGGAATAGACGAATCCAAGTAAAAATAAGAAGAAGACACCCGACGGTGTTAACTTTGACAGATCTCACAGCACAGCATAGGAAGATAATTTTAAAATGCTTATAATAAATTCAAGACAAATTGTAACTAAAATCTGATTGATGTACGATACGGAAAAAGTTCTGAATTACATATTCGGAAGCTTATCCCAATTTTTCTAATATTTTCCAAAAATGTACCTATCATACAGTTCGGAACTTTTTCCGTATCATATTTCAATCAGATTTTAATTACATTTTGTCTAGAATTTATGATAAGCATTTTAAAATGATCTTCCTATACTGTGCTGTAGGATCTGTCAAAGTTAACACCGTCGTATGTCTTCTTCTTATTTTTACTTGGATTCGTCTATAGAGCGAGAGAATGTGTTTGTGATCATATCAAACACACGCTAAAAAGATACCACGCACAATTCTATGTGACTTGATTTAAAAAATACGAACAAAATATCCGGCGATGGCATTTATTTTAAAAAAATACAAATGCTTCTATTCATATTTTTACGCAGACCATGAATTATATCAAAAGTGATAGCAACACCGTAGTATTTTAACCCTTATGTGGCTGACAGGAGCGTTTTCCTTTTGCAACTTCAATACTTTCCAAGCTCATCAAAAAAATTATAATAATTCCCGTTCCTACATAGCGGATTTCAACCATAAATAATTGCCTACTATAAGGGTATTATCTATTATTCAACTGTGAAACGTAGTGTAAGAATGGGGTGGCTCCAGCGGCTGAATAGGACAGTACTGCCCATTATTCAACATATGAAGACTAACGATGTGGAATATATTGTTAATATACTATACTACCAGAGCCGACGAGCTTCGTTTCATCTAAAATTGATTAGTTATATATTTTTTACATTATTTAAAAGACGGTTAAGTATTCGAAATTTACAAATTTAGATTCCATTTTTTAGATTAATTTTAGATTAAAGCAGAAATTCGTACTTCATTTGTATGGAAGCCCCCCTTCCAGAAGAGGAGGGGTCTAATACCATCATGAGAATCTTCATAGTTTCCAAAACCTCTACATACAAATGTTCATGCCGTTTCCTAGTTTATAAGGGCAGACAGACAAAAATTCATTCTTATGTGTATAGATTTGGTTTTACGTAGCTTACGTCGAGCGGTCGTGTCTTGTACACAACCACCATGATTTTTTTGATATCATGTTAGGACCGCAAAGAGCAAGTTGTATATTTAAAACTGGTTCATAGACTTTTGCTTAAGACTCTAAGGCATTACAAAAGACAAAAGATGTAAATCTTGGCAGTGGACAAAAAGCATTTAAGTTCCCTTCTCCAAAATGGCCAACATTATTCAAATAGGTTGAAAATGCTAAAAATTGAAAAAGAAAATGTCAATATCTGGGTACACGGGTACCCTATCTGCCATTCACGTCTGTTTTTTGTTGGTCACATGAGGGTTAAATTTGTTTTACAATGTGTTTAAATGCTTTTGCCTATCTGTCTACATGACATAAAATTGATGCCAAGGCTAAAAATTCATGTTTTGTTTTAAGCCAGTTTTGATAAACAATAAAGTTTGTTCCAAAATTGAGTGAAGCGAGATTAGCGTGCGGCCGATTAATATGAATGAATTTTACTACTTGAGAATATAAACAACCAGCATTTGGCACCAATACATTACCAGTTTTCTACTTCCATGTCCAGTTGCTAAAGGGAGCAAACTCATTGCTGATAATAGAAATTGCTATGCCAATAGAAGCCTAGAAATTGCTATGCCAATTGACCTGTTACTTTATATTCAATTTACTGAGTTTGTGGTAAAAGCTGTTATATTTAGTTAAAACCAACCACGAAAGAAAGAGCAAAGAAATGTATATCAGTTAAACTGTACCTGTGTTTTAGTGTAATTATTCATTATTTTTATCATTCAATTTGGCGAATGTCTTAGACTGCCAAGAATAGGTATTTTCCCCTACGTCCACATAAGGAGAGTGAGTCCCGAATAAAATTTGATCAGAACCCATCGAGATAGAGAGATAACGAGATATAGAAAGCCCAAATGTATGTAGATTGAAGGGACTGAGGAAACCATCGACATAGGGAGAGATATCGAGATATAGAACATCGAGATGTAGAGAGTCAACTGTACTACGAATCCCAGGCAGGATTCCATCAAATCCAAGGCGGATTTCCATCGAATCCTAGGCGCCAGGCGAGATTCCGAGCAAGGCGCTTAGTCAAATGATAGCAGAAACGAAGATAGCTGTGGGGTAACGTTCTAGGCTCTCATCCCCATTTGACCCATTGTCACCCCCGACGACAGTATTTTTTGATTTTGATACTCGACGGATGTTATGAGACTGGAAACCTCAACCCAAGACAGCATCTGCAGTTTTTTTGGAAGACAGATGGAAAATGTAAACTTTAAAATACGAAATCTTTTATTAAATATTTTCTGATTTTGATGCTCGACGGATGTTATGAGACTGGAAACCTCATCCCAAGAAAGCATAATTGAAATCGGCAGGTTTTGTTGGAAGGCAGATGGAAAATTTTAATTTTTAAATACGAAATCTTTTATTAAATAGTTTCTGGTTTTGATGCTCGACGGATTTTATGAGGCTGTAATTGTATTTTTCGTCTTAGATTGAAATCAAGGACTACACCTACCTTGATTTCTGATAGCAATCTGGACAGAGATATCAAAAGAAACATGAGATATTATTCTTTATTTATTCAGACTAAGGCCGAAGTGGCCTGTGCGGTATATAAGAGTCTTCTCCATTTGGCTCGGTCCATGGCTACACGTCACCAACCACGCAGTCTACGGAGGATCCGCAAGTCATTTTCCACCTGCTCGATCCACCTTGCCCGCTGCGCACCTCGCCTTCTTGTGCCCGTCAAATCATTGTCGAGAACCATTTTCACCGGGTTACTGTCCGACATTCTGGCTACCTGCCCGGCACACCGCAGTCGTCCG
Source organism: Armigeres subalbatus (assembly GCF_024139115.2). Classification (NCBI taxonomy): domain Eukaryota; kingdom Metazoa; phylum Arthropoda; class Insecta; order Diptera; family Culicidae; genus Armigeres; species Armigeres subalbatus. The sequence continues at coordinate 258,833,399 of NC_085139.1, forward strand.
ATTTTCGCAGAGTGAACGATAGATGGTTCTCCCAGCAGTTCATGCAACTCGTGATTCATTCGCCTCCTCCACGTACCGGCAAAAGTGTAGTTGAAAAATTGCGGAGACCAGTAGCGAAGTTGGCCGTGTTGGAGGTGGAGTCGGATTGTAAAACTGGAACCGGTGGTCAGTGTTACGGGAGGGAGGATGTTGCTGCCAACACTGCCCCGTGGTGTCACCGCGGCCGAACGTCTGAGACAGCTACTAACAACGACTGTGGGAAACGAAACGAAGTAGGGAAAGAATCCGTGCCCTCGACAATTTATTTATGCACCTTCGGTTAGATGCAAGCGACAGCCGTAGTTGAAATAGGATCAAAGCAAAACAATTATGTACGCTAAAACTAGTAACTCGCCAAATAGACTTTAGATTTCAGGAGAAACTGGAACGCGGAGTGTCGCGCAAAAACAAGTGTTACCTGTTCTGAGGCATGCCACCTGGTAGGAATCAAACTCTATTGATCAAAATTATGAGTGCTCAATAGAATGGACGTGTAAATAAAAATGTTTTTTTTTTACCGTAGAAGGATTAATAAAAAAATCGGACGACTGCGTATCCCACGGTGCTACTTCCGAGAGGCAACCACACAAATGTATGGAGGACTTCAACTGCAGGTCTTTGTCGACGCTAGTGAAGCATGTAACAGTAGCCGTTTTTGTTATTTATTCATTTACTAGTTATTTGTTGTCTTGTTATTATTGTTTTGCTTAAGCATTCTAAATGAATGTAAATATTATATAAAAATCTTAAAAGCAGTAAATAACATGACCATAGAAACGCGAAACACAATTAAACAAACTAAATTATCACACATCGCACAATACTTGGAAATTGCATACAACTTTCGTAGCGTAAATAGGTATCCCGCTACGCAAGTTTGATGCGCGAAGCGATTCGAGAATCACTATCCGTGCTCTCGTTGCCTGGATAGAGAACACTGAAAGGCAACTATTGAATTCTTCGATACGATAACGGAATGAGATGAGTAAACTAATTTCAATTCGAAAGCAAAAGCTGATAGCTACAATTGATATCTTTCGAACAAAGTAAGCGGAGACCATTGGATTTCCATTTCCTAAAACCATACCGTGACAGTTTAATCTGAGGGATTACAGAAATAGTCTCGTCCACTTTGTCCCAGACCGTGGTAGAAGAAGGATCGTGAAGTTGTGTAGTTTCCGTGGTGTAATTGTTGTAAGTTTATTAAAACGTGAAGTGTTCTTAAGTTAGTAGTAATTATTTCTAAATGTTTCCCCGTAAAGACCCTAGCTAGATATCGAAGTTTGTGCGGTAAAAGTTGTGCGTGTTGAACTGTAGTGTCAGAGTTCAAAGGTAAATGACTTTAATTGTGTGTCATCATATGTGCTAATTGTGTCGTCTAGCCTAGGGATCCTATAATGAGAGATATGCGAAAACGGCCATTGTAAGCCAATCGAGCATTGAGAACTGTCAAAGCGTGAGCCAAATGAACGTTGTTATTGTTGCAGATTGAGACGAGGTTGAGAGGTATTGAGATAGATTTTAAGAAAAATTTCATCGAATAAACAATTTGTTTTACTTTCGCGAGTAGAAGTAATCTAGTTTATGTATCGTGTTTCGCTTATTTGTATTGCACTTTTATTTTAGTGATAATGCTTATTTGAACACTGTTAGTGGACAGACAAACATATTCCAAATTGTTATCAAATGCAAAGTCATATACAAGCTTCAACATTTTGCGCTGCGGCAAGTGCTGGAAGCGTTTGCAAACAAAAGTAACAGCGTTGCTAAATCGTCTGGAAAAGTATTTGCATATCTCTCATTATAGGATTCCTAGTCTAGCCTAGCGCAAGCTACGGCTATTTCATTCAGAGCCAACCCAAAATACCGCACAAAGCGCAGACGATAAAGCTATCCGCCGCACCACCCTCCGTCGCGCATCCAGTGTACGCTCTGGAAGCAAAGTTTCCCTGCAGTTTGAGGCCGGAAGGGAGTCGCGAACGCCCTCATCTCCGAGAATTTAGTAGCTGACTTTCGGTCAGTATCTAGCCGGGCATCGTAGACACACAATTAAAGTAATTTACCTTTGAACTACAGTTAAATAATTTACCTGACACTACAGTTCAACATGCACAACTTTTACCGCACAAACTTCGATATCTAGCTAGGGTCTTTACGGGGAAACATTTAGAAATAATTACTACTAACTTAAGAACACTTCACGTTTTAACAAACTTACAACAATTATACCACGGAAACTACACAACTTCGTGATCCTTTTTTACCACGGTCTGGGACAAAATGGACGAGACTATTTCTGAAATCCCTCAGATTAAACTGTCACGGTCTGGTTTTAGGAAATGGAAACCCAATGGTCTCCGCTTACTTTGTTCGAGAGATATCAATTGTAGCTACCTTCTTTTGCTTTCGAATCGAAATTAGTTTACTCATCTCATTCCGTTATCGTGTCGAAGAATTCAATAGTTGCCTTTCAGTGTTCTCTATCCAGGCAACGAGAGCACGGATAGTGATTCTCGAATCGCTTCGCGCATCAACCTTGCGTAGCGGGATACCTATTTACGCTTCGAAAGTTGTATGCAATTTCCAAGTATTGTGCGTTGTGTGGTAATTTAGTTTGTTTAATTGTGTTTCGCGTTTCTATGTTCATGTAATTTACTACTTTTAGGATTTTTTATATAATATTTACATTCATTTAGAATGCTTAAGCAAAACAGTAATAACAAGAAATCAAATAACTAGTAAATAAATAAATAACAAAAACGGCTACTGTTACAAGCAGCTTATTCCGCTGTCGCATATTTCCGGGTGGTGGACCCTACTGGGAAGGCAGAATGGACAATTGTTGCAGCAAAATCGAAAGTCGCACCATTACAGTATCTTTCTGTACCTCGCCTGGAGTTTAATGTAGCCGTTTAATGTCATCCGTGCGAAAGAGTCACAGCGTCAAGGTAACACGGAGATTTCCGTGGAGAAATTCCACAACAGTGTAGGGCTGATTACGGGCGAATCACCGACGCTATCAACAGTATGTAGCATGCCGGGTCGGAGAGCTACTAACAACGACTGACGTAGCAGAATGGCAGTGGGTACCTACCAAGATGAATCCAGCTGATGCCGCTACGAAGTGGGGAAAAAATCCGTGCCCTTCAATAACCGGAATTCCTCCGATTTCCTGAGGAGAACTGGCCGAAGCAAACGAAATCATTGAAACTACCTGAATACGAACTGCGGCCCTGCTTTGTGATCCAAGGAGTGATGGTCACAATCAGTGTAGTTGACATTGAGCGTTTCTCGAAATGGCGGCGACTACTGGGAACAGTGGCGTATGTGCATCGCTTTGTAGACAACTGTACGCGTAGACTGCAAGGAGAAACACTGCAGTTGCAGAACCTAGGCCAAGAAGAACTCAAGAAAGCAAAGAACACCTTAATGCGGATTGTGCAGTGGGAAGAGTTTCCAGATGAGATGGCATTATTTTCAACCGGAAAGACAGAGATACCGAAAACCAGCAGCTTGTACCAGTTGGCACCGATGGTCGATGAGTGGGGAGGGCTGCGTATTAACGGAAGTATTGGCGCCGCACCATTCACATCATTTGATTCAAAATATCCTGTGAAAAGAAAACATCTACTCATAGTGGATGATTTCCATCGATCCTATCGCCTTTCTGAAACGGTAGTGAATGAAGTCAGGCAGTTCTACAACATTCCCAGATTGAGAACGGTGGTGAAGCAAATTTCGGCTATAGTGGTGTGTCCACTGGGTGGACCACTGGAAGATCCGTAAAAATCGAGGTAAAAATGGTCGATCCGGAAGATCCGTAAAAATGGTCAATTAGTAAATTTCATCGTATAGCGACGGGATTCTTTTAGAATTATTTTCTGCTGAACCCTGAGTATGGAATTGATTCTTTGACCCACATGCGGACCATTGTGTCCACTGGGTGGTCCCCTGGAAGATCCGGAACATCCGTAGAAATGGTCAATTCGTGAATTCCATCGTAAAACGAAGGAATTTTTTAGAAACATTTTCTGTCAAACCAAACTGAAACTTTGAAAGTCTATGTTGGACGCCAAGGTGGAGAGGGCGGTCGGGGCGGCCAAGTGTAAACCCGTGAAACCCGTGGAGTCGAGGTCTACCCAGACTGAGGCCCAAGGATTCGCGGACTCGGGCAAGGTCGAATCGACCGAGGGCGTGCCAGCGAAGACGGTGGTGCCGAAGTCTACCCAGACTGAGGCTCAAGTATTCGCTGGCACGTCGGGGGTGACTGCTCCAACGGAGCAGACACAAAAACGGGGAAGACTGACGGAGCTCCCTGGGAGCCGCTCCAAAACGCGGAGGGTTACTACCTCGAACAAGGGTAGTGGGGCTGAGAAGCTGAACCTCGGCCAGGTACCTCTAAAACCGGAGGAGGAAGGACCTGGGAAGGTCCGTCCACCCAGAAAAGACGGTGGTAAGGGGCTACGGCAGGCTGAGAGCTCTCAGCTGCCCCAGACCAGGGAAATAGAGAGGGGATGACGCCTCCTGGACCCTGGTCAAGAACAAGAGGAAACCGAAGACGTCAAGGGCCAAAAAGAAGGCCCAGGCGAATGAGGGTAGCAAGAAGTCTAGGGTAGGCGCCAATCGCTCCAGGGGCGATGCCCTAGTCATCAAAACGGATGAGGCTAAGTACTCGGACGTCTTGAAGGCGATGAGGAGTGACGTCAAGCTCGGTGAACTCGGCGCCGACGTACGTCGAATAAGACGTACCCGGATGGGCGAGATGATCCTCGAGCTGAAGCGGAGCGTCTCGCAAAAGGGCGCCGCCTACAAGAAGGCGAGACGGCACTCACGACGGAGGTGAATCTAAGGGTTAAAGACCTGGACGAGATCACTGAAGTCGAAGAGCTCGTCATGGCACTGCGGCGACAGTGTGAAGTAGAGACGCCCACTGCAGCCGTTCGGCTACGGAAAGGTCCGGCAAGGACGCAGGTAGCATTGGTTCGGCTATCTGCAGCGGACGCCTCCAAGGTAGTCAAGTTAGGGAGCGTCAAGGTGGGATGGTCGGTGTGACCTGTAGCAACCCGAAGTTTGCTTCAAGTGCCTGGAACCGGGGCACAAGCAATGGGACTGCAGAGGCCGGGAAAGACAGTCTCTGCCCTGACAGAAGCAATCTCTGCCGACGCTGTGGATTGGAGGGACATAAGGCACAATGCTGCACGAACCCTCCCAATTGTTTGATCTGTTCCAGCAAAGCTGTGAACAGCAAGCACCCCATGGGGGGTTCGAAGTGCCCGGCGTTTAAGCGTGCTGCAAAATCACAGTGCAGGTAACGCAGCTGGCTTGCTCGGCCTCGCCCGAGTTTTTGGTGTGCGCAGGTTTAAAGGAAACGGCGGAACACGTGTTGTTCATGTGCCCACGTTTTCGCGCAATGCGTGACTACACAGAAGGTGGCCCGTGGACTCAAGGATGGCTAGTTCAAGCGCAAAAAAGACGTGGTTCAAGGGTTCCGAGTCGGCTTCGTGGGTCATACCGGTGGTCATGCCCTGTGGTCGAACTCGATCCTTTTATCGAACAAGTAGCCGCGTGAAGAACAACATGGTATCATCGTTTTCGCGGCGTCGGTCAACCAGGTGGGTTCCAAGCCCGAGGACGGGAAGGGGTCCTCGTAAAGGCTGGGAAGGCGTAGGCACCACGTTGGCAAGTCCCTCTGTGTGTTGGCGAATAGACCCTATCACAGAGCTGTCAATTTGGGGTGCACGCGGCATCATTATTCTTGATACCAGTCGTGCAGAGGGAAGCAGGCGCGAAGTCGACCCTTCGCACCTTCCGAGGGCATAGGGCGTGGTAAGGCCACCTGTGAAGACAGCAATGTAGTGGCACGATACCATGGTGTTCTTCTAAAAAAGCGAGTCACGATGTTCGATGCTGCAAGGACACGCAGCTAACCTCGAGGGTGCGTTGTGCACTGGCCCCCCTTTGAAGCATTACTTTCTGGTTGTACCGAAGGGACGATGGGCTTGGCGGCAATGGAAACGGTTTAGCGGGGCGGGGATGTAGTTCTGCCTCCCTCGTTTGCTGTTGGAGGTGGTCCCCAACCCCGCACTTCCTGGACAACCCAGGATGTCTGTTGAGCAGATTCCCCCTCCATTGCTTAGTAAGAGGAGTAAAGGTGCCCGGGTACCACGTAACCCATCTACGATGGGAAAAATCGTCACTCACATAAGGGTTAAAGTATAACCCAAAGTACAGTGACTATAATAACAGTGTCGTCAAGTGTCAGAATTGGAACAGAATCGTCTGTCAGTTCCATACAAATGCGCGTTCCAAACGAGCAGGAGACCTGTCAAACGTGGCACATGACGTTACTCTTCTTATAGGACTCTAACCCAAAGGATGCCGAAAAACTTTGCTGAAGAACGTTTATTTCTGGAACGTCCACGAAAAAAGTTATAACGCTTCGAAGATTGATTGTTCAAACCATATGCAAAAAATCGTTTATTCTGCCAGCACTGCCGAACTACGTGGACCAATAATTTAACTGAGTGTTATTTCAAAATTATTGATCTTATAGGGCTTTGGAGCTAATGGGAGTTATTCGGAATCATTTCACAAAGTAAAAATTCCGACAAGAAGGAAAATGGGTCTCGCTCTGTGACAACCATACACGGTTAGAAAAAAGTACCTAATATTAGGTACTTTTCTCTCAAATCAGGAGTTCAGTGGGAACCCAAAATTAAGTAATTTTTTCTTAAAATTCAGTGAAATTCACTTAATAGTAAGTAAAATATACTTAATTTTAAATAGAAATTAACCAAAAGTTAGGTAAATTTCACTCAACTTTTGTAAACTTGAGATTACTCAACGTTGGGTTCCCACACTTTAATGCCCTTGTTGAGTGGTTTTGCTCTTCATTTTATGACAACAAAGGGAAGAGGGAGGGAGATGCAAGAGAAAGAAAAGAACCTAATATTAGGTACTTTTTTCTAACCGTGTAGGTTGTCCGGTAGTGCTGGCAGAAACATTGATTTCTTGCATATGGTTTAAGCAATCAATTTTCGAATCGTAATAAAAAATTTGTAGACCTACCAGCTACGTACCTTCTTCGGCAAAGTGTTTCTGTATCTTTCAGACTATATGCTAACGTATTGAGTCACGTGATTGATGATAAATTGAAGCCGCTAAAACAAAAAAATGTAACAAAGTACGTTTTCCCATACTAATTTCCATAAATTTATATAAAACGCGATGCGGAAAGCGAGGACGCAACAAATCGAGCCCATATTTTGTACAGTTGATTGGGGTTCCAAAACGATTCAGAAAAACCTTGATCTCACTTGATTGGATGAAGTTTGTGTTTGTCCATACAACTACGACTGTAAGTTTTATAATGCTTTGCTGCGTCGCAGCATGCGTGAAATAATGAAAATGACAGCTGTGTGTTACTTCCGTATCCAATAATGTGCCCTTGGAAACGCGAATACTTTCAAGTTTGTTTCCGTGAGGAGCGATTTATTGGATGACCATACCCATATGTCATGAACGCATTCTTTGATTCTATTCTGTTTACCACAAACGGCATGTACCATACTAAAAATAGGTCAGTTGATCTTTGATTACGCGTGTAGACCTTAAAACCTGACTTCGGGGAATTCTTGGATGACCAAAACCACATGTCTTGAACGCAATCTATTCTGTGTGTCACAAAGGGCATGTTCCATATTTGAAACTGGTCAAAAGATATCTGGTTACGCGAGTATACCTTAAGGCCTGTCTTCAGATAATACTTGTATGACCATACCCACATATCATAAATACATTCTATTCTATGTACCATAAAGGGCATGTTCCATATTTGAAACTGACCGACAGATCTCTGGTTATGCGTGTAGACCTTAAGGCCTGACTTCAGGGAATTCTTGGATAACCATTTCTACATGTCATGAAAGCATTTTATTCTGTGTTCCACAAATGGCATGTTGCATATTTGAAACTGGTCAATAGTTCTCTGGTTACGCGTGTAGACCTTAAGGCATGACTTAAGGGATTTCTTGGATGATCATGTCCATATATCATGAATGCATTCTATTCTATGTACCATAAATGGTATGTTCCACATTGGAAACTGACCGATAGATCTCTGGTTGCGCGAGTAGACCTCAAGGCCTGACTTCAGAGAATTCTTGGATGACCATACCCACATATCATGAACGCATTCTGTTCAGTGTACCACAAAAGCCATGTTCCATATTTAAAACTGGTCAATAGATATTTGAATACGTGTGTAGAACTTAAGGCCTGACTTCAGGATTTTTGACGTAGAACTACGTCTGTCTTTTCTATATTGGGGTACACTTTAGGATTGCAAAAAATCAAAAAACGTCACGAAAATATGATAGACTTTGATCGTTTATATCTCAGCCGTTTCTCGATGGATTTTCAATTTTCTTGGACCATTCGATCAAAGAAGAGTCAACGCTTCATACCCGAAGTACACTGAAGTCGTTTTTTATGCAGTTTTATTTACACGAATCGCTTTTTTATGTGATTTTTTATTACTCGAATTTCGGGATTTTCGGGGATCATTCAGACATATTTTGGGACTTACACGGTATTTTACGTTGTTTTAATTCACGCGGCTCATATCCTCCGCGTAAAAAACGACTCCAGTGTGTTGTAATATTTATGTATGATAATATTTACTATTGGAAACTTGCTTACAGTTTAGCAATCGGTTTCAGTGAATCAGTCAATCTCGTAAGTGCATCGCAAGCTTCTTCTTCCATAGCACTACATTCCAACTGGAACTTGGCCTGCTTTTCAGCTTCTAATCTTTTAGCATTTCTTTAGTTATTAATTAATAACTTCTATGCCCGCCATTGCATTAGGATGTATCTTGTGTGGCAAAGTCAATGGATACACTTTGCCCAGAGTGTCGAGAATGTTTCCACCCGAAAACATCCTAGATCCGATCGAGAATAGATCTCGCTATCTCCGAATTCTGTGCCTTTATTCGCAAGTTTGACTGGAGACTGCAAGCCAGCATAGACGTCAAATTAATGCAACCTTCAGGGATTATAGCTGATGCAGTTCGATTCTGCTAACTTACACGCGCGTGTTTTCTCGAAAGCTTGAGGGCGTTTGACGGCAGCTTCTCGCTTACGTCTTTTGAAGAAGATTAAAGGGCTCGGAATGCTCTTCGCTGGTGCAGTGGATACGTTCAGGGGAACTTTATTCGGCTCGGTGTTGCTGATTCCTAGGTGTCTGCCGGAGTAAACGAAAATCCGATGCAACTTACGTGAAGGAATAATAATTATTATCAATAAACTGTCAAACTTGAGTTGGCATACAGACACCATTCTAGTCGGACGCGTTTTTCACTTCTTTCGTCACATTTGCAGTCCGTTGAAAATGAGCGGTGTACGTAAAAATACGCTTGTTATAGATTTTAGTGTTCTTCCAATTCGTCCAGATGCTAGCAAAGTGAAGTTGTTTCTGGACAACGAGATAAAACTTCAATATAGTGATGTTAAAAGCATACAGTTGCATAATGCGCGCAACTGTGTGCTGATCGAAATGATTTCTAAAGAAATTGTGTCGCGCTACCAAGCGGATCACAATTGGAAGCGAACAATGCTTTGTGATAATTGTGAGTTTCGTATACCCGTATATGTTGATTGCCATGCGGTGACCGTTCGGGTGCATGATCTACCTTCGTCGGTAAATCACTCCACCATTGCCGACTTCATGTTGAAGTTCGGAGAGGTTATTTCGATAAGAGACGAAATGTGGAAACACTACTTTCCTGGAATACCAAACGGCGTCCGAGTGTTACGGATGAATCTACTACAGCATATTCCGTCGTTCATCACTATCGAAAATGAAACTACAATGGTGACATACTTGAATCAGCCCAAATCCTGTCGGCAATGTGGCCATCCGGTCCATCGGGGAAAGAAATGTCATGAATCATTCGCCGCAACCGAGAATAAAACACCTTCCATACCATCAACATCGAAACCAAGCGACGAATTGTTCACTCAGACTGATTTCCCTCCGATCACCAACGAACTGCAAACACCATCAACAATCGAAACGAACGAATCTACTGTTGAAGAACGGAGGCAAGAGAAGGAAGACGAATACGCTAGCAGAAGAATGAATTCTGTCATCAAAAGCAAAAGTAGAATCATGAAAATAATTTCACAGCGAGGTATGGGATGCAGTTTTCAAAATAATTTTCAAAATTTCAAAATGCAATTTATTTACAAATAATTTATAGCATGAGGTTAGAATTTTGATTATCTACTTTATATATAAATTAATTTGATTGTTAATGACAATGAAGTTTTTCTTGAAATGATTCCGGAGATGGTACTACTTTAAATCTTTATTGAATTTCTAACCCCGCCTAATAAATCATTTTCAAAAAATCTCTGTTTGCAATTTTAAAATTATTTTCAATTCCATTGCCTATACCTTGCTGTGTTGAATTTCAGTGATTCTACTTTTCCTCTGATGACAGCGTTCATCCACTTCTCCTCGCGTATGGACCGACGTAGACGACAATATATCGAGCTCATCTGCCGACTACAATGAGGTGACGCACAAGCGGCGACGGGCAAAGCGAAAGGATGAAAGTGAAACCAAAAAAGTTTGTAGTAGCCAGTGTTCCTCAAACACGGTTCAGAATGATAGAATTTCAAATGTGCGAAAAGAAAAAATTACGTTCATGAAAAATAAAAGCGGGACGGGATATACCAGAAAATGGTAAATTTCTCAAGGATTTTGGCTCTGTAAAGCTGGGTACGGCGAGTGAGCCTTTAAATAAACGAATTGAGTAAAAAAAACTGTCAAACTTCTTTGTCGCGTCTACTCTTACTTCCTTCATAGGATGTCCACCAAATGCCGTTGACAGCCCAGCTTTCACAATATGCTTAGTGGCTGGGTGCTTAGTATCCGTTCCAGTTTGCGTCGGTGATGATTGCAGCGGTAGACTATCAGTCAGGGTTGTGCTGATCCATTATAATACGATAATTATTGGAATTGTCATTTGATAACTATGAATAGTAGGCGAGATATCATCGGCAATAACTTTTCAAAGTTTGGAATCGATTGATAATAAACACAAAATTATCATTTTAATGTAAACCTAACTTATACCAATTTAATGTCAACAATGATGTTCTAACGGATGTTAAGCATTGTGTTTTGGTGTTATGTACAAAATAAGTTCAAAAGTAGCATTTACCAATGCTTCGAATCGAGGTACAATTATCGAACAATTGTTAGTCTCTAGTCGAGTTTTTATCAATTGATAATTTGGATATGTGATCGCTTGAGAGTGTTGTTCATCCTCGATTATCCAGGGTTCGGAATCTTCACTCAATCTCAGGATCACAGGATAAACAACGCAAAACGGTTGCTTTGGTCTCATCGAACAGAAAAGTCAAAATCCTGCCTACATAACATACAGCTACGTAGTTCAACGTCACCTTTGCGTACAACCCGATTGGGCTGCACCTTTGAGTTTTTGGATGATGGGAGTACGCATTTCATGAACGCAATTTATTCTATGTACCACAAAGGGCATGTTCCACATATGAAACTGACCGATTGATCTCTGGTTACGCGAGTAGACCTTAAGACCTGACTTCAGGGATTTCTTGGATGACCATGAGCATATTTCATGAACGTATTCTATACTTTGTACCTCCCTTTTTTACAATCTGATAAGGCGCAAAAAAGTGGGTGGGATAATATACTTTTCGAAAATCGTATAACTTCGAGAAAATCGTGCAAATTAAATCGTTCAATTTCAGGAAAGTCGTATAAATGTAATCGTGTAAAATAAAATTTCGTAAAAAAAATCATGTAAAAACAGAATTCAGTGTATTTGAAGTTCAAATTATGTTAATCCAAATCAATCGATTTTATTTCCAAACAAAATAAAAAAAATCCCTGCAAAATTAAGATTGAAACCCAATGTGAGGAACCAAAATCTATTCAACAATATTTTTAATTCATTAATCATGACCCACATCGAGCTTTCCGAAACCGTTCATAAAAATGGATTTCAAGCGGACTTGAAGCCCCTCTTCACAACCAGTTGTCCCGATCCCATATAGAAACGAAACCCCGTAATTCATGATACACACATATCCTCTTCAAACGAATCGGGAAATCAGAATTCATAAAGCTCAATACAATTAACCCCGGATAGCTGTCCACTGACTGGTCAGGAGTCGGGCGGGCACCCTCGGTCAATTCCGCCACTCAGCATCTTTCGAATTCGAGGCAGAGAACCAATTGAGAGACCAATTGAGGTTATGAATATAATTGAAGGTGTGATTCCCGGCCCGAGGCCCCGGACTGGAACTCCGAGAGGCTGTTGAATAAACAATCGATGTCCTCCGGGTCCGGGGTTGTTTGGAGCTGATGGAAAATCCTTTGCACCGCGAGTATAGTCCGCACAGAGCGACAAACAGATGAATCGAGGTGCTGAAGTGGTCCACTTCTGGCGATCGTTGTCGTTTATGATGACAACCGGGATGGAGTCGTCGCCACGATTCGACGAGGATAAAAAATAAACTGTGAAGTGAAATAATTTTCCGGATTCGCATCATCGTGTCATCAAGTGGGCCATGCCAAAATGAAAACTGATTTTATGCGGTGTCAATCACGAGCGAGGAGACACCCAAGTCAGGGTTGATGGATACTATACTGATGGGGTTGCTTTGATCGTTCGAATATGGAACTGCTCAAAGAGGTTTCGCGAGTTTTACTCGCACTGTGAGTCTGAAAGCTTATCTCAAATAGGGATGTTTGTTTTTGATTGTCATAAATGGGAGGGTAATTGGGGTGCCATAGAATGAATGAATGCAAAGAGAGGGAACAAATGTGGTTTAATTCCGGTAAAAGAGGAACGAAATTTGCAGATGCGTCGGCATCGGGAGGCAACGAAGAACGCAGTGCAATGGAATAATAAAACAAGGATTTGCTACCATTTGAGGAGAAAAAATCGAGTTGGACCAAGCGAAGGGATTCTGGTATACATATTCGGTTTGGGGTGTAATATATTGTCTGGAGGATTAAGTTTTATTAATTGATTTTTTATTTAAATGATGGGAAAGGCGATGGCTCCGAAGGACGGGTTTCTTTTTAGATGGTAAACAAACCAGTGAGCTGAGATAGTTAGGTCAGGACGCAGAAAAAAATCCTATCCACTTTTTGTATTCGCAGAGTGCTTGAGGCATACGAGGTGGAAAAGGGACGAAGGAAAAGTGGATGATTAAGTACATGTGAGGAGAATGGAACCTTTACCGAGTAAAGAAAACATAATAACGAAGGATGAAAGGATTTGCAGGATACTCGGATGTCAGTCCCTCTTGTCTATTTGTTCTGCATTAATAAATACCCGGTTGAGTAATTGAATTCACTCGCCAAAAACGGATGGCTTCGGGAATCATATTTAATTGGACAAGTGGTCTAACAAGGTCTAACTGTTTTGTGAGTAAACCAGCAACAAGGGCGGACATTTGTTATGCAAGGTTATACATATATCTCGGGTACTTATTCAAAAGGACGTATGTGATTTTGTAAACAAAGATTCAAACGTCGATTTGTCCGATCTGATGGCACTCCCACGCAAACCAACACCAATAACAGGTAGCCGAAGCCTCCCCTATCTGTCTATGGTGATGGCTTGCGTGAGGGCAATCAGATCGGACAAATCGACGTCTGAATCTTAGTTTACGAAATCACATACGTCCTTTTGAATAAGTACCCGAGATATGAACATGTTTTCTGAAGCGACTGAATTCTAATTTTTAATTTACTGATTAGTCTTTGTAATTGAAACAACAATGATTAAACTGTAATACAACGTTTCGCATCGTATGTAAGCTTCTTCAGGGATTCAACACGAAGCGGAAGCCGATGAAAATTTAATCATCGTTGTTTCAATAGTAAACACTGATCAGCCAATTAAACCTAACCAAAAATATATGAATATGGAACAAAATTTCGAATTTTTTACTTCTCTTATTGTCCGCAATTCCAAGTGGTAGTTGAATGGGAGCGGTCCTAGTTATAAGGTAATTTATGGAAAAACTCATTGTTTATGAAACAACAGTGTCAAAATTATAAGAGTGTTTTAATGTTCCAATGCTTTTTGTCACAATTTTTCATACAGGCTTTGGAAATCCAATTCACAGATGAATATCACACGTACCAGAAGATTATTTCGACCGTTTTCATTAGCATCCCATATAGAGATTGGAATCAGAAACACGTGCCGCTAGCTGGGACAGTAATAGAAATGGATGCAAAGCGTGTTATGATCCTGTTCTAGCCGGCTCGGCTGCACTCTGAAGCGATTTTTGATTAAGATAAAAGCCGCGCGTACACACAATCACTAACCAGAGCCATTGATTTTTATTTGCGCTCCGGTTTGGCAGCGGAAGCACGCTCGAGCATCCTAATTCAATTTTTGCTTCCAAAACCATATTCGCCACGCGACTCACCGACCCCTCGATTGAAAAGACCCTCGCTTTTTTATGACTTATGACGTTTAGTTGATCGATAAAGATAATTACCTGCTATTCTCTTCCCATCTCCCTTCCATATCGAGACTCCGTTTGACCGTAAAATTAGCAATTTTCAGATTTACATTTTTTAAAACACGCCACATTCTATTTTCGAGTGTGCGGGTCCGCCACATTGTTAAATTTAATTAAAAACGTCATCTAGCATGCCATGCCATACCGTGGACGGCGAATCACATTTTTATGCAAATGCTAGCCTTCCTCGCCTCCAACCCGCTTCGCGTTTTGATAAACAATGACCAGCGAAGGCCAAACAAATCTCGTGACATTTGACAGTTTCCTAACCCTTTGCCTTAGCCGTGGGATGGGAGACGGTTCTGGAGGTGAAGTTCCAGGGAATTTAAATTATACACATGTCTTGTGCCCACCCCTGCTAGAAGAAAGTTCAATCGAAAGTAAATAGCGGTTGCCGTTGGAAGAGAACAGGAAATTAACCTCCTCCGCATGGAAAGGCACACAGCAGCGTTGGAAAATGGCCAGTTGCTGGCCTGACTGACCAGCTGATTGATGTCTGGAATGCGCAAATTCGATAATTACACAGCCTTTGGGCGCTGCTCATGTGGCCGGGCGCCATAATGACATATCACCGCAAACACATGCTATGCTTTAAGTCAACTTTTCACCTGATTTGACGTTTTACACACGTAAAACGTACGTTGTTTATGCGATGATTGGGGTTTAACCGCAATGGGAAGAGGGCAGCCCTACAGCTATCAACATTATAACGAAGTGCGCCCCCTGCGCTTATTAGAAGACGCGTGGGTGAGAGGAAGTATCGCTGCTGTCTCCGGTTTATTTCCACAATAAATAATGATGATGGAGTTGGAAAAGTTGAAAAATGTCAATAAATCATGGAAGCGTTTCATTGTTATCTGGGTTGTCTCATTTCTTATCACACGCCCTGGAGCAATGGTATTGACATGTTCGGCTTCCCATTCTTCGCATATTGGGATGGGATGTTCGCGTTTCAGGAGCGGGCAATAAAAGATGAGGCTGTTTACTTCTTTTTTACAGCCCTATTCTTCCTGTCTGCCGTTTGAAAGACATGAAGACATTTTTCATTGTTCTGCGATCTTCACCAATTATGTCGATATCATCCGCAAATCCAAGGAGCATGTAATGTTTGGTGAAGGTTTCGTTTCTTTGTATATCAGATCTGCGAGCTTCAACTTCCAGAGCTATGTTGTACATCTAACGTCACGAACGAATCGGATGTACCATCGGATATTCATTCATTTATTTAGTTAACATCTAAACAGATAACACTGAATCAACAATTTGGCGCCACAATGCACGGTTCGAGGCCGCATCTCTCCATCCTCGGATACGCCCCACGCTCGCCAAGTCGTTTTGCACCTGGTCTGCCCATCGCGCTCGCTGCGCTCCACGCCGTCTCGTACCTGCCGGATCGGAAGCGAACACCATCTTTGCAGGGTTGCTGTCCGGCATTCTTGCAACATGTCCTGCCCATCGTACCCTTCCGGCTTTAGCTACCTTCTGGATACTGGGTTCGCCGTAGAGTTGGGCGAGCTCATGGTTCATTCTTCGCCGCCATACACCGTTTTCGTGCACACCGCCAAAGATGCTCCTAAGCACTCGTCTCTCGAATACTCCGAGTGCTTGCAAGTCCTCCTCGAGCATTGTCCATGTTTCATGTCCGTAGAGGACAACCGGTCTTATAAGCGTCTTGTACATGACACATTTGGTGCGGTGGCGAATCTTTGTCGACCGCAGTTTTTTCTGGAGCCCGTAGTAGGCCCGACTTCCACAGATGATGCGCCTTCGTATTTCACGACTAACGTTGTTGTCAGCCGTTAGCAAGGATCCGAGGTAGACGATTTCCTCGACCACCTCGAAGGTATCCCCGTCTATCGTAACACTGCTTCCCAGGCGGGCCCTGTCGCGCTCGGTTCCGCCCACAAGCATGTACTTTGTCTTTGACGCATTCACCACCAGTCCAAGTTTTGTTGCTTCACGTTTCAGGCGGGTGTACAGTTCTGCCACCTTTGCAAATGTTCGGCCGACAATGTCCATGTCATCCGCGAAGCAAATAAATTGACTGGATCTGTTGAAAATCGTACCCCGGCTGTTACATCCGGCTCTCCGCATGACACCTTCTAGCGCAATGTTGAACAACAGGTACGAAAGTCCATCACCTTGTCTTAGTCCCCGGCGCGATTCGAACGAACTGGAGTGTTCGCCCGAAATCTTCACACAGTTTTGCACATCATCCACCGTTGCTTTGATCAGTCTGGTAAGCTTGTGCTCGTCCATTATTTTCCATAGCTCTACGCGGTTCATACTGTCGTATGCCGCCTTGAAATCAACGAACAGATGGTGCGTTGGGACCTGGTATTCACGGCATTTTTGAAGGATTTGTCGTACAGTAAAGATCTGGTCCGTTGTCGAGCGGCCGTCAACGAAGCCGGCTTGATAACTTCCCACGAACTCGTTCACTAATGGTGACAGACGACGGAAGATGATCTGGGATATCACTTTGTAGGCGGCATTAAGGATGGTGATCGCTCGAAAGTTCTCACACTCCAGTTTGTCGCCTTTCTTGTAGATGGGGCATACAATCCTTCCTTCTACTCCTCCGGTAGGTGTTCAGTTTCCTAGATTCTAACTATCAGTTTGTGCAGGCAAGTGTCCAGCTTTTCCGGGCCCATCTTGATGAGCTCAGCAACGATACCATCCTTACCAGCTGCTTTATTGGTCTTTAGCTGTTGGATGGCATCCTTGACTTCCCTCAAGATAGGGGCTTTATGACTTCCATCGTCCGCTGAACTGACGTAGTCATCTCCTCCGCTGCCTTGATTTTCACTGCCTGTACTCTCAGCGCCATTCAGATGTTCCTCGTAGTGCTGCTTCCACCTTTCGATCACCACACGTTCGTCCGTCAAGATGCTCCCATCCTTATCCCGGCACATTTCGGCTCGCGGCACGAAGCCTTTGCGGGATGCGTTGAGCTTCTGATAGAACTTGCGTGTATCTTGAGAACGGCACAGCTGTTCCATCTCCTCGCACTCCGCTTCTTCCAGGCGGCGTTTCTTCTCCTGAAAAGGCGGGTCTGCTGTCTCCGCTTCTGTCTATAACATTCCACGTTCTGCCGGGTACCTTGCTGCAGCGCGACCGCCCGCGCTGCGTCCTTCTCCTCCAGAATCTGTCTGCACTCTTCGTCTAACCAATTGTTCCGTCGACTTCGACACACATACCCGAAGTTGTTCTCCGCTGCGTCGTTGATGGCTGCTTTAACTGTATTCCAGCAGTCCTCAAGAGGGGCCCCATCGAGCTCACCCTCTTCCGACAACGCTGCGTCGAGATGCTGTGCATATGCAGCGGCGATATCAGGTTGCTTCAGTCGCTCTAGGTCGTACCGCGGCGGTCGTCGGTACCGAACATTGTTGATGACGGATAGTTTTGGGCGCAGTTTAACCATCACCAGATAGTGGTCAGAGTCGATGTTAGCGCCACGATATGTCCTGACGTCGATAATGTCGGAGAAGTGCCGTCCATCAATTAGAACGTGGTCGATTTGTGATTCAGTCTGCAGTGGTGATCTCCAGGTGTACCGATACGGGAGGCTGTGTTGGAAGTAGGTGCTGCGAATGGCCATATTTTTGGAGGCGGCGAAATCAATTAGTCGAAGGCCGTTTTCGTTCGTCAGCCGGTGAGCGCTGAACTTTCCAATAGTCTAAACTCCTCCTCTTGGCCAACCTGAGCGTTCAAATCTCCTATGATGATTTTGACGTCGTGGCTTGGGCAGCTGTCGTACTCACGTTCCAGCTGCGCGTAGAATGCGTCCTTATCATCATCAGTGCTTCCGGAGTGCGGGCTATGGACGTTGATTATGCTGAAGTTGAAGAACCGGCCTTTGATCCTCAACCTGCACATTCTTTCATTGATCGGCCACCACCCGATCACGCGCCTTTGCATTTCGCCCATCACTATGAAAGCTGTTCCCAGCTCGTGTGTGTTGCCGCAGCTCTGATAGATGGTATGATTACCTCTAAACGTTCGCACCATTGATCCCTTCCAACAAACCTCCTGCAGCGCTACGATGCCGAATCCACGGTCCTTGAGCACTTCAGCGAGTATGCGTGTGCTCCCGATGCAGTTGAGAGATTTGCAGTTCCACGAACCGAGTTTACAATCGCTAGTCCCTTTTCGTCGCAGTGGTCTTCGCCAATAATTCCGGTCCATACTCTCTTGTTGATTGTTCGTTGCGTATGTTTTTTAAAGGCTGGCTTGCAGGGCCTGACACCAAACCTCCTAAATTTCCGGAGGACCATTCCTCCTTATTCCCGGTGGACCATGGTGCACAGTTTCACTTAGAGTCCCTCGCTGGCACTCGGACGATGATCAGCCGCCCCTAACATGGAGAACAGACGCTGCTGTGAGCCGATCCTGACATGGAGAACAGACGCTCAGTAAGATTAGCACCTCCGGAGAGGAGCAAACCCCCCTTCCCTGTCAGCATACGACCATAGTTCCCACCGGGGTTGGTTACCCGATCTTCCCTAAGGTTGCTCGTATCCCGGCCAGCACCACGGGGAGGTAGGGATAGGAGTTGCTGGGTAAGAGGCTAAGGACCGCAAGATGGGGTCTATTTTATTCCTTCAGGAACGCGAAGTACCAATGGTACGCTTTACCTAGCATTTGCCGTGGTTTTTTGTTTGAATACTTGCCGGTAATTCGTCGGCAACCGAAGTGGTTTGAGGAAACTCGAACGCTAGAAATAGGAGACCTGGTCATGGTAGCTGATCCGACGAAGCGGAATGGATGGGAGCGTGTACGTATCGTTCGTACTGTCTCAAGCCCGGACGACCGTCCCAGACAAGCGGTGGTGCAGATATGGACGAAGACGTTTGTAAGGCCGATGACGCGGTTGGCACTTCTTGACGTTAAAGGAAATCTTGAAGTTCCGAAAAGCTCCGAACTACACCGGGCCAACAGGTTACGGACCCAGGAACGATTCCCATTCTCCATCTTAGTGGGATGTTATTGCCGTCGACGTTATCGCAGTGGGATCATGGATCGGCCGCATAAGTCGCGTGGCGCAGTGGGATCATGGATCAGCCACGTAAGTCTTGGGTAGCGCCGGACGGAATTCATCAGGAGGTTGGAACGTTCGGTAGGATGCTGGCTGGTCAGCAGGAGGAGCGTCGGAACATTCAGGAGCTGGTCAACAGAGGGTGCTGTGCAAACGTCGGATAGAGGCCATTTGTACGGGCAACGGATTGGGCCAGGAGGAATTGTTCGGCGAGGAGTAGCTCTGGACGAGAGGCTCAGTGTTAGGAGGAGCCAGGACAGTAGCGACGCGTGCACACTAAGGAGGAGTGTTGGAATATCAGGTAGTGTGTGACGCTTCGCTGTAGATCGAAAATGGATAGGAGGTAGGCGCCAGTTGGTTGTAGTTGCTCTTGGGTAGATTAAGGAATATTGTTATGGATGTATTGTAGATACCTATTGTTGAATAAAGAGAACTGCAGCTGCTGGCAGAAGTATCAGTCAGTAGCCTGCCGTGGAGTGAGAGGGAACTCTAGTTTGTTATTCTTTGTGAGGGGGTTCCCTTCTCCGGCCAACAAATGCAACTGTTTTCGCTTTCACATGACAGTCACGAAAACTACCAGTACTGGTTTGGACATACTGACATTCGCTGACACAGACGTGTAAAGGATTACAGACGGACTGATACAAAAATTTGGACTGTACAGGGCATCATTCTGACAATTCATATGCTTGACTGGATACTGGACGATACTACTGGACACTGGACTGGGGGACTGGTACATGGGTCGAATCTGTTGGCTGGGCCAACACCGGTTGGTTGGGGTATACCCCGTTAGGCATAAGTACGTTAGGCATAAAGACGTTAGACATAAGTACGTTTGGCATAACTGACGTTAGGCATAACGGACGTTAGGCATAATGTACGTTAGGCATAATGGACGTTAGGCATAAAATGACCCAAAGAACAGCCCATGACATAAAGAAGGCAGAATTATGCCAAACGTCCATTATGCCTAACGTACATTATGCCTAACGTCCGTTATGACTATCGTCCATTATGCCTAACGTACTTATGCCTAACGTCCTTATGCCTAACGTCGCCCAACCGTTGGTTGGATACACGACCGGAAACCACCCATCCGTTTTGTATCGGAGGAATCCCACTTCCCCCTGTTTCACTGCCCTCGGCGAGTAGACTGAAGTAGTGCTCCGCACCGATTTTCAGATCGATGGGCCCTGGCTCATGGAAATGGGGATCTGCGAAAGGGATGTCGGATGGTAGCTTCCACTGGCCGATGTTTACTCTGTGTGCTGGCAATGTTGACGTCAACTGTGGCAGAACGTAGAAGCCCATCTCGTTGCTATACGAAGATATCTCCGACAAACGAGGAGATATGATCGCCTTCACTAGGTTTCTAGCTACGACGGCCGAACCACCGATTCCCTGGATTGACAGGTGCTCAGGATTCTCACAGAGATTCAATTTGCTGGAGAAGCTCATCGTCATGAAGCAAAACTGTGAACCAGAACCCTGCAATGCTCGGGCTGGTTGAAAATTACCAAAACTGTCTTCTACGTATACGACGGCAGTAGGCAAGAGAATTTCTTGTACGCTTGAAGCGTTGGTGGGAGGGGCAGTTGTGTTCTGACTTGTGCATGGGAGGTTTGTGGTGGACAGTGGTGGAACATTATGTGGGTGTGACACGGGTTGAGAGTTGGTGGATTGCTGTGTAGCCTGAGCTTGTGTTGGTTGGTTCTGGAATGGTAGTAGCGTATTCGGTTGTTGGATGTAAGTCGACTTCGCGCTTGTGGGACGGAGGATTTGTTTTGCACTGATATTGGTTGAGTTTCCGGGTGCAGCAGAGAGTGATGTTTCTGGTTGCAGTGGTGACACGCTCATTTGCTGCAATCCCAAGTAACCAAAAGTTCCTTTAAGAGTACGTTTTTCGCTTAAGCAGCTCAGTAAAGCTGATTAAGCGAAAAACGTACTCTTAAAGGAACTTTTGGTTTCTCAGGATCACTCACTTGGTGTCCCGGAGATAAGCAATTAAAACAGAGCCTGCTTCTTCTAACTGCACCACTGCGCTCAGTAACCGACAACTTCAGGAACTTCAGGCAACGGAAAGTAGAGTGTAATCCTTCGCACAAAACGGGCACTGGCGCGACAACTGGATGGCTGCAGAGTTACTTACTGACGACCTCAAAAGTCTGTCAGGTATCGGTGAAAGTTTAAGTTTGACTGCGGCGACGGATTGCAATACCAAACAATGGTCTCTCAGGAAGCGGATGAGATCGGCGAATTTAGGCATCTCCTTCGAGTTGTGGTGCGTTTCCCAGCCGGGAGCACATTGTGTCCAGCCGGGAGCACATCATGTGCACTAGAATAGTGCTCCAGTCGTCCGTTTTTTCTCCCACCTTGCTCAACATCAGTAGGTGCTTATCGAAGTCGCTAACCCGACGACTTAACGATTCGTAGCTTTCCTTGCTGACAGGCTCTACAGCGAAAAAGCATCCAAATGCGCTTTAACGATCAGCTCCCGGTTCTTGTATCGTTTCTGCAGCAGTTCCCAAGCAACCCCGTAATTAGCATCGGACATTTCCACGGAATTTATCTCCTCCAGAGCTTCCCCGCTCAGCGATGATCGGAGGTAAGTGAGTTTGTCCATGTTCGTTAGCTGCACGTTGCCATGGATCAAGCTTCGGAATGTGTCCCGGAACGTTACCCATTCCATTAGCAAGCCACTGAGTGTCGGTAAGCGGATTTCGCCTTAAGGCCACCTTACACCTCGGGAAAATTTTCCGCCGGATTTTGGTCCCCGTGCATTTTAAAGGGGGCCGGGATTTTTATTTTCCGTGCCCAAATTCCGAAAACATCGCATATGCTAAAATACATGGGGTAAAAATCCGCGGACCAAATTCCCGAGGTGTGAGGCTATCTTTAATGCTACGTTTAGACAAGGCAAGTGAATTGAGCAAGTCGTTTGAATCGAACGCGAACTGAACGTGTAAACACCTTAATTCAATTCACTTGAACGAAAAGAAAGTTGAACATGTTCAACTTTTGGCAAGTCAATTGAATTCAACTGAGTTGTTCAATTCACTTGCCCTGTCAAAACGTAGCATAAGGCAATATATTGAAATTCATACCGATTCCTTGTGGCAAATTTTTATATAAGGCGTTTGATTGAAAATCATACGTCCAGTTTCCTCAGTGTATACCATCATTAGGGCTCTATCCAGTTTTCCGCGAGCGGTAATGGCCGCCAGCTTGCTGCGGGTTGGTCTCTGATTTGACATTTCTGGAGGTCAACTGTACCCACCGTTCGAGCATTTTGATCAATGTGGTATATAAAAAGGCTTGAATTCACTTAATCAGCACCTTCTTTTATGCCACATTGGTCAGAATGCTCGGAGCGATGGGTGCAGTTGACCTCCAGAAATGTCAATTCAGAGACTAACCCGCAGGCAAGCTGGCAGCCATTACCGCTCGCGGAAAACTGGATAGAGCCCTAATGATGGTATACACTGAGGAAACTGGACGTATGATTTTCAATCAAACGCCTTATATAAAAATTTGATACTTTTATGCCCAGGGAAGTCGAAACAATTTCCAATCCGAAAATTGTATAGACTGGCACCGGGAATCGAACCCAGCCACCCTCAGCATGGTCTTGCTTTGTAGCCGCGCGTCTTACCGCACGGCTAAGGAGGGCCCCTAATGTAGCCCTAATGAAATAAATAAATAAAACCCTAACTGAAATAAATAACTAAAACTTCGGAAGAAAGTATCAATCCGGAAATCCTGAATCCAAATTTATACTCAATACTGATAAAAATAAATATCATAAATCAAGACAAAATTTTCAAAACAACTTATCTGCTTTTGTAAACAAAGGTTCAAACGACGATTTGACGAGTATAATATGATAAATAGCTCTCCCCCGCAAACAAACACCATGAACAGGTAGCGGAATCCTTCATACCTATTGATCACGCAGCACAATTTCTCACGATTGAATTAATAATATGTATTATTGATTTCAAAAATTCATCTATTATTGAATTAAAAAGTTTTGATTGTTGTGTTAACAATATTTACTGATTAAAACAACAATAATAATTGAATTTCAACAATATTTATTGTTGTTTCTTACTTGCTTGAATATGATTAATCGTGTATATTTCTACGTGTATTTTCTCCTTTTGTGTTCATGTGTCAACCATTAAATTTAAAAAATGGATTTTTTCCATCCTAAAGATAACATTTTGGTTTTAGAAGATTATCGTGTCTGGTTGTGCTACTCAGGTAAGTTCAAATATTTGAAACACATTGCCATTGAAAATCAAATCTCGGGTACTTATTCAAAAGGACGTATGTGATTTTGTAAACAAAGATTCAAACGTCGATTTGTCCAATCTGATGGCACTCCCACGCAAACCAACACCACCAACAGGTAGCCGAAGCCTCCCCTATCTGTCTATGGTGATGGTTTGCGTGGGAGGGCTATCAGACCGGACAAATCGACGTTTCAATCTTTGTTTACAAAATCACATACGTCCTTTTGAATAAGTACCCGAGAAATGTGGATTTTTCTTGAACTTTTTCAGAATAAAACGGTTCTAGTGGCCGGATTGAAAAATGAAGGAAGCTACATTGCGAAGCGTTGCTGAGAATAACTTTATGTTTTCCAATAAACATATGGCGAAAATGTGCTGGTGAATAAAGATGTAATTTTTACCTTGAAAGCTAAATCATAAATAGGTTCATAACAATATCTTATTTTCAGGATTGTCTTCATTGATACAATTGTACATCCTACAGATCATCAGCAGCATCAACAGATTTGCCACAATTGAAAAATTTGAATATGACCATTTGATTTAAAAATAAATAATTTACTTAACATTCATTCGGTTTGTTTATTTTTCTTCTAAATTGAAAAAAATAAAAGCTAGATATAAATGATTTTTATTTCAACAATATTATATTGTTGAATCTATCGTATCCATATATTGAATCAACAATGCAGTTAAAATTATTTTAACAATAATATTGTTGATTCAACAATAGCGAAAGATTGAACTCTAAATATTTTGATTGTAGAAACAACAGCAGGGGCATGGGCAGCAGGGACTATGTCCAAGGGCTTAACGATCCCTCCCCAGGCCATCTGCGAGTTGTGGGGCTTGCCTAGGATGTGGTGGGGTTTGACAGTGGGCCCTGTTAAACCTCTATAAAAAGCTGCATGTATCCGCAAGTAGGCCCCACCAAAGCGACCGTGTGCCGCTCAAAGCGCACAAGCCCAAGTCCTGGTGTTAGGTAGGACGCTAAACAGCCCTGACACGACGGCCCTCCGACGAGACAGGAGGTTTGCGCTGGCCCAATAAGCCGCCTAGAAAACCATTCATTACGAACAATATAAGAGATAATGCGACTCGATATAATCGGCAAAGACCTAGGCGACGAATACAGGATCACGATTGGAAGCTTGGAACATGGAATTGCAAGTCGCTAGGTTTCGCAGGTTGCGACAGGATGATCTACGATGAATTACATCCCCGCAACTTCGACGTCGTGGCGCTGCAGGAGATTTGCTGGACAGGACAGAAAGTGTGGAAAAGCGGGCATCGAGCGGCTACCTTCTACCAAAGCTGTGGCACCACCAACGAGCTGGGAACCGGCTTCATAGTGCTGGGTAAGATGCGCCAACGCGTGATTGGGTGGCAGCCAATCAACGCAAGGATGTGCAAGCTGAGGATTAAAGGCCGTTTCTTCAACTATAGCATCATCAACGTGCACTGCCCACACGAAGGGAGACCCGACGACGAGAAAGAAGCGTTCTACGCACAGCTGGAGCAGACATACGATAGATGCCCACTGCGGGACGTCAAAATCGTCATCGGTGACATGAACGCACAGGTAGGAAGGGAGGAAATGTATAGACCGGTCATCGGACCGGATAGTCTGCACACCGTATCGAATGACAACGGCCAACGATACATAAACTTCGCAGCCTCCCGCGGAATGGTAGTCCGAAGCACCTTCTTTCCCCGCAAAAATATCCACAAGGCCACATGGAGATCACCTAACCAAGAAACGGAAAACCAAATCGACCACGTTCTAATCGACGGTAAATTCTTCTCCGACATCACGAACGTCCGCACTTACCGCAGTGCGAATATTGAATCCGACCACTACCTCGTTGCAGTATGCCTGCGCTCAAAACTCTCGACGGTGTACAACACGCGTCGAAGTCGGACGCCGCGGCTTAACATGGGGCGGCTACAAGATGGTAGACTAGCCCAAGAATACGCGCAGCAGCTGGAAGTGGCACTTCCAACGGAAGAGCAGCTAGGTGCAGCGTCTCTTGAAGATGGCTGGAGAGATATTCGATCCGCCATTGGTAGCACCGCAACCGCTGCACTTGGCACGGTGCCCCGGATCAGAGAAACGACTGGTATGACGGCGAATGTGAGCAGTTAGTGGAAGAGAAGAATGCAGCATGGGCGAGATTGCTGCAACACCGCACGAGGGCGAACGAGGCACGATATAAACAGGCGCGGAACAGACAAAACTCGATTTTCCGGAGGAAAAAGCGCCAGCAGGAAGATCGAGACCGTGAAGAAACGGAGCAACTGTACCGCGCTAATAACACACGAAAGTTCTATGAGAAGTTAAACCGTTCACGTAAGGGCCACGTGCCACAGCCTGATATGTGTAAGGACATAAACGGGAACCTTCTTACGAACGAGCGTGAGGTGATCCAAAGGTGGCGGCAGCACTACGAAGAACACCTGAATGGCGATGTGGCAGACGAAGATGGCGGTATGGTGATGGACCTGGGAGAACGCGCGCAGGACATAATTCTACCGGCTCCGGATCTCCAGGAAATCCAGGAGGAGATTGGCCGGCTGAAGAACAACAAAGCCCTGGGGTTGACCAACTACCAGGAGAGCTATTTAAACACGGTGGTGAGGCACTGGCTAGAGCGCTGCACTGGGTCATTACCAAGATTTGGGAGGAGGAAGTTTTGCCGCAGGAGTGGATGGAAGGTGTCGTGTCCCATCTACAAAAGGGCGATAAGCTGGATTGTAGCAACTACCGCGCAATCACATTGCTGAACGCCGCCTACAAGGTACTCTCCCAAATTTTATGCCGTCGACTAGCACCAACTGCAAGGGAGTTCGTGGGGCAGTACCAGGCGGGTTTTATGGGCGAACGCTCCACCACGGACCAGGTGTTCGCCATTCGCCAAGTACTGCAGAAATGCCGCGAATACAACGTGCCCACACATCATCTATTCATCGACTTCAAAGCCGCATATGATACAATCGATCGGGACCAGCTATGGCAGCTAATGCACGAACACGGTTTTCCGGATAAACTGACACGGTTGATCAAAGCGACGATGGATCGGGTGATGTGCGTAGTTCGAGTTTCAGGGGCATTCTCGAGTCCCTTCGAAACCCGCAGAGGGTTACGGCAAGGTGATGGTCTTTCGTGTTTGCTATTCAACATCGCTTTGGAAGGGGTAATACGAAGAGCAGGGATTAACACGAGTGGTACAATTTTCAATAAGTCCGTCCAGCTATTTGGTTTCGCCGACGACATAGATATTATGGCACGTAACTTTGAGAAGATGGAGGAAGCCTACATCAGACTGAAGAGGAAGCTAAGCGGATCGGACTATTCATCAACACGTCGAAGACGAAGTACATGATAGGAAGAGGTTCAAGAGAAGACAATGTGAGCCACCCACCGCGAGTTTGCATCGGTGGTGACGAAATCGAGGTGGTAGAAGAATTTGTGTACTTGGGCTCACTGGTGACTGCCGAAAATGACACCAGCAGAGAAATTCGGAGACGCATAGTGGCTGGAAATCGTACGTACTTTGGACTCCGCAAGACGCTCCGATCGAATAGAGTTCGCCGCCGTACCAAACTGACAATCTACAAAACGCTAATTAGACCGGTAGTCCTCTACGGACACGAGACCTGGACGATGCTCGTGGAGGACCAACGCGCACTTGGAGTTTTCGAAAGGAAAGTGCTGCGTACCATCTATGGTGGGGTGCAGATGGCGGACGGTACGTGGAGGAGGCGAATGAACCACGAATTGCATCAGCTGTTGGGAGAACCATCCATCGTTCACACCGCGAAAATCGGACGACTGCGATGGGCCGGGCACGTAGCCAGAATGTCGGACAGTAACCCGGTGAAAATGGTTCTCGACAACGATCCGACGGGCACAAGAAGGCGAGGTGCGCAGCGGGCAAGGTGGATCGATCAGGTGGAAGATGACTTGCGGACCCTCCGTAGACTGCGTGGTTGGCGACGTGTAGCCATGGACCGAGCCGAATGGAGAAGACTCTTATATACCGCACAGGCCACTTCGGCCTTAGTCTGATTAAATAAATAATAGAAACAACAATATTCTGGATTACCTCAAGCGGTAAATATTATTAGCCCTGATCTAGCAATATTTATTGTTGAAGTTGACCCGAAATATTGTTGTTTCTACATTATACATTTCTGTGCGTGATGGTATTGGTTTGCCTGGGAGAGCTATCAGATTCGTCAAATCGTCATTTGAATCTTTGTTTACAAAAGCAGATAAGTCGTGTTGAAAATTTTGTCTTGAAATATCTTTCAATATTCTGCGGATTATTCGCCATTTTAGCTCATTAGAGGAATAAAATGATGAAAATATTGATTATAAAAATATTGGCATTATTCTGGCCGGCCAACGGTCTATTTTGTCTTACGGCGTCCATTCCCTCGCATGCAACATTATTATGTAGCACCCCAGTGGGAGTGAACGAAATGACACACATGCAGCTACATCGCACGCTGCCCCTTCGAACCTATCAGTGGAAACGAGAGAGCAGTATCATCGCCTGATTCCTGTTTCGTGGTGCGAAAGTGATTACGCAGCGTTGCCAAAATGACAAACTCTATGGCCACTCATCATTTTTATTGAAATGTTTTTAAGAACCTTTAAGAATAGCTTCGCTTGCAAGCATGTAGGAAAAATACATGATACTTTGCAGGTTTTATTTATCACTATAAAAATTTTAAAAATGGTATTACCGTAATATTATCCGCATTATTTACAGATAAAATATAAATTTTCTTCATATTTTCATAAAAATAGTCTGGCATTCCTGGTGTCTGTTGGCCGTGCTGCGGTGGATGATGCGAAGGCGAGCTGTCAAACTGGAAATATGAAAATCATTTACGAGTGCAAATTCTGACCCAAAACTAGAGAAGGAAATTGCGTTCTAAATCGACCCCAACAACGATTGTTTCGCCACAAAAGGTAAGTCGGGATGGCCCTTGATGCAGGGCGATAAAATTTGTAAAGTGCAAAATCAAACAGCATGTGACTTCTGATTGCAGAGCATTATTCCTTCGGAGCGCAAAAAGCCAGCCAGATTCCAAGAGTCGCGCAGTCATGAAGATCACCATCAAAACATTGAAGCAGGAGGCGTTCCACATCGAGGTGGACGTCGAAAAGGACACGGTCCGGACGCTCAAGGAGAAATTCTTCCACGAGAGCAAACAGGACTATCCGGTCGAGCGGCAGCGGCTGATCTACCTGGGCAAAATAATGGAAGACGAGCAGCCGCTTAGTCACTACAACCTGGACGACAAGAAGTTTGTTGTGGTTATGAACAAGAAGCCCACGACGGCCCCGGCGGAACCAGCTGCCGCTAGCAGTACCGCCGCGACCGCAACGGCAGAGAAGAGCACGACAAAGAGCAGTGAGAGTGGGTCGCCCCAGACGGCGGCTGCTGCTGCTGCAGCAGGTAGCTCCGCCACGAGTGCCACCGCAAAGGCACCCGAGGAGAAGCCCAAGCCGGCGGAAAAGACGGAGGAGGCGAAACCGAAGGAGGACAAAAAGCCAGAGGAACCGCCCAAGGATGACATCGAAGTTAAGATTCAGAGGATAACGGGTGAGTTTTAGGTTAACTTGGGACAAGACGGGACATGTTTAGCAATTGAAGGCAATTAGCGATAAGAAAATGTTTAACAGATACCTACTTGAGATGCAGTTTTCAACATTGTTATTTCATAAGAGGAAAAGCCGTAAATGTAAATATTTATTTTTCCGCCGATTTCAGGAATACTAGGGCCGGATCACGGTATTTTTTTCTTCCATTCGGTAGAAGGCGCAGAGCTTTACTGTCTCCACTCGCATATCAGTCCCAAACCGTTTTTTTTTTTGCATACTGAGATAAAAGCCATTGAAATTTCAAATCGCATCTTTCGCAACTTCAAAAAAATCTAACAAATTGAAACATCATCGGATCTTGTTGAAATTTTGCTGAGTTCATCATTCGATTGTTTACCGTGGAACGGTTTAGTTTAATCAAAATATTGTTTTATGGAATCAGGACATGTAAATTCTTAATAGGATGTGGGTACTTTAAATATGGGACGCATGACTAGGAGTTTTTTTTTTCACTCATGGACATACAAACTTGCAATTTTCATGAAGATTTTTTGAAAGTACAATAAAAATGGACACTATTCATTGGGTTAACTCAAAAGTGATGAAAAGTTAAATGGGATTGTTATGCGAGTGGGGCAGTTTAGCTGGTGTTAGTTAACTAAGAACAGCCCTAACTAAAGATGAATTCGCGAGAAAAATCATGATTTATAATTGCATAATAGGCAAAAGGGATATGTGGAAATGGAACATGTCAATCAAAGGGGGCGGGGACCATGATATGTATATAAACAAACTCGATTGTGGATCCGGGGGTGGCCATACTAGGCACACTAGCTAAGCTACATCATTTTGAAATACCTTTTTGCCTTTCTCGTACAACTAAGTTGTACCGAAAGGCTATCATTTCACTCCGAAAACGAACTTTTTATAGAAGCCTTTGAGCCCCATAGTATTATATACCAATCGACTCAGCTCGACGAGCTGAGCACATGTCTGTCTGTCCGTGTGTATGTATGTGTGTGCACAAAAGCTATAAAAAACAACTTTTCGTATAGTAATCCTTAACCGATTTTCTTGCAACAAGTTTCATTCGACAGGGGACAAAGCCTTGTTGATCACTATTGAATTTTATAACGATCGGTCATTGCGTTTAAAAGTTATGAAGAAAATGGTACATCGGACCATATAAACCCCATATAAGGTTGGTGTCTTAACTAAATGCGAGAAAGGCACCACCAACGCTAGGTGGTTTAATCTGGGTTTTTGTAGTAAAAATGAATGTTCAAGCGTGTACGACACATATTGCTGATACTCGTTACTTGTCATCTAGAGCTGCAGAACCACAATTGGTTATGAGGCTCGCTTTAGGGAAGCGACTGAAATAAATTTCAGTCCTTAAGGGGTTTATTACTAGCACTCAATCCCTAAGAATCAAAATTTACTATGATAATATCAAAATGGTAGGAAACCAACGATCAGATATAAGGTCTGTGAGCGTTATCTGTGTTCGAAACACTCGATTTCACGATCAAAATTGAATAACTTTTAAATCTTTTAATTTAAAGGTTTGATCTCCTCTAAGAAGTTTTCAGGCGTGAAAAGTCGCATCTTTTGAAATAAGTGTAGTTATTAATCCTTTTAGAAGTGAGTTGAAAATTTTCGTTCAACAGCTTTAAATCTCCTAGTAGACCGGAAACATGATCGCTGACTTCCAACAGGAAGCGGAAATGCCGCTTGGAATAAACCTACGACAGATACACCGTAGATGAGTCATCAATCCTTCAATGTGTCTTTTGAGAAAGGCGGAGGAGAAACTGTCTGGCCCTGGATTGAAGGACGATTTTTAGCTTTGATGAGGTTCTGACTATTACCATTTCATCAGAATTTTCTTTCAGAATTGGCAAGAAGCAGCTGTTACTCCTTTGAACGTCATTAACGATGGCAGTTCAGACTTCTTTCGCTGTTCCTTCACATATTTCCAAAACTGTTTAGGTTGTGATCGAAACTTACGCTGAATATTCCGTTGATAGAGATGAATGTTCGCCCTTAGAGTATGCATCGTTCAGAACCTGTCCGAGTGTGGCAAGGTAAGTGCCTGTGCCTTAGCCTGATCTGAAGGCGTGTGGCCTTCGGTCGGTTAGCTTCTAAATGTTCGATAAGCCGCCTGTTTACCATTCGTTCCATAAGTTTAGCGCAGCAGCTAGTGAGAACAATAGGACGATAATTTTTGACATTATTAGCTAGACCTCCGTTTTTTGGTATGGGTACCACAAAACCGTGTCTCCACGTGTCTGGAATGGTGCCTTCCATCCACTCTTTGTTAATTGTATCCAGCAAACATCTTTTACCTCTGGTCGATAGGTTTTTAAGCTTCGGGTATTCAACTTCATCGGGACCAGCTGACTTCCCGGATGCTTTGTGAAGCGCAAATTCTAGTTCACTCATTGTGAAAGGTATGTAGAAATCTTGGCCCGATCCTGGTGGAACCACAAAGTTCGCGAGAGCTTTTTCAGGTGAAGGATGCTTTTGTAAGAACATGGTGGAATATAATGGTCTGCCAGTGCGTTTGCAATCACGTTTGGGTCTCTCGTTGTTGCTCCATTTGTCTTGATTGCCATACCCTTTAAGCGTCTTTTTCCAAGAATCCTGTTAATACGGCTCCATAGTTCTGTCGCAGATTGATGTTCATTAATGCCGTTGAGAAAGTCTGTCCACGTCTTATCCTTTGCGTCCCTTATCGTTTGTCGGCAATCGTTTCGGGCTAGGCAGTATGCCTGTTTCGCCGCTTCTCTCCCAGAGTGGTCGATTGGTAATTTCTTGATTGCTCTAAGGCAGCGGTTCTCAACCTGGGGTACATGTACCCCTGGGGGTACCTTCGCTGCACCTAGGGGGTACCTCGGACAAAAACGGGTAATGGCGGACGCATTACAATTCCAATCAAAACTCATTGAATTTTTTTTGATAATTGTGTATTTTTTATTTCAAAAATTTATATTGTACGTAATATGCAATGCTATCAAAAAATCCCAATTGAATCCTGCCTTCTACAAGCAGCACAATGTATGGATGGCTGCGAAACAAAAGATCAAAGGAACAAAACGTCGAATGAAAAAAAAAAAAAAAAATTTTTCGCTAAAGCTCGTTTGCTTCGTAGAAATAGGATTAGAAGCATCCTTCTACGCTTCTCGGAAGTTTTCTTCCAAGCAGCTCAAAGGCTTCCTTTCAAGAGATTCGGAAGCCTCCATTCAAGAGAATCGGAAGCCTCCTTTCATGATCCTTTCAAGAGGCTCAGAAGCCTCCCTCCAAGAGGCTCGGAAGCATCCTTTCAAGAGGCCGGGAAGCCTTCTTTCAAGAGGCTCGGAAGCCTCCTTTCAAGAATCTCAAAAGCCTTCTTTTCTAGACTCTCAAAAGACTCCTTTCAAGAGGCTTGGAATCCTGCTTTCAAGATCCTTTCAAGAGGCTCAGAAGCCTCCTTTCAAGAGGCTCAGAAGCCTCCTTTCAAGAGGCTCAAAAGCCTCCTTCCAAGAGGCCCCGAAGCCACTTTCCAGAGGCTAAAAAAACAGCTTTCAAGAGGCTCAAAAGCCTACTTTGAAGAGGCTCAAAAGCCTACTTTCAAGAGGCTCTGAAGCCTTTTTCCAAGAGGCTCGGAAGGCTACTTTCGAGAGGTTGCCTCCTTTCAAGAAGCTCGTAAGTCTAAGCAGGCTCGGAGACCTGCTTTTAAGAAGCTCCGAAATCTACTTTCAAGTGGTTTGGAAGCCTCCTTTCAAGAGGCTCGGAAGCCTCGCTTCAAGAAGCTTGGAATTCTTCTTTCAAGTGGCTTGGAAGCATACAATCAAGAGGCTCAGAAGCGCCCTTTTAAGATGCAAAGGAAGCCGCCTTTTAAGTGGTTCGAAAACCGCCTTGAAGAGGCTCGGAAGCCTATCTACAAGAGATTCAGAAGCCTTCAATCAAGAGGTGCGGAAACCTACTTTAAAAGGATTCAAAAACTGAAAGGAGCTTCCCTTCGAAAGGCTCAGAATTATTTTTTCAAGAGGATTGGAAGCCTGCTTTCGAGAGGCTCAGCTAAAAAAAAGGTAAAAGGAGCTTTTCTTCAAAGGGCTCGGAATTATTTTTTCAAGAGGATTGAAAGCCTTCTCTCGAGGGGGTGGGGGTACATCAATTAATGCAAAATGCAAAAGTTCGAAGGGGTACCTCTCAAGAAAAAGGTTGAGAACCGCTGCTCTAAGGGCTTTTCTACGCGTTTTCACTGCTATTTTGGTTGCTTTCGACCAGCAGTAAAGAGCACGGCGGCCAGGCATACAACTTGTTCTACAGTGACCTGCATAATAAAAAGCCCACTTGCCGTTGTTTATACAAAATGGTCAACTTTGGAGATCTAGATCTCGATTGCGTGTGAATCAATTTTGGTGAAAATTTGACCAGAGCTCAGATATAACTTGAATTACCACACCTATGTTTCGACCATATTGATTCATAGGGTAAAAAATTATTGCGGAATACCAAAACGATTTTTTTGGAAAAAAAAATTATTTTATAATATCTTGAAAACTACTACTCTTAGTGTACAAGTATATTCCGCAAACTTTTTTGTATTGCCAAAATACGCGTTTTTGGTAAATAAGTCATCAGCCTATAGAATTTAAGATATATAAAAATAGAATTTAAGATATATAAAATCAACCTATAGAATTTAAGATATATAAAAAAAAAAATTTTGTCAAAAAATTCATTTTGGTATTACCGCAATATTTGTTTACCCTATGAATCAATATGGTCGAAACTTAGGTGTGGTAAAATTAAAGTTATATCAGAGCTCTAGTCAAAATTTCATCAAAATTGGTTCACACGCAATGCAGATCTAGATCTCAAAATTTGACCATTTTGTAGGAAAAACGGCGAGTGGGCTATTTATTATGCCGGTCACTGTAGGTATTGTAGATGACGCAGCTTCAATAAAACATTTCGGTGAGCTCATTTACCGAGCTAGGTGGGGTGTTTTCAATCGTGCAGTCAAGAGTGTTTTGGAAAACCTCCCAATTGGCTTGCTCATATAACCATAGAGATATTTCCGGAGGTTTCAAGTGTACGGTAATGAATGGGGATGTGGTTACTCCCCAAGGGGTCTGTACCGGCTGACCAAAACAGTCGATTAAGTAATGTGGGAGAAGTGAAAATAATGTCGATCGCAGTTTCCACTTGTCTGTAGTGTTGGCAAGTAAGTCTTAGAAAAATAGATAAATAAATAAAGTTAAACAGAATATTCCGATATGTATTAGAGAAATAATAAACATAAAATTATTATTTTCAACTTGAAATTATAAATGGAAAATCGACTAATTATTTCATAGCGCCCATTGCTATTTGGTAAACATAATTGAATGACGAGACGTCATACGTCATGCAAATCCGAATGATTGATTCGTCAGCCATGCATCACTAGTGCTACATGTTCATGATAGGCATAGTTGTGGGTGCATACACTGAGAAGGCTTCAGTTATACAACGGATGTGTAGAAACGCATCGACCTGGGCATCCCGCAGCCAGGGCCTACAGGAGTAGGCCCGAGAGGAGTTCCCAGTGACAGTAGTAGACAGTGAGTAAGCGAGTGGCACCGCCCTCTGCTGGTTGAAATGTCACTGGAGGAAGCAGATTTCCAACGTCAATTCAAGTAGAGAGCAGTGCTCTTACTTGAATTGTCGTTCGGTGGAGAAAGCATCAGCTCAGATGGCGATTAACGGGTACACCGCTCTCTGCTAATCGGAGCGAGGATGCTTCGATCGCGACATTGTCCTCTGTTGAATGTAGGAGATCCATCGTTAAGAAAGGTAAGTCCACAAGAACTTACCAATTCAGCTACTAGAGAGCCAGGATCATTGGAGCGTGGGCTTCCCCATGATGTCCATCACAGTCGCCAAACACGATTAATGGTTCTGGGGTCGATTTTATCACTGTCTTTAATCGGTTTTATAGGTTTGATACTTTACCATTCGGTAGGTAGAAAGATGCGACTGTTACAGGAAAAGGCCAAGTTAATCGAACTGCAACAATTGGAAGGTCTGTATCCAGCTGGATTTCTGTGAAAGTGAGCTCTGATGAGATGCCTAAACCAACTGAGTGATATTGATTCTCCCTATGTTTTGCTATCCAGCTGTAGGATTTTCCTAGGGCAATGTTCATTGCAGATGCTGTCACTTTGTGGATTTCTTGAAGAGCCAAAACGGTAGGCCACGAATTATATACCTGCATTTCCAGCTCCAGTAGGTTGTTAAGAAACCCATTCAAGTTCCATTGTAGAGCGAAGGCATGCTGATTACGATTATCTGTTTTGCGTGGGATTGGGGTGTGCCGTTGATTGTTTGCGGATTTCAACCAAGCTTCGCCAAGCACAGGCCTCGTTACGAAATCAGCAGCTGGCACATATGAAGGAGTTTCAGGAATAATGAGGGTACAGCCTTTCCTGGAGCCAGTGGCGTCGCGTAACCTCACTTTTTACCTGTGCACTGACCCAAAAAATAAAAATTTCGATATTTTGACAGCCCAAATGGAAAATAAAATTATCAGAGTCGTTTAAACTAATCAACATCTAGTTATTCTATGCATTTCCGCACACCAATTCCTTAAATTTAAGTCCAGTGCACAGGTAGATTGAGGTTAGGGAAACGCCACTGCCTGGAGCCCTATCCGTTGTGTGTCCCGCCATGAAACTCGCAGTAGGCAAGGAAGAAAAAGAGCTTAGGCTTCTTCTGATAAAATTTGATGTAGGGGGAAAGACGGCTTTGGCAGGTTTTGTTCTATTATTGGCAGGGGGATTTTTGTCGACCAAATTTTATGAAATTTGGCCACAATATTCTTTGATATGCAAAGAACGTTTAGGCCAAATTTGAGCCTAGTCAGTCATAAAAAACCCCCCTGCCAATAATAGAACAAAATCTGCCAAAGCCGTCATTCCCCCTACCTGATCTGATGGGTTCTAATTGTTTGTCACGTGCACGGAGAAGGGCATCGTAAACGGCTGCATTAGTGGCTTCGGCTTCCGTGAGAGGTGGCCGTGCTATTATATTACTTACGTATTTTGGCAACGGTAGGTTTAAGGCAGCTACGTATTGGATTTTTCCGAAGGATCATATTATTTCCCTCGTTGTTTTTAGGGGTATTATGTGCCCCGATTTTCATCTGCAGTAGCGCTGAAGATGGGGGTTCAGATGCAGCGGAACCATTATTTCTAGAGTGCTTTGAGAATAGGTCGTATGTGCAAAAGAGAGCCTCTCTTCGGTTACATTCTCTTTCGATTATTACAAAGCTATACACAAATTTATGTTGGATTTTTTGGCAGATATCTAAAGATAATAACTTTGTCTAGCGTGCTAAAGTGAAAATGTAGCAGAAAATGCTAAACTTGCCGATCTATTGGCGAAAGAGAGCGTGAACAAAGAGAATCTCTATTTTGCACATACGACCTATTCTCAAAGCAATCTAGATTTATGATTCCCGCGTCGTCTTCCGGGTAATGGGCCAAACACAATTGGTACGTTTGCGTGCGTTTTGACAGTTTTCCCATGGGAAAACTGTCAAAACGCACGCAAACGTACCAATTGTGTTTGGCCCATAAGGTGTTGTTATGGTCCTGGGATGAGTAGTGAGTATACAGGTTTGCTCAGTTGACTTCGTTATCATCGATGTGTTTGACATAGTCGAAGGTGATTGTTAATTGTAGGGTTTGCATTTCTTATTGTACAGTTTATTAGGAGACTGAGCATATCTGGTTTTATTTCTTTTTATTGTTCCCTTTAGCATTGGCCTTTCGAGGTTTGTTGCTTCGCTTGGCTTCTGGAGGGAAAGTAGGGGGGATTCACCACCGGAAGAGAAATCCGCGTGTTTTTTTTTTGTGGGCTCGACATGTGGGTTTCAGCTAACTCCATTGTGTGGTTAGAATGGTGTGTTTTTATACTGGTGTCTGTGCAGTATCCGTCTAGGGTAAACTCGTTTTTTGTTGATCTTTTTTTTTTGTATTTTTCTTGATCAATAATGGTTTTTTCGAAGTGACTGCTTTATTTTTCCCGATATTGGTGCTGTTGTTTATCCACGTGCTCGGTAATTGTTGGATTCGCGATTGTAGGGAGTGGCAATGCATGACACTTCGGAGTTTTGCGTATGAGGAATGCCGGACTGCTGAGTTTCTTCGACCACAACTAGAGAGACGTCAGATTCAACTTCCGTCATATTTCCAACGTGTTTTATTGTTTGAAGTTCCGCGATGATTCTGTCTTTTTCAACTAGAGCAAACTGCATTTTTCCTACTGTACGGGAGAATGCGGCCACTTGGCTCACGAGGTCCTCAATGGTGCCGTGTTTTTGAGTCTTTTCCATTCGATCCTCGACTTTATTGAAGGTGGAGTTGTTGTTTATTCCATGCTGGATTTCGTACTCCCCATTGGCCTGTGGGTATGTGATACCCAGGTCCACGCGTAGGTGCTGAATTTCCACTTCTTTAGCATATACAGGACATTTTCGATTGGAGACACCGTGGTCACCGGATTTGCAATAAGGGCTGTTTGTACAAGTTCTCTCGGGGCGAGAGGCGGCGGATAACGGGGTTTCTGTGTTGGAGGCGGACGAGTTATCTCCAAGTTGCTGTTGATTTTCGTCTTCATAGATTTTGCTACATTTACCGCACACACGCGTTGGAGTAGTACATCGCTTTCCCGTGTGCCCGTATTCCCAGCAACGAAAACATTGCATAGGGGAAGGGTAAAAATTGCGCGTTCGACATCTTGTCCAACCAAAATCGATATGCGGGGTAATTACAGTTCCATTTATGGTGAGGATTATGGTAGTTGTGTTCTCGAAACTTCCATCGAGTTGACGGCACTGGATACGTCGCAGATCCATTACCCCTTGAGATAGCAGTTGTTTCTTCAGGTACTGGTCGTCTAAGCCAATCGAGTCATAATTGGATACGACGCACTTCGATTGATTTAGAATTGGGTGTGCCACTATTGAAATTTGGGTGCCGTCTGCGAGTTTGTTTAGCTTGAACAGTTTGTTGAACTGCTTTTGATTTCTGACTTTTAAAACATACGAGGAGCCGCGATTTTCTTTGTAAGCACCTTCGATTTGGCCCCCGCAACCTTTCTCAACAGATGCACGTAGCAAGAAAGGATCTTGCGGTAAACTGCCGTTTATTGCTTCCATTTTCAGGAACTGTAGTTGTCCTGCAGTCCCGTCCTTGTCCATGTACCATGGGAGACGAGTACGCAGTACTCACCATTCTTCTGGTTTGTTGCACCACCACCACCGCCGGGGCCTGGTGCACCTAAGTGCTTGCCGTTTACCAGTAGCATGTAACTGTATCAATCCATTGCTCTTCGTCGATGTTTTCTTTTTATCATTGTAGCGAATTGCGGTAGTTTGCCGAAGATTTAATGGTTTGGCGTGATAAAGCGTGATTGTATCTTGCACCAGACGCAACAATCACGGTTGTAACTGTTGAGTTATTAAAGAAGCTATGATTCTCAGCGCGTGATATTTGTAAAAAAAAAATATTTATTTTCAAATCGAAATAATGATATTTGCATCTATGATTGTACTGCAATCGAATTAAAAAGGCGATACATTAAATATGTAAGGGATCCCCAAAGTAATTTTGCTGTGAGAACATGAGAAAATAGAAGCCGTTTTTCCCTCCCAACATCCACTTTGCTCAATATTTTAGAATTTTTCAAAATATATTGTGATGATTATTTATACATTTAAAATAGCATAAATGTAAATGATTCCAATTTTTTTTAGATTTTGTTAGATTCGTTATATTTTGATAACTTTTGAATTTGAAGACGAGCCCGACGGTCCTGCATTATAAGCAGGAGGTTGAGCGTTCAATCCCAGGTTCGTTGTAACTGAATTTTCATAATTTTTGTTTCGTTTTCTACCAAAACGATCCGTACTGATGTTCCTTTCGTACTAAAAATTCCAAAAACTTCCATGGCACCTATAGCAAATCTGCTTTTTTCTTAAGTAGGTGTTCAACTAATCCAGTGATCGTAATTTTCATACATTCTCACGAGAAGAAAATGTTCATTCACGCAGACTTTTGCCTAGAAATCATTTTTCGAGAAAGAAAAACAGGTCTTATGAGTGATAGATAACCATGTTTCGCTCACTTCCAGTGGCGCAAACATTTGATTTGGTCGCAGGACTACTCATAGTTTTGAGTTTGAGTTTTGACTGATATATAGTAAAATTTCAATGGGATAAAAAAAAGGGCAAAAGTTAGCGTGCACGATTTTCGTTTCTCTTTTGAGTTCGTTATGAGAGAGTGGTGAGTAAAAGATCCGCCACAAATTACGAAAAAGAAATTCTCCCTCGACCCAAAAATGTTAAATTTCGTCTCATCAAAATTGCAACTGAAACTGAAAGTCACTATTTGGTCACTTTTTCTGCAACTGAAAGTCACTATTTTCATCAGCTTTGGTCACTAAAGTCACTATTTTGAGCGGCATTTGTCGCTACCAGCCCTGTTCTTTCATATTACGCAATAGCTCGGGATATTGCTTTCTTGTTGATAATGCCTTCTTTTAAACTTTAAAGCACACGTTTGTTCGGAGCATCATACCTTTTTTAAATTACACGGTTGCTCGGGAGAATGCAAACGCCAAACACTTTTCGACCGTCTTTTCTAATGCTTTGCCATCTCAAACTGACATCGCAAGAGCAGCGAGAGATGTACCTAACAATGTCATCAGCATGGATGTTTTTACCGTTGAAACTGATATGGTTGTCTCGGCGATAAATAGGATAAAATCGTCCTTTTCAGCAGGCCCTAGTGTTATACCATCAGCGGTTCTGAAAAAGTGTTCCGATATCTTGGCTATCCCGCTGTGCATGATTTTCAACTTATCACTCCGTCAGCAAAAGTTTCCTACTCAATGGAAGTGCTCTACCATGTTTCCGGTGTACAAGAAAGGAGACAAATGCGACGTGAGAAACTACCGAGGCATTACTTCTCTTGGCGTGGAATCAAAAGTGTTCGAGTCACTGATCTACGAAAAACTGTTTGCCTCATGCAAAAACTACATCAGTTCGTATCAACATGGCTTCTTTCCGGGTCGATCCGTAGAAACGAATCTAGTCAGTTTTACATCATATTGTATGGATAATATGCGTAAAAAGCTCCAAGTCGATGCCGTGTATACTGATCTACAAGCAGCATTTGATAAAGTGAATCACGACATACTGCTTGCAAAAATGGGATGCTCTACAACATTCTGCAACTGGCTTCGAGCATATCTAGTGCAACGTGAAGTGACCGTCATCATTGGAGATCACTCATCCCACTGTTTTTCGAACGGCTCCGGAGTCCCCCAAGGAAGCACGCTGGGTCCATTGTTGTTTTCGCTCTTCGTGAATGACCTAACTTTTATCCTGCAGCGTGGAGGCCTGCTGTTGATGTTTGCAGACGATCTCAAATTATACATTGTTATTCGAAATCTGGCGGACTGCCAAGAATTGCAGAAGCTCCTGGATTTATTCAAATGTTGGTGTGAGCGTAATATGATGGTCCAGGCTGTTTCAAAGTGTTACGTAATAAGCTTTCATCGCACTGCCGAAACCGTGGTTTTCGATTATAGTATCGCAGGAACAACTTTACAACGTGTTAAAGATCTAGGCGTCGTGTTGGATGACAGGCTAACTTTCAGACGCCATTTTTCAACTACGATCGACAAAGCGAATCGCCAGCTTGGTTTTATTTTTAAAATCTCAAATGAATTCCGCGATCCTTTATGCTACCAAGCCTTATACTGCTCATTGGTACGCTCTCAACTCGAATTTGCTTCTGCTGTCTGGAATCCATATCAAGCTGTTTGGACTGCTCGGTTCGAAGCTGTGCAACGCAAGTTCGTACGATATGCCCTGCGCCATCTCCCATGGACGGACCCGCTGAATTTACCACCGTATGCTGATCGCTGTAGTCTGCTGGGGCTAGATGCTCTTGATAAGCGGAGAAACGTGGCGCAAGCCGTTTTCATCGCCAAACTTCTGTTATCCGGGTACGACGTGCCAGATTTGTTGGAAAAAATTCCATTGTATGCACCCTCACGATCCCTTCGACCTTTGAGATTTGCTCTTCGAAGAAAGGCATAACACTAATTATGCTGCCAATAGCTGCTTTGTCGCTATGATCCGCCATTTTAACGAGGTGTCGGACCAATTCGACTTCAACATCAGTTCATCCGCGTTTCGTCAACGGCTAAACAGATATTTTATCAACTGACCTTTAGTTTTAAGTTTTCATGTAGACGACACAGTCAGATGAAATAAGCAAAATAAATAAATAAATAAATAATGCCTTCTTCTAAAGCACACGTTTGTTCGGAGCAATGCAAAAGGGGAGATTATGTCTTCTTTTAATATACGCGATTGCTCAGGATAATGCAAAAGATATGATGATGCCTTCTTTGAAAGCATGCGCCTTTTATTGTCAATATCAACAAGTCTATGTTGAAGTCTAGCTTTAAGTTGCGTAAAGAATATGATTATTGAAAATAAGATCATTTTCATTGTGTATGCCAAATGACCATTACGCCAAACGGGGTAGCCCCGCTTTTGCAGGAGGGGACTGATATAACGGCTAACGAATCGTTCTTTTAGTGTGCATACTTGCCTGCGTGGGGAGTTTGGAAACCCCTTTCCCTTACATCGTATAAAGGACGGGAACGACTGCAAAACTCTGGCGGGATTGGCTCGACTGTAACGAGATGGTCTGGAGTTTCCAAGAGGCTTGCAGACATGCTTCCCGAAATAGAGAAAATGTTCGGTGATCGTTTTGAGCTACGGGCGAAAACGGCATCAGGACGTACTCATTTTGATGGCATGTTCGCTCCAAAAACAAACATATTTTAGAAGGCTCCGAGATCTGTAGTATTATATGAACCGGTGCCAGCGTGGTAGGGTAAGACGGTATAATATGCCCCCCTAAGGCAACTCCTTGATAACTTTTTACTTTTAAACGCAATTTATGCAAACTTTGTGTTATTTGCTAGTCCAGGAAGTCGCAAATGTATTGCACGTGAGTAGTCATATAAAAATATTACAGATAACACGTAATAAAGCTTTTCTGAAAAGTCATGAAAAATGGATTTCAATAAGCGCCTGCGCAAAACGCCCCACGTTAACCATAAACGTGTCATAGCCCTTCATTAGTATTTTATCTATCCCATAATAAAAAGGTTTCAAATCCCTATGCACTTGACATTTAAAAACCAACATAAGTCCATTTTTTGTTTTTTACATTTTTTTTTTGTTTTTTTCGTCCCAGTGGACTGATGTTCATACTTGAAAACTAGCAAATCATAGCCGACTATGATTGAATAATGTTGATCACAATATGGGAGCCGTATGGGAGAATTGCCCTCTAGCGTTCTAATACTTCTGCTTCTATTGGTGGATTTTTGATCTTTCGTGCCAGAATTTATACTTTGGTAACACATGGGTAAAATCCGGGAACAAAATTTCCGATGGGCAAGATTGGTTCTAAATGTAAATTATGCTAAGCTAGATCGGGATAATGAATTTATTAATTACCTAAATGTGCGATTTTTATTAATTGTGCTCCTTGCGTTTTTATCCCCACACAGAGATGGGCTACTCGATAGAGGAAGCCCGCATCGCGCTGGAGATCTGTGACAACAATCCGGATCGTGCCGTAGAATATCTGCTTTCGGAGATAGCCACCAGCTCGATGGGTGGAGGCGGAGGTGGTGGCGGCAACGACGGTGGCAGCGGTGCCGTCTCCGGTGGCGCAACCCAGGAAAGCAGACTGGCCTTCCTGCGGGAGCACCCGACCTTTCTCGAAATGAAACGCTTGCTGCAGGAAGATCCCAGCCTGTTGCCTCATCTGTTGCAGAAAATCCAATCCAGCAATCCGGATCTGATGCGCATCATCTCCGAGAACCAGGTAGAATTTCTAACGCTGATCAACGAGGGCACAGAAGAACCGACCGGTCGGATGGGGGTCCCACGGGAACTGGAAACAACAGCCGCCGCCATGGTGGATAGCTTGACCCAATCCGATATGGATGCGATCGATCGACTGAAGGCGCTGGGATTTCCAGAGCATTTGGTTATTCAGGCGTATATTGCATGCGAGCGGAACGAATATCAAGCAGCGGATTTTCTTGTCTCGCAGACCATGGACGATGACGACTAAGCGAAATATCCCCTTTCCTCCTCTCTCCTCTGAAAATGCGATTGAAAGTAAGTTTGACTGGAATTTATTTTATTACAAAAAATACCCACGATCCATCATGTTTCCATCGTCCATTCTTATCCCGGTTTCCCCATATTCCTGTTTATAAACCCAGCCATGGGTTTCTTACTAATTAAGAACACACAATAGTTGCTTGCCTTTGTGATGGTAAAGAGATATTACCTTTGTTTCATTACGCCCTGCAATGCCCACAGTCACAGTTTCGCGTTTGACAGCTTTTGGTACTTTCTATTGTTTTCTAGATTCAGTTTTGATGATGATGATGGTGGTTAAGTAAACGATTAGCTCTACTACTAAAAATGGCATAATGAAACAAGTAATTGTAGAACAACTAAAATTTAAATGAATACCTAAACGTTTATTGAATGAAATACAAACCAGAACAAAAAAACTATCCATTCTTGAAATTTTTCCCCAAATAAAATTTAAGGACTATTGTACTTCTTCGCTTTCGGTTTGAGTGGTTGTCCGCGCGTTTCGACTCGCCAGTAGTGAACGATATCACGGCAGCAGGGATTTCTTGAAGCTGATTTACTGTTGGCGTTTATTTATTTCTTAATAGACACATTGTTATTCCTTCGTGATGAATTTTTACCAGTCTCTAAAAACTAAGAGGTTAGTTCAACTTTTTCGATCGCCATTGTGAATTTTATCCTGGGCAGTAAATCCCATTTAGTTCTCCCATTTGAGAACTTCCGTCCGAAAGGTAGGTCCCATCCATTCCATACACCAGAACCAGCAACCTCCACATTTTTACGGATCTTCCAGCGACAGCCTCAGTTAACACGGTGATATCCTAGAACAACTTAAGTCCGATATGTTTCATGAGCTAACACCTGAGGCATTCCACGGGGGCATGTCAGTCGATCCTGAGCGACCATTTCGAAAATATTTGAAACTCTGCACAGTTTTTCAATTTCATTTAAATCGTCATTTTTCGATATCAAATCTTCATATTGAGTCACGACTAACTTTTCAAAAGGGTGTATGTGAAAATGGTTCAAAAATATTTAAAAAGCTGCACAGCAAAACGGAATGTTCGATTGTTATGATTTTTTCAGCAAAGTTAGACAACTAAATGGTGATTCTTAAGAAAATGTGCACAGT
Organism: Armigeres subalbatus; assembly: GCF_024139115.2. Taxonomy (NCBI): domain Eukaryota; kingdom Metazoa; phylum Arthropoda; class Insecta; order Diptera; family Culicidae; genus Armigeres; species Armigeres subalbatus. The sequence continues at coordinate 258,878,365 of NC_085139.1, forward strand.
AAAAAAAAAATTTTTTTTGCCTTTAAAAATATCATTTTTGTCACAAAAACTCAAATATCTCTAAACGCTATCTTTTTTCGAACGTATTTTTTTTAGGGAAAACGGTCCATTATATTAGCTATCTACCATAAAAATGTGGTGATGGTAAACTAATAAATAAAAAAGTTATGACATTTCAAACATTTCACAATTTTTACATCTAGTAAAAAAAATTTTTTTTCTGTGTAAGTTATTTCGAGAATTGCAGTTTGATGCAGATTTTATTGTTAAGGGACGTGATTAAAACAAGATGTTTTCATGATATTTTGATTTAATTATTCATAGCATCTATAAGAAACTTAGACACGATCCAGTGTTGTGATCAAAAGTATTGATAGTGTCATAATTTTCATTGCACGTGACTGGCGAAAAATTCTTTTAATAGTGTTGAAACCTGTTGATAATAACGTTGATAGAAACATATCAGAAATGTTATTTTTAAGACAAAAGCTGCAAAATCAAAGATTTATATACACGTGTACGCCTACACTGAACCTGCCACACATATCCCTCTTAGAGACTAGACTTTATGACCGGGAGCAAACGGGTATCCTCAACAACAACAAATGCGTGATAGGTACATACCATGACAATGCTCACGAAAAAGCAAAAAATTACTACTACTAAGGTTGTTAAAGATCTTATAGTATTTTTTTCTTCAGTCAAGCAAATGACACCAAACTAGTCAGTAAAAACTTAAAAGTGATTTTGTTTATTGAAATATTACGAACAACATGAGTAGCCGCTTTCTCAACTGTTGTAGGCCGTTTGATGGAAAAAAGTGTTCAAAAGAGTTACGGAATCTCACCGAAAGCACCATAGATAAACTGAAAGCGACTGGTTATGCTCCAATGTCCACATTGAATACAAATTTACGCATTTGCACGTCCTGCCGTCTAAACGTTGACAAAAGAGCAATCTGTATATCATCGGTTGAGCAGAGCGCAGGAAGTTCGAAAACGACAGCAACTGAGAAATTGCCAGATGTATCGACAACAACTGAGGAATTACCAGAAGTATTAAGTGCTGAGAGCCTTGCCACCGTACCATCAGCGAAATATGTTTCAACAAATCAATCGGAAGATGAGTGTATCCAAAAGGTCAACATCGAACGCTTTAACGCTGGGATAAAAGTGACCTCCGATTAAATGGAGTAAGATGGACTACGTTTATTACCCGGAGAAAAATACCGTGAAATAAACGAAGCTGTACGAAGAAACCTCTTCAAATTAGGACCTGATGATGTGGAAAATACAGACTACGATGAGGTAATTATAAATATGAAGGAAAGGTTCTCGAATGCAGCCACGACAAGGAAAGAAAAATTATTGATTTTGTCGATGCTGCCAAGTTCGTGGTCTATTCAGGATGCCATTGATGAGTTCAAAACCAATAGAAATACAGTAAAAGAGGCAAAACAATTGAAGAATAACTGTCTTTCAACCAAAAATACTAGGTCTAGTACTGCATTAACAGATGAGACAAAAGAAATAGTAGTTCAATATTTTGAAGATGATGAAGTAAGTCGAGCTATGCCTGGTCAAAAGATTATGTATCAGTAAAAAAAGATGGAAAGCGTCAAGCAATCCAAAAACGATTAATGATGACGACTTTGAAAGAAGCGTACACACGCTTCAAGAGAATTCACGATAATATTAAAATAGATTTTTCCTCATTTGCAAGCCTTCGGCCAAGACAATGTAAGCTTCTTTCCAATTCAGGAACACATAATGTGTGTGTGTGCACAACCCATGAGAATATTAATCTTATTTTACATAGTTAGAAAAGAATCAATTTAACAAAGGATATTAAAATGTTAACTGGTAGTCTTTTGTGTGAAAATACAACATCAAATTGCTATCTACGATCTTGTTCGGATTGTCCAGATTCTTCATCATTGGAAAATACTTTATTCGCTGAGTTTGAAGAAAAATATATTGATCAGTTATCATTTGAGCAATGGGTGACCACGGATAGGTGTGACATAGAAACTATTGTAAAACCTGTAGATGAGTTTGTGTCATATTTTTGCTTGAAATTAGAAAGTTTAATCCTCACGATTTCATTAAAACAGAACAATCCAGCTTTTTAAAAAATACGAAAAATACATTTACAAAATGGTGAATTTTTAGTCATTTGTGATTTTTCTGAAAATTACAGCTTTGTATTGCAAAATGAAGTGCAGTCCCATCACTGGACCGTACAACAAGCTACAATTCATCCATTCGTTATTTATTTTAATGGAAGTACGCAAATTGAACACTTAAGTTTTATTATAATTTCCGAAGATTTAAGACACGGTTCAGTATCCGTAAACTTGTTCATTGAAAATGATTAACTTTTTACGCGTTGATAAGCATAAAGAAGTCAAAAGATATATTTCATGTCTGATGGAGCAGCGTCGCAGTACAAAAATCGTAAGAATTTTTCGAGCCTATGTCAATTTAAATCAATGTACGGAATTGATGCAGAATGGCATTTTTTTGCTACATCACATGGCAAAGGTCCTTGTGATGCTATTGGAGGAACAATAAAGCGCATGGCCACAAGAGCAAGTTTAGCCAAAGAACGTGAGGATCCAATTAAAACTGCGAAAGAACTTTTTGATTGGGCAAATCGTAGAAAAGAAAAAGATTTAACCAAATTATCATTTTGTTTTACTACTACTGAAGAGTACGAAATAAAGGCTTCAGAGCTCAGCGAGCAATTTAATAACGCGAAAACGATCCAAGGAACCCAAAATTTCACTGTTTCATTCCATTGTCGGAAAATAAAATTAAAGCAAAACTATACTCAAACTGTGCTGATAATAATTCAAAAGTGTTCGATATTTTAAAAAATTGAATAAAAATAAATAAAAAATAAGTATTAATAAACTGTTTTCATGATATCATAACCCATACCAAAATTCAAACCCAAAACTCTTAGAGTTTCTATAACAACATTGTGTAACTGCCACATTTAATTTAATACTTAGGATAATATTAATTCATTTTTATTTATTTATACATATAATATTTATACATATAATATACATAATATCGATGAATACATAAATATGGAATATCATACAAACAACTTGTTTAACTCACGCAAGGCCCTTAACAATAAAATCAGCATCAAACTGCGATTCTTGAAAAAAAATACACGGAAATTTTTTTTTGTTTACTATATGTGAAAATTGTGAAATGTTTGAAATGTCATAACTTTTTTGTTTATTAGTTTACCATCACCAAATTTTTATGGTAGATAGCTAATATAATGGACCGTTTTCCCTAAAAAAATTACGTTCGAAAAAAGATAGGGTTTTGAGATATTTGAGTTTTTGTGACAAAATGATATTTTTAAAGGCAAACAAATTTTTTTACTGTGCACATTTTCTTAAGAATCACCATTTAGTTGTCTAACTTTGCTGAAAAATCATAACAATCGAACATTCCGTTTTGCTGTGCAGCTTTTTAAATATTTTTGAACCATTTTCACATACACCCTTTTGAAAAGTTAGTCGTGACTCAATATGAAGATTTGATATCGAAAAATGACGATTTAGATGAAATTGAAAAACTGTGCAAAGTTTCAACTCAATAGAAAATCATGAATTAAAAATTTTCTTAAATTTTGATGCTGTTGCTTGGAATCGCTCACCTGGAATTCGCACAAAATCTTCAATGTTAATCAACTCGAGAGCGCTGACTCCTAAGACTAATCAAATCGGAGTAGATTCATATCTACCTGATTGGCTACAGCGTCGATACACCAGCGTGTTCGTGGCCTTCCTCGAAGTCGTCGGCCTATATCCGATTCTTTATACAGGGTGTCGACTACCTGGAAAAACCTGGAAAGTCAGGGAAAGTCAGGGAATTTCATTTTAGAGCTGGAATGTCAGGGAAAGTCAGGGAATTTTAATTGAGGTCAGGGAAAAAATCATAAAACCCAATATTGAAAATTTATACTGATTTTTTTTTATATTCGAACAATATACTAAACTAACTACACTTATGACAATATGAAACTATGAACCAATTTCAGTCTATTGAAAAGGGACGTATAAAGGTATTGAAACGTTGGATCAGAATAATTATATTTAGCGTTTTAGCTGGTCATCAGACTGCATAGCCGATAAACAATACTCCGAGGCAGTTAAGCCGACAACCACCTCCACTATCAAGCTATAAAGCTCATTATTTTGTGTGGTCGTTGGCAGTCTCTATACTAAAAGTCTACTCCGGGCCCTTTTCATGTTCCCCATAGTAATCGAGTTTGTTTCTATTAATCTCTAAGCAATAACAGAGATTCCAAAGCCACAGAACCGAATCAAATGGCTAAAATAAGCCATAATTCAGAACCGTTCAACAAACAACATGTACAACCCACAATCAACAACTAGATATTTGCAAGCTTGTTAAAAGCAGACGCCGAATAGTATCTTTGTTGACCTGTGACGGCACTTCACAACATCGGCATCATCTCCAAACAAGATTCTGTAGGTAATGTTTTAAAAACATTTCGTGAACTTCCATTTGACGGTGGGCTTATAAAGTCATTGGTCGATACTCACGTCCTTAGGATGTCAAATTAATGGTCATGTAGAGAGAATGGTAGTGGATAAAAGCATCATATGGTCTACCACAAGTAAGTAGGTGGCGATGGTCTCAATTAAACCGTGATTAAACGTTACTCGATACTTCATAATCATGCTCGGACGCAAGAGAAGGATAATGAACGTTGTTGACAATGGTAATGTTTCAGTCTTACATTCTCTGCTTTTGATGTTTATAAATCAACTAGCTTTATGTACCCAGCCTTGCTCGGAATTGCCAGTTTGGTTTTCAGTTTTTTTTTCACAATCAGAAAAAGATAAAACCAATTGGTCAACAGGGTAATTGTGTTAACTTATTGATACTTCAAGATTTGATGAAAGATTGATGAAAATAAGGCTTTTGGAAACATTGACTGATCTTGAAGAAGGGATCGTTGTTTTGAATAGCCTTATTCCGGGCAAACGCCAATTGCTGAAGAAGGAAAAACATTCACCGATGCTTTATTCATTCCATATTTATATTTTTAAAGAAGGGATCACACCTACCATTGCCTTATTCCGGGCAAATGCCTACTTTTAAAGAAGCAATCACATCCACCATCCAGAAGGAAAAACATTAATCATTGCTTTTCAATGGGCAAACCATAATTGCGATGAAGGGTAACAATTATCATTGCTTTATACCCAGCAAATGCATGCTTTCTGTGAAAGATTTTTCTGATGCTGTTCATAATTCATGTCGAATGACCTTAGGCCTTAAATAGTGTTATGTTAATGGACTGCTTCATTCAGGGATATGTCATTTTCAGGGAAATGTCATATTCTGGGATATGTGTATCGGTAAGAATCACTTTTGGAAAATTGTTATTACTGGGTAAATGTTATTGTCAAGGATTTGCTATTTTTGAGAAATTCGGGAAATTTGTTTTCGGAGCATTGTACAATGTCAAAAAACCTCGAATGAACTAAATAAGAGGGATTTTAATTTAAGTCGTTTTCTAAACAAAGTCCAAAGTCCCTCCCAGCCTCTCTATAATAGTTTCCTTTGGGTAGAGAATACGTGTTTACAAATTTGGTTTGAATTGACCCATGCGATAAAAAGGTATACATACTAAGGCTGTGAACCATTCCACCGATTCGTTTAACTTTTAGTTAAAATTTGACAGTTCGATGGTTATTTCGCCGTGGTTAAAAATAACCCTGCTCCAGAGCATGGTTAGATTTGACGATTCTATAGTTGAATTTTGTTCGCGAGAAAATTGGCGCCAAACTCATTTCGTTCCGAATAACTATCAATCTGTCAAAACTCAAATGGGTCGGCTTTGGAGTAAAATTTTAACCACGATGGAAAAATAACCATCGAAGTGTCAAATTTTAACTAAAAGTTAAACGAATCGGTGGAATGGTTCACAGCCTAAACTGTTCGTTTAATAAATATCCTCTCTCTTATTCAGCTATGACACTCCTACCCAGTCTGATATAGTCTTCCTTAAACAGAGAATACGGGTTCCAAATTTGGTGGACATCGGTAAATGGGTTCAACAGTTATGCTGAATTGATCGATAACTAAACAATACCCCCCTCTCACACTCACCCCCTTTTCAAATGACCTACCCACATTCACTAAAATTGTTTCCTTAGGACAGACAATATTTGATACGGTTCAAATCAATCATTGGGTTCAAGACTTACATTGAGTTGATCGATTGCTGAATAATACTGCTCCCCCCATACTCTCCCTTTTTCAAAGAGCATCCCTAACATAACTATCGTCGTCTCCTTAATATCAATAATGTGTGTTCCAAACTTGGTTGAAAACGGCCAAGGGGTTCAAAAGCTACACTGAACTGATCAATAACTATGCAATACCCCTACCCCACCACCCTCCCCCTTGTCCAAAGAGTATGCTTAACTACTCTATAGTCGTCTCCTAAAGATAAAGAATGTGTGTTCCAAATTTGGTTGAAATCGGCCAAGGGGTTCAGGAGGTATACTGAGTTGATCGATAACTATGCAATATCCCTCCCCCCACACTCTCCCCCTTTTTCCAAAAAGCATTCCTAACTCCCTATCATCGTCTCCTTAAGATAAAGAATGTGTGTTCCAAATTTGATTGAAATCGGCCAAGGGGTTCAAAAGATACACTGAGTTGACCATAACTAAGCAATACCCCTCCCCCCACACCCTCCCACTTTTCCAAAAAAACTTCCCTAGCCCCCCTATCGTCGCCTCTTTAAGATAAAGAACGTGTGTTCCAAATTTGGTTGAAATCGGCCAAGGGGTTTAGAAGGTACACTGAGTTGATCGATAACTAAGCAATACCCCACCCCCCCCCCCCCCCCTTTTCCAAAGCATCCCTAACCCCCTCTATCATCGTCTCCTTAAGATGAAGAATGTGTGTTCCAAATTAGGTTGAAATCGGCCAAGGGGTTCCAAAGGTACACTGAGTTGATCAATAACTAAGCAATACCCCTCCCCCCATACCCTCCCCCTTTTCCAAAGAGCATCCTCAACCCCCCTATCGTCGTCTCCTTAAGATAAAGAATGTGTGTTCCAAATTTGGTTGAAATCGGTCAATGGGTTCAGAAGTTATGCTGGAACATACATACAAACATACAAACATTGAGTTTTATATATATGGATGGATGGATGGATGGATGGATGGATGGATGGATGGATTTTATCAGGAAATATTCTGGTTGATCTTTGAAAATTTTGTCCAGAAATTACTTCTCACTGAAATATTAAAAAAAAATCAAAAGAACTTAAAAAGGTAGTCTCGTTAGTTTTTATCCTGGAGCTACTCGATAGATGTTCTGTAGAATTTTTCAAAGGCTCCGCTCCAAAAACTTGGTAGATTGTATGGTATTTACCTACTCAAATTTGAATTAAATGTCTTCGTGAAGGAATTCATATAAAAAATATGCCAAGGAATCTTCAAACATATTTCCACTAGTTCTTCAAAAAACTCTGTTAGATGTTTCTCATTAAGTTTCATTGCTTGTTCCAGTTTTCTGACATCTTGTTGATGTTATGAGGTGAACCGGTCAAGGGCCGAAAACCTCATTAATAAAGACAATAAAAAAAAAAAAATACATCTTGTTGATAGTAGTTGCACTTTCTATAAATAAAACAATGCTGGAGCTTCATGATTATTTTTGAAACAACTAAACAACTAAAAATCGATAAAATAAATGTGTAGCTCCTCTTAGCATGTAAGACTAGTTATCTTCACAAACATGACCATTTTTTTAAAGATATTTTTCCATTACCATTGCTTTACGACCTGAGTGTATTCAGACCAAATTATTGAGCTTGTAGGGATTGAGAGTGAATAAAACTTCTTACTCCGTAGACCGTAAAGCCCCAAACGTAATACAACGGAACGGCGACGGAAACGGAAAATTTGACAGAAAATATATGGGCTAACTGTCAAATTTTCCGTTTCCGTCGCCGTTCCGTTTATTGCGTTTGGGGCTTAAGTATACTTTAGAGCCAATAGAGGTTTCTCGATGTTCACGAAAAAACCTTACTTGTAAGATTTTTTAACGGCATTTGAAGGATTTCTAGAAGCTTCCACGATTGTTTGGAAAGAGTCGTGCCAAAAGATACAAAATTCCATACAAATTTTCAGAAGAGAATGAAAAGTCAGTAGTCTCTTAATTAATTGGAGCCAATTTCTGAAAGACGTGAGTTATGATAATCTTTCCGGAGTGCTCCGCATTTATATGAATCTTTGTAAAGGACCGGAATTACCTACGATATTCTACCAATCCTTAATGTTCTGTTTCTAGAAGTGATTAGGCTTTCAGTAGCTCAGGAACTGTGGAACTATATGGACTTCAAGGATTCACACATGCAAAGATTTTCATACGCTTCTAGGAATTGAAAAAAAAAAACAGTTTTCATATCTGGAATTGTTTGATAAATGGTCTGGAAAGTCAGGGAAAGTCAGGGAATTTTATTCTCAAATTTGAGTCGACACCCTGTTATAGAATATTGTTTCCGCCATTTTATCTTCCGACATACGCAGTGTCCAGCCCACGGAAGCCTGCCATATTATAAGACCTTGTTTTGACCCCGGAACCTAAAAGCTCGGGTTCGGAGGCAAACCCCAGATTGCTGGTCTAAAGCCAACGGCAGCCTTTGGGGTGGGTGCTCAAGACCTCTTTTGGATTCCGGGTCTCAGGGCGTACGGACGCTGGGGAGATTTCGGATCACGGAAACCTATACCATACGTATTACTTACGGTCAAACAGTGCTTTATTGGGCTCCACACACAGGGCTGTCGAAAGGGCGGTTTCTTGGAACGGATCACGAAATGACGAAATAGCGACGACGAGGATAGCGATCGTCCGATTGCGGGGACGCTCCAAACTGCACGGACAGGCTTCGATAGATTATTCCACCGGGCCAATCGGCGGCGAGGAAGGGGCGGTACGCGGCCTTCTCGAAACAAAGGCGATGGTGGCGGCCACGTTGGATTACGGCGATGACGGTTATTACTACCATGGACCTGAGCTTCGGACCGGGTGGTGCCGGGAGAACGTGGTAGTGGCACCAAGAGCCGATCGTAGGCTTGATGACCGCTGAATACCGCCGGGGCAGACTGGCAGCGTGGGTTGGAGCTTGGTGAACGTCACGGAATTGATCCCAGTGGAGGTGCGCTGCGATGGCGTCTTTCGGGAAACAGAATGGCGGCTTCGTTGGAGGTCGTCTGGTTCGAGGCTCGTGGAATCCAGTCAGCTCGCCGGTGGCGGACGTAGTGTCTTTGACTTCAGGGTTTGTGGCAACGGTTCAGTGGGACGGCTTGCGGTGGCTACGGCGTTTCAATGGCCAGCCAAATGCACTTGGATGTCGGTTATCAGCCCGATAAACCGGGTGATGGATTGCAGAAAAATGTCACGAAACACGATTCGGATCCATTCATCAACTCACTGACGGGTTTTTAATCCACCTTTCGAAGCCGGATCATAAAAAAACGTGCGTATACTGCGAGCTATCGGGTATAAAAAAAAACCTCTTCACTGTCGATTTGCTTTTTCCCAGATGCTTCTCAAATCAGGAGTTAACATCAACTGCCCACTCACGCCGTTTTCCAGCTCTTTCCCGCCCAAAACTCATCAATCGATTTCATTTTGATCGCTCTTCATCAGTTCAGTGGATCTATTCATCCACTCGGCACCCAGATTCTACGTAGCGCACTAGTGCGCTACGCGTATATATCGGCTGCCCGTACCCATGCGCTTCGATATGAAATGACCGTTGCAAATCGAAGGAAACTGAATTACAATATTTGTCCCTATTTTCCGCGATCAATGTTTTAGAATTAGTGACAATTGTTACCCGTCGGTAACAATATTATATACGATTTTATACGATTCACAATATTTTCTTCTTTTTATACTTGATATAGCTCCTATTCATGCGTCTGCGCCACACATAATTTTCTAGTTTCCCTCCGAGTATTTTTTTTTTCCTTGTTGGGTACATTTTCCACTACGACCAGCTTGTTGAACCCTCCAACTATTGTACATAGTACTTTTCGCTCGAAAACTCCAAAAGCTCTCCGGTCCACCTCTTTTAACGGCCACCCTTCATGTGTGTAAGAGCCATTGGTAGAATCAGGGGATTTTACACAGAATAAATCTCGTTTCAGCTAGTAACGTAATTCGAAGAAGGCCCTATTCGCAGCAGAAATACGTCTTTTCACTTCACGAGAAACGTCATTGTCACATGTCACGAGCTTTCCAAGATAAACCAATACTTCAACAATTTCAAACACATCCCCATGCAGCACTACCTCAGCACCAATTCCACTCTACTGCCGTGAATCGCATATTTGTCTCATCTTTGCTAGGTTTCCTATTCATATGGGACAAATATGCTTTATCTAGGTGGGGTTTATGGTTAAGCGCCTATTGTTAATTACGAACCTTATTGCACTAATTCTGTTTATCGGATGACGCACTTTAGTTAGACAAAAAGGTTGAGATAGGTAAAAATAAGTCGAAATTCAAATCAGCATAACTTTGCGTATAATAATCCGATTTTGATAAAACCAGGACCATCAGAAGCGGACACTCTTCTAGTATACTATCCCCCTGCAAAACCTGAGATTGGTCCTTGGCCACCGGAAATGTTCCGGGTTTTCCGAGGGTATGTTCAAGATGCATTTTTTCCACTGCTTGTCATTTTATGTGACGTTAACTTTCTTCATGTTTTATGCTTTCTCCGAAAACTAGAACTAATATGCCGGCCAATGGTGGCTGTAGATCGATAATCCATCTAAACTACACAGAGATACGGCCATTTCCGTAAAAACGGTACCGGGAACATGATGAAATGATAACAGATCGGAATAATGCAAATATGAGTATCTAACTTCATGGCTTTATGAGACGATGATTACAGAACCATTTCCAGAACGATAGTGTCCACTGCCACCCTTATAGCAGGTTCTAAGGGCCTTATAGGAGGGGCACTGCCATAACCTTATGGCCACTGCCATAACCTTATGGAACCATACATATATGAGTGTCAAAATTCATGTTTTTCCAAAAAGATGCATATAGGATCTTTAATAAAGATACATTTTGAGGACTGCAAGACTCTCTGGCCAATTTGTAACAGGTTCCGGGTGTTCTGCGAAAGTGACATTTGTTCATGGTGTATGGCCAATCCCGCGCCGTTTCCACAAAAATGACCATATCTCTGCGTATACCTAACTGATTTTCGATCTGCAGCCAGCATTGGTCAGCTTATTAGTTCTAGTGTCTGGGGAAAATATAAAACATGATGGCAGTAAACGTCATATAAAATGACAAGCAGCAGAAAAAATGCATTTTGAACATACCCTCGGAAAACCCGGAACACCACCGGTGGCCAAGGGCCAATCAGAGGTTTCGCATGGGGCCAGTATACTAGAAGAGTTTCCGCGTCTGATGGTCCCAGTTTGATCAAAATCGGATCATTCTACGCAAAGTTATGCTAATTTGAACTTCGACAAATTTTTGCCTATCTCAACCTTTTTGTCTAACCCCTGTAGGCAATTTACTTTGATTGAACTGAATTGGAAGTGGTTTATACTCTTCTTAACCCTCTCCCGCCCATGGTATCTGTGGACCACCATCAAATTTTGCAACTCCTATCTTCTATCTTCATCGAATTGTTTCAACAACAGAAAGCAATATTTGGTAGATATCTGGTATTGACGCTACCCACGACCCTAAGTGTTTGAGTCCCATCGAAGGGAAAGTGGTTACCTCCCATACATTTTACAAAATCAATATCTTCCACATAATGTACATATTCACATATGAACATTGTAAATTAAGGTCCAAGTCGGTTGGTTTAATCCCCGGAATATAGGCAATTAACTTTTCTTGAACTTCTGTGCAAGTTATCTCGCCTTGGCAGTGGCGTAGCCACTGGGGTGGTTTTGGACATAACCCCCCCCCCCCCAAGAGACGAAATTTTTAGAAGAAAATTTTTTTTAGAAGAAAAAAAATGTTCAGAGAACCCCCCCCAGACCAATTTTCTGGCTACGCCACACAGTGCTTCGAACGTATGGAGCTACGGGACAAAAATCATAACTTACATTCTACACGTTCTAACTCAATGGTGTCTTTGGGAAAATGGTTGTAAACTAGTTTTTCTACTAGTTGCATTACTGACCTATGTTAAATTGATAATTGCATTAGTGGCGTAAACGCCAAATTTCATAACATATAATATGCTTCGTATAATCGAGATCCATTTGGGAAAATTGTCACTTATAATAAAAACTAATATTTGCGTAATTGGCGTATGTTGAATAGATAATTGCATAAATGCCGTAAACGCCAGATTTTACGATATGCCTCAAAGAATCAGGATCTTTTTACGAAAAATATGACGTATGGTAACAGTTTCTATTACAACAATTGACCCCAATTGATCATATCATAAGTGACGTAAACGCCAGCTCTAATGTTTTATACTATAGAATCAGGATATCCTTATAAATGATTTGAGGAATTGTTTTTTTTAACGACGGTATCAAAAATCACTGGAATCTGTTAAAAAAAAATCCAAGTTCGGCTCTCATTTGAGCTCTCAGCCTTCGGCAATTTTTGTGTGTAGGTTCTATGTCCTGAGCTTCCATCAAAAGCCCATTTGCATACAAGTTTTACTGTCCTTGAGCTCTCTATCAAAAGTTGCTGCATAATGCTTAGCGAGGTGCAAGTCATTAGGTCTTGCCAATCAACCTCAGCGGACGTTTCAACGCGTAAAGACTAGGAAGCAGATTTGCATGTACCTCGTTTAAAGTACTTCGAAGCAGATTGTCCTTTCTCTCGGATAAATCCAAGTCAATGTATAACGCCAGTGCTTGTGCCACTGCCATAACCTTATCCTGATTTGCGCTTGAGCTACTTGATATATTGGCCACAAATGCTAGCCCCTCAGATTCTTTATTATTGATGAGGTACGTTGTTTCTTTGTTATATTTGAACATTCCTGAAACGGTTTTTGAGGTCTTCCCTTCGCGATGTTGAATGAAGACTCGGCAATTCCTTCAATAATTGTATTCGGATAGCGAGGAAGATTTACCAACGAAGACAACCAGCGAGAGTTTTGCTTCTCGATTTTTTCGGATGATCGGAAGCTCTGTGACCATTTTTGATCAACTCTCAAAGAAAATAATTTGCAAAACTGCTTTAGGTCTTTTTCAAGTTCCTCGGAGAAATTATCTGGGTTATATAAATCCGACAGAAACTTCAACACATGAGCTTTTCGTTGGGACGGATTAATGGAAGCTATTGTTTGTATATATCTATGTTATTGAGCGCAAAAGTACCACCTAGAAAATCGTTAACAGCTATTAATAGAGCAAATAAGAGCAGCTGGAATCACTTCCATTCTCTTAAAAATACTATAAGTGAGCTCTGGTGCGATTTTCAGAGATGTGTTTTGATGTACTTTTTTTAAAAAGCTGTTTGAAGTTGTGGATTATTTCTTCCTATATAACTTCATGCCCATGACTTGGAAGCTTTACTTATCACAATGATCGAAATATGTCCAACTGAAACACATTGAATTGGATCTCACTGATTTGATTTTACGCTTTCCATATCGATTTTCACAGTAAAAGGTACCGTTCGAAAACTTAGGCAATGCAAAAGATGCTTTTCACTAACAGATGATAAATAATCCGCTTCCAGCGATGGAAGATTTTACAATCACGAATAGTTTTGATCGTCCCAGTGACCTTACAAAGATACTAATGCGCATACAGCATAATTGAAACATATATTAATATCATGGTCTACTTGATTCGACTAAATACGAGAGTCGATTTTTCCATTTTTGTCCAAGGGACAAAGCACTGTGCGCCACTGCGCCTTGGTGTATCTTCCCGATTTGTGTCATGGTTCAGTTCCTATCTATCAGAACGAGTTTTGCGGGTGAAGCTTGACAACAATATTTCATCAGCGTTCTCCAATAAATCTGGAGTCCCGCAAGGCAGTAATCTGGGCCCGTTGTTGGTTGTTCGCGCTTTTCTTCAACGATGTCGCGTTGCTTTTGGGAGCTGATTACAAACCAGTATACGCCGACGATTTAAAGCTGTATCTTTGTAGCTGTATCTACGAAGTCTTCTAGACCAGTTTTTCGAGTAGTGCCATAGAAACAAGCTTGTAATCAATGTTGTCAAGTGTCGTGTCATCACGTTCCATCGAATGTTGAATCTGAAATTCTGGCAAGAGTTAACCATGTGTGTTACCTGGGCGTACAGTTGGATACAAAATTATCAAAAGCCACTAGAAGACTAGGATTTATATTCAAAATAGTCAAATATTTTAATGATTCGCACCGTTTGAAAGCATTATACTGCTCACTCGTTTGCCCGATCCTTGAGAATGCTTCAGTTGTTTGGCTACCGCAATAAGTTTCGTAATGCCAACGGATTTTTTTTTATCTTTATTAATGTGTTTTTTATGCCTACGGATTGAACGTGTGCAGAAGCGCTTCATTCGCCAGGTGCTGCGAAGTTTACCTTGGCGAGATCCATATTCTACTTCGCACGTAAGAATATCCGCAAACACACCTGGCAACATCCGAGTGGAAACACTTGCTCACAGATAGATCAGGCGCGACTTTCCAGCGTCACGGATTTACGAAACAACATAACGATGCGTTTCGATATCCAACGCTTGTCAGTTGAAGGAGTTGCTGAACAGTACCACCAGAAGCTGGACGAGCGGATAGGAGATGCCACCGGACTACAACACTGCAGGAAGTGTTGGGCACTGCACAGCGACGCCAACGAAATGGTTGATTTGATGAGGAGTGCCAGCGAGTGACGGACGAGGAAAATGTTGCTAGGAGACGAATGCTAGTGGCTCGTACCCGTTCCAACAGAGAGCGGTACAGTGTAGCAAGGGCAGAGAAGAAACCAATGCACCGCAGAAGAAAAAGGCAACATGAAGAGAGTGTGATAGCTGAAGCGCAGGAGAACTGTCAATTGCGCGCGGCATAAGACTGCGCCAGTGCCCGCCATGTGCAATGACCGAGAAGGGAATTTGCTGACAGACAAGACTATGGTGGCAGCCAGAAGGAAGGAGCACTTCGAAGATTTGTTGAACGGTGAAAATGAAGGTGTATTAACGAGCAGGATGAACATAGTCGGCGACGGTCAAGCTGTGGAACCACCAACGCTGGGCGAGGTAGAGAAGGCTTTAACGAGCTGAAAAACAGTAAAGCTGCCGGGAAGGACGAGATCCCGGTCGAGCTTCTCAAACACGGGAGTGAGCAGCTGCATCAATCAATCCACCACATTATCCAGAAAATATGGGAGGATGAAGAACTGCCTGCCAGCTGGTTGGATGGCCTCATATGCCCAAACTATGAGAAAGAACACAGACTAGAGTGTGACAATGACAGAGGGATCTCCCGTCTGAACTCGGCGTACAAAATCCTGTCGCGTATCCTGTTTAACAAACTGAGACCGCTTGAGGAGTCCTTCGTTGGTGAATACCAGGCAGGTTTTCGTGAGGGTCGATCAACGACGGATCAGATGTTTAGCCTGCGGTTGATTCTTGATAAATTCTTGGAGTACAACTTGCAGACTCACCTTCTTTTCTTTGATTTCAAAGCAGCGTACGATTCAGTGAAGAGAAATGAGCTGTGGCATATAATGTCGTTTGTGACCTTAGACGGATAAAAGCAGGGTGAGGCACTTTCGAATTGATTGTTCAACATGGCACTCGAGGGCGCTATTAAGAGATCTGGCGTGCAGAGGAACGGCACCGTCATCACACGGTCGCATATCCTCCTGGGCTTTCCGACCTCATTGGAATCGATCGCAGAGTAGTAGTGGAGGCTTCCACTGAAGAGGGAGACAGCGAGGATAGGCTTAACCATTAACTCTACCAAGACAAAGTACATGGTGGCAGGTAGAGATAGAGAAAAGCCCAGTAGTGTTGGTGCAGAGGTAGTGTTTGATGGGGATGTTATTAAAGTTGTTGAAGAATTTGTTTACCTTGGAACGCTAGTGACATGTGACAATGACGTTTCCCGTGAAGTGAAAAGACGTATTGCTGCAGCGAATAGGGCCTTCACGGATTACGTAACCAGCTTCGGTCCCGCAACATGCAGACGGAAACGAAGTTTGCTCTATACAAAACTCTGATTCTACCAGTGCCCCTTAATGGACATGAAGCATGGACGTTAAAAGAGGCGGACCGGAGAGCTTTCGGGGTTTTCGCTGCTGCGTACAATACTCGGAGGGAAACTAGAAAATGGTATGTGGCGCAGACGCATGAATCATAAGCTGCATCATGAACATGAGCATGAGCATAATTGACAGCCCACGGTTGCTACTCTGTTATTACCAGGTCAGCTATAATTACACAGAGAACCAACAGATGAAGTTTAAGATTAACATAATCTTCAATGTGTAAGAACTGGAGACCCAAAATTTAAGCAATACCGGCGTCGGCCGTGTCCGAATGCAGGTCAACTCGGGAATAGGTAGAAAAATGTTGACATGATACTCGCTTTGATAGAAGCCGACGAGTCATCTGCACTTCCACGAGAAATCACTGGGATGTTGGATATATGGGGTAGGAAGTGTGGCAGGGTTCGTTTTGGTAAACGGTATGCCGTGTATAGCGTGTAGTTTAATCGATGAAAACAAAACTAATAATTACATTTTGAAGGCCGCACAAAGCAAAACAAAATTTCGGTAACCAGCCGATCGTTCTGCTCACCGCACACAGCAGAACAAAAAACATGTCTGGGCGCGATCTAAACTTTTACTATCTAATTAATTTACTCCCGCACACAGCAGAACAAAATTTCGGTGACCGGCTGATCGTTTTGCTTACCGCACAAAGCAGAACAAAATTTCGAATACCAGCCGATCGTTCTGCCTACTGAAGAAAATATGTCTAAACGCGATCTCTGGTCGTTCTATGTCCAACACAAAACACGAACAAATACTCGCCCGCACAGCAGAACCGGGCATTCCGATAACCGCACGATCTTTCTGTGTCCAACACAAAACACGAACAAACTTTCACTCGCATTCAAGCGTTATTACTCGCCCTCTAGAACGAAAAAGAAAAGAAACAAAATCGATTAAAAAAAAACCAAATTTATCCACCGGTGGTGATGATGCCTTTCTCGATTCAAAATGTTGAATTCGAATTAATGTTTTAAATGCAGTGCTTATTGCCTACATTTCGGCGGTAAAAAGATTTGGTGCAATTCTAGTACGTTGCTTAAAAATTACTTACCGTGGGTTACCGTGGGTTGCGCCACGGCTAAAATAATTAATGATTCAATGTGCATTTGTGTTTTTGTTGATTAAAAAATAAAAATATAATACAAACTGATTGATTTATCAAAAAACAAAAACAATAGTGTCCAACTAGGAAATTTGCTCCGTCGAATGAAACCAGTTGCACTCGAATCTGTCAAGCCCTTCTATATGAAACGCGTTTAACAAAAAAAAATTATGGGCTACACACATACACACTTTTGGAGTGAAATTATAGCCTTCTGGTACAACTTTGTTGTACGAGAAAGGCAACAATCGAAAACCCATAAGACGATAAAAATATAACAATTTTACTTACAACAGTTCCATATTTTTCTAACCTGGAATCGTTATCTCGATAATCCTCGTCGAACACACAACTTATTTCCAAAACACTAGCATTGACTATAGCTTATAGGAGAATGGGGGCAATATGCCCTAGCCAGACAAAAAACAGCTATATGTTGATTGTAACGATTTGAGAGTATTTTTACCTTATGCGAGATTTAAACAACGTACACACTTAACATTAATCGCAGGTTTTTATGAAATTTCACAATCCATTGGGCTGGACATGTAACGTGTATGCCGGAAGAAAGAGCATCAAAAGTTATGTTTAGCAGAGAAACTGGAAGAGGACGTTGGCTCCGGGGTAGGGCCCACACTCGCTAGCTGTGTACAATCGAGGAAGATGTGCGTGCTTCCAGCCTGTGTTCAGGGAGACTGGCGATTGGCGGACTGGTACATATTATGGTTCCAGTTGAAAATCGAATTTCGAAGTTGCGAAAACCGATTTTATTCGCGTTCAACTTATAGCGCATCATTGCGAAACTAGTGCACTTTGTTCGCAACCAAAAGCGCTATACAGATGCGCAGTAATGAAGCTTGCGACTAATAGGAGAAAATTTGATTTTCGTGACTTCAAATATTACATTACACTTGGTTTTGTTCCGGACAACACGGAGTGTATGACCATCATAGGTAGGATTATGAAGGTATATTGTATGTAAATATATGTGTGTAAATCTATCGAGTATTTGTAGTAAGTTCCAAATCAATCAACTAATATCGATAAAATTCACTTTCCCTTTCCGGGACTCAGTATTAGACCTCTTCATGTTTTTAAAAAGTATCAAAAATTCAACCGATCAGCCCAGAATCACAATTCTTATGCTAAAATAAGTCTCCTGTCAAATTTTCAGCTAATTCGGATAAAATTTCGAGGTGGCTCAAGTCGATTTAGTGTTTTTGGCCTATTTTCAATTATAAAAAAAAATCTAACAAGAGATATATACGCCGAAAACTATCGCAACAACCTCTATACGGAAGCTTTTGGTGTGCTCTACAAGTCTTGTGAACATTACGATTCGTTCCGTTCACGTTTTGTCCATGTTAAAGTGATTTTCGAGCTTTTAAGTGCATAAAAACACTGTTTCACACAAAAGTCGTTGTTCTACAAAATTCTTGAATTTATGACAAATGATCGCTAATTTATTAGAATATTCATAATCTTTTTTTCCTGGAAATTTGAGTTATATAATTGCCCATGTGTGATTTACCGTTAAATTCTTAAAAATCAGAAGCTGAACATTTGTCATAAATTTGCACGCTGAGATTTCTTCAAACAAGTTGTTCAAACAAAGAAGCTTCGATTTCACTTGTTACTACGATGCACTCGATGTTAAAAGCATGCAGGCATTTGGTGAAATTAACAAAACTTGGAAGTCGTTTGTTGTAAGCATCAAATATCATAAGATTTGATTTATGTTTTGTTCGAACAACTTGTTTAAAGAAATCCTAACGTGCAAATTTGTGACAAATGTTCAGCTTCTGATTTTTAAGAATTTAACGGTAAATCGCACATCGACAATTATATTACTCAAATTTTCAGGAAAAAAAGAGGAATAATAATATAGTAAATTAGCAATCATTTATCATGAAATCAAGAATTTTGTTGAACAACGACTTTTGGGGGAAACAGAATTTTATGCACTTAAAAGCTTGAAAATCACTTTTACATTAACAAAACGTGAACGGAACGAATCGCAATGTTCACAAGACTTGTAGAGTACACCAAAAGCTTCCGTGTAGAGGTTGTTGCGATAGTTTTCGACGTTTATATCACTTGTTAGATTTTTTCCAAAATTGAAAATAGCCCAAAAGCACTAAATCGACTTGAGCCATCTCAAAATTTTATTCGAATTAGCTGAAAATTTGTCAGGAGACTTATTTTAGCATAAGAATTGTGATTCTGGGCTGACCGGTTGAATTTTTGATACTTTTTGAAAACATGAATAGGTCTACTCAGTATGTACATATGTGTTGTGTACGACAAGCGTGCTTTCTTCGCTAATGTTGTACTACAATGGTGCAAGCATTCGCAACTCGAAATTTTGTTCAGAACACCGGTTCATATAAGTTTTTGGGTCTCGTTTCGACCGTCTTCCAGTGCGGTTGGTTTTTGCGCTCTACTTTTGTGCGGTGATTCGCCTAAAAGTAGAACAATAGAACCAGTGCAGTGACCGCGGTCGAAACAAATGTGTAGTGTATAAAAAAGTGCTGCAGATCCGGAAGACGTGCGCATGTTTGAGCGTGCTATGGCTGATCGATTGTTATCCAGAGCAATGCCCTTGCTAATATTGCGATCAAGGCTATGTAAATGGCACATTCAAAGTTAATTGCCTATATGCCGGGTATTAAGCCACCCGGTGTGGAAATTAATTACTATGTCTGAAACTTGATTATGCATATGTTCATTCATTCATTTAGTTAACATCTAAACAGGTCACACAATGAACTTGGACGGTGGCTGTTTTCCATAGTTCCTAAAGTTTCTGCGCGAGCGTGGTTCAGAGGTGAGGACTTAAGCCGAGGCTTCATTCGCACGATGTCGAGACTTATGTCCAATCACTATTCACTAAACGCACACCTCTATAGAATAAACCTGGTCGATAGCAACCTATGTAGGTGTGGAGCCGGTTACGATGACATCGATCACGTAGTTTGGTATTGCTCGGAAAACGACGCCTCCAGAGAGCAACTATTGGATACCCTTGTGGCCCGAGGTAAACAACCCTACAGGGAAGTAAGAGGTGTTCTGGGGGATGGTTGGTTGGTGGTTTATATGCAGGCCATCTATGCCTTTCTTTGCTCGTCTGATTCCCCTATTTTTTTTTCTTTCTCGTTTTTGTTTGGTTTTTGTCTTATTGTTCTGTGTAATACGAAGCTATGGCCATCCGGAAGATGCTCCCTGACGAACGACAACTCGAGCCCGACGCTACGCCATACCGTTAATGACGTCAATACCCGGATGAGCAGCTGTAATGCCTCAAACCTAAATCCCAACCTAGTCCGTCCTGAAATTACGCAATCTAACCTTGAGTCGCCACGAGTATCTTGGTCTATACCCTTTCCCCTTACTAACTGTTGATAATAAGATGATATCGATTGTAAATATCATAAAGTCTCGGCTCCGTTAAGTGTTATACACGCCTGAGCCTGTCAAATAAACGAAATAGATAAAAAAATAAAAAAACATCTAAACAGATAACACTGAATCAACAATTTGACGCCACAATGCACGGTTCGAGGCCGCATCTCTCCATCCTCGGATACGCCCCACGCTCGCCAAGTCGTTCTGCACCTGGTCTGCCCATCTCGCTCGCTGCGCTCCACGCCGTCTCGTACCTGCCGGATCTGAAGCGAACACCATCTTTGCAGGGTTGCTGTCCGGCATTCTTGCAACATGTCCTGCCCATCGTACCCTTCCGGCTTTAGCTACCTTCTGGATACTGGGTTCGCCGTAGAGTTGGGCGAGCTCATGGTTCATTCTTCGCTGCCACACACCGTCTTCTTGCACACCGCCAAAGATGGTCCTAAGCACCCGTCTCTCGAATACTCCGAGTGCTTTCAAGTCCTCCTCGAGCATTGTCCATGTTTCATGTCCGTAGAGGACTACCGGTCTTATTAACGTCTTGTACATGACACATTTGGTGCGGTGGCGAATCTTTTTCGACCGCAGTTTCTTCTGGAGCCCGTAGTAGGCCCGACTTCCACAGATGATGCGCCTTCGTATTTCACGACTAACGTTGTTGTCAGCCGTTAGCAAGGATCCGAGGTAGACGAATTCCTCGACCACCTCGAAGGTATCCCCGTCTATCGTAACACTGCTTCCCAGGCGGGCCCTGTCGCGCTCGGTTCCGCCCACAAGCATGTACTTTGTCTTTGACGCATTCACCACCAGTCCAACTTTTGTTGCTTCACGTTTCAGGCGGGTGTACAGTTCTGCCACCTTTGCAAATGTTCGGCCGACAATGTCCATGTCATCCGCGAAGCAAATAAATTGACTGGATCTGTTGAAAATCGTACCCCGGCTGTTACACCCGGCTCTCCGCATGACACCTTCTAGCGCAATGTTGAACAACAGGCACGAAAGTCCATCACCTTGTCTTAGTCCCCGGCGCGATTCGAACGAACTGGAGTGTTCGCCCGAAATCTTCACACAGTTTTGCACACCATCCACCGTTGCTTTGATCAGTCTGGTAAGCTTCCCAGGGAAGCTGTTCTCGTCCATAATTTTCCATAGCTCTACGCGGTCTATACTGTCGTATGCCGCCTTGAAATCAACGAACAGATGGTGCGTTGGGACCTGATATTCACGGCATTTTTGAAGGATTTGCCGTACAGTAAAGATCTGGTCCGTTGTCGAGCGGCCATAAACGAAGCCGGCTTGATAACTTCCCACGAACTCGTTCACTAATGGTGACAGACGACGGAAGATGATCTGGGATATCACTTTGTAGGCGGCATTAAGGATGGTGATCGCTCGAAAGTTCTCACACTCCAGTTTGTCGCCTTTCTTGTAGATGGGGCATATAACCCCTTCCTGATCAGGAATACATAACAAAATTATAACTCAATTCTATCAATGGTTGTTATTTAAAACAACGTGTGATATAATTAGATAATTCGATAAAAATGTGTCTTCGGCCAGTTTTATTTCATATCAAAATTATAACAACATTAGTTATGTATATTTACACAAAATAATTGCCTACATTTTTTGATATTGGAAAAAAAGCGGAGGTAATCACCTCCAGTATAACTTGGATCAATGTTCGATGGTAATAGCTAGTACAAAGTTAATTGCCTACATTATGGATGGAAATCCGGCGTTGTAGCGTACCACATTTTTATACGTAATGTAGGCAATTACCATGAAAGTAGATTTTTGTACCTCATAATCATATCAACGGTTGTTATAATGTTGAAATGAAGGTAACAACCTCTGATATAATTATGTTACGGCTAGAGGGAATTTTGATATAATTTTTGTTATTTTAACAACTAACCAGCCAATTTTATAACACATTTTGTTACATTATTTTTCTGAAATAAATAACTCCCCTTGTTATAATTTTGTTATGCATTCTTGATCGGGTTCCTTCCACTCCTCCGGTAGCTGTTCGGTTTCCCAGATTCTGACTATCAGTTTGTGCAGGCAAGTGGCCAGCTTTTCCGGGCCCATCTTGATGAGCTCAGCTCCGATACCATCCTTACCAGCTGCTTTATTGGTCTTTAGCTGTTGAATGGCATCCTTAACTTCCCTCAAAGTGGGGCTGGTTGGCTTCCATCGTCCGCTGAACTGACGTAGTCATCTCCTCCGCTGCCTTGACTTTCACTGCCTGTACTCTCAGCGCCATTCAGATGTTCCTCGTAGTGCTGCTTCCACCTTTCGATCACCACACGTTCGTCCGTCAAGATGTTCCCATCCTTATCCCGGCACATTTCGGCTCGCGGCACGAAGCCTTTGCGGGATGCGTTGAGCTTCTGATAGAACTTGCGTGTATCTTGAGAACGGCACAGCTGTTCCATCTCCTCGCACTCCGCTTCTTCCAGGCGGCGTTTCTTCTCCTGAAAAAGGCGGGTCTGCTGTCTCCGCTTCCGTCTATAACGTTCCACGTTCTGCCGGGTACCTTGCTGCAGCGCGACCACCCGCGCTGCGTCCTTCTCCTCCAGAATCTGTCTGCACTCTTCGTCGAACCAATCGTTCCGTCGACTTCGACCCATATACCCGACGTTGTTCTCCGCTGCGTCGTTAATGGCTGCTTTAACTGTACTCCAGCAGTCCTCAGGAGGGGCCCCATCGAGCTCACCCTCTTCCGGCAACGCTGCCTCGAGATGCTGCGCGTATGCAGTGGCGACATCAGGTTGCTTCAGTCGCTCTAGGTCGTACCGCGGCGGTCGTCGGTACCGAACATTGTTGATGACGGATAGTTTTGGGCGCAGTTTAACCATCACCAGATAGTGGTCAGAGTCGATGTTAGCGCCACGATATGTCCTGACGTCGATAATGTCGGAGAAGTGCCGTCCATCAATCAGAACGTGGTCGATTTGTGATTCTGTCTGCAGTGGTGATCTCCAGGTGTACCGATACGGGAGGCTGTGTTGGAAGTAGGTGCTACGAATGGCCATATTCTTGGAGGCGGCGAAATCAATTAGTCGTAGGCCGTTTTCGTTCGTCAGCCGGTGAGCACTGAACTTTCCAATAGTCGGTCTAAACTCCTCCTCTTGGCCAACCTGAGCGTTCAAATCTCCTATGATGATTTTGACGTCGTGGCTTGGGCAGCTGTCGTACTCACGTTCCAGCTGCGCGTAGAATGCGTCCTTATCATCATCAGTGCTTCCGGAGTGTGGGCTATGGACGTTGATTATGCTGAAGTTGAAGAACCGGCCTTTGATCCTCAACCTGCACATTCTTTCATTGATCGGCCACCACCCGATCACGCGCCTTTGCATATCGCCCATCACTATGAAAGCTGTTCCCAGCTCGTGTGTGTCGCCGCAGCTCTGGTAGATGGTATGATTACCTCTAAACGTTCGCACCATTGATCCCTTCCAACAAACCTCCTGCAGCGCTACGATGCCGAATCCACGGTCCTTGAGCACATCGGCGAGTATGCGTGTGCTCCCGATGAAGTTGAGAGATTTGCAGTTCCACGAACCGAGTTTCCAATCGCTAGTCCCTTTTCGTCGCAGTGGTCTTCGCCGATGGTTCCGGTCCGTACTCTCTTGTTGATTGTTCGTTGCTTATGATTTTTTAAGGCTGGCTTGCAGGGCCTGACACCAAACACCCCTAAATTTCCGGAGGACCATTCCTCCTTATTTCCGGTGGACCATGGTGCACAGTTTCACTTAAGTCCCTCGCTGGCACTCGGACGATGATCAGCCGCCCCTAACATGGAGAACAGACGCTGTTGTGAGCCGATCCTGACATGGAGAACAGACGCTCAATAAGATTTGCACCTCCGGAGAGGAGCAAACCCCCCCTTCCCTGTCAGCATACGACCATAGTTCCCACCGGGGTTGGTTACCCGATCTTCCCTAAGGTTGCTCATATCCCGGCCAGCACCGCGGGGAGGTAGGGATAGGAGTTGCTGGGTAAGAGGCTAAGGACCGCGAGATGGGGTCTATTTTATTCCTTCAGGTACGCGAAGTACCAATGGTACGCTTTACCCAGCATTTGCCGTGCCATGGTTGACATGTGTACAAAAATACATTTGAGAGAGTTAGTACTGAAAATGTATTGCGAGAGATCGGCTGGTACCTGGTGCTGGGAATTTGGTTTCATCAGTACCCGCTAAGCTGCGGTGGACGACGGAGGTCCTTCGTAGTGTAACGTTTTACGTTTTTATTGTTGTTAATTAATTATTCGTAAACTGAAAATATTATAAGAATAAAATAATAACTTTAAATAAAAGCTAGTGTTCATAAAATCGAGCTATCTCTGTGCTTAACTCGCGCACATGGAACATGTTATAAAAGCTCTGCTTTTATAGCATGGCGCTAAATTAAAAATAAGCGGTTTAAATTCGCCATGCTTCTCGGCGCCATGCAAATCATTTGGCGCGATTTTCAAATAATGCATTCTCCTGAAGAATAGTTCCAGAGTAGTCTTTTTAAATAATTGAATAGGACTCAAATTTGAAAAGAGGCACAGTTTCTTGGTGTAGCTATTTCATCCGCTCGATCATTTCGCTAGAAGATCGGCTGGAAAGCAGAAGTACGCGATTAGAGATGAGAATATCTTGTGTGATTTGAAGTACTATTTAAAGGTAACATTAGTGAGTGAGTTCATAAAAATGATAAGTGGTTTTAAACGTGTTGTGTTTCTTTCTTTGTTTAGTGGACTGAGGTCCGTTGTATCGCGAATTCTGCTTGAATTTTTTATTAAATCTACTACTACGAAAAAAGGTAATTATACTTAATTATGTGAGCGATTTAACTTAATACTAAAATAAATTCGTGTTGGACGCAGCGCGCTGCGCTTTTTTCGTACGGCTGGAAATTTCCGTCGTCTTGTGGCGACCGTCCAAGGTCCCGTTGTGGTGCGAGCCACGAATTCCGTTCGAGATCATCGAGACCCGTGTGTACCGTGAAGGCCCGCCTCAAGTAGGTAGTTAAACGGAGTGTGTGAAGTCGTTCAAACCATCGTAGCGAAGAATCTCCCATCGGTCGTCCATTGCCGAAGATAAGGTCCCTCTCCGTAATTTTCTGTGGACCGGAGCCATCCGAGAGCGCGTGTCGTCCATTGCACGCAGTGAACCCGATCCGAACCGAAAGATAGAGGTTTCGCCGATCCCCGCTCAGTGGAACGGAAAGGTACGCGAAGCCGGGTCGCTTTGGGTACGTGTGCCTCTATCCGTAAGTGGACATTATCGGCATTTTTACGCCGCCATTGCTCTCGCGGAACAAAACGGAAGCTTCCGTTCCAGCCGCCACTACCTCCGCATCTCTAGTTCGGCCATAACATCTGTACGGGTCATCTGTACGTTGCGCGCCAAATCGCAGCGTGGACATTCCGGTGGCAGCCATCACATCACCACCATCGTCGAGGTTTTCTCGAGCCAGAAGCTGCCAGATTTATCGGAGTTCGTCGGGCCCCATCGATCATCAAAAACCTGCGCAGGTACGTGTTAGAGCTTAGTTACATGGCCATGTTTGCTCTTATGTTTCCATTTCCGTTGAAAAACGTCCAGCACGAATAAAATATTCTAGAAGTAAAGTGATGGTGATTTAGTTTAATTACGTTTAACGTCAGTCTCATAAATAAACGACTCACTAATTTCGGGAGCCAAAAACGTTTTTTCTTGGTTGTATGGAAACTTTTTGCGGTCCCTAAGGTCTTGCGGTGAATGAATGGGAGGAGATTTAGCTTGCGCTTGAGAGATTTTGCCAATTTCGCTTGATAACCGTTCTAGAGTTTTCCCTGAGCCAAATAGTCTCAAAAGGTCGGGCAATTAAAACGTGACCGGTGGTCTCTCGTTGAGAGTGGCGCTAAAGCCGCCGATTAATTAAACTCGGTAAACGTGGACGGTTATAGTAGCTTAGTAGGGAAAGCACCTGTCATGCGAACTGGGGTCGTGGGATCAAACCCAACCGAAGGGGCGGTTACCCTCAATACCTTTTCCGAACTAAATCTATCACATGTTGTACATATGCATAATCAAGTTTCAGACATAGCTATGTAAATGCTCAAACATGTTCAGCGTCAGATTTATTGAGGTAAGGTTTTGATGATCCGTAAATTTAACACGCACGCACTCACACAAACGCACACACACATATTCACATTATACACACATACATATACACAAATACATACATATACTGATGGACATGAGTGTTCGTCATGTTTTCATAGTAGCTCTATAAAAATATGACGAATAATTTTGTCTATCAGTGTAGACATATAAACACACATACACACTCATATACACACATACACGCTCATATACATCATACAAAAAACATGTACACGATTTTTATCATATATTAGGTATTTATATTATTGGAAGCGTTTGGTACGGGAGGTCCACGCTTTCTTCCTTTCCCCTCGATTCCAAGCTATTAAGTGACTTTAGGTATTCCTGAAGTAGCTCAATATCTAGGAGTCATCTCTGCGGTACATACTGCGTAGTTGACCTGGCCATATGAAAAGAAAAATGACGGAATTCAGAAACCGTCATTTTCCAGGATGCTTTCAAGTATTGGCTACGCATGTATGAGATTAGATTAGATTAGAACACCGGTTCATACAAGTCTTCAATGAAATTGTTGTTTATTAAAAGATGACTTCCGTGGTAACAAAAGTTGAGAGGTCGATTGACGTTTGACTACCAAATAAACGAAATTGATTGAAATTGATTCCAGTTAATCAATTTTAACCGTACATCACGCGCGCGGTCCTGAAACGCTTATGCAGGGTCATTTGTGCTCGAGTTTTAATCGAGGTGGTCTGCTAGATACAATACCAGCAATTCACTAACTCAAACTGCCTTGTACTCTCTGCGCAATACACTTCAATCAGATAAAAATAAAAATCAAATTATGATAACATATAAAGATCTTTGCAAATAATCCATTTAGCTGAATTTCTGGAACAAGTATGAAATAATACTCTACACCGGTTTACGAAGATGATATGGGTTTCAAAATCTTTTGTGCATGTACAACGTACACCGTAATATGAACCGGAACAAACTCACCGAATCCGGCCAAAACGTAGGGCTATATTTTAAATTACTTATCAAGAACATCATTCCGGGGTGTATTTGATATGCTGCAGCTTAATTCCGTTGATATTCAAAGCACAGACAGAGCACACCTACGGTTTGTTCTGGAGATGGCTTCGGACATCGAGCAGTCGTTCCAGGCCTCAGCTTTCACTAGAAGTATCGCTTGCTAACACGTAATAATTTTAAATACAGTCCACCACAACTTCGGGAAATTCGGCTCGGCGTGTCATCGGGGCGTCGAACTTGTAAGCGTACTTATCGTTTGTAGTTTGGAGATGCTTCACGTTACCAATTCATGCACCCGATAGAAAACTTTAGGTACTAAAAGAACACTGACTTCACATTGAAAAAAATACTGGATAGGAAAAAATCGTGACAGCGGATTGTAAACCTGCCCTATCGCAGCAAAGCCTACTTCCTGTCTCCGCATGAATCATAAGCTGCATCAAGTATAAGTACAAAGAAGAAAATATTGTGAATCGTATAAAATACGGCAGACTTAAGTGGGCTGGGGACTTGGTGCAAATGTCGGAAGAAAATATAGCGAAAACAATATTCAACAGAGAACCAGATAGGGGCCTTTTTAGGGGATTTCGTGGCCACGAACACGCTGGCTGCACGCGGTGGAATCGGACCTGGGATCCTGAACGTTCGGGGAAACTGGAGGAACATCGCCCAAGACCGACGATTATGGAGCTCTACAATACGCCAGGTATAGATGTATCGACGCTGTAGCCAACCAGGTATCCAGGTAGGTAGATTGATGATCGTCAAAATACTGATTCATGGTGCTGGGTGGCACCCCGGTTTTATACATCGTATGCTTGAGTTATGCCAGATTGAGACAATGACGATGGCTGCGCAAGAAGGCGTGGCTTGCTTCAGCTCTCCAGTTCGATGGGTTGCGGACTGAACACCATCTACTCACTATATGCAGAAAGTTTCAGTCCCACTTGTCTGCTACTGTCAGCGACGACGCAGAATGAAACTTGATGATTATTTGCTGACTTCTGTTCCCTACCGTTTACGACATGATCTCTTCATTACAGTATAGTGACTCAGAAGCCGATTAAGAACTCTTTCATGAATCAAGTTTCGTCCTGAAAAGGACGGTTCTCTAATGCTGATTTGGAAAATTATTCAATTACCTCAATCAGCGCTATGGACGGGGATTGGCTCAACCCGATCTACTGCTTCTGCACTGGCAATCCGCTCAGCTTCTCGCCCGAAAATCGAATGAGCAGCTGGTGCTAAAACACCGTTCTTGATGATGGAATGGCTCGACCTGCCTGCTGCTTGCTTTGGCTCGACCCGGCTGGTACTGCTGGTACCGCTTCATCTGCTTCTTTTGAAAACTTTTCAACCAGATTTTGGTTTTTTTTTTTCGCATTTTAGGCAAGATTTTTTTATATTTCTTGTCCCCGTGCATTCCGCATAGTGTGGAGCTATCGTAACGGCGGGAAAAGTCTTTGAACATGAAGTTGCATTTTAACTGATTTCACAAAGCAAAAGTGTTCAGTTTTATCACTACAATTGGTACCGTTCAAAATTTGTTATTGGAACTAATCCAAAATACCCCTTCAATATAAACTCGTTTGTTCCGCCGATTCGCAATAGATTTATCGACATTTGTCATAAAACACTAAGCAGTTTTGGTTTATTCTCAGGATGTTTTTCGCTAACTAGAGAATGAACGTAAGTCTATGAGCACATACTTTTCTGTATCTTATATTCGAGAAACATTATATTTGCAGTACTTACGATTATGCTTTGCACTCTCCGTTTGTGTTGGCACAATACTTTCGCTAGATGACGACAATGAATTGGAAACAGATAATGTGGAGGAAGACGATGAAAACTTCGAAGGAGACTTGATTCTTACACCAGAACAGAAAAGTATTACGGATGGAAGGGCACGAAATGCAATGTTGGCCGTGAAATACAAATGGCCTAATGGAACGGTGCCCTATCGGATCAATGTAGATCATTTTGGTAAGAACGTTAGTTCAAATTCTCAAACCACGTGGATTGCTTCTCATCTATCAGCCACAGCAAGCTTCCATTTTCACTGAATTTTCCTTTTCATAGGCCCCACTCAAATCGAGTACATTCGCAAAGCCATGGACACGATCGAATCCGTGTCATGCGTCAAATTTGTTGAGGCGAAACCAAACGCTACGAAGTATGTCCGGATAGTTTCGGAAAAAAGTGGATGTTCGTCGCATCTGGGGTACAGGGGAAAACTGCAACGGTTAAACCTTCAGAGTCACTTTCCCGGGCAAGGATGCTTCCGACTCGGTACAATTATGCATGAGCTTCTGCACACGTTGGGGTTTGTTCATCAGCAAAGCGCTTCTGATCGGAACGACTATGTGACGATCAGTTGGGATAATATTAAGCCCAAGCATAAGCACAATTTCAAGAAATACGATTACTACTCGGTGACTGACTTTGACGTGAAGTATGACTATGATAGCATTCTGCACTACACTCCAATGGCTTTTAGTAGCAATGGAATGCCCACAATCACGCCGAAAGATCCAAACGCCAGGATAGGACAACGTGAAAGGTTAAGTGAGGGAGACATTCTTAAGCTTAATCGAATGTATAAATGCAAAGGGTATAAACAAAAACCAAAATAAACGTGTTTCGAATGAAAAATCTCCGGAGATTTTAATGTGAATTCCATTCCTAAGATAATTTGAGTTATTCACCCACAAAAATCCGAGGAAATCAGGAAATCCAAAGAAAAGTTCGTTAACGATGGCATTCTAGGACCCAAGAATACTCTGAAAAATATCTATTCGGAGACATCCTGTGGTGTTCCGAGAGATTTCGTGAGGATTTCTAGGAGAATCCGAGGGGGATCTGGAGGCATTTTTTCTCTGTTACCGTAATTAAAAAAAAAATAAGTATGAAATCCGGAGTCCGAAGGGAATCCGAATAGGATTCCGAGGGGAATCTGAATAGGATTCCGAGGGGAATTCGGAAGGGATTCCAAGGGGAATCCGGAAGGGATTCCGAGGGGAATCCGGAAGGGATTCCGAGGGGAATCCGGAAGGGATTCCGACGGGAATCCGGAAGGGATTCCGACGGGAATCCGGAAGGGATTCCGACGGGAATCCGGAAGGGATTCCGACGGGAATCCGGAAGGGATTCCGACGGGAATCCGAAAGGGATTCCGACGGGAATCCGAAAGGGATTCCGACGGAAAACCGGAAGGGATTCCGCCGGGAATCCGGAAGGTATTCCGATGGAAAACCGGAAGGGATTCCGACGGGAATCCGAAAGAGATTCCGACGGGAATCCGGAAGGGATTCCGCCGGGAATCCGGAAGGGATTCCGCCGGGAATCCGTGAGGGATTCCGACGGGAATCCGAAAGAGATTCCGACGGGAATCCGGAAGAGATTCCGACGGGAATCCGGAAGAGATTCCGACGGGAATCCGGAAAAGATTCCGACGGGAATCCGGAAGGGATTCCGACGGGAATCCGGAAGGGATTCCGACGGGAATCCGGAAGGGATTCCGACGGGAATCCGGAAGGGATTCCGACGGGAATCCGGAAGGGATTCCGACGGGAATCCGGAAGGGATTCCGACGGGAATCCGGAAGGGATTCCGACGGGAATCCGGAAGGGATTCCGACGGGAATCCGGAAGGGATTCCGACGGGAGTCCGGAAGGGATTCCGACGGGAGTCGGAGGAATCCGACAGGAATCCGGAGGAATCCGACGGAATCCGGAAGGATTCCGACAGGAATCCGGAAGGATTCCGACGGGAATCCGGAAGGATTCCGACGGAATCGGAAGGGATTCCGACGGGAATCCGGAAGGATTCCGACGGGAATCCGGAAGGATTCCGACGGAATCGGAAGGGATTCCGATGGGAATCCGGAAGGATTCCGACGGGAATCCGGAAGGATTCCGACGGAGTCGGAGGAATCCGGAGGAATCCGACAGGAATCCGGAAGGGATTCCGACTGGAATCCGGAAGAGATTCCGAAGGGAATCCGGAAGGGATTCCGAGGGGAATCCGGAAGGAATTCCGAGGGGAATCCGGAAGGAATTCCGAGGGGAATCCGGAAGGGATTCCGACGGGGATCCGGAAGGGATTCCGACGGGGATCCGGAAGGGATTCCGACGGGGATCCGGAAGGGATTCCGACGGGGATCCGGAAGGGATTCCGACGGGGATCCGGAAGGGATTCCGACGGGGATCCGGAAGGGATTCCGATGGAAAACCGGAAGGGATTCCGCGGGAATCCGGAAGGGATTCCGCCGGGAATCCGGAAGGGATTCCGACGGGAATCCGGAAGAGATTCCGACGGGAATCCGGAAGAGATTCCGACGGGAATCCGGAAGAGATTCCGACGGGAATCCGGAAGAGATTCCGACGGGAATCCGGAAGGGATTCCGACGGGAATCCGGAAGGGATTCCGAGGGGAATCCGGAAGGGATTCCGAGGGGAATCCGGAAGGGATTCGAGGAATCGGAAGGATTCCGAGGGAATCGGAAGGAATTCCGAGGAATCCGGAAGGATTCCGACGAGAATGCGGAAGGGATTCCGACGGGGAATCCGGAAGGATTCCGACAGGAATCCGGAAAGGATTCCGACGGAATCCGGAAGGATTCCGACGGAATCCGGAAGGATTCCGACAGGAATCCGGAAGGATTCCGACGGAAATCCGGAAGGATTCCGACAGGAATCCGGAAGGATTCTGACTGGAATCCGGAAGGGATTCCGACAGGAATCAGGAAGGGATTCCGACGGAAATCTGGAAGGGATTCCGACGGGAATCCGGAAGGGATTCCGACGGGAATCCGGAAGGGATTCCGACGGGAATCCGGAAGGGATTCCGACGGAAATCCGGAAGGGATTCCGACGGAAGTCCGGAAGGGATTCCGACGGAAATCCGGAAGGGATTCCGACGGAAATCCGGAAGGGATTCCGACGGGAATCCGGAAGAAATTCTGACGGGAATCCGGAAGAAATTCCGACGGGAATCGGGAAGGGATTCCGAGGGGAATCCGGAAGGGATTCCGAGGGGAATCCGGAAGGGATTCCGAGGGGAATCCGGAAGGGATTCCGACGGGATTCCGGAAGGGATTCCGCCGGGAATCCGGAAGGGATTCCGCCGGGAATCCGGAAGGGATTCCGCCGGGAATCCGGAAGGGATTCCGACGGGAATCCGGAAGAGATTCCGACGAGAATCCGGAAGGGATTCGAGGGAATCCGGAAGGATTCCGACGGGGATCCGGAAGGATTCCGATGGAAAACCGGAAGGATTCCGCCGGGAATCTGGAAGGGATTCCGCCGGGAATCCGGAAGGGATTCCGCCGGGAATCCGGAAGGGATTCCGCCGGGAATCCGGAAGGGATTCCGCCGGGAATCCGGAAGGGATTCCGCCGGGAATCCGGAAGGGATTCCGCCGGGAATCCGGAAGGGATTCCGCCGGGAATCCGGAAGGGATTCCGCCGGGAATCCGGAAGGGACGGGACGGGAATCCGGAAGGGATTCCGACGGGAATCCGGAAGGGATTCCGACGGGAATCGGAAGGATTCCGACGGAATCCGGAAGGATTCCGAGGGAATCGGAAGGAATTCGAGGAGAATCCGGAAGGATTCCGACGGAATCCGGAAGGATTCCGACAGGAATCCGGAAGGGATTCCGACGGAATCGGAAGGGATTCGACAGGAATCGGAAGGATTCCGACGGAATCGGAAGGGATTCAGACGGGAATCCGGAAGGGATTCCGACGAGAATCCAGAAGGGATTCCGACGGGAATCCGGAAGGGATTCCGACGGGAATCCGAAAAAGATTCCGACGGGAATCCGAAAGAGATTCCGACGGGAATCCGGAAGGGATTCCGCCGGGAATCCGGAAGGGATTCCGCCGGGAATCCGTGAGGGATTCCGACGGGAATCCGAAAGAGAGTCCGACAGGAATCCGGAAGGATTCCGACAGGAATCCGGAAGGATTCCGACGGAATCGGAAGGATTCCGACGGGAATCCGGAAGGATTCCGACAGGAATCCGGAAGGATTCCGACAGGAATCCGGAAGGATTCCGACGGAATCCGGAAGGATTCCGACGGAATCCGGAAGGATTCCGACGGGAATCCGGAAGGATTCCGACGGGAATCCGGAAGGATTCCGACGGAATCGGAAGGATTCCGACGGAATCCGGAAGGGATTCCGACGGAATCCGGAAGGATTCCGACGGAATCGGAAGGATTCCGACGGGAATCGGAAGGATTCCGACAGGAATCCGGAAGGATTCCGACGGAATCCGGAAGGATTCCGACGGGAATCGGAAGGATTCCGACGGAATCCGGAAGGATTCCGACGGAATCCGGAGGGGATTCCCACGGAAAGCCGGAAGGGATTCCGACGGGAATCCGGAAGGATTCCGACGAATCCGGAAGGATTCCGACGGAATCCGGAAGGATTCCGACAGGAATCCGGAAGGATTCCGACGGGAATCCGGAAGGATTCGACAGGAATCCGGAAGGATTCCGACGGAATCCGGAAGGATTCCGACGGGAATCCGGAAGGATTCCGACGGAATCGGAAGGGATTCCGACGGAATCCGGAAGGATTCCTGACGGAATCCGGAAGGGATTCCGACTGGAATCCGGAAGGGATTCCGACTGGAATCCGGAAGGGATTCCGACGGGAATCCGGAAAGGATTCCGACGGGAATCCGAAAGGGATTCCGACGGGAATCCGGAAGGGATTTCGACGGGAATCCGGAAAAGATTCCGACGGGAATCCGGAAAAGATTCCGACGGGAATCCGGAAAAGATTCCGACGGGAATCCGGAAAAGATTCCGACGGGAATCCGGAAGGGATTCCGACGGGAATCCGGAAGGGATTCCGACGGAACATCCGGAAGGATTCCGACGGAATCCGGAAGGATTCCGACAGGAATCCGGAAGGATTCCGACGGGAATCCGGAAGGGATTCCGACGGAATCCGGAAGGATTCCGACGGGAATCCGGAAGGATTCGACGGGAATCCGGAAGGATTCCGACGGAATCCGGAAGGATTCCGACGGGAATCGGAAGGGATTCCGACGGAATCCGGAAGGATTCCGACGGAATCCGGAAGGGATTCCGACGGAATCCGGAAGGATTCCGACGGGAATCCGGAAGGATTCCGACGGAATCCGGAAGGATTCCGACGGAATCCGGAAGGATTCCGACGGAATCCGGAAGGATTCCGACGGGAATCCGGAAGGATTCCGACAGGAATCCCGAAGGATTCCGACGGGAATCCGGAAGGGATTCCGACGGGAATCCGGAAGGGATTCCGACGGGAATCCGGAAGGGATTCCGACGGGAATCCGGAAGGGATTCCGACGGGAATCCGGAAGGGATTCCGACGGGAATCCGGAAGGGATTCCGACGGGAATCCGGAAGGGATTCCAACGGGAATCCATAAGGGATTCCGACGGGAATCCAGAAGGATTCCGACAGGAATCGGAAGGATTCCGACGGGAATCGGAAGGATTCCGAGCGGAATCCGGAAGGGATTCCGAGCGGAATCCGGAAGGGATTCCGAGGGGAATCCGGAAGGGATTCCGAGGGGAATCCGGAAGGGATTCCGAGGGGAATCCGGAAGGGATTCCGAGGGGAATCCGGAAGGGATTCCGAGGGGAATCCGGAAGGGATTCCGAGGGGAATCCGGAAGGGATTCCGAGGGGAATCCGGAAGGGATTCCGAGGGGAATCCGGAAGGGATTCCGAGGGGAATCCGGAAGGGATTCCGAGGGGAATCCGGAAGGGATTCCGAGGGGAATCCGGAAGGTATTCAGAGGGGAATCCGGAAGGGATTCAGAGGGGAATCCGGAAAGGATTCCGAAGGGAATCTGGAAGGAATTCCGAGGGGAATCCGGAAGAAATTCCGAGGGGAATCCGGAAGGAATTCCGAGGGGAATCCGGAAGAAATTCTGAGGGGAATCCGGAAGGAATTCTGAGGCAAATCCGGAAGGGGTTTCGAAGGGAATCCGGAAGAGATTTCGACGCCAATCCGAAAGGGATTCTGAGGGCGATTAGGAAGGGATTCCGAGGGGAATCCAGAAGAGCTTCCAAGGGGAATCCGTCAGTTCAAGTGTTGGGATTCGTATAAACAAATCAAAGAAACTGTCAGGGCCCTCCTTAGCCGTGCGGTAAGACGCGCGGCTACAAAGCAAGACCATGCTGAGGGTGGCTGGTGCCGGTCTAGGCAATTTTCGGATTTGAAATTGTCACGACTTCCTGGGCATAAAAGTATCATCGTGTTAGCCTCATGATATACGAATGCAAAAATGGTAACACAGACAAACAGACATAACACATTGAACATTCACTCATCAAATTCATCGTCGTTCAAACACTAACGACATCTGTTGATTTCAGTTAGTTGGGCAAATCACGAACCAGATGGCGGTAGTGAGCAAACGTCAAACTAGAGCAAATCCGATGCGCGCGCCGCGAGTGACCGATTGGCCAACTAATGATTATTTGAATTGACCAGTACATCAGTGAACGATGGAAATTAGACGAGTGTTATGTCTGTTTGTCTGTGATGGTAACCTGGCTTAGAAACCTCGCAGTTAATAACTGTGGAAGTGCTTGATGAACACTAAGCTGCGAGGCGGCTCTGCCCCAGTGTGGGGATGTAATGCCAATAAGAAGAAGAAGAAGAAGTCAGAAATTGAGGTAGTAAGAGGGGGCTTCAAATTAATCAATTTTACGTTACGTAAATTGTAAACTTTTCTTAGATTTTAGAAGAATTTGAAAAATTTGAAGAAAACCTAATGGCTCCAATATTCATCCCATCAAAAACAAAGTAATGGAAAGCAATTTGATTTGTTTCGTATTTTTGTGATTTTTTCAGCAGTGAGCACGCATGCTAATAAAAAGAAGCGACAAAATTGGTGCTGTATTTCTTTGTTTCGCGATGAGATGAATATATGTTTAGTGAGATGGAGATCGGAACAGATCTCCTATATTGAAAAATGTAGGAAAAAACACATATTTACATTATAAGATTATACGGCCGTGTAAATAGTATAACCATTGCGATCGAAATCAACTGTTTGCGATCGTTGTCCACAAAAAGATTCAAAATCTGGATCATAGCGACTAAAGAATCAGATTGAAAAAAATTAGTAAAGATATCAAATGTCTTCGCACAGTTGATGATTAGCGAAATAATCCAACTGTGAGATGGTCAGAAGAAATCCAATTCACCATTCATCAAGACGATATGTCGCATCACCAAATCCACGTTAAGATTTGGTTAATTAGACCGATCAAATTCATTAGGCACACCACGACCGCCGGACTGGTGCATATAACTCACCCAGTGTTCAATCGAGCGGAACCGCGTCAACAACGGTCAATCGCTTCGCACTTTTAGTACCTCCCCATTGCACCGTTCGTTTATTCCTCATTTTTCCTATGAGTCATCATTTATTTCCTTGTTTGAATATCGACGGCTCGATGGCTGGATTTTTTAGCTGTGGAATTTCCTGATCGCCGAAAGAACCAAACGGGGTCGCAACACTAGCGAAGCCATGTCGAAATATCAATGGGTGTCCCGTCTTCAGTCGTACAATGACAGGGCATGATCATGAGGGGTCAAAAGAAGCCGGGCGATCGCGTGTTCCGTTTCTGGATCAATGGTCACAAGGCGGCACAGCGATGTGTCCTATAAATACCAATGGTTCCGGTTCGATATGGCTTAGTTGTAGTTGAAGTACGGTGCTCGGACAACATGTTCTTGAAGTGCGTCTCGGTAGTGTTGATCCTGATCGGATCGGTTCAAAGTGGACTAACGTATCCGTACGCGGACGGATATCCTTACGGCACGGCTATCGTGACAGAGTCGAAACTGTTGAAGGGTGTTTCGAGTCGAGGAACCACCGAAGGGGGGAAAGATTTGCGCAACTTCAGCCTCGATCATGTGTTTGATGGCGGTGATAAAATTAACTCAGCCGCCGACGCTGTTCGGTATCACGCGTTGGATAATGCCGTGAATGGGCATAGAATAGCGGATGCTTCCAAGGGTGGTTCACTGGATAAGGTGAACCACTTGGCTGGGGAGAACTTTGAGACGGATAACTCGCACAATCGAAAGCAAGTGAAATCGGGTTTTACGAATTCATATCACAAGGATGAATCGGGAAGCAAAAGTTCTTTCTACGAAGACTCGGACGACCACGGTGGAAAGCAGGTGTTCGATAATCGGAAAAATTTACGAAATAATTTTAATGATCATCTGTATAATAAAGAGCTGAGGAACGATCATCTCCGTGATCTATACGACGACCGTTACGGTGGGCACGATCATCGCGGAATGCATGATTATCATCATCAAACGGCAGCCGATCGAGGTTGTTTGTGTGATATTTGTTACCATGTTCGGAAATTGACTGAGTTCTTCTTTCGTTAGGAAATCTACACGACTACCGGGACGGATTTCGGGACGATCGTGACCGACACGTGAACGATTACGCGCAGGAGTACTATCCGGCATTACCACCGTTGGTTCCGGTGCGGAACTATGATGAGTTGTTCCAGCGGCGAACGTTTCACGAACCTCGACCGATGTTCAAAACAGGTCCACAAGCGCCGATTACGGTATACGAGGATCCACGCGAGTACATGTACGACTATCCACCACCATCCGGTGGGGATCGTTTTCTGCGGCGACGGTACGATGAAGATTTGGCCGACCGTACACGGATTATTTTTAGACCCAGCCCATTACTGGACTATCCGCGACGGTATTGAAACTAGTTAGTGGATGATAGTGGTACATATTTATTGTTGTGTATTTTAATCCAAGTGCATTTTAATTAATTTAAACCGAATTAATGTAGTTACGAACTAAAAATCCTGGCAGTGAGGATTCTCACCAATTTGGCATTCAAGAGGTTGCAATCAACTCTTTGAGGATGCCTTGATATATTTTTAAGAGTAAATAAATGTCAGCCATCATGCGTAGCGGTTTCATTTTTTTCAGTAACTCGTTTTCAGCTCTTTTAGAACCCTCTTAACCTCATCCAGCGTTGGTGGTTTCTCAACTTGACCGTCGTCGACTACTTTCATCTTTTTCTTACAACACCTTTCTTTTCACTTTTGGGCGAGATTCCGCCGAACGTTGGTCTGTTCGCCTGCGTGCTGTCGTTCTTCTTCTTATTGGCATTACATCCCCACACTGGGACAGAGCCGCCTCGCAGCTTAGTGTTCATTATGCACTTCTACAGTTATTAACTGCGAGGTTTCTTAGCCAGGCTACCATTTTTGCATTCATATATCATAAGGCTAACACGATGATACTTTTATGCCCAGGGAAGTCGAGACAATTTCCAATCCGAAAATTGCCTAGACCGGCACCGGGAATCGAACCCAGCCACCCTCAGCATGGTCTTGCTTTGTAGCCGCGCGTCTTACCGCACGGCTAAGGAGGGCCCTGAGGGCGTGCTGTCGTGAAGCTTGCAATTCCGTTGGTTGCCGGATGATGAAAAAGGCAGAATCATGGCCTGCTATTCACTGATCAATGATGATCACAGATCCACTATACGGAAGATATTTTCGTATATGTCATCAATGCACTCTGAAAGTGGATTACCTAGTTTGTAATCTCTCACCCTCACATCACCGTTTAACAAATACCTATTCAAAGTGCTCCTTCCACCTGGTTGCCACCATAGTCTTGTCTGTCAGCAAATATTGCTCTCAGTCGTAGCACATTGACGCAGCTTTTTACAGCGTGCTATGGACGGTCGCGAAAAACCTTTGCCCATCGTTTAGATCGAGGTTCTCCTGCGCTTCAACTATCACACTGACTCTCGTGCTGTATTTTTCTCGTCAGTCACTCGCTGGAAATCAACAAAAAATCTATTTCATTATCGTCGCTGTGAAATGCCTAACACTTCTTGTGCTGTTGCAGTGGTGCGAAATCGAGGTGGTTGAAGAATTCGTGTACTTGGGTACTTGGGTTGCTGCACATAAAAGACTTCTCCATTCAGCTCGGTCCACTTCGCCAACCACGCAGTCTGCGGATGGTCCGCAAATCGTCCTCCACTTGATCGATCCATCTTGCCCGTTGTGCACCTCCTTGTTCCCATCGGATCGTTGTCGAGAACCATTTTCACCGGATTACTGTTCGACATTCTGGCTACGTTCCCGGCCCACCACAGTCGTCCGATTTTCGCGGTGTGAACGATGGATGGTTTTCCCAACAGCTGATGCAACTCGTGGTTCATTCGCCTTCTCCACGTACCGTCCGCCATCTGCATCCCACCATAGATGGTACGCAACACTTTCCTTTCAAAAACTCCCAGTGCGCGTTGGTTGGTTGGAGCATCATCCAGGTCTCGTGTCCGTAGAGAACTACCGGTCTTATAAGCGTTTTGTAGATAGTCAGTTTGGTACGGCGGCGAACTCTATTCGATCGGAGCGTCTTGTGGAGTCCAAAGTACGTACGGTTTCCAGCCACTATGCGCCTCCGAATTTCTCTGCTGGTATCGTTATCGGCGGTCACCAGTGAGCCCAAGTACACGAATTCTTCAACCACCTCGATTTCGTCACCACCGATAGGAACTCGTGGTGGGTGGCTTACATTGACCTCTCTTGAGCCTCTTCCTATCATGTACTTCGTCTTCGACGTGTTGATGACTAGTCCAATCCGTTTAGCTTCGCTTTTCAGTCTGATGTAGGCTTCCTCCATCCTCTCAAAGTTACGTGCCATGATATCAATGTCGTCGGCGAAACCAAATAACTGGACGGACTTCGTGAAAATCGTACCACTCGTGTCAATCCCTGCCCTTCGTATTACTCCCTCCAAAGCGATGTTGAATAGCAGACACGAAAGACCATCACCTTGCCGTAACCCTCTACGCGTTTCGAATGGACTCGAGAGTGCTCCTGAAACTCGAACTACGCACATCACCCGATCCATGGTCGCCTTGATCAACCGTATCAATTTATCCGGAAATCCGAATTCGTGCATTAGCTGCCATAGCTGCGGCAGAAACTCATCCTCCCAAACCTTGGTAATCACCCAGTGCAGCGCTCTAGCCAGCGCTTCACCACCGTGTTTAAACAGCTCTCCTGGTAGTTGGTCAACTCCAGGGGCTTTGTTGTTTTTCAGCCGGTCGATCTCCTCCTGGATTTCCTGGAGATTCGGAGCCGGAAGTCGCATGTCCTGCGCGTGCTCCTAGGTTCATTACCATACCGCCACCGTTGCCTGCCATATCGCCATTCAGGTGTTCTTCGTAGTGCTGCCGCCACCTTTGGATCACCTCACGCTCGTTTGTAAGAAGGTTCCCGTTTATGTCTTTACACATATCGGGCTGTGGCACGTGTCGGTTCAACTTCTCATAGAACTTTCGTTCGTTATTAGCGCGGTACAGTTCCTCCGTCTCTTCACGGTCTCGATCTTCCTGCTGGCGCTTTTTCCTCCGGAAAATCGAGTTTTGTCTGTTCCTCGTTCGCCCTCGTGCGGTGTTGCAGCAATCTCGCCCATGCTGCATTCTTCTCCTCAACTAACTGCTCACATTCGCCGTCATACCAGTCGTTTCTCTGATCCGGAGCCACCGCACCTAGTGCTTCCAATGGCGGATCGAATATCTCTCCAGTCAAGAGATGCTGCGCCTAGCTCTTCCGTTGGGAGTGCTTTTTCCAGCTGCTGCGCGTAGTCTTGGGCTAGTCTACCGTCTTGTAGCCGCCCAATGTTTAGCCGCGGTGGGCGACTCCGACGCGTGTTGATCACCGTCGAGAGTTTTGAGCGCAGGCATACTGCAACGAGGTAGTGGTCGGATTCAATATTCGCACTGCGGTAAGTGCGTACGTTCGTGATGTCGGAGAAGAATTTACCGTCGATTAGAACGTGGTCGATTTGGTTTTCCGTAACTTGATTAGGTGATTTCCATGTGGCCTTGTGGATATTCTTGCGGTGCTTCGGACTACCGTTCCGCGGGAGGCTGCAATGTTTATGCATCGTTGGCCGTTGTCGTTCGATACGGTATGCAGACTATCCGGTCCGATGACCGGTCTATACATTTCCTCCTATACCTGAGCATCCATGTCACCGATGACGATTTTGACGTCCCGCAGTGGGCATCCATCGTATGTCTGCACCAGCTGTGTATAGAACGCTTCTCTCTCGTCGTCGGATCTCCCTTTGTGTGGGCAGGATACGTTGATGATGCTATAGTTGAAGAAACGGCCTTTTATCCTCAGCTTGCACATCCTTGCGTTGATTGGCTGCCACCCAATCACGCGTTGGCGCATCTTTCCCAGCACATTGTAATTCCTACATGGTTTAATTCAACCAGAGGAAAAATCCTGCCAGAGGCAATTGGAATATATTAATAAAAACTAAAAATGTAACATAGCGAATAAGGATGATAGTGTTAAGAAAACACGGATCACCTAGTCTAAGAGATGCATGTATTAGGTAATTAGCAATTAGTTTAAAATAATAATAATAATAATAATAATAATAATAATATATGGGTGGGAGCTCAGGTGAAATACCCTGGGCGTCCATGAAAAACCACCATTTCGAGTAGGTGGGAGCTGAAGGCCCAATTCCTAAGCACCAATGAAAAACTACCCTCGGGCGAGCACTGGCGCTTGAACCTAGCTATTTAGCACTGTAAAGAATTAAATAACTTTACAGAACCCGTAGCTTCCGGGAATGAAAGCACACCCAGATATGGGGTTACGCTCAAGAACAATACCATCCATGCGATTGCCAGATGAGGTAGCCCCTACTGGAGCTGGTCCTGGAACGGAGGACAGAGCGAGCGGCCAGCGGCTAGATGAAGGAGAGGTGCAACAGCGACGCTCTAGTCATCGGGCTAAGCCCGTGCCGACAAGGCAAAACAGAAACGGCAGCAGAAGAAATCACCAAGGCAATGCTGCACCTGCTGATGTTGCGTGGTTGATCGACGTCAATCACTCACGTTAGCGGGTCGCCGACGGCAACGGATCATGTGGACAAGGGAGATGAATCAATACGTGATCCGTTGCTACTACGTTTGCAGAAGGATGGAGACGGATATGTCCGGCAGACCGGCGATGCTGGAGATGTTCAATGAGAGGTACCCTCGGTTTGCACCCCAGCTTGACCAAAACAAGTTGTACACACGCCAGAGAGGAGGAGGATGCAAGATCGAGCGATACGTCGAGAAGGAGTTCTGTTGGGTTGGATGCATCAATCGCAAGTAACCGTCGCGATTCGATTGCACCCACCGCTCCAGGACCAACAGTGGAATTGCAACGACAGCAATTGAAGGACGAACTAGCTAATCATATGGGCACAGCAGTTACACAGTTCCGTGGGACAGACCCCGGTTGACGAGTACAGTAAGCATCCTTAACCAGGATATTTTGCCACAGTACTTGGAAACCGTGGAGAACCTTGAGGAGCTGCAATTTATCGTGTATTCGGCTGCAGTGGCTGTTGTAAGAACGTTGGGATTGCGAACGCGCCCACAAGGTGAGAGTGATGGACGCGCACGCCCCAAAGCACGAAAACCCGCGTGGATGCGACGTCTGGAGAACCGCATCGCCACACTGCGGTCAAAGGTTGGTCGATTAACACAGTACAAGCAGGGGAATCGATCAACCAGGCTAGTTCGGAATGTTGCTGAAATTGTGAAACCCACAGAACTCCGTGATCTCACCGAGGCGAACATAACTGAGATCCTCGACACCCATGTACAGCGGTTGAGTGCTCTTGCTAAACGACTGCGACGTTATGGAGAATGTTCGAAGAGGAAGGAGCAAAATCGAATGTTCAACATCAACGAAAGGGAGTTCTACAACCACATCCGAAACGACAAAGCCGACTTTGGCGAGGGCCTTCCGGAGATTGGAGAAGTCACGCAGTTTTGGTCCAATCTATGGGAGAACCCCGTCATACATAACGGCGATGGGGTGTGGATGGCAGAAGAAGAGCAATATTGTGGTGGAATTGGAGACATGACCGCTATCAACGTGACCGCCCAAGACATACGTGAGGCTACTCGGTATACCAGGAATTGGGCTGCACCAGGACCCGATTTTGTGCATAATTTCTGGTATAAAAAAACGGTCCACGGGCGGATGGCGGAATGCTTCAACACGGTACTAGATAACCCCGAGCAGCTACCGGAATTCATCACTAGGGGTGTCACTTATCTTCTGCCGAAGGATCGGAACACTTTGAACCCAGCCAAGTACAGACCAATAACGTGCCTTTCGAGTCTGTACAAAGTGCTGTCATCGGTAATAGCGAGGAGGGTGCAGAACCATTGCGACGTCAACAACCTGATGACCGAGGAACAAAAAGGTTGTCGACGCAACACACGA
Organism: Armigeres subalbatus; assembly: GCF_024139115.2. Taxonomy (NCBI): domain Eukaryota; kingdom Metazoa; phylum Arthropoda; class Insecta; order Diptera; family Culicidae; genus Armigeres; species Armigeres subalbatus. The sequence continues at coordinate 258,922,675 of NC_085139.1, forward strand.
GGCTGCAAGGATCAGGTCATCATTGTTGCAGTCGTTGTTGGGCAGGCCACCCACAAGCAAAGAAACCTGAGCATGGCATATATCGACTATAAAAAGGCATACGACTCAGTACCTCACTCGTACCTTCTTAAGGTACTGCAGTTGTATGAGATAGACGGTAACGTCATCAGGCTAATGCAGCACGCTATGGGGATGTGGAGCACATCCCTACACATTACCGATGGAGAAAAGGTGTTACGGTCCAGGACTCTCAGCATCAGGAGGGGCATATTCCAAGGCGATGCCTTTAGTCCTCTATGGTTTTGCCTTGCCATGAACCCTCTTAGCAGAGCACTCAACCAACACAACTATGGCAATCATTTGAAAAGTGGGTAGAAAAGTACAAACATTACCCACACCTTCTTTATGGACGACTTGAAGCTGTTTGCAGAATCTGTGGAGAAGCTGCACCAATTTCTGTGGCTTGTAACGGTATTCAGCAACGACATCCGGATGGAGTTTGGTATCGATAAATGTTGATCCAGACATATACACCGGGGTCACCTGGTGGATGTCGACAGTTTCCGCGTCAACGAACTGGAGGAGATTCGAAACATGGTTGAAGGCGAAACGTACAAGTTCCTAGGTTTCCTGCAACTGAAAGGAATTCGCCATACAACGATCAAGAAAGAGCTGCAGGAAAAGTTCTTGCATCGTGTCAACGGTATTTTGAAGAGCCTCTTGTCGACCGGCAACAAGGTGAAGGCGATAAACACGTTTGCTGTGCCCTTGTTGACATACAGTTTCGGGGTGGTGGAGTGGACCCAGACTGGCTTGGAGGCGTTAGAACGAGCAGTACGAGTGGCGTTCACTAAGCATCGCATGCGCCATCCAAAATCGTCCATTGAGAGAGTCACCCTGCCACGTACAGTGGGAGGAAGAGGCGTCACCGATATACAAACACTATGTGTTTCCCAGATCCAGCAGTTGCGAAGATACTTCGTGAAAAGCCAGAACCGCCATGAAATCTGGAAAATAGTTTCGTGAAGCTGTACTGGGATCGCGAGATCATAACGGATGTCCTCATTCATGCCAATCGGCCCGATATTGTGGTCTACGACAAAAGGATGAAGCGGGTAACCCTCATCGACATTGCTGTACCGCTAGACCATAATGTCCAAACAACATTCTCCAACAAGATAACGAAGTACCACGACTGGGCGGAGGAGTTGAAGCAGATGTGGCACCTGGAAGGCGTGCGTATGATTCCGGTTGATATATCCGCTACCGGAATCGTCTCGAAATCTCTTCTGAGATTCTTAGGAGAGCTGGAACTCTCTCCTCACCTCCATAGCATCCCCAAGACAGTGGTTCTTGGAACTTGCAGCATCGTAAGAGGATTCCTGAACCACCATGACTAATACATCCGGTGCAAACGTTTATTATAGGATTTTAAGTCCACCGGCGAATGAGATCCAAAGAGCCTAATTCCTTTTGCTCGCATACAAGCTCGCTTGTGCTGTGTATCGCGAGCGTGGTATTTTCGTTTGTGTTATACAAATTACAACGATTACAACAGCGTCCGCGTACTCGCGTGCGTTTGCTCGATGGAGTTTCGCTAGGCGCTTGTTTTACTTTATGACAATAATGTCATCAATTGTAGGTGAGTTCCTGAGCTTTGTTTTTGCCTTTCTCGCACAACAAAGTTGTACCAGGAGGCTATAATTTCACTCCAAAAGTGTGTATGTGTGTAGCCCATAAATATGTTTTTTGTTAAACGCTTTTCATATAGAAAGACTTGACAGATTCGAGTGCAACTGGTTTCATTCGACGGAGCAATTTTCCTAGTTGGGGATCGTACACTAATTTTGTAAGCACTTATGGGGAGAGGGGGTGTTTACATTTTCTTACGTTCCATATAAATAAAAAAATATTTGTATGGGAAAAATCTTACATGGGGGGTATTGCGCAATATTGGAATGTATCGCTAGGCACATACACGAATCCACCCCTGTGAAGAGAAACAAATCAATATGTATTCAATGACGTTTGTTATGTTGTTCGATCTGCTATAGTAATAAAAACACGTTGAAAAGTTCGCGACGTGAGTTCCTTATTATCCGGATTGTCCGTAATTTAGTCGGTTCTGTTCCCGTTGGTCGTTTGTCCGCCCACAGGTTATGGGCCCAGTATAAATTAGCGATTTTGCTAATAGTTTCGTGCGCGTGAGGTCTCGGAACGGTTCGTTTTTCGTCGGTTGTGAAGTTGAGCAGCAATCGGAAAATTTCTGCAAACGACAAAATGGCGGATTCACAGAGGTTTGCATTGCGAAAAATAAACAACCACAACTGCCAGTCGTGGATGTGTAAGATGGAGATGCTGCGGATCCGGGAGGATACGTGGGACGTAATCTCCAAGCCCGCTCCGAACCCAATGACCGAAGAGTGGTCAAAAGCAGACACGGAAGCTCGTGCGGTGCGACAATCGGCTCTGATTTGAGGATGACCAGACCAGCATTGTACGGAATTGTGCGACTGCGAGCGATGCATGGGATGCCTTGAAGACGTACCACGACAAGGGATCGGAGGTGTATCTTATAAAGAAGTTGACACACCTGGAACTTAAAGGGGCGATGACATGGAGCAGCACCTTCAAACGTTTTCTGATTTGCTGCAGCGCATTGCTGATGTTGGCGACGAGATCCCGGATAAGTTGCAAGTGGCTATGTTGCTGTGTTTGCTGCCGGACTCTTATGATTAGCTAGCGACGGCATTGGAGCAGCGGCCTCGGGACGAATTTGTCAGTTCAACTGGTGAAGTCCTAATTATAAGCGGAAGCGGAAAAGCGTCGAGAACGCAGCGGTGGTGCATCTTCGGGTAGCGGACAAGCATTGTGGGTGGAACATCGCCGGCGACGTGCAAATGGTGGGAGCAAATCTGCTGATGGTGGAAGTATGCATAGCGAGATGCGAACTTGCTTCCAGTTTAAAAAAACCGTGTGGCATTTGAAGAGGAATTGCCCGAATACTGCAGCTGCTGAATCATCACCGAAATCGTCGAGAAAGAGCCGGAAGATCCGAAAGCCAAGCAGGCTCAGATAGTTTCGGAGGGACCAATGACGTGGATGGTGGGAAAAGCTGAACCATCGAGCTGGTTCATCGACAAGTGGTGCTTCTCGTCACATGACGGAAAATCGAAAGTTTTTCACTGTATGTCCTGGGAAAGACCGGTGCGACGAGTCTGATGTTGGCTGACGACGAACGAACTGAAGTAGGTGGTGTCTGCCGTGGTGGTACCATTATTGGTGTGCCCGATACTGGAGAACCGGACATTGAAGCTTACTAGTGGCCTAGTGTCTGTGAGAATCCTTGACAAGAAAAGTTTTGATGTGGTGTTCAGTGGAATTTGGTGTGAGGTTCTCAAGCGAAGTGGAGAGGTATGGGGAGTAGGTGAACGACACGGTAGTTTGTACCGATTGTGTGTTCCAGAGCAGGCGATGATCAGCGTCCAATATTCACACACATCGCAATTCTTGCATACACCGACGTTTAGGACACCGGAATCCTGATGTGGTTCGGTCGACACACGAAAACAAGCAAGCAGATGGCATGAAGCTCGTGGATTGTGTCAATGTTGCCTTGAAGGCAAAATGGTACGAGCACCGTTCCCGAAAAGCGTCGAAAGAGGTTCGAAGGAACAACTGGATATCGTACATGTCGATCTCAGTGGACCGATGAAGTGTACGCCAAGTGGGAATCAATACTTCCTTTGTTTGGTTGATGACCATACACGGATGGCGTTCGGGTATCTTCTGAAGAAGAAGTCGGAAGCCGCAGCAAAAATCAAAGACTTCATCAGCTTTGCCGGACACAGACTGGAAAAACTCTGAAGGTGCAGCAGTCAGGCGGTGGCGGAGAATTTGTCAGCAAGGATTTGCAGGACTACTTGCGGACAGAAGGCATCGTGAGCCAGTTCAGCGCACCCTACTCACCACAACAGAAGGGCGTAGTGGAGAGGCGAAACGGATACCTGAAGGAGATGGCACTCTGTATGCTGTTGGAAGCGAAATTGGATCAAAAGTACTGGGGAGAGGCGATTCTGACGGCAACCTATATTCAGAATCAGGTTGTTTCAAGGTCCGTTGGAATGAGTCCCTTCGAGAAGTGGTACGGAAAACTTCCATCGTACGAGCACTTTCGGATTTTGGTTCCGAAGCTTGGGTACGTACTCCAGCCGAGATACGCAAGAAAATGGAGCCTAAAGCGCGTAAGTTGGTGTTTGTAGGTTACTCCAACGAGCACAAGGCTTATCGGCTGTTGGATGTGGTGTCCGGACGGATCATCATAAGCCGGGATGTGAAGTTTCTCGAGGATTGGCGTATGGATAGTGAACGTAAAACCGAGCGGAAGCTGGAAGCGAGTGAATCGACAGTCGAGTTGGAACCGTCGCCGGTCCCGGTAGCGCCACGTGAGGCGGCATCTGCAGCTGAACCCGAGAAAGGACCTGAAGAAGAAGATATGAACAGGTATGAATCGGCTGAAGAATTGTACTACGGTGAAGATAATGGGAGAGGGAATTCAGCGTGAGAATCCACGTCGTTCTACCAGAGGAGTATTGCCAGTCCGTTTCGATGACTATTTTGTTGGCATGGCAACGGTGGATGATGAGCCGACTTCGTACGAGCAAGCGGTCAGCTGTGCGGAGAAAGATGAATGGATAGCAGCCATGGATGCAGAGTACGATTCGTTGATGTCAAACGAAATATGGAGGTTGTGGACCCCCCACCTACTAGCAACATCATCGGTAGCAAGTGGGTGTACAAAAGGAAAATTGACGCGGACGGCAAAGTCGAGCGGATGAAGGCCAGACTCGTGGCGCAAGGCTACAGCCTACGATTCGATTCGGATTTTGAAGAGGTATTTGCTCCTGTAGCAATGTGCTCAACATTTCGAGTGCTGCTGACTGTAGCAGGCCATCGTCGGATGCACGTGAAACACTTGGACATAAAGTCGGCGTATTTGTACGGGAAGCTGGACGAGGTGGTGTATATGCGTCAGCCGCCGGGATACGCAGTGCTGGGGAATGAGAAGAAAGTGTGCAAGTTAAAGCGTGGTATCTACGGATTGAAGCAAGCTGCGAGGGTTTGGCATAAGACGCTAACGGATATACTCAAGCAACTTGGATTCGAGCAGTGTCATTCGGATTCATGTTTGTACTGTAAACGTTTTAGCAAGAACGGGTGGATGTATTTGCTAATATATGTGGATGATTTGCTGCTGGTATGTGCACAGGAGGAGGAAATTGAAAAAGCTTTGCAGGAACGGCTGAAGATAACCAGATTAGGCGGCATAAGAAGTTTCTTAGGAATCCGTGTGCGATGGAATTCGTATGGTTTCTTTGTGATTTCTCAGAAGGCATTCATCGAGAAGTTGGTGAAAAGGTTTCGTCTGGATAACGCTAAGGGAAAGTACCCGACGGATCCGGTGTACTACAAAGTGACAGAAAGTAGCCCAAAGATGGAAAGTAATGAAGACTATCACAAGCTAATCGGTTGTCTTTTATACCTATCCGTCAATAGTCGTCCGGATATCGCGGCGGCGGTTGGGATCCTGAGCCGAAAAGTCAGTTGCCCATCAGTTACTGACTGGACCGAGGCAAAACGTATAGTATGATACCTTATACACACAGTTGACTATGGATTGACGCTTGGAAACATTGATCGTGAGTTGCTGTTGTCAGGTTTTTGTGATGCTGACTGGGCGGGCGATAGTACTGACCGGAAATCGTGTACTGGATACGTGTTCCGCCTAGGAGGAGCAATCGTTACTTGGGTTAGCAGGAAGCAAAGCTGTGTTGCCGTGTCGACCATGGAGGCTAAATATGTGGCCCTCTCGGAGGCTAGAGGAATTGAACGAAAATCAACAGAGACCAACCATCATCTACGAGGATAATATGAGCTGCCTGGATTTCGTTGCATTGGATCAGCAGAAGAAGAGGTCTAAGCATATTGACACGCGGTTTCACTACACCAAAAGCTGTTGCACATCTGGTGATATCGAACTGCAGTACTGTGCTTCGGAGTTCATGCTTGCGGACATCTTGACCAAGCCGCTTGGGTCAATTAAGGTCAAGAAGTTTGCAACGGATATGGGATTGGCAACAATGCCCATTGATCAGGAAGCGAAGACTAGAGGATAGATTCGTGAGGAGGAGTGTTGCGCTACATTGAAATGTATCGCTAGGCGCATACACATACACGAGTCCACCCCTGTGAAGAGAAACAAATCAATATGTATTGGCGCTTTGATGTTGCATGAAGAAGAAGAAGCAGAAAGATGATAATCGAAAAAATCACCACGGAAAACCATACGGAAAAGTTTTTAAAACTCTTCTCAAAAAATCTAAAAGCAATTTAATTAAAAACGGTAAGCAGTACGGGGTTGGACTTTTCTTATACTGTGTTTTAAGTGTAATATTACAAAATAAAATTTCGAATAGAAATATTGTGTTTATTATACAGTAGAAGAAAAGTCCAACCCCGTACTGCTTACCCTTTTTAATTAAATTGCTTTTAGATTTTTTGAGAAGAGTTTTAAAAACTTCTCCGTATGGTTTTCCGTGGAGATTTTTTCGATTATCATCTTTCTGCTTCTTCTTCTTCATGCAACATCAAAGCGTCAATTCAATGACGTTTGTTATGTTGTTCGATTTGCTATACACACTTACCTCATTTCACCGTATTCGGTAAATTTTACCGAAATCTCAACAGCAGAACTGTTCGGTAATTTATTTTACAGATTTTTTGTATTTTTTTCCATTGCTCAACTGTCAAAATCACCGAAAATCAGTTACATTATTTACCGAACAGCAATGCTGTTGAGATTTCGGTAAAATTTTACCGAATTCAACGATTTATATTAAGTGTGTAGTAATGAAAACACGTTGAAAAGTTCGCGTCGTGAGTTCTTTATTATTCGTGTCCGGATTGTCCGTAATTAAGTCGGTTTTGTTCCCGTTGGTCGTTTGTACGCCCACAGGGGGGTGTTTTGAAAAGCCCCGAAAAATTGCTCACGTAATTAGTGCAGGCCCCTTGGACACTATTGTTTTTGTTTTTCAATAAATCAAGCAGTTTGGGTTATATTTTTATTTTTTAATCAACAAAAACACTGTTTGCATTCACCCATTGAATCATTAATCATTTTAGCCGTAGCGCAACCCATTATTATCATAATTGAGTAATTTTTAAGCAGCGTACTAGAATTGCACCAAATCTTTGAACCGCCGAAATGTAGGCAATAAGCACTGCATTTACAAAATTAATCCGAATTCAACAATTGAATCGAGAAAGGCAACATCACCCCGTTTTTTTGGGTTTTTTTTTTTTAAACAGCGGTTCTCAACCTGGGGTACATGTACCCCTGGGGGTACCTGAATAATATGATAGAAACATGCTTTTGAATTAAAATCTAGAATCGAAAGGTTCGGAAGCCTCCGTTTCTGAGGCATGAAGTTTTTTTTTTCAGAAAAGCTCGGTTGCTTCGTTGCAAGAGGATTAGAAGCATCCTTCTATACTTCTCCGAAGCCTTCTTCAGAGCAGCTCGAATGCCTCCTTTCAAGATGTTCAGAATCCTTCTTGCAAAACCCGAGCAGCACATGTCAGTAAAAATGGTTGCAGCAACTCGTAACCCATATGTGGAACACGCGTGCTGCTAGGGAAGGTTCGGAAGCCTTTCAAGAACCCTATGTCTTCTTCCAAGTGGCCTGGAAGTGGTCAGAAGTGGAATAAGTGGTCAGAAGCCTCTTTTCAAAAAGCTCAGATTGATTCAAGAAGATCGAATTTTTTCAAAGCTCGGAAGCCTCCTTTCAAGAGGCCTGGAAGCCTCCTTTCAAGAGGCTCAGCCTCCTTTCAAGAGGCTCAGGAAGCCTCCTTCAAGAGGCCTGGAAGCCTCCTTTCAAGAGGCTCAGGCCTCCTTTCAAGAGGCCTGGAAGCCTCCTTCAAGAGGCTCGGAAGCCTCCTTTCAAGAGGCTCAGGCCTCCTTTCAAGAGGCCTGGAAGCCTCCTTTCAAGAGGCTCGGAAGCCTCCTTTCAAGAGGCTCAGAAGCCTCCTTTCAAGAGGCTCAGGAAGCCTCCTTTCAAGAGGCCTCAAGCCTCCTTTCAAGAGGCCCGGAAGCCTCCTTTCAAGAGGCTCAGGCCTCCTTTCAAGAGGCTCAAGCCTCCTTTCAAGAGGCCTGGAAGCCTCCTTCAAGAGGCCTGGAAGCCTCCTTCAAGAGGCTCAGGCCTCCTTCAAGAGGCTCAGAGCCTCCTTTCAAGAGGCTCAGGAAGCCTCCTTCAAGAGGCTCAGCCTCCTTTCAAGAGGCTCAGAGCCTCCTTTCAAGAGGCCTCAAGCCTCCTTTCAAGAGGCTCAGAGCCTCCTTTCAAGAGGCTCAGCCTCCTTTCAAGAGGCCTCAGCCTCCTTCAAGAGGCCCGGAAGCCTCCTTTCAAGAGGCCCAGCCTCCTTTCAAGAGGCTCAGAGCCTCCTTTCAAGAGGCTCAAGCCTCCTTTCAAGAGGCTCAAGCCTCCTTCAAGAGGCCTCAGAGCCTCCTTTCAAGAGGCTCAGAAGCCTCCTTTCAAGAGGCTCAGCCTCCTTCAAGAGGCTCGGAAGCCTCCTTTCAAGAGGCTCGGCCTCCTTTCAAGAGGCTCAGCCTCCTTTCAAGAGGCTCAGAAGCCTCCCTTTCAAGAGGCTCAGGAAGCCTCCTTTCAAGAGGCTCCAGAAGCCTCCTTTCAAGAGGCTCAAGCCTCCTTTCAAGAGGCTCAGAAGCCTCCCCTTTCAAGAGGCTCAGAAGCCTCCTTTCAAGAGGCCTCGAAGCCTCCTTTCAAGAGGCCTCAGCCTCCTTTCAAGAGGCCTGGAAGCCTCCTTTCAAGAGGCTCAGAGCCTCCTTTCAAGAGGCCTGGAAGCCTCCTTTCAAGAGGCCTGGAAGCCTCCTTTCAAGAGGCTCAGAGCCTCCTTTCAAGAGGCCCGGAAGCCTCCTTTCAAGAGGCTCAGAGCCTCCTTCAAGAGGCCTCAGAGCCTCCTTTCAAGCAGCCTGGAAACCTCCTTTCAAGAGGTTCAGGGAGCCTCCTTTCAAGAGGCTCAGAAGCTTCCTTTCAAGAGGCTCGAAGCCTCCTTTCAAGAGGCTCGGAAGCCTCCTTTCAAGAGGCTCAGAATTATTCTTTCAAGAGGCTTAGAAGCATACTTTCAAGAGGGGTACCTCAATGAATGCAAAAATTTCAAGGGGTACCTCTCAAGAAAAAGGTTGAGAACCGCTGTTTTAAAAGATCCACGGTTCCATCCATGTAAGGAATCGAATCTTCCGAACAGCTCCTGAGCGGAGCGCCTATCTTTAATGTGCATCAAAATTGAACCTAGCTTTTGCCCGTTAGGTTGGGCCATGGATACTCTGAAGTAATGCGTAACGGTGTAAATCCGGTCATATCGCCAGGCTTGGTACAACCGTACAACACTCAAGCTGACAATATGACGTCCCTAATTCCGAATCCCAAGGTGTCAGGCGACCCGTGCCGAGTGGATGAATGGCCTGGGGGGTGAAACAATTAGCCAGGCAGTTAACGGAGCCTGTAATGCTGGGTGGTTAAACACCTTTTCGTGATGCATTAGGGAGTAAGATCTACCACGCTGTGCTCTAGTTTTTACTAATCTTGTTAACATATAAGTGATGGCCGGAAGTGTATGTAACGACACTAATTTGCTTTTAGATAACTCATCTTTTGCACCTTTTGGATGGAGTCAATGGAGTATATTATAAAAACGTAACTCAATCTTAGGCTGGGTTCGAAGCCGACGACATGAATCTCCAAGCTTCAGAACGCTGATTAATTAGGATACGAATTTGGTGGATCTGCTAAACCCTCTGTGTAAAGGTGAGATTCCGAAATTCCAAACGCAATAAAATCAGATCTCTGTACAAAAACGAATTCGGAACTCATAAGAAGAAGCAAAAATATGTTTGAAGTACCGATGCATGATCAATATCAGTATTATCCCACTTATTGTTGAATAGAAGGGCGCACCTTTGAGAGTTGGTATATGCCATTTCTCGAACGGTATAAATAGCGGTACAAAAGTTCAATGAAATGGACGCAGTTGTTCATTCCGAGCAAAAAAAAAACTAATAAACTTTAAATGTGTTTAATCTTAAACGGATGGAGGCAAAACTATGGAGTTTTCTTTCGCCAATTTTCTAACAAGATTTTTTTTTATCTGCCAGTGCATTTTCGGTTATAATTTCAGCAAGCTTAAAAGTAAGTATAAACGTGCATTATTGTAAATGTAGGCGTACTTTAGATTTATTTATTACTTGATGTACGTTTAACAACTAATCAGCTACGGTGAATATTTGGGAAGAGATATAAGAAGCAATTATTCAACCGATTGATTCACAATTTTTCAATTATCTTACCATGCATGCTTAAAGTATGATTAAATCAATCCAGCACTTACTTTTTCTTTCAACCTTATATGACTTTTTTCAATCATTCTTTTATACGCATGGATCACAAAATACATGAATCAATCGTGCTAAACATACTCCATCGGATTCTAAAGAGGCAGTAGAGCAAACGATAGGAATCCTCAGCGCAGGTCATCAATGAGAATAATAGAATAATGATACTAAGAGCTCTATCACGCAATATACTGTAACTTGACATGAAACATTATTTCAAGAGAAAATTTAATCTTTGAAGTTAATCTATATCGCATGATAAGGCACGTAGTCTGAATACCCTATAAGAGATGATAAACATTAACGAACCTATCTTAAAATGATCTGCCGGTACTTTCATGTCATGCATAACTTTTAATACAAAACTTCAACTAATTTAAATAGGTAGTATTACTCTGCAATATTTTCAAAACTTTTGCCTGTTATGCAAATTATGCAATGGTTAACTGTAAAAAAAACTTAATTTATCTTTATCTTATCAACGTGTTACGTGATAAAGTTCAAATGCGACTGTTGTAGGTAGGTATACGATTACTTTTAAAATAAGATGAACCTGGTTTAGTTTTTTGGCATTTCTCATGAACAAAGTCATAATTTCATCATGGTAGATACCTATATAAAAATACAATAAATTTGAAAGCTATTAATAGAAATAGTTCAAGCGTAACGAAATCGCTAATGTGATTGACACGAAAGCACCGGCGGTGGATATCTTTGTAGAATATTTAAGACCATTACCTTAGATGCTGAAATTTAAACAAAATTATGAAATACACATAAAACATTCGAAGACATACAATTTTCAAATAAATATGTTCCAGGACATGAAATCGTCACATTGTTTCATAACGTTGCGGTTATCGCGTCAATCTAGTCCGCTGTAATTCTATGCGTATGTGTACGTTCAGAGTTATTAAACATCCAGAAAAAAATAAATAACTTTCTCATTGCCGTTACGAGCATATCTATACGGCAGCAAACTAGGTCTTTACCATCTCTTTCCCAGACATTCAGCATTGAAAATTCCCTATTTACGAGCTAACCAAAATGTGTCACCCTAGAAACTTCAAACCTTCAAGCGTCTGCGGATTTCCTCGGCCAACGTTTCCACCGGAACCTCATCCTCTTTTCGGGTGGAGATTTCCCTTAGTTTTACAACACCTCGCGACAATTCTCCGTCCCCAAGTACAACGGCGTACGGAATCTGATTTTCCTCGCAGTATTGCAACTGTGCCAAGAGCTTCGGATTCTCCTTGTAAGGATGTTCCGCCTGCAAATAATAATTCCAAAGATTAGTTCGCATAATTAAATTTCAATTGCCTCGACTGTTACCTTGATGCCGGCATCCCACAGCTTGTTTAGTACTTCCATTCGCTTTAAATGCAGACCCTTGTGCGCCGAAGCCACATAAACCTGGATCTCGGTCGTCCGAATCTTCTGCTGCGATTTGGCTTCCAAGATCGAAAAGATCCGCTCCACGCCAATCGAAACACCCACACAAGGAACTTGTTTTCGCTTCGGGTTGAACATTCCAACCAGATTGTCGTACCGTCCGCCTCCTGCCACCGAACCAACGCTCACATCCTCCTCCTTGTGCTTCCCCTTCTTACCGTTTTCCAACGGTAAGGGTTCTGCCTTCAAAACCGCCTCATAAATAACTCCCGTGTAGTAATCCAGCCCACGGGCCAAGCTCAAATCGAATACGATCTTATCCTTCAGCCCGAAAATTTCACAATACTGTAACAAAAGGCGCATATCCTTGATGCCCTCTATTGCTGATTTGATATTTTTTAGTTTCTCGTCTGCCGCCAATTTGTCAACCAGCTCCACACCACCGTTCAGCCGCACGTACTCCCCAATCCTGTCGGCAATCTCCCCATCGAGACCCTTCTCGTCAATCATCTCCTTGCGAACCTCCTCCCAAGGGGTCTTGTCCAGCTTATCCACCGACGAGCAAATCGTTCGGAACTTATCCTCCGCCACTCCGCAAGCCTCAAACATTCCGTCCAGCAGCTTTCGGTGGTTCAGCTTGACCACAAACTCCCCAATGTCCAACTCGGTCAAAATCTCCGTCACCACCTTCACACACTCCGCATCCGGCAGCATCGGATCGTACGTTCCGGCAATGTCGAAATCGCACTGATAGAACTCCCTGTACCGACCCCTGGTCATGGCGGGATTATCTCTCCGGTAGACCTTCGCAATGTGATACCGCCGGATGTTAAACACATTCCCCATGCCGACGAATCTGGCGAACGGTACCGTCAGATCGTATCGCAGCGCCAGAATCTCGCCGCCTTGATCCTTCAGGTCGTAGATCAGTTTGCTGTCCTCGCCGTACTTGCCCGTCAGCACCTCCTTCAGCTCGAACACCGGCGTGTCGATCGTTTCGGCTCCGTGCTTCTTGAAGACGGTTGCCACCCGCTCGAGGATGTTCTGCCGGAGGGCCATCGCTTCCGGACCATAGTCGCGGGTACCTTTCGGCGTTTTCAGGGTTATATTTTTGTTGCCCCGCTCCGGTTCATCCTGTATTTTGGCCTTGAGGGCCAACAGCTTGGCCACCTCCTCATCGATCTGAAATAGGAGAGAAAAATTTATATTGTGAATACGAATTATTCAAAAACATTGTCGAACAGAACGCGAACCTGTGTAATTTGGTGATAGGTTTTGTCGTTAGGATTAAGTTGAAAGTGGGCTGAGGCATTGGTTGAACAGAAGCGACAGTTCACGTGTTCGTGGGAACTGATTCGGCTACCTACGACGAACGATGAGTAGGTGGCATGATCGAGCCTTCCTGCAAAAGTTGCAGTTATGGTAGGCGATCTATGAAGTACGGTTAATAAGGTGGAACCTCCTCGACGCAATTGGCTTAGCATGGTTCCTTACTACCGCGTTGTTATTCGAAAATATTAGTTTTTATCCTTTGGTGCTGCCTGAGCCGCTACCCAAAGCTTAAAATATCACGATCGTTCCAACGAGTTTACTTTTTGTGTAATAAACCGTGTTTCGTGTCTCCAGAATCGCATCTCACTGCAGTTATGAAAGCGTGGGAAGATTTCGGCCAAAGATGTGTGCATGTTGAGGCAAGCAATAGAAGAGAAAGAAAACAAAATTAACATTAATCAAGCTAACACGACTAACAACATGCAAAAGAAACAATTACCGTGGAAGCACCATATTTGACGCAGGTCCAAACTTGGCGCACTTTCATATCAAATGATTCAAAAAACCTATTTTCGCCAAAAATATATCAACGAATAAAGCTAGATGGCTTTATTTGCTCTTCTTCTTTGTATATATGGAATAAAAAGCGTTTTCTTGATACAAAATCAACGTACCCGAATAAAATAAGTGGAAGTTATACGCATAATGCGTCAAATTTTCGCTTTCTTAGCCACAATGCTAAGGATCAAACAAAATTTTTTTCGCGCAAAATGACTTTTGTGAGAATTTTTGACCCCTACCTACAAACAGCTGAGCATTATGAGTTAGATTTCACTTTTAAGTTGAACATTGTAACATTTGAACGCATTTTTCAACCCAAAATGTTCTGCGTCAAATTAGGCTCCCAATCCATTGCGATGTTCCTAATTAATCTTAGCAGACGAATAGACAAGGCAGTGCTTATAAACCTCAATAATACTATTAGGAAAAGCACTATGTATTCATTTAGTTTTAACTAACTCTCTACTACTTACAATATTAGTTAACATTATTCCACTAAGTGTCCAGCCCATAATAGTATGACTTATGATGTCTTCGATTTTGATGCGTTTTTTGACGCATTTCTTACACGGTATGTGGTTATTATGCAGTTTTTCTATGCTGGTTTTGAAATTCTTGCGAGAAAATAATATTATATAATAAATTAGTATCCTATAATTTAATTTACTTTCTTTGTACGAAATTCTGACAAGTCAAAAAAAAAGCAAATTTTCAATTCATTTCTGCCGCTATCCAAACTGCTAGTCGGGCAACCCTAAATATGAATGATTAATTATTTTAGAGCGTCTTAGGGGAAATGCTAAAAGGTTAACCCTGAATATGAAATTAAACAAAAATATGACTGGCTTTCTTATATAAGCTTCAGTGTGTGTAAATAGTTTATTGAAAAAATGTATATAGATGGTCAGCTCACATTTTTTGAGATATATCTGTCGGTCACGTAACATTTACATAATGGTAGCTTCAATGTGGTTCTAAAAGGGTTCATATACAGGTTGCGTTTTCTGTATCCTCCTTATTTTATAGATTCAAAATTGCAGATTACCAAAGAAAGTGAAGTACAACAAATTCAACAGATCATGGTAGGCTGGTTAGGAAATGAAATGTCAAATTTAATTCTCCCGTGATTCACGGGCCGTGAATATATGCTTTGACATGATTTTTACACCTAATTGAGAAGCATTTTGATTGATGTGCAGGGTACATGAAACTAACAAAACATTTACGTGGCTATGTAGCATATAACTTGCAGAACAACTGAATAAAAATAAACAAAATGCCGCTGTATTTAATAAATTAACTTGTTATTTTATATCGTACAAAGTTCTATTACACTGTCATTATATAATAAAAAAAGGATTGAGTTTTAACATAGTTTCAAAGTGCGTCAAATTAGGAACAACTTTGCGTCAAATAAGGAACACGGTAAAATTAGTGCGTCAAGTTGGGCACCTCGAGTACCATATAAAAACAGATTAAAAAACTAAGAAATAAACTTATATTTCGAGGTTTCATTATTTGTACACATTCTATAATAGTAGAAAGCTCGTTATGCAGAATATTAGGCGAATCCATTTAGAAATTGTTTTTGAAGAGTTACCACCAATCTAAAACACAGTTACCGCCAATTTCAAAACAACTGCAAAACCAAAACACGCCGACCCGATACACGATCCAGTCAACGATATCACCGAGCCACACGGAGACCAAACATCAACAATCGATAATTATCATTATCGAATCAAAACATACAACATACATTTCACCATCTATAAATATCAGCAGCCATCGGAATGCGCACGTTTAGTTTGCAATTAGCTTAGGACTTAGATAGTCAGTTTATGACTAGCTTAGGATTAGGACAGTAGGATTAATGAGTGAATAAAGTTATTTTTTAAAAATAGATTTAGGATAGTAATTCGTTTAACTGGCGCCCGAATAGGGACCAGCGCGAGTAATTTATTGTGTCGCGAGTGATAAAACATCGGGAACAATTTAAACTTCGACTTGACCGCCGCATCAGCAGCAGCCGTGAGGAAAGGCCCCCTAGTCACCAGAGGAAAAACGGGATTTTGCCGCCTACACTGGGAGAGTTGGAGACTCGTGTCTGGTCTCTACCTGGAAGGAATCCAACCGATACAGGATAAGGATCCGAAGGAAAGTCAAAATATTCTCTGAAAAAGGATAGAATATTTGCGCTCTCGGCGAAACAGCATAGAGAGCTATGCTTAAGTTTGTTTTGTAAGTATTACTAATAAAAAATTCTAATTTCAGCAAGGAAAGAAAATAAAAGTGAAAAAGTGTTTTATCAATTACTTGAAGTGTATTATCAAATAAATTAAATCAATCAAAGTTTTATTGAAGTGTTTGCGTTATCTTTTATCTAAAAAGCCCCAAATTATTTTTAAATAACATAGTAAATTCCAAATGGCTGAACTAACCGCAATCCTAACCAGACTTTCGGCTATCGAAACTGCATTGGCAACACCAAGTGCCCCTGATTATTCGGATCCTCCACTATATTTGGTGGATCAAAATAATCAACCCGTCGATCCAGAGGCGATAGAAGACATTTCTGATTTGGTGAAAGCATTGCCCGTATTTACCGGAGAACCAAGTGAACTTCACACTTGGATCGATGATGCGGAAAAATTAGTCAATTTATATAAACCAAAATCAAATAGTTCAATAGATAAATTCAACAAATTTCACATAGTCTGTAGGACTATTAGGAGAAAAATAAGAGGAGAGGCCAATGATGCCTTGGTTGCCTCTAATGTAAATTTGAATTGGCTCATGATAAAGAGCACTCTTTTAACCTATTACGGAGAAAAGCGTGACTTAAATACTTTAGATTGCCAACTGATGAGTATTCAGCAAAAAGGCAAAGATTTGGAAAAATATTATAAAGAAATTAGTTCAATACTTTCACACATAGCAAATCACATTAAAAATGATAGGCGCTATAATCACCCTGAAGCATCCAAAGCAATCATAGAGATGTATAATGAAAAGGCCCTCGATGCCTTCATTAGAGGATTGGATGGCGATGTAGGAAAATTTCTGAAAAACTACAGAGCAGAATCCTTAGCGCAAGCTTATGGATATTGCATGTGTTTTGTTAATACTGAATATCGCAAAAACTATTTCAAACAAAAAACAGACACCCCTGCTTTCACACAACAACCTCCAAAGTTTCCACCTCAAGTTCCACCGAGAATGCATCCACAAGTACTACCGAAGATACCTCCACCATATGTCTATATGAAGCAGCCTATGAATCCGTATGCCCAAAAATATCAACCTCTACCACAATACTTTCAACCACAACCACAATTTCAAAGAAACCCCACAAGAGTACCTTTCCAACAATTCCCTCAACAGGTAACACCTTATACTATATCTAGAGTTCCGCCACCATTACACAAGACACAATCATATCCCCAAACCAAACCACAGCAACCAATAAATCCGTTTCAGCAAAAACCGGAACCTATGGACGTGGACCAGTCAATGAGAACACAACAAGTGAATTATGCAAACAGACCCCCAGTTCCTAATAGGAATCCTAAACAATATAACATCCAAACGATGGATTATACGGACATGAATCAATATTTTGAAGCAGTACCAAATCTTTCAGAAGAATCTTGGGCAGATGGAGAATCTTTTGAAAGATACGAAAATAAAATTGAATACCAGGATAATTATGAAGAATCTTCCCAAGAAGACGAAGCCGAGTTAAATTTTTTAGAGTAAATTCCGCGTTACCATATTTTTTATTTTATGGTAATTGCGAAAAGCCATTAAAAATGTTAGTCGATACTGGATCGAATAAGAATTTTATTCATCCAAAATTTGCTAAAATTTCACACACAGTTAATAATCCATTTTATGTTTCTTCAATTGGAGGAAGCTTTAGAACTGAAAAAATCTCACAAGCAAAACTTTTAAACCTTACTCTGAAGTAAATGTTAAATTGTATCATATGGACAAGCTAAAATCCTTTGATGCAATAATTGGCCATGATACACTTAAAGAAATGGAAGCAATAATTGACACAAAAATAATGTATTGAAAATTAATAATAATTCTATTCCTTTACTAGCACACAAATTACAGGAAGTTAACCAAATCCAAATACGAGATGACCATCTGGAGTAAACCAAAAAGAAGGAGTTACTCAAATTATTAACCCAATTTCAGGATCTTTTTCAACCGGTAGATGGTAAGTTATCATTTACATCGAGGATCAAAGCAGAAATAAGGACTCATGATGACAGTCCTATTTACTCCAAATCTTATCCATACCCACATAGCTTAAAATCCGAAGTTGAAAGTCAAATCAATAAACTTCTAGAAGATGGAATAATTCGTCCATCTAGATCTCCCTATAATTCACCAATTTGGGTTGTTCCAAAAAAATCGGATGCTTCGAACACAAAAAAATACAGATTAGTGATTGATTATAGGAAACTAAACACAAAAACAATAAGCGATCGTTATCCTATTCCGGATACTTCATCAGTACTTGCGAATTTAGGAAAAAATAAATATTTTTCAACTATTGACCTAGCTTCCGGATTTCACCAGGTACTCATGTCTGAAAAAAGACATTGAAAAGACAGCGTTTTCAGTGAATAATGGAAAATACGAGTTTGTTCGTATGCCATTCGGTTTGAAGAATGCTCCTAGTATTTTTCAAAGAGTAATGGATGATGTTCTAAGGGAACATATTGGGAAAATTTGTTTTGTTTATATTGATGATATCATCATTGTAGGTAAAACATTTGAAGAGCATCTGGAAAATATTAAAATCATTTTCGAAATTTTGAGAAAAGCAAATTTCCGAGTTCAACCAGACAAATGTGAATTTGTCAAATCTGAAGTAGAATTCCTCGTAACTAAAAATGGTTTAATGCCGAATTCAAAAAAAGTTGATGCCATAAAAAAATATCCAGAGCCTACTAACTTGAAAGAACTTAGAATGTTTATGGATTATCGGGATATTATAGACGTTTTGTTAAAAATTATGCAAATGTAGCAAAACCCTTAACCAAATTTCTAAAAGGTGATAAAGGACACAAACAAGTTTCAAAGACTGAATCTAGAAACTTTAAAATTTCATTGGATAATGACGGAAAAAAGGCGTTCAAATTATTAAAAGACATACTATCTTCAGAAGATGTATTGGCTTTTCCCGATTTCAAAAAACCTTTTCTTCTAACTACTGATGCTTCAAATAAAGCCATAGGCGCAGTACTATCACAAAACTAGTACAGAGGGAAATTACGCTACCAATGAGAAAGAAATGCTTGCCATTGTTTGGGCATTACACACATTGCGAAATTTTATATATGGTCATAAAATTATCATTTATACTGACCATCAACCCCTAACATTTGCCATCTCTCCAAAAAATAACAATTCAAAGTTAAAAAGATGGAAAGCATTCATAGAAGAACACGATCATGAAATTCATTATAAGCCTGGTAAAGCAAATGTTGTGGCTGATGCTTTATCAAGAGTTCAAATAAATTCCATGACCGCAACCCAGCACTCCGCTGAAGATGATGACAATTCCTTTATTCCATCTACGGAAGCTCCCATAAATGTCTTCAAAAATCAATTATTTTTTAAAATTGGAGCAAGATCTAGTTACGGCCTTGTAGTTCCATTTGATAACTATAAAAGACACATTTTCATTGAGCCTAGATTTTCAAGAGATTATTTGAAGGAACAATTAAAGAAATTTTTAAATCCTAATGTAATTAACGGAATATTTACTGATGAACCAATAATGGCTACTATTCAAGAAATTTATAAAGATACATTCAATCCAAGAATTATAAAAGCAAGATTTTCCCAAATTAAAGTGCAAGATTTAAATAACAGGGAAAAACAATTAGAAGAAATAAAAAAAATTCATCTATTTGCACATAGAAATGCTCAAGAAAATTCAGAACAATTATTGAAAACTTTTTATTTTCCAAAAATGGGTAAAATAACTGCAGAATTTGTGAAAACCTGTGAGATTTGCAAAACTGAAAAATATCAAAGAAATCCTCAAAAATTTATACCATTTAAAACACCAATTCCAAATCAACCCTGTGAAATAGTTCATGTAGACATATTTATATATGATCAGGATAATCTGTTTCTTACATCAATTGATAAATTCTCTAAATACTTAAAATATAGAGCAATAGAAAGCAAATCACTTTTAGATGTTGAAGATGCTCTATTAGATCTCATGCACGAATGGAATATACCTAAAATAATCATTATGGATAATGAAAGTTCATTTAACTCAAATGTTATTGAACAACGGTTGAGAAATTTAAATATCAACATTTATAAAACTCCTATCAACAGATCTGAGACCAATGGACAAATCGAGCGTTGTCATTCTACTCTACGTGAAATTGCCAGATGTATAAAAAAGGAAACACCAGCAATAGATGTACCGCATTTAATAAGATTGGCTGTTCATAAATACAACAATACTATTCACAGTTTTGTTAAAAACACCCCACACAATATTTATATAGGTGAAACAAATAAAAACTTAAGCACACAAGAAATAGATAGAAGAAAAGCTAAAAGCCATGAAAAAATTATAAACCAATATAATAAAAAGAATGAGAGCATACAAGATAAAAGTTATCCAAGTTTTGAACCAGGATCTTATGCTTTTGAAAAATCTAAAGAAATTTCAAAACGAAAAAGTAAATATAAAAAAATACAAATTCAAGAAGATTTTGATACATATATTATAGATAGTAACAATCGAAAAATACATAAAATGAATATAAGAAAATTATAATGTTTTATCTTTTATCTTTACTTTTAGGGCTGTTCTTTTATGCGTGCCATACATTCTGGTGGAATCAACATTCAAAATCCATGATCTCAATAACAATCCTTTGGCGATAATACCGATAGGAAAGGCAAAACTACAATTAGGATTTGTTAGAATAGTTCAACCAATTAATTTCACAATATTTGAGGAAATAATTGAAGACTTCGATGAAATAATAAAAACAAATAAGTTGAATGGAAAATTATATCAAATACTAAAGAAAAAACACTCACTTTTGTATAACACATATTATAAATTGAAACCAACCATTCATCGGCAGAAGCGTTGGAACACCATTGGAACTGTTTGGAAGTGGATAGCTGGTTCTCCGGATGCAGACGATTTGAAAATAATAAATTATACTATGAATAATTTGATTAACCAAAACAATCGACAAGTTTTTGTCAATAACGCCATGGATATGAGAATACAACAAATTAGTAAAACAACAAACGACCTCCTCAATCTGGATTTTCAAGCAAAACAACAACACGAAATAGATATCAATATTTTAGCTACTATACTTAATATGGATACAGTTCAACATCAATTAGAAATTTTGGAAGATGCAATTCTACTCGCAAAGCATGGTATTCCCAGCAGCAGAATCCTATCAATGACAGATTATGTAAAGATGAAACCATTCCTAGATCAACAGCATGTCTATGCTACAACATTTGAAGGTCTTTTATCAAAATCATCTACTCAAGTAACAATGAACGATACACATATAATGTACATAATAAAAATACCTCAATTATCATCGGAATTATATGAATACGAATTCATTGACTCTTTAATACAAAATGAAAAAAGAGTACATCTAAACTCGAATTATATCCTTTCTAATACAACAGCCATATATGAAGTCGATAATGAATGCATAAAGGACGACACTTTCTACATTTGTGACACCAAGATGCTAAAAACTCCAAACTTATGCATCACCAATTTAATCAGGATACAATATGCCAACTGCACGTTTGAAAAAACTTACGCAACAGGAATCATCAAACGAATAGATGAAGCAACAATTTTACTCAACAATGTAAACATAAGTTTTAAATCAAATTGCAGCAATAATACACAAAATTTGAAAGGATCTTTTCTAATCCAATTCGAGGTCTGTAAACTATACTTGGACAACAACATATTCACAAATTTCATAATCAAACTTGATAGTAAAAGCTTCAGGCCAACCACAGGATTATCAGTAATGGAAGATTACGTTATCGATATTCCATCCCCAGAATATTTGGCAAATCTTACACTTAATCACAGAGGTATTTTGGAAAACGTGTATCTGCAAAACAAATCATTACAATGGCATTTTCATTTTCTTCAAACCATCAGTGCTTCAACTATACTTCTCATAGTAATAACAGTAACTGTATTCATTATCAAGAAATTTTCATCAAGGAAAATAAACATTGAAATAAAGGCCCCTGAACAACCTGAAGCAACAGCACCTAAACTACCAGAAATTCAAGCATCACCATTCCCAGATGTTTCATCAGAACGATTCATCGAAATTCAACAATTTCTCAACATGCCAACACAGGAACGTTCCATTAAACTTTGAGGACAAAGTATTTTTAAGAAGGGAGGAGTTACCACCAATCTAAAACACAGTTACCGCCAATTTCAAAACAACTGCAAAACCAAAACACGCCGACCCGATACACGATCCAGTCAACGATATCACCGAGCCACACGGAGACCAAACATCAACAATCGATAATTATCATTATCGAATCAAAACATACAACATACATTTCACCATCTATAAATATCAGCAGCCATCGGAATGCGCACGTTTAGTTTGCAATTAGCTTAGGACTTAGATAGTTAGTTTATGATTAGCTTAGGATTAGGACAGTAGGATTAATAAGTGAATAAAGTTATTTTTTAAAAATAGATTTAGGATAGTAATTCGTTTAACTGAAGTAATGATTCTTTTTAAAATGTTCTTAACTGCGTCAAATATGGTGCCTCCACGGTAATAGTTAAAATTTACTCAAGGGATTTGCGGGTTCCTTCAATTTCCTGGAAAAGGCGTCCAACATAGCTCTGGCCCTCACAGGTTCCAAAACTCATGCTTTCACGTGGCTGCCGATACCAATTGATTGCCACCGCCCGTTAAGGATTTACGTACTTAACTATTGTCCATTTGACATTAACTTAAAAGTGAAAGAGGTGCGACCTACACGCAAAACTTAAAGTATGCTCTTTTGGGGAGAATGAGTAGTCCCAAAAGGAGTTAAATTTAATGCATAAATCAGGATTGCTTGATAAGGGACATAACGGATGCGAATTGAGGCATGACTCAATTTGACACAAAAGCGTAGACATATGCTCAAACGTGATTGCCGTTTCACCAAGCTCAGCTTGGAGATGCTTCGCACGGCGGCCTCCCATATTCCGCCCATGGCCATGTGTGGCGCCGATGGCGGGTCGAAAATCCAGTTGATACCCAAATTTCCAAAATAGCGATGGCAGTTGCTGGAGAAATGAATCTGTTCGAAAAATTCACGCAACTTTACGGTCAGCATCAACAAAATTGTTCGACCGAATCTCAACAGGATAACTATGGCGTGAGATGAAACGTTTCAAAGAGTCAACGAACGTGTCAGCTGAAAGGTCGCTTTCCACTTCTAAGTGCACAGCACGAGAGGCACAAAACACACCAGGATGTACCCTTTTTACAAGGGAGAATGCATTGACGCACAATCCAGCGCACGTGCGTAGCTTAGTAGTTGCCAAGCTACCACGAGGAAGTGCACTGGAGAGTCGGACTCACCAGTGAAGGTAATACCGGCTAAACTCCCTTGGGCTCCACCCATCATTTCCCTCAGAAACTGCCCCCCAGCATTACATCTGGGGGATGGGCAGTACTTAATGTACTCGCTCATTCACGCTCACACAGGCACTCATCCCGTATGCTCTCTCTAACACCCTCTGATACACCCTGACACTCTTTCTGACGCACCATATGAGTTTTACTTGGATGCTCATTGCTCATTCTTTATGCACCATGTGACACTAACTAACTTGGATGCTCATTCTGCCACCTGATTATACTCTCCTGTGCCATACCTCGAGGCATGTGTCGATAGCGATAAGTATCAACAGCTCTACGATACCACCCTTCTACCTCGGCATGTGCAGTCCATACTCACACCTATGCGCGCACTCTTCTGTCATGGTTGAAGTGGCGACTGCGATTGCCACCCGCTGCGACACTCTTATCTCGACATGTACAAACCTCTCATTCACTTCCCCACGCTCAGCCTAACCAATCACAAGTTAGTGATGCTTGTCGACTGCTGCTCGGCGCGCCATATTCTCTGCAAGCTGCAGGCAATCTGATTGGTTGCAGTCGAAACTGCGTTCCACTTCTCCACCGCTTGGTACATCCTCTGGATAAGAATATCCGGGATTGTGTCCCGACCGCAAACGTCTAGCATAGCCCTTTTTTCGACGTCGAATCCAGGGCATACGAACAGTATGTGCTCTGCAGTTTCATCAACAACAAACGTTACGTCAATCCATGACTCGACCCCGTTCCTTCTGAACGTGCTAGCGGAACCATCATTGACTAGTACTGCGTCGAGCTTTGCTAGCTTCTCTAAAAACGCTTGACTCCTTCGATTGGTGCAGCGGCTGCCCTACTCCACTGCCCAAGCGTTAAAATCTCCTGCTATGACGACCGGCTTACAACCCACTAGGTCAGACGATAGCCTATCGATCATCTGGTTGAACTGTTGTAATGGCCACCTTGGTGGGGCATAGCAGCTACAATAGAACACGCCATTGATCTTAGCTATCGCGACACCCCCAGCAGAGGAGTGTACCACCTCTTGGATCAGGTACCGTCCCGTCGTTCAAATAGCCGCCATCCTAGACCCGTCCGCCACCCAATTGCCGTTATCGACAGGGACGTTGTACGGGTCAGTCAGGAGGGCGACATCGGTCCTCGACTTCGAGACCGACTGCCACAGCAGCTGCTGGGCAGTTGCACAGTGGTTAGGATTCGGCTGTGTTACTTGCACGACTTCTCCTTGTTTGTCCACCCATAACGTGGTTACTGGCTTGCTTTTTGCTGGCGATGAGGCACTTTGGTGCCTTATTGCATTCCTGCGCCGTGTGCCCTTCCTCACCACAACGACGACACAGGTTGCTACAGATTGTTCGTAATCCTAATGATGATTTAAAACTAGTATGGTCACTACAATAATAACTAATTAACAAAACAGTAAAGTCACAACGAAAAATAAAATTGTCATGGGACTAAAATACACTTATCTAGCATATGCGCGTCAGCTACTACGACGAAAAACATTTACAAAACTACGGCGAAGCGCATCTCTTGTCAAGTGGTAGTCAAATACTGATGCCACCCTATTAAAAACTCTCTGTAGCCCGTTCAGTGCGTTGCCCAAACCATAGTTGGTGCGGCGAAGGGGAAGTCTCAACATTATGCTATTCCGCAATGGCCGATGTTGCACATTAATGTTAATTTGTTGCAGAATGTCTGGACAATCGATTCTTCCTTGTATAATATCACCGACGGTCAGTGCTCTGCTTAAGTCCCTACGGATACGCAACGGAAGAAGGTCGATCAGCTGGCAGCGGTCCTCGTAACTAGGGAGGCGAAATGGATCTCTCCATGGTAGTTTGCGCAATGCAAAACGAACAAAGCGGCGTTGTATTGATTCGATGCGCTCCGATCCGTTGTTGTAGTAAGGACACCAGACCGCCGAGCAGTATTCCAACGTCAACCGGACGAGAGAGCAGTAGAGTGCCTTCAAGCAATGTACGTCGGTGAAATTTTTCGCCACCCTGAACACAAAGCCAAGCGTTCTGGCCGCTTTATCGACGACAAAGGATATGTGCTGGGTAAATGTAAGTTGCGAATCCAGAAGAACTCCCAAATCTTTCACGCAATGCACTCGGTTGATGGTCGTGTCGAGAAGAGAGTAACTAAACCGGATCGGCTCCTTCTTTCGTGAAAAAGTAATTACCGAACATTTCGCCGGATTGACAAGTCGGTTCAGAGTACACCAGTTGGCAAACACGGTGATCTGGTTTTGGAGGGATTGGCAATCGGCTATAGAGCAGATGCGAAGAAATATCTTCAGATCGTCCGCAAAGGATAGCCGTGGTCCGTCGATTACATGGTGAACATCGTTGAAGTAAAGCAGGAAAATTAATGGCCCCAAGTGGCTGCCCTGCGGTATACCAGACGAAGCGCGGAAACTATCTGAGCGACAATCGCGTCCGGTCAGATATGATCGAAACCAATCGAGAAGATTTCCACCGACTCCAAGTCTGTCAAGCTTGGCGATTGCAATTTTATGGTTCAGCTTATCGAATGCTGCAGAAAGATCCGTGTAAATCACGTCCGTTTGAGTGCGTGCAATCATGCTATCCGTGACGTACGACGTTAGGCACAACAAGTTAGTAGTTGTTGAACGGCCAGCTGTAAAACCATGTTGGTCAGCGCAAAGATATTGTTTGCAGTGGGCATTCAGCGGGTCAATGACAACCAGTTCAAAAAGCTTCGCTATTGCACTAAGCGATGTGATACCCCGATAATTGTTCACATCACGCTTGCTCCCCTTTTTGTAGACCGGAAACATATCTGCAGTCTTCCAACAAGATGGGAATGTGCCGCTGGATAGAGAGAGTTGGTATAACAGGAGAAGGGGTACAAGCAGACAGGTAATATTCTTTTTGAGAATCATCGATGGAACACCGTCAGGACCAGGCTTAGATGATGTCTTAAGCTTAGACATCGCTCTTGGAATGGCATCGACATTCACCTCGATATCACCGAGCGATTGATTCGCTAATGGGACGTTGCTGGCAGCGGTGGTCACGACATCAACAGGTAGTTGTTTGTCTTCAAACACACTGGCGAATTTAGCTGAGAACAGGTTGCATATACCTTGTTGGGTGCTTGCAGATTCACTATTGAATACCATGGACGATGGAAATCCTGTCTCTTTGCGCTGTTCATTTACGCAGCTCCAAAAGGACTTTGGGTGAGATCTTTGTCGTCTCTGTATGCCTCTTTGGTAGCGTAGGAAATGACTTATATTCGTTGTTGAGTCTGACATAGTGGAATTTGAGTGGCAACGTACGGTGTTTCGTGTAACTTCTGAGTGCAGCTTTCTTGCACCTTTTCAGCGACCGGAGAGCATTCGTCATCCACGGGATCCGAGAGTCTGATCGAACGGACTTTTTTGGGACATGCCTGTCGATGATGTGAGAAAAAGTTAACCACCACTCGGATCTCATAGTTGTAGGATTTGTGCCCCAAATCTAAGCACCGATAGCACCTGTCCACTGAAGGCGGCTGCTCGAGTTTGATTATTTGGCATACAGACCAGCCGATCTTCAACTTCCCTCGCTCCATTACCTTTTTGGCTTCCGCAGCCTGTCGGCCTTCTCTCTTCCCACCACCCGCCTGATAAACGCATCCTGTTCTTGTCTTGCGACTCGAACAGCCTGGCGGAGCATCCGAAGGTTCTGTTTTAGTTCCTTACTGATGTTCTGCCTTGCGCTCGCGAACTCGATGATATCATCGAGTTGCTCGGCGACCACCTGCATCCCAGGTAGCTATACCCCATCATTGCTGGAGAAACTTTGGTGCTGCCTCCATCACTCCGCTCTTCGCTTCGCTGGGAGACCTTGCCAAACTTCCTTTGGCAAAGGGGTTCACCACCTCCATGCCTAACGCATCGTCAAAAGAAAAATATTTGGATTCACTCATTTTAATTTGTTCCTCCTGGTGGCTGCTGTCGAATCTTACTGGAGTAGTCGCCTTTTATGATCCCCTAAAGGCCATGTAAGGGTTGACACTTACGTGTTCAGAGTCAGATCAGCGCAAGTCAGGAAAGGGCATCTAAGCTTACTCCTACCCAGCAGGCAAAGCTTGGTGGCAGAATTAGACAGCGTGCTACAATGGCCACCACAGGTTTAGGGGACGGAAGACAGCCTAGCCGGTTCTATACTATTCCCCAGAAAACCGTTCCCCAGAAAACCATACCCCAGAATTCCATTCCCCAGAATGTACCATTCCCCAGAAAACCAACCGCCAGAATGTACCATTCCCCAGAAAACCAATCCCCAGAATGTACCGTTCCCCAGAAAACAGAATACATAGATGAAAATGATTTAATTTTCTTGTTTTCTTACAAACATCATCGCAAGACCATACAAAAATTATTTATTGTGATGAGTTGGATGTGTAAGGCCCACTGTGGTAATTGTTGGAAGCTATTAGTTTCAAATACAATGTGCCTTTTGGCATAATGACCATAAGGTGCCCGCCAGAGTAAACGCGATGTGCGATGCGACGTGACGCGGCTCACGCAAAGGAATAACATTTTTATCAATGAAATGTCAAACTGCACTGTCGTGTCACGTCGTATCACGTGGTCACGTCTATTCTGGCTTCAACACAAACAAAAAACACGCCTTTTGATTGAGGAAACCAATAGGGATCCACGCATTTGCCCGGAATAAGGCAATTAAGTCGATGATTCCTTCTTTTAAAGCGCGCATTTTCCCTGAATAGGGCAAATGAGTCTATTTTTTGTGCCACGCACGCGTTTGTCCAAAATAAGGCACACGAATAGAAAAATGAGTGATTAATTAATTATGATTAATTATTTTAGAAAAATGAGTAAATAAATTCCTTCTTGAAAAGCACGACTTTGCCCGCAATAAGGCTACAAAGCAAGACCATGCTGAGGGTGGCTGGGTTCGATTCCCGGTGCCGGCTAAGCAATTTTCGGATTGGAAATTGTCTCGACTTCCCTGAGCATAAAAGTATCACCGTATGGTTTTCTGGGGAATGTTATAGAATCGCCTAGCCATTATCCCACTCGCCGTTTCAAGTCAGTGTCACCCGGCTCTACTAAGAGAGTAGAATGTCAGACTGCCAGCCCTCGCTTTCACAATATTACGATATTCAAGACAAGGTCCGTTAACACGCGGCCAGAATGCCATAATCAGTATCTCACTGGTATTGATGCTGATGTGCCAATTAGCACTCCCTGGGCTCCTGTGCGCTTTGAGTGGCACTCGGTTGCTTTGATAGGGCCTGCGGACGCAAGCAGCTTTTTGTAGAGGTTTAACAGAGCCCACTCCCAAGTCTCACCACGTCCTAGGCAGGCCCCCTAACTCGCAGAGGCCGTGGGGAGGGGTCGTGAAGCCCTTGGACATAGTCCCTGCTGCCCTTAACTCCCATACTCTGCTTCGCTTGACGACAACGACACGGTGGATTGCTTTTTGCTGCTCCAAGACACGGTGCACCCATACACCTTGAAGACGAACCCGCTTACCAAATTTCGGTCCTGAAGGTCGGCCGCCTAATCGGCGTCAGCAAAGTCGACGAGAGCTTCTGCTTCGCTGTTCCTCTGGTATTCGAGACGAAGGGTTTTTGTCCCGCTCAAGTTTCGCACCACTCGCTTCATGGCGTTCCAATGCACGGTCGACGAATCTTGCTGGAACCGCCCGAGGTACCCAACAGAGTAACACACATCTGGCCTGACACAAAGCATATCAACGTCCCATCGCTACCGTTGTAGTCGATCCGCATGTCGAGAAATGACGGCGTTGATGAAACTCAAGTTTATTCCCGCAATTAGGAGACCATCGACGTACGACGCCATCACGGTATCTGACGTACAGCTCAGCTTCTCGATCTGGCCGGTGAACTTCTAATTCCAACATCGCGGCGATTGTTTCAGCTCGTACAGCGACTTCTGCAGACCTGTGCGCCGCCGCGCCACGCCGCCGCCGCCGACACTTTTTCGCATACGCCGACGCCGGTCAAGTTGTCGGCGGCGCGCCATACGCCGGTTGCCTCCACGCCGCCGAATTTCGTATTTCACGCCGATGACTGGCCAACACAAAAATCACAATATGCAGTGCTTTTGCATCTGCAAAACCAAGGCAACCTATCAGGCATTAATTAAATAGCTATTATAACTTTAGCAGATTTGTTTACTATCTCTGTCACTTTTACCCGCATTGGCATGTTAAATGTTAGGTCATCTTCTTGGCTACAGACCTACAAATCAACGAGTGTAGCGATGAACTTCTAATCTCATATGTAACTTCATGTGGAATAACCTCATTCTGGTCGCATTGGGTGGTTCATCATCTTTTTGAAGGTTTGAATTTTACACATCTTAATTGGTCTAGTGCTTATATTCGTGGCCACAAGTCAACACTATGAATGTTGGATTTGGATTCCCAGTCTGGTAGAATTTTTCCAAACTTCCCTGGGCATGGAGTATCATTGTGATAGCTTCGTGATATACGAATGCAAAAGCTACAGCACGATGGGGCATGTGACCCACCAAATTGAACATTTCCTTCACTCCTCCTTGTACTTAAATTGCCAGAAACGTTCTGAAAAAAAAACTGGTTTCGATTTATATTGATAAAAAGGTTCAAAGAAAGTTCTTGGTTTTCCTGAAATAATTTCCGAAGTAAGTCCTGGCGGAAGTTCTGAAGAAATACATGAAGAAAATTCTTATGGTCTAATGGTCTTCATGAGCGTTATAAAACTAAAAATGGTACTTAGGAAGTGTATCGGTTTTAGCCATCAATCCCTGAAAAGCTGTTTTGTTTTCGAAGTTATGGGAGAAATTGGCCAAATCTGGTACAGTTACCTATGTATTTATGCAGTTATCCACCATCCTGGCTTGAGTCTTGCTCTGCATACGGTTCCAACAAATAGTACAGTCGAATTTAATCACCATTCTGCTTTCAATGCACTGCTGTATGAAGAGCGAAATCGGAAGTGGCAGACCCGTAAGCAGAGACACTTTCGCGAAGTCCGCGGGATACAGAGAATCTCCTTCCAACAGTATAATCCAACAGACTAGTAAATAAATTCGCAATCCTTTTTGAGCTTTCCGAGAGATAGCTTCTTTATCTAAATCCATTACAACTGAGGGGAAGTGTACCCATCTACATAGGTAGCATATTTTAAAAATGTTTCAAAAAGAATTTCTGAAGAAATTCCTGATGGATTTGTCAAAATTAATCTCAGAAGAAATTTTGAACGAATTTCCAGAAGAATTCTTCAAGAAATTTGCTAGGGTCCTGAGCAATTCCCGACGGAAATTTCAAAGAAAAACCTGGTTTCATTTGTGTAAGTATTTTAAGGAGAGGTAATTCCCGATCGAATTTCTGAAGGTTTACTAGAATGAGTTTCTTGATGACTTACCGAAATGATTTCTAAATATAGGGAATTATTTGAGGTATTTACGAAAAAAAATCCTTTGAAATTTTCAAAGGAACTCCTGCAGTAAATTCCCAAGGAATTCTTGAGAAAATCCAAATATAGACCGTTCCGATAATTTAAAAAAACCTTTTGGTTTATTGAATAATTAAAAAAATTTCAAATAATTTACTGTTTTATGGTTACATATAGCCTGACATTCTATTTAATTTCATACAGCATCGAGTTTTCCAGAATGTTCTAAATTCTATAAGTTCTATAATTTTTCTTTCGCAGTGTTTCGAGGATTTTGCACAAAGTGTTTTTCTGCTATTATTTTTTTGTTATTTTTCGAAATTTTTTCAATTACCTAAAAAATTGAAATTATTTTCCAAACAGATCTCGTCATTAATGCGATAGACATTATTAAGCGTCTGTATTGAAAATTATATTATAAGTTCTTTTCTAGGTAATTTACCAAAAAACACGTTCCAAAAATAACCCATTCTGTGCAAAAAAAAATTTTGGTCGAAAATCAAAGCTTCATATTTTCCTAATTTTAAGCAAAAAAATCGGAACTTATACATCACGTGAAAGAGTAGGATGTAATTTATAGGAGGTATCGACATTTTCATTGAATAACAAACGGTATTTCAATTGGTGACTTTTTCTTAGTGTATTTATAATTATCGGAACGGTTTATATCCGCAATTTCTAGAGTCAAAATTGAGTTTGTTTTACTGCTGTCCGGAATTTCTGAGAAATTCTTGGAGAAATATAGAAATTTTTATTTATATTCCAATAGCTACTTGTTTGGAAAATCCATTAAAAATTCCTTTGTAAGTTTCATTCAGAATTCCTTCGGATATTCCTTCAGAAATTCATTTTAGAGATCCCTCCAGGAATTTCTTTGAAAATCTCTTTGGAAAAGCCACCAGGAATTAATTTGGACATTCATCCAAAGATTCCTTCAGAAAACCCTCCGGAAAGCACTTGTATTTATTTTTCCAATACAATTTCCTTAGGAATTGTTTTCAGTGAACCATCCAAAATTCCTGCAGGAATAATTCCGGAACGAATTCTAATTTGAAGCAATTTTTAAAGAAATTTTCGAAAAAAAAGGTATTTGAGTGTTAAACTTATTTTCAATTAAAAAACTCAATTTAAAAAATAGGAATTTATAATCGAAATTTCCGAAGATTTCCCAAAAGAATTTCAGAAGATATTCCCGAAAGAAGAATTCTTAAAGGAAATTTTCTAAGATCTACATTCTGCAGGAATTTCTGGAAGAGTTGCTAAAGAAATTTCCGGAGGAATGTCCGAAGGAATTTCTATAAGAATTTCGGAAAGAATTCCTGGAGAAAGTTCCAAATAAATTCCAGAGAAACATTTCGAAAAAATACCAAAAATAACTTTTTAGAGTTACCGAATAAATTCTTAGAGGAATTACTGGAAGAATTTTTGTTAGAAATTCCCGAAGGAATTTAAAATAAATCCTAAATCAAATTCCGAAGGTTTTCTTCTAAAGGGATTTCCGAATGTATCCCTAAAACAGTGTTCGTAGGTATTCCTGTAGAAATTCTTGGAAGATTTTTCATGGGTATTTTCTAAAGAATTCTTGAAGGAATTTTCAAAGGAATTCCTAAACAAGTTTTCGAATTCCCAATTCCCAAAGGCTCCGTGAAAGAATTTCCGAAGCAATCCCTAAACTAATTTCTAAGGAAATTCCTGAAGGAACTTTTGGAGAAATTTCGAAACGAATTTCCGAAGAAATACCCAAATAAATTTTCAAGGGATTTCTTGGAAGGAAGTTCTGAAGGAATTCATGAGGGAAATTCTAAATCAATTCTTAGAATTTCTTTTTTAAATTTTCTGAGGAATATCTTGATGAATTTCCAAACGAATTTTTGGATTTATAATCGAATTACTTTCCAATGAACTTATGTGCTGTGATGCGTCAATTTCCTAGTGAAGGATGTAATGTAAACTTTTGCTGTGGAAATACCAGCTATATCTATTAGGATGTTCACACCATCAGTCTGTCTGTAGCTAGCAATTGAACAAAACAATCTTAAATTCATAAAAAGCATCATATGCCTTGCAGCGTAATTTGAGAATGGGTCATCGCTCTCACCGGCAGCTTGGAGGTCGTAGAGCAAAATCGTTCAAAAAGGTCTCTTATATTTTAGTCTTATTCTTATTGTTGGCCTCATATACATTCACTCCATTTTACAAGCATTCTAAGTAGTTGAAACAGTGACTCATTCTCACCCCCATTTGTCCCATTGTCACCCCCGACGACGGTATGCTCAAAGTTCTTCACGCCGATTCACGCCGCCGCCGCCGCCGGATATTGCTTACGGCGTGACGCCGCCGACGCCGCCGCCGCCGGTGTAAAAATGGCCTTACGCCGCCGCCGTTCACAAATACTTCGGCGCACAGGTCTACTGGACTGCCGTTATACGCATATCTGTCCCATGTATATAGGAAATCCCAGCAAACATGGGACAAATATGCGTATGACGGCAGTGCAGCTTGCACACCGTCTCTGGTGCTGCCGTTATACCGTCCGGGGCACTGATGTTGTTCCCGAAGGGAATCCAAAATTTCTGAAGCAGCACACTTTTTTGTGGCGATGCTCAAAACTGTAATTATTTATTTTACTCAATACAAATTTACAGCTTAATCTTATCAATGACTTACAAGTAGTGGTTTCCTTCTACCCACTAGGTTCGACTATACTTCCAGGTGTCAACTATAGGTTCACCTACCCTACTTGGATCTCGCGAATTTGGTCGGACAGTTGCTGTTCAAATGGTTTATAAATAAGCTATGTTTTTCATTGCATTTCGTTTTAGGGCTTACTTACGATTTACTCAACCGTTACAGCGATTCTACGGCGGTTTTCCAAAAATTTCCTAAGGTCGCACTCTCCAATAATCACCGAATCTACAGGTAAGTATTTACAATATCAATATTCATTCTTTCTAATCATATTCTTCTATTTTTACAGGTCCTACTCACTTGGTTCTTTCGATACCACTAACCGACGATTTATCCGGATTATTTTGTAGTATTTTTCACTACCAAGCTCACAAATTCAATTTTGGAATAAAACTTAATTATCACCGAACTAAACACTCTCGACTTTACTTTTCGATCGCAAAATCTTTATTTACCTTTTCTGCCCTTGTTTGCGTCTTTTCTCTCTACTACTTCTACATCCTACACTCACTCTCCCTCTATCTACCACTACTATTGCGCGCAAGCTGTCATGTTGCAGCTATGTTGCGCGTTAGGCCTGTTCACCGCTAGACCTGTTCAATGCGGCGTCGCAACAGATGTAGATGGTTTCTTTCAGCTCGCCGTGAAGGAAAGTGGTTTTCACGTCCATTTGGTGGAAAATGAAGCCCTCCTGAACGCCTACCGACAGGATTATTCTGATCGTCGCTGGTTTGGCCACCGGAACATACGTTTCTTCATAGTCCAGTCCCGATCTCTGCAGGAAACCCTTCGCGACGAGTAGAGCCTTGCTTTGCACGGCACGTTCGCTCTCGTCCTCCTTGATCCAAAAGAACGACTTGGTTTTCAACGGCTTCACGTTGGCAGGACATGGCATCAGGTTCTACACCTGGTTCTTCTCCATGGACTGCAGTTTGTCCTGAATGGCTTTTAGCCACTCGTCACGATCGTCTTGGTCCAAGACTTCCTAGTAGCTTTCAGGAACATCTAGTGTGGGGGGAGAAATGCGGAAGAGGTTGCTCGGAAACCTGTAAAATAATCAAGACCCGGTAGCATGCGCTCCCTTTCACTGCGCCTCGACAACTCGCCCTGGGCATCGCGTCTTTCTGTTGACGTCTTCATCGTTGTCCGAATTTTCTTCATCTCCGACAGGCTCTGGTGTCGCCGGCTCGCCAGTCACCTCTCAATCTTCCCCCTCTTTCTCGTACGATGGTAGCACTACTGACGGTTTCTCATCTCTGCTTTCAGAAGCGAACATCACGAGCAATCACCACCTTTCTGCTTTTCTTGCTCCAGAGGCGGTATCCATTGGGAGTGTAGCCGATCATGACAACCTCCTAACAATTGGCATCCAACTTTTTGCGAAGTTGGCCGGAGAACAACGTATATGCCTTGCATTCAAACACGCGTAGCTTCAACAGATCACGGCTTGGATCCAATCCAATATTAAGCCGGTGTGGTACCCTCCGACAAAGCTGCTGATGGGCTGCGGTTAATCAAATACACCACTGTCAGGGCTGCTTCACACCACATTCGGGCTTATTCTACGAGTGGAGTGACGTGAGATTGCTCGAATGACGTGAGAAGAGTCGTATAGCCCCATTTGAATAACATGGTCACCTCACGTGAGAATTGCTAAAATCGACTCACCTCACGTCACTCGACTCGTAGAATAAGCCCAATTGACTTCGGCAGCAAATAATCTGACAGCAAGGTCCGCGATGTACAGCACCTTTTGCATATTCAAGAGTACGCCGTGGTTGCTGTAACCATTTATCTCGCCCTCTTCCTTCGCCACCAGATCCGCTCCATCCTTTGTCACTTTTATGATCATCGGGCACGCCAGTCTTTCGACCGGATGGAAAAACGTTTTCTCGTTCACCAAATGGTCACTTGCGCCCGAATCCAGCTTGAAATGGATGACGTCACCGTTTGACTTGGAAGGCTGGTCACTGTTTACCATAGAACTCAACCCTTTCTGGCTCATGGCAGTATGCACTTACTTGTCCTTCTTCATGTGGCCGATTTGGCCGCACTTGCCTTTGAATTTGTCACCACGCTTGTAACGCTGATGGCCCGCAAACGCCGCCGGCCTGTCGTCGACGGTCTCGTCCATGCGTTCCGCACGTTTTTGCTCTTCCGCGAGCAACCGTTGCTTGACCAAATCCAAATTGAGGTCCTCTTCCTTAATGTTTTCCTGCGCGGACTGCGGACAGCTGGGACACGAGATCTCCTTCCTCAAGCTTCGCACCGGCCGTTTTGAGTTGTCTTACCAAATCGTCGATCGCCAAAAGGTGAGACCGCATCCGTAGGCGACCAAGCTGTTTCCGCAGGAGCGTTCGACTGGCCACAGACTTCTTTGCGAAAACGTCGCTCAAGCTTGACCACATATCCTTCGCGCTGCCTTTGTCCCGGGTGACTCCCAGAACCTCATCCGCCAAGAATCCAACGCGTCATGCTTTTTGCTTTTCGGTCTTCATTGTCGAACTTCACCTCGTCCTCTTCCTCTTCTGGCAAATCTTCCGTCAGGGTCCGCAGCACGACAGCCGAATCCAGGAACATCTTCACCCGAAAACTCCAGTTTTCAAAACCAGGTACACCGGAATACTGGGGAATTCCGTGCGCAGTTTCCTTCGGGGTGCCCATAACCTCTTGTAGATATGACTTGTAGCAGAGAAACACGGATTTAACACGGTTAAGCCCCAAACGCAATATAACGGAACGGCGACGGAAACGGCAAATTTGACAGAAAATATATGGGCTAACTGTCAAATTTTCCGTTTCCGTCGCCGTTCCGTTGTATTGCGTTTGGGGCTTTAGAATTAGGTTTATTAGGAATGATACAAAACTGAATTAGCATGGGTGAAAATTTTCCTTTTTATACCCTTTGGTTGTTTATTTGCTGCTATCCGGCTTTCCATGATCGCCATAATGGCGGATGCTAAAAAGTTTGACATTAGCTGCTTCCCGACACTGAACTGAAATTTTAGACTGAGCAAACGTTGATTTTCTTCGTCACTAATGACTAGGAGAATTCCAACCATGTGTAATTTAAACCAAATTAAGATCTAAATTCGACGTTTAATCGAAATTAATTGAACCGTTTGTTTGAGAAACTGCATATGTAACATTTTTGGCAAAATGAGATTTTTATATATTCTGAATCCTTGTCCAAATATACGTATTCTGGCAAAAAATACGAAAAAAATTTTTTTGTTCAGGAATGTATGATTTTTTTTTTCGTTTGTTTGAGAAACTACATATGTCCACGTACTTTGAAGAGTAATTGTAGAGTACTGCTTACATTTTTTGCACTGAAAGTGCCCCAGGGTGTTGAGTTTTTCCAAAAACTATTGATCTGTATCGAAGAAATCGAAAGATTCGGTGCAAGTTTGTTGAAAAACAGTTTTTTGTTGTTTTCTCGAAATATTGTAAAATGGACTTATGCAGTTTTTCAAACAAATGATTCAATTGTAATCTAGTTTAATTTGAATTCTTACCAAATAGCACAGCCTAATCAGAATCTAAATATAATCCAAATTGAAGAATGTTCATTCATTCCTATTTTATTTCAGACCGGATGATTTTTTTTAAGTGACCTCAAATAAATTCCAATGGAATTCAACTGCATTGCATTCTAAATGCCACCGTAATTCAATATTGTTTCGACAATTTTGTAATTATTATTGAACCTCTTTCACCCAACTCATCATTAAAACAATTTATTGTCTGCATCGATCTTTTTAAGAAATCTTTTCGTAAGTGTCATTTCCTGTCAAACAATGATAGACCAAATGTTATACCGAATTTCATAATATATTGTTAGATTCTCAAATTTGTGGCTGTGCTAAAAACAGATGCGATCGCCTCTATTGCGCAAGTATCGATAAAAAAAAGTTATAATTTCGTAACATAGACCGCAAAACAGTCATGTACATTCTTTACGAAACTCGAAGTGACGACAATGGCCAAATTAATACTCTACAAATTGATCGATAGAAGGGGTTTCGCATTGCGAAGTGCTGAGGCAACAATTTATTTCGCTCTGTAGCTCACGAGCACAGCGGAACACTTTTTACCCTTTTACCACTTCCCATGCAGGCAACAGTCATAGAAAAATGGTTCAATGAACAAGCGCTGCAGATCACGAAAGTATGCCAGCACAACCTATTTCTTATGGTGAATAAAAGCGAAAAGTGAAGGTGAACGGGTCTGGATCCAGATCCGAGATGATGCCCCTTTGCCTCACTCAGCTGATGCAGTTGCACCAGATCAGATTCAATGAAAGGTTGGCGATAGCCTACGAGTAATGACTCCACGTTGTCAAACCGGGGGCACGGCACCCTTGATTCTCCCTCTTTCCGCCAATAACCGGATCGCTCCACGAGCAGGGCGAAGTGGATTCGCCTTCAAAAGAACTAACCTTGGATTTTTCTGCTTTGGCTGCCTTCAGTTGCCGAACCACATCACCCTGGGCAGTAATGCTAGCCAGTAAACTTTCACGATCGGTCATCACTAGTTTCTGTACTTCCGAATTTCACTTGTTTCACCCGAAAATCACTAATCTGAAGTCAGAAATAGTATAGAAAAACTACTGAAATACTTCATCTACAACCTCCGACATGTGTTCGCCACGGTGTAAACAGAAGTGGTCGTCGAGTGTGGTGACACAAGCAGATGGACCTCAACCAACAGAGCACTCAGTTTTGGGCTTCTGACAGCAGAAAGGAACGTTTTTTAATACATTCATGGCGATTCGGCCCTGCATAATTCCTTCAAAATGCAATCTGACAGCATGGACACGCTCGCGAATGCACATGCATTTGCAAAGCCCAAACTAGTGCATGGTTTTCTCATTATTACATATTTTTGCAACGCAAATTTTTAGACAAAACATTTTGTAACAAAACATATTTTTGAATAAATATGAATATTTTACCCAAAGCTATCAAATGATCCTGAACCATACTCTTTTATTAACTCTGGCAGAGGCAGGATAATTATTTATCATTCAATACTAAATCTATACAATGCAAGTCGCATCAGTAAACACAAAACCAAAACAGAGCCGAGAAAACGTAGAACGCCATACATTTTCACTGATAACACGCACCGTTGATAGTGACGGCAAAGTGTTTCGCATCTGAATCACCCGGCTGGCAGTGATTAATAATCGCCATCCAGACATTTAGAACAAACCAAAACAAATCGACAGGCTCTGCCCGGCATCCAAAAGTGAATCAGCTTTCTATACCTACGGTGTGAAACTTTGACCAGGAGGCACCGCCAGTGTGATGGGCCAGCAGGTGTCCAGTTTACCGCAAAAGATCCTACCGAACGACACGGTGGACTCGCTGCAGTTCGAGATCAAGAAGCAGGCGCAAATCTTCTCCGAGATCGGCAGCCTCAGCTATGAGGACTTCCAGAAATGTTTGGCCGATCTGAACAACTTGTGAGTATACTTACTGCAAATTACTCTGCATAGGTTACGGACGTGGATGCAAGGGGATGGGACACTTCAACACGACTCAAATTTGGTTCTTAATGATTTGTTTACCTATTTGATTTGTTTACCTATTTGTAAGGCTATAACTTCAATGTTTATTCATTCAAGAGCATCTATTCCATGATCAAAATTGTTAAATATTAAAACGAAACAAAAAACACCGGAAATCACTAGAAAACTTTGTGATCAACCTTGATTGCAGCCTTGATTAAAAGATTTTCAGGTTTTGAATCGAACAAGCTGGAAGTTGATACTTCTAGATCCTCGTTCTGAAAACAGATTGTGGAAGATAATTCAAAACATCAACTTTTAGAATAATTCAATTTATTATTGATTATTCCCGCCTAATCGATTCTCTAATATTTTTTTGAACCTCCATTTCGTATCTTCGATTATTATTTTAACACAATCCGCTACTACCACATACTGCACGTGTGAACGGGCCTGAATAATTGGTCTGATGTTGATTCAAAATCAAGCGAATGTAGACCAAAAAAAAGCATTTTAGTTGGAGGCGTTGAACAAATGGTCCAATAATGACTTTGAGCGTGCTTACAGCGGCAAAAGGGTCGAATCAGAGTGTATGTAATTAAGAGTGGCGACATGTGTAGAGAATTTGCATTAGATC
The DNA here is from genome assembly GCF_024139115.2 of Armigeres subalbatus. Taxonomy (NCBI): domain Eukaryota; kingdom Metazoa; phylum Arthropoda; class Insecta; order Diptera; family Culicidae; genus Armigeres; species Armigeres subalbatus. The sequence continues at coordinate 258,962,343 of NC_085139.1, forward strand.
CAATCTAAATTCTCAATACGTAGGTATCACCGAAAAGAGGAGACGTGGAAAAATTGATGTTTGATGCGGGGTTTCTTTGGAAAAGATGACCTTACATAAGTTTAAGAATCGATTCAGCGAATGAAAATTCTTGACGAGAAAGGTCAATATTTATGCAAATGTCTAATGATGTGCTTTCCTTCCATGTTTCACTCCTTCCACTATCACACAGATCGCGCAAATGTCTGGATCCCAATGGAAAACAGCTGGTCTTTGCCGTCAAAAAGGGCACCGACAGCAGCGTGCTCTGGAAAGGCACGGTGCGGATTGCATGCGTTAAAGTGGATCCCATCACCAAAAAAGTCGAATGCTATAAACTGCTCAATTTGAAGCAGTTCCTGCAAGTATTCCGCACTTTTCAGACCAATCTGCACGCGATGGTTACCGTCGAAACGCAGCGTATCCGCAGTCCCACATCCAGTCCGACCCATTCCACTTCCACCTCGACCACCAACACAAACGGACGCAACGGAAGCTCATCGAGTGGAACCGGCTCATTCGAGCGGCCAGACCTGAGCCCACAAACACCAAATTCTTTCGTATTCCCTCAAGCTCACGTAACGACGGCATCGATTCTGATGGAACAGGTCGATGCCATCAGTGGTGGCAACTGTGCCGGATTCAGCTGTGCGGATACAAGCGATGGGGCAATGGGAGGAGGCACCACCGAGAGCAATGAATGTTGCATCTGTTTGGAACGAAAGCCGGAAGTGTCGCTCCCATGCGCACACAGTTACTGTACACCATGTATCGAGCAGTGGAACATACACCAAAAGAAGTGTCCCATATGTGACGAAGAGCTGGCCACCACCGATGACACTTGGGTCCTGTCGGAGATGCCCGAGGCGGAGGAGATCAGCGAGGAGATTTGTGTCACACTGATGAAGTTGTCCGTTGATGAGCGCAAAAAGTGAATGGATTTATGTTGACTTGTTTGTTGCGTCTGAGAATGAGTACCTGCGTACAAACGCGTTTGTATTGCGAATGTTAATGGCCGATAACGTTGGCTGCCAGCGGGCTATTTTGATTATTGTAATGAGCTGTGTATAAGTAAAATCTGATCGATTTATTTTAGAACATTAGTGTTTGATATTATTATTGTATTATTTAATAATGAATTTGACAATTTGACTTGAAGTCAGCTAAAACATAAAAATACTAATCCTAAAATTGTGTAATGCATCTTGTTTTACTCGTTCTGTAAAATGATTGGTCATCTTATCAGCTAATGCTTGAAAGTTAAATATATGCATAACACACACATTTATTTTCTTTTGCAACCCTGTATGAAAGAATTTCAGAGAATAACAAAAACTAAATTTTTACGATTGTCGAAAATCTATGGATATCCTTTATCAATTGATCTCTCCCGTAAAAAAAAAAAATAACATGCGGCACATTTTAAGCTTTTGTTTTTGATTTTTTAAATACTGTATGGACAAATAGACGTTGCAAGCAAATCACTCGCAGAGAGAATTTTGCTTGCAGAATATGTTTATGACACACATGAATATTTGCAATTTGGGGGCATAAATATATTCAATATGAATCCACACATAAATTCAATAACTGTATATTAGAGCAAGATTACCGGTGGTGAGTTCAAGCCGTTTGGCAGCGCAGTATCATTACTTGACACTTTACCGGTCGCTACTAAACGCGCTGCTATATCAGTAGCGCGACTGACAGGTGACCAAATTTGGTAGCGCGGTAAGAGCGCTGCTATTTGATAAGCGCTGCTATTTGATAATCTGATAAACACCGGTACGGAATACAGCATCTGAATTGAGAGCATTTTAATCACCCGCGTAGCGCTGTCATTTTAGTTTCGTCACTCTTTTCCGTATCGGTCACTATTTTCGGCTGTCAATTTGGTTGCTGTATTCCGTATCGGTGACGTTTGACAGTTGACAGTTTATCAAATAGCAGCGCTCTTACCGCGCTACCAAATTTGGTCACCTGTCAGTCGCGCTACTGTTATGCAACGTACACACCAGTCAAGCAGTTTGACGAACAAATAGCAGCGCTCTTACCGCGCTACCAAATTTGGTCACCTGTCAGTCGCGCTACTGTTATGCAACGTACACACCAGTCAAGCAGTTTGACGAACATTGACTCCGCCCCCAAGAAAACGCTTCGGTTGCTGCTTTGTTTGAACGTGTGTGAAGTTGTTCGAACAACCATTTGACAGTTGGCGGCTCGGTTGGAAAAAATTAAAACGGTTTGATTTTGGTCTGAGTAGTCGGGGGTGGAGTCAAGGTTCGCCGAACATGTTTGAGCATTTGTAGTGAAGTTGCACAAACCCCCATATATTTTTTGAAGGTTGGTGCTCAAGTTGGCACTTCGGTCGTTCGTATGTGATATTGTTGGTCGAATTAATTGATTGTTCGTGCCGCTGTTGGTAAAACTTAATGGATGTATTGGAATAAACGAGAGGTGGAGTAAATGTTGGTCAAACTGCTTGACCATGTGTACGTTCCATTATAGCAGCGCGTTTAGTAGCTACCGGTAAAGTCAAGTAATGATACTGCGCTGCTAAACGGCTAATGCTCGCGCCCGGTAATCTTGCTATTAGAGTATTTACTGTGGTATTTACTTTCGGTGGAGACCTTTTCTGCTCTGAAGCTAGTAGAGGGATATTTTGAAATCACTCCCATAAGCAACATTATTTTGCAGCTACTTAGCTGCCAAACATTTCCCGCTCTTCAAAATTCTCTTTCCATGATGCATGAAGGCGCACAAATTTGCTAGACTCTACATGACTTTACGATGGTTCACATACATTCCAGCCCCAATCAGCGGCTGAATCTCGTGAAATTTCGTAACGAGTGCTTTTTTGTTGCATTCTTACTAATTTTCTACTCGAAATATAATGTGAAAATGACAACTCGCAAGCAAACGCTCACTTGCTTGGTGTGACTGCTAAGCGGTCAAAATTTGAAACTCGCTCGCAGAAATAAAATTGCGCTTGCACTAGCAAATTTTTCTCTCGCGAAAGTGAAAAGGTTTTCAGCACAGAGAAACAGACGTCTCACTCAACACATGTTACATCGTTCACCTTTGTAACGGACGATTTAATTTTCTGTAGGTGGTCAATCGGCCACCGATGGCGCTCCCATCGATTTTGCTTGGGTTTGACGTTTGCGCACTACCGCAATCTGGTTTCCGCTTGGCCACACACAGTAATTTTAGCATTGGGCGGAAATGTTTCCGTGACGATGATTTTGATTGCAATTTGTTCTAAGTGAGACGTCTGTTTATCTGTGTTTTCAGGTTGCAAAAATCCAGTTTTCCGCGAGCGCAGGGAATCAATATTCGAGCAACGCCTATAGAGAGAATGCAAAATAACGGAATGAAAAGTTAGCAACAAAATTGTCTTATTTTTTTGTCGTGGACAAAATATTTCGGATCTTTGTCATTATTATCTCCGACAAAAGCAAAGCTTTGTCGTAGGTTCTCTTTTGTCGTTTGTTTAGTATGCGCATCGACGAAAAATTGATTCCCTGTGCGAGCGGTAATGGCCGCCAGCTTGCCTGCGGGTTAGTCTCTGATTTGACGTTTGTGGAGGTCAACTGCACCCACCGTTTCGGAAAACTGGATAGGATCTAATCTAATGTATAGCCAAAAAACGTTATTTTCATTTTTGTTTATACTTGCATGATATTAATCTGACATTTGTTAAAAGTGAAAAGCTGCTATGTGTGACAGTGACTGCTCTCAAATATCATTAACTTGCATGAGTGATTTACTTGCAACGTCTGACGAAGCCTTGAAGATCCATAACATACGCCACGCAAAAATTGGCGATTCTCGACCCCCTAAATGAAAACCTAAAAATTTTGACGTAGAATACGTCTTACGGGAAAATATATGGGGGTCATTCTGTAGAATCAAATTTGAGACCGTCACGAAAAGTGGTCAGGAAGTATGAACTAATAACTCAGCCATCTTCCAACCGATTCTGATGATTTTTATATCAATTGATCAACAAACTCTTTAAGATTTTGCACAATAATTGGAAACAATTAAATAAAGGCGCTAAACTATTGAAAAATTGAATTTCGTCAGGCGCTATTAAAAATTTGTAATACACAGTTGATGGCCTACATTTCGGCTATGAGTCATTTGGCGCATGAATTGATGAATAGTAAAAATTAAATTGGACAAATGATTTAAGGCATGAAACCTATAATGCTGTACTGAGTCTCTGCACTCATACGTTATTAGTTGATTTTGCGGTCATGTCTCTGATACAACCTTCTACTTTTTTGTATAAGTCGTCAAGCCCCAAACCTCGCCCCAAGCGCAATATAGTGAACGTTCGCTAATTAGGTTTTTTATAGTTGGGGCGCTTTTTAGTTGGGAGTTCGCTAATTTGGGGTGAAACCCAATTAAAAAGCTGCTAAACGTCAAAATGTGATGTCAAAAACGCGTTGACGTTTTGTTTCCGTGTTTGGCGGGATCGATATTTTCTGGCGCGTAAAATTTTCCTTTGGTCAATGCAAAAAGTAAATAACATTGACGCTTGTCAAAACACCCCAATTAGCGAACGGCATTCGCTAGTTGGGGGGAGGTTGTGCCCCAATTAGCGAACGATCACTGTACAACGGAACGGCGACGGAAACGGAAAATTTGACAGTTAGCCCATATATTTTCTGTCAAATTTTCCGTTTCCGTCGCCGTTCCGTTGTATTGCGTTTGGGGCTTGACGCTGGTGTTCTTCTCCCTGGGAGCGTGACGTACTTTGTGGATGGCCCTTAGGTATAATAGCCATATTACGCCATTTATGATAATAATGGATCAATCAATAAGCAAAAACTGCCGCTATGAAACGAACAGATCGAGCCACCGTATACATGTTCTGTCAAAACAACACGAATAGAAATATACGTATACAGTGTCGCCGTTGTTTTGTTGCGGTGAGTGCAAAATGAGTTACCTTGATTGATCCATTAAACATTCTCTTTTTGGCAAAAAGAACGATTTAAAAAAATGGGAACCAACCCTATTTCTTCTACGACTATTTCGGTGAACGTGCTTCACATCGCAACACGCACGCATGGCACGCATACATTCACAGAATGCTGTCAGTCTACCCGAGAAAGTGCGTTCTCGGAACGGCACTCATTTTTGACACCTGCGGTGCTTTTCTGTTTCACTTTTTCCTTCGATCATTTTCAGTGACAATCTTCATTTTCATCATGGCCTTACGTTTCCGAAGTGTGTCATAGGAAAAAACACGATTTTCGCGTAATATCAGTGAAATACGGCTCGGGAAGTGATCGCAGCGGCGGGCGTGTAAACCCCAGAACCCAACCACGATGGATTTCGGCAAGCTGCTGAGCGTGGCTCAGCGCAACGCCTCGAATTCGGAGCAGAAATCTTCCGAGGTAAGGAAAACGGGAAGGCACACGACGACCACATACAGTGTCTCGATGATTCCATTCAAAAGGGAAACTTACTGGGTAGGGTGGTCTGAATAAATCGAATTATTGCTTGGGAAATGCTTACATATATTTCGAAAATCAAAACAAACAACGAGTCACAGTAGAAGTGTGATAAAGAATTTATAAAAAAAACAATACTGATAAGCGTTTTATTAGCAGTAACTTCCTTGACCTGATGATAAAAAAATTCAACCATAAGGTGTAAGTTTTGCTAATATGTACATAAATAACAATTATAATTTAAATTAGAACTAATATATGTTTCACATTATTTCTGGTAATAATTTAATCATGGATTTTGAAGACAGGTAGATAATTCTTCATTAAGTTTTTTTTGAGAAACATTAACTTTCCATCTTGAGATTACGCATTGGCTGTTTAGGAGTGCCCTACTGCTGTGGTTCAAACATGCACAAGGGGGGTTGATTGGGGTATGTACACTATGCAGATATGAGACAAGGGATTCAATCGCGGTAGGAAATCAGTGCGTCTTTACGCCTCTGTGCCATCGGGTAGGGAACGCTCGCGTTAAAATGATCACGTTTTGGGGGATCCGATCGGGACGGAAGGTCATCCATCGGAATGCAGATTTTGCGCCCAATCTGCTACGTATCTGTAGTCAGAATTAGGCCGCGTAGGAAATTTACAGCGTGTGATGACTAGCTACAGTCAGTGTGATTGTTTGTATGTATCGTTTTAGTAGTTTGCATCTTTGTGTTGTGCGATAGATAGAAACTGAATCGTGTTTGATGTGGTAAATCGGGCAATAAAATTATTTGCGCGTCGCGCACTAAACAAACATTTCGCATTGGTGCCTTTGAACCTTTGCTTCCAGCTGTTACTCCTCAAAGGGGTGATAATGTGAGAAAGAGTTATCTTAGATCGATATTTTTATTAGCTTTATATCATTAGAATGTACGTTCGATAGAATAAGTTAATTGTATTGAACGTGACTTTTCATGGCTTTTAATTAACCCACGGCATGTTTTGATGCGTAATCGTGAAATGCATGACAAGAAAGATAAAATCAAACTACGTTTATGTAAAACTTTATATGATTTTTTTTTTTCAATCCAAATACTTGGTGTGTCTTTGTTTATCTCAAAAACTCTAAAGCCGGGCAGGATTTTCTCATGCAAAGCAACTGCTGAAAATCATATAGGCAGCTACCAACGGCTTTCCTGTTTTCAGACGTGCAGATTTTCGATGAAGAATTATTTATGTACACACTTAAATTTTTTCACTGATCTCGGCTGTGCGATTCTCGGTTTAAGTTCTTTTGCTGGAATATCAGCTGAATGAACGTATGATTACGGCGGCTTCTTCGAGTGCCGCAGTAAACAAATTACTTTTTCAGCTGAGATATCAGCAGAAAGTCAGGAACCGAGCCGTCGGCTGTGCGGATCTCGGCAAAAGAATAAAAAAATGCCGAGCTGAACTGAGTGTGTATGCTTCTAATTAGAGAAATAATTGTCTCATAATGCCAAAAACGGATAATAACGGTACCTATGAAGCGGTGGACAGGGGTAAGGATCGCAAAGTGCGTGCGAAGGTCATTCTGCTGCTGGACCCGGTGAATTACGTCCACGTCCGGGAAGCCAGTAACTTTGGGCAAAGCTAGAGAAAGCGTTCGAGGACTCCGGCCTAACCAGGCGAATTGGGCTCCTGCACAAGCTAATCAAGACGGAACTGTCGTCGTGTGATTCCATGACCGACTATGTGGATAGAATCATATCGACAGCACACCAGCTGGATGGGATTGGATTTGCAATTTTGGAGGACTTGGTTGGCACGTTATTGCTAGCCGACTCCCCAGAAGAATATCGTCCCATGATCATGGCTCTCAAGAACTTCGGAACATCCATTACCGAAGATGCGATCAAAACAAAACTGATTCAAGAGGTCCAGTTTTCATCCAATGATTCGGTGCTAGTTACGAGTTCTTATTATTATTGGCCTTACATCCCCCACTGTGACATTGTCGCCTTGAAGCTTAGTGTTCATGAAGTACTTCCACAGTTATTTACTGCGAGGTTTCTAAGCCAACTTATCATTTTTGCATTCGTATATAGGTATCATAGGGCTAACACGATGATACTTTTATGCCGAGAGAAGTGGAGAAAATTTTCAATCCGACAATTTCCTAGACCGAACCGGCACCGGGAATTGAACCCAGCCACCTTCAGCATGGTCTTGCTTTGTAGCCGCGCATCTTACCGCACGGCTAAGAAAGGCCCCGGGAGTGAGTTTGTGAAGAAATCCGAGCCAAACAAAGGTCCAGTCGGAAATGTCACAAGCTTTATAACATCGCGAAAGAATGCAAAAGTGCACTAAAAAGCAACGCATTTTGCACCGTACTTCCGACGTTTGGTTTAAACAACGACGACGAATGGTTTTTCGACTCGGGTGCAAGCGTGTATACGACTGCTGGCGAATATGAAGCGTACGGACGGCACAGTGCTAGCAGTAAACGGCGGCAGAATGAAGGTGGTAGCAATGGGCTCACCGGTTCTAAAGCCACAGTGCAAATCGGTAAACCAAAATGTGAAGCACGGGCACACAGAGATTTTTGCCAACGACGAGTGCAGAGTGGTCAATATGGACGGTGACGTGATTGCGACTGGTATCCACGAGAACAATCTCTTCAAACTGAAACAGCGGCGAAACGATACGAAAAGCATGCTCGTTTGTTTGTAATCCGATAGTCTGGAGGTTTGGCATCGGAGAATGTGCTAGCTGAACGTCAAAAGCAGGCGGACGTTTTAAACGTGTCCAAACAATTCCATGTAATGGCGGAGAGTCGATCCGACAAGAAGCTAAAGGTCTTGCGCACCGACTTCGGGAAGGAGTACGTGAACCATTGTTTCGGCACCAAACGTACGATTCGACTACACTCCGGAGCAGAATGGCATGGCTGAGCGAGCAAACCTGTCGATTGTAGAGCGCGCTCGATGCATGCTGTTCGAAGCAGGACTGTCAAAAGCTATTTGGGTATAAGCTGTCTCGACGGCCGTTTATTTTCTGAATCGATCCTCAACGCACGACCACGATGTCACACGCGAGGAAGCCTGGAATGGGACGAAACCACCGGATGCTTGATGTATCTGGCACGCGGCCAGACATACTTTCCATTATGAACATGCTGAGTCGCTTCAACAACTGTCCTAGACCGAAGCACTTGGAAGCAGTACCTCCGGTTCCTGAAAACACAAAGCTCATTGGTTATTCTGATGCTGACTGGACATCTGATCTTGACACCGTACACCGTATCTCTCTCAACGTGTGAGTCGGAATTCAGCGAACGACAACCAATCGAGTTGCAATGGGACAACTATTCGGATAAGTTTTCGGGTAAGCGTGGACACAAGTCTGATAGCAGCATACGCAGCTTCAAAGCTGTAATTATATTTTTTGTTAGGATATCGTTTTACAGAGATAATCAAACTTACATTTTTGTGTTTACGTATAATGAGTATTGCCCGAAACTCGCACCTTGAGAATTTATCTTCCGACCTAACGTGCTACAGTATTATCCTAGTTATTTAAGTTCAGTAGATTTAAATGATTTACATATAGGATAAGTTTTAGAATGCATGTACTCACTTGTAGGTTCTACAATTAATAACGAATCTAACCGTACAATATCAATTAAGCCAATTCAGCCGTACTATTATAGTTTATATGTTCCTGTGATGTACAAGGGTTAGGGTTTAGCATGTAAGAATCAAATAAGATATGTAGTACTACCTAGTTCATGAAACTTTGTTCGTGCTAATTTCTAATTCAACTGCACTAATTTTTAATAAGAACGTAATTTAAGGTAGATTTTAAATTCAATAATAGCTGATAATATAATTATAAACTTTTCTCGATTCTGAAGCTCATCCAGCACGTACACGTTGTTGCTTTTGATCGTTCTCTTTCATTACCACATCATTGTTTTGGCCTCTTCGACCTTCCACTGACAAACAGATCTGGGCGATACGGATCTCACTCAGTCATCGAACGAGAATGCCCTGTGGTTTCGTTACATTCCCCCGCCCGTGTAGTTCCGGGAAATCCAGATAATCGCAGGTCCAGTGGTGCAATCTTCACTGCAGGTCGAGTTATTAGTCCATTTTTTGTTTGTATCACGGCACGCCGCACTTGTCCGTCAGCAGCTTTTGTCACCTCAACTACTTTTCCTCGTAGCCACCCATTCCGCTTTGCTTCCTCGACTACCAGTACTAGGTCTCCTGGTTCGAGTGGCTTGGTTGGCTCAAACCACTTTGTACGCCTGGTTATTGTCGGAGGTACTCATGAATCCAACGAGTCCAAAAATGGTTCACTAAACTCTGAGAAAGACGCCAGCTATCCCGTAGATTACGTTCGACCGTGTTGATCCCTATTTCTGGCTGTGTAACACCCTTTGTACCGTATAGCAGAAAGTGATTAGGTGTCAAGGATTCTTGGTCCGGGAACTCCAGGGGTATGTAAGTGAGTGGCCGGGAATTGACGATAGCTTCAGCTTCTAAGATTACCGTCTCTAGTACCTCGTCACTTGGGTGATGTGGATGGTCAGCAATGGTTGACATAGCGGTTTTCACGGAGCGTACCATACGCTCCCACGAACCTCCCATGTGAGGCGCAGCCGGTGGGTTGAAGTACCACCTGGTTTTAGAGTTGGTGAACGTCGAGGCGCAATCATTCTGGATATCTTGGATCTGTTTCACTAGTAGGTTTCCTGCCCCCACAAAATTTGTACCATTGTCGCTGTAGAATGACTCTGGGGAACCACGACGAGCCACAAAACGACGAATTGCCATCACACACGACTGTGTCGACAAACTATGTACCACCTCTAGGTGTATAGCGCGAACTGTGAGGCAGGTGAATAGCGCCACCCAGCGCTTTACCAGGCTACGAGCTTGTTTCACCATTAATGGCCCAAAATAATCCACCCCAGTGTGGGTGAATGGTCTTACAAATCCAGTTACTCTGGCTTCTGGCAAGGGTGCCATCATGGGCGGTTTAGGAACAGCTTTCCTAATGCGGCAAAATGGCACTTACTGGACACTTGACGGATTACTCCTCGTAAACCTGTTATGTAGAAATGTTGGCGCATTTCGTTACACACTGTCTCTCTGTTTCCATGAAGGTATCGTCGGTGATAATGCTCCACGATTAGAATAGTTACCATATGCTTCTTGGGCAAAATAATGGGGCGTTTCGCATCCATTGGAAGCGTCGGAGCCGCTGTAATCCTACTGTTCATTCGGATGATTCCGTACTCATCCATGAGAGGCGATAGACGATATAGCGGACTGGACTTTGAGATTGACACAGCATCTTCGGGACGCAAGAAGTTCCGTTTCATGATTGCTACCTCGTCGGGATAAACCTCAGCTTGTATTTGTCGCCAAAGTAGATGTTCAGCTTTCTGAAGTTCATCCTGTGTCAACAGACATGGGTTTGTTAACTTTTCTCCTTTGAAACGACGAATACTCCGTAGAACAAAGGCAGCTGCTCTCAACAAGCGGTTCCAGTTAGAAAATCTTGCTGAATCTATCAGTGGTTGTTGCACTGTACCATGGAACAAGAAAGCGGAACGAAGCTCAATATCTGTATCTACCTTATCTACTGCAGATGTTTTAGGCCAGTATTCCCGCGACTTGTAGAGGAAATCTGGGGCGTTGTACCAAGGGCTTTTATTGTCAAAACTAGGTCCATCCTTCCATTTAGTGGCAGTATCTGCTACGTTCAATTTAGATGGGATGTAGTTCCACTCATCCACGCTAGTCGTCATAAGGATCTCCCCAACTCTAAACGCAACAAACTGGTGGTATCTACGACTATCTGATCTCAACCAAGAGAGTACGGTTGTAGAATCAGACCAAAGATATCTCTTCGTTATAGTAAGATCCAAGGAGGATAAGACGTTGTCCAGCAACCTCGCTCCAATCATTGCCGCCTGTAGCTCAAGTCGAGGTATCGATAAAGGCTTTAATGGTGCGACTTTTGTTTTTGCGGCTACTAGTGCGCATCTTGGCTGACTGTTGTCTTCGAACCGGAAGTAAAGTACTGCTGCGTAGGCCGATTCGCTAGCATCGACGAAGAGATGAGCCTCTAAGTTATCCATAGCGATGCTTGCCACGTTTGGAAAGAAACACCGTGGCACTATCACCTCGTCCAAGCGCTGCATGTATTGACACCAATATTCCCACTTTTCTTGGAGTTCAGCAGCTATTAGTTCATCCCAATCCGTTCCCGATCTCCATATTAGCTGCATGAGAATTTTTCCGTGCACGACAAAGTGAGAAACAAGCCCCAGCGGGTCATACACCGACATCACTGCTTTCAAGACTTGTCGTTTAGTTGGAGTAACAGAACTCTGAATTAGCGCTTTAATCTCATCTTTCATTATGCTCAGGTCAAATGTGAAGACATCTTCTGTCGGCCTCCACACCATCCCCAATACACGTTCCGTATCCGAGGACTTCTCCAGGTTCATTGACACCTTTTGGGGGACTTGTCGTTCTCCTATCCTAGCAAGAACTTCCGTGGAGTTTGAACAGAAGTTCCGGATCTCGAACCCCGCCTGTGAGTGTACGTACTTCACTTCGTTGATCAGCTGCACCGCTTCTGACACCGTGTCCACGCTATCTAAGAGATCGTCCACGTAGTGGTTTTCCACAATCGCCTTCACTGCCCTAGGAAATTTATCGGTAAACTCCGCAGCATTTTTGTTTTTTACAAACTGCGCTAGACTAGGAGAGCAGCTTGCGCCAAATGTTGCTACGTCCATCACATAGATTTGAGGAGGTGTTTCCGGGTTCGAACGATACAGAAACCTTTGCGATTGTTTGTCCAAATATCGTATAGAGATTTGATGGAACATTTCCCTTATGTCGCCGACCACCGCGATGTTCTTTTGCCGAAAACGGAGTAAAACGGAGAGTAGCGCAACCAGGAGATCCGGACCTTTGATCAGCATATCGTTGAATGACAATCCTCCTGCTTGTGCTTTGGCATCCCATATAAGCCGAATTTTGTCAGGTTTTTTCGGATTTTGCACCACACCCAGCGGCAAATACCATACTCTGCTCGGGTCTGTTGTTTGAAGTTCTTCGGGAGTGATACGATGTGCGTATTTCTTGTCTTCGTACTGTGCTATCATTTCCCTTACTTTGACTTTCAGGTGTTGGTCTTTGTTCAACCTCGACTCAAGAGCCTTCAGGCGGCGTACTGCCATCGGGTAGCTGTCTGGAAAGGCAAAATGGTCGTACCTCCACAACAGCCCCGTCTCGAAAGACCCGTTCACTCGTCGAGTAGTTGCCTCCATAATTTTTCGAGCGCGTTTTTCTTCTTCGGCTTCTGGCTTCACGGTAACGCTCGATTCCTCCACTGCAAAATATTGCTTCATCCAATCATGTAGTTCTCGGTTCTCTATGTCGCGCACGAGGTGAAGGTTTAGCTGCTCCAGTACGCAACCATGATCGGAATTTCTGCCGTAAATACACCAACCCAGACGAGTTTTAGTCGCCACGGGCCCGTTGTCTCCTCCCTCTCGTAATCGAAGCGAAGTTAGAAGGCGAACATGTTCTAATCCGATGATAATCCCCGGTGTGGCCGTTGTATAACTGCGAATCGGTAGACCCTTTAGGTGTGGATATGTTTGCTGTAGCATTTCATAGTGCATGCTCTGACTTGGCAGTAAAAGTTCATCGACAGTTCGCACGTTGTTGAGTTGGAATTTTCCCGTATCTCCAGAAATGACAACCGTAACCCGTTGAGATCCTTTCACTTCCCTTGAAATATTGCCAGTCCAACTCAAAGACAGGTCGTCGGTTGGTCCAGTGATACCAAGAACCGATGCGATTCCAGCCTCGAGTAGTGTTGATGACGATCCATCGTCCAAAAAAGCGAAAGTTTTAATTGTTTTGCCGTTGCCATGGATGGTTACAGGTAAGTAGCGAAACAAGGAGTATGTCATGGAGTGGTGTAGATTATGGTGTACAATACTTCTGGCGTCATTAGTTGACAGCAATGTACTGGCTGATTCCACTTCATCTTGTAGTACATTTTTTGCTGAATGCAACAACTGGTTGTGATGGAACCTGCATCCTTCGACGCCGCATTCTTTGTTGGATCGGCAGGGCCACTTGCGATGTGGTATAAGACAGCTTCTACATAGGTTCTTTTGCTTTACCGCCTTCCACCTACCATTAAGATCAAGCGTCTTAAACTGGACGCAGCTTGCAATTTCGTGATTCGAGCATTCACAGTACGCACAAGTTTTCTTAGCCGGTTCTATCGACCATTTTCTTTCTGTGGCTTCAGAATTAGTGGACCGCAGCTCTTCGGTGTGCACGTAGAGTTTCTGTTTATCTTGCCCAGTTTTATTGGATTTTGGATAACTATCTACAGGAAACGTGACATCCGAAGCCATTACGACCAGCTCGGTCATAAAAGCGCCGAACGTTGTTAGATTCACATTTTCATTCCTTCTTTTAAAGCGCGACCAGTCCATTTTTATTGAAGGGGGGAGCTTTTCGACCAGCTCAAGAAGCAGGGTTGGGTTCCATAGATGGTCGTTCAAATTTGCGATGCACATGTGATCCACTGCATTCTGGACAGCAAGTCCAAATGTAATTATCGATGGAAGATTATCAGCTTTCGGAGGCGGAACAGCGCGCAATGAACGTAGAAGGGAATGAATGAGAATTTCAGGCCTGCCATACAATCTTCGTAGTGTGTCTATTACGGAAGGCACCGATTGTGGTAATAACAATCTGCTCCTAACAGCTTCCAAAGCGTTCCCTTTCAGGCATCTTTGCAATCTTGCCAAATTCTCCGCATCCGTATACCCACAGGCGTTCGTAGAGTTGCAAAACGAGCTATAAAACATAGGCCATTCTTGAGGATCTCCCGAAAAGTTTGGTAGTTCCTTTGGCATGACATGCCTGGCCGCTAGTTCCTCCGCCGAAGGTCCTGCTCTTTGTATCACAGCAGCAGGAAATTGTGACGACTGTGTTCTTCCATCAGCTGTCGTCAAATTTAGTCCAGCTTCAAAGGAAGACGGTTGCTGAATGTGATTGTGTTGGTATTCAGGTGGCAGTGCACTGTTCGTGCTCACAGAACCACCACTGTTGACTGCATGAGCTTGTGTAGACGAGAAGATGTGATTCTGGTTAGTCCACGGAGCGATGTACGTTGAAGGCACCATAGAATTAACGACATGTGAATCACGAGTAATAGGGATGTGTATGGATTCGGTTTGTGTAGCGAACGAGATGGGGTTCTGGTTAGACCATGATGGAGTGACGTTCTCTGTTGGAGTACCCCCAGCTGGCCGATTCGTCTTGGTTGGAATGATAACATTACGAATACCTCTAAGACTACCGGCTGGGACAAGATTATATGACCCCGAAACAGCTTTTGTCCCTGGGATATGCAGAGTGGAGATACTATCAGCTAGGGAAGTCATCTGACTGGATACTTTCGGAGTCGAACTACTCGGAATAAAATTAGCAACATAACTACCTAATCCTGGGTACTGACCAAACGTGCTGCTACTTATCACTACAGATGGCAATGTTGCTGTTACCGTTACCAGATTATTGTTGGTGCTTGATAAGACTCCAAAACAAGTCGAAGGTAAAGTGTCACTGAATCTAACACCGCTAGAAGAGGTCAACGGTGTTTTACTAATAGCTAACGCTGCACATCTGCCCACTGGTTCGGAGCCTATTGCTCCGAGAGGCATCGATATTTTGCTTACGCTGGGCGGGATAATACCACTGACCACCGGCGTTGAATGGGGGACGGACTTTACATGGTTTCTTGTCGGAAAAGTAGCGACATTAACCATCTCGATGGAATCGACGCCCAACGTCGAGCGGCAGTGTGAAGTTTTGGATGTACTCACCGGTGTCCTTTGAAAGGTGATTTCAGTGGAAGAAACTACTTTACCGTGTTGTTGAGGAAATTGTGGGGGAACAATCGCATTAATAGTACTCTTCGGTTCAAACGCTGGGCCACTAGGAGTAACATCTGAGGCCATTATCGCCGAATCGTTCATCGTCGACGCCGCTATTGGTAGTGCGGTTTTGGAGAGACTAAACCGCTGAGCTGCTTCCGATGACACAACTGATGGCAACACGCTACTAGTTGACACAGCTACTACTTGTTGAACTGCGCCGACTTGGTGCTCACTAAGCCACATCTGAACTTTCTCTCGGCTTGCTCTACTACTTAATTGGCTTCTTCTGCTGACTCCGTCTTCCGCATCGTCTGCTTCTGCCATAAGCAGATCGTACTTTTTCTTCAGAAAATGTTCCTCTTCTTCCGCTAGCATTTGTCGCACAGCCGCTTGAGCCGCCTGTTCCTCTAGGATTCTCTTCATCCGCAATGTTTTTTGCTCCTCCATCATCTTCAGGCTTAATTCAGTTCGGGTGGAACGTCGACTGGTGGACGATCGATTCATAGACCTCCGTGACTGAGAGGCTCCATCATCTTCCCGCATTCGACATTCATCGCACTTCCACGTACGATCCGGATCGGCGATTGAATCCGTTACACCCGCACATCCGAAGTGTACCCAAGTGTCACATCCATCACAACCCACGAGGTGATCGGCTGCATCAGGTCGATCGCATTTAGTGCAGTGTTTTGCAGTGGTGTCCATTCTAGGCTGGTGCACCAAAAAATCTTTGAAGATTATTCGGATAAGTTTTCGGGTAAGCGTGGACACAAGTCTGATAGCAGCATACGCAGCTTCAAAGCTGTAATTATATTTTTTGTTAGGATATCGTTTTACAGAGATAATCAAACTTACATTTTTGTGTTTACGTATAATGAGTATTGCCCGAAACTCGCACCTTGAGAATTTATCTTCCGACCTAACGTGCTACAGTATTATCCTAGTTATTTAAGTTCAGTAGATTTAAATGATTTACATATAGGATAAGTTTTAGAATGCATGTACTCACTTGTAGGTTCTACAATTAATAACGAATCTAACCGTACAATATCAATTAAGCCAATTCAGCCGTACTATTATAGTTTATATGTTCCTGTGATGTACAAGGGTTAGGGTTTAGCATGTAAGAATCAAATAAGATATGTAGTACTACCTAGTTCATGAAACTTTGTTCGTGCTAATTTCTAATTCAACTGCACTAATTTTTAATAAGAACGTAATTTAAGGTAGATTTTAAATTCAATAATAGCTGATAATATAATTATAAACTTTTCTCGATTCTGAAGCTCATCCAGCACGTACACGTTGTTGCTTTTGATCGTTCTCTTTCATTACCACATCATTGTTTTGGCCTCTTCGACCTTCCACTGACAAACAGATCTGGGCGATACGGATCTCACTCAGTCATCGAACGAGAATGCCCTGTGGTTTCGTTACAACAACTAAAGCACTATATCTATATAAATCGCGCAGTACGGCGGATACACACCCCGAACAAAACACATCGATATCCGGCACCATTACATCCGTGATGCGTTGGACCGAAAGATCATCGAACTAAACTGCGTCAAGACTAAGGTTCAAGTTGCGGATTGTCCAACGAATCAAGCTTGAACGAAACCGAAACGCCATGGGATTGACCATTTGACGATATGAATAAATATTGTTTATATCGTTTTTTGTGTTGTACAGTCAAACCTCCATGAGTCGATGTTCTGATATCGACTCATGGAAGCAAATTATGCCATATTGAAAAATATTGTATGGGTTACCTCCTGCGGACAGGACCCCATTGTGCAGCACTTTACACGAAATGGCCTCGTACTGTGCTTAATTGACTGGATCTGTTGAAAATCGTACCCCGTGATTGGCCCGAAATCTTCTCATAGTTTTGCCCATCATCCACCATTGTTTTGATTAGGCTGGTAAGCATCCCATGGCAGCTGTCCTCGTCCATAATATTCCATAGCTCTACGCGGGGTATACTGTCGTATGTCGCCTTCAAATCGATAAACAGATGGTTGGGACCTTGAAGTCACGGCGTTTTTGGAGGATTTGTCGTACAGTAAAGATCTGTCGTTAGGCCGTCAACGAAGCCGGCGTGATAACTTCCCACCCATCCGGGCCCATCTTGATGAGCTCAGCTCCGATACCACCCGTGCCAGCTGCTTTATTGGCCTTTGGGCGTTGGATGGCATCCCTAACTTCCCTCAAGGCTGGCTGCCTTCCATCGTCCGTGGAACTGACGTAAGCATCTCCTCCGCTGCCTTGACTTTCAGTGCCTGTATTCTCTTCACCACACGTTTGTCAGCCAAGATGCTACCATCCTTATCCCTGAACATCTCGGCTCGTGGCACGATACCATTGCGGGATGCGTTGGGCTTCTGATAGAACTTGCGTATTTCTTGAGAACGGCACAGCTGTTCCATCTCCTCGCACTCCGCTTCTTCCAGGCGGCGTTTCTTCTCCTGAAAAAGGCGTCCCACGTTCTGCCGGGTACCTGCTTCCGTCTATAGCGTCCCACGTTCTGCCGTGCTGCAGCGCGACCGCCAGCGCTTCGTCCTTCTCCTCCAGAATCTGTCTGCACTCTTCGACGTTGACGACGACTTCACATACCCGACGTTGTTCTACGCTGCGTCGTTAATGGCTGCTTTCACTGTATTCCAGCAGTCCTTAACCCGTTTCGGTCTGACCTAGAAATCAAAATCGAAATAACCCGTGTGGGTTCATTTTTCGTCCGATTGCCATGAAATTTTCAGGAAGAAGCGTCATCATGTCTATTTTTTGGTACACGACTTGATTTGACCATGGTGCCAATCCGGCCGGATTTATTTAGGGGGATCCTGGGTCAGGTGCAGTTAAAAACGGGTCATTTTCTTAAAACCATTGATAAATGAATGAAAGTAAACAGAATGCTGATGCAAACGTGGTCAATCATCATTGACCAGCATCAGAAGTTAGTTTTGATACATTTGAATCACCAGGACATGGTTCCGGATGTTCCGGGAACCTGGTTCCCTGGGGTATCCCTGGGGTGGTGGACACTTTTCAAGTGAACACAACCCAGTCTTGCGACATATCAAACTTCATGGTTTTGGAAGAGAATCCTAATAGATGGGTTTTTGGGAGGTTTTGGACACATTGGCCACATCCGGAAGTGTTCCCGGGATCCTGGTTCCCTCAAGGAAGTGGACAAATTTCGATTAGCACCGAAACCCATCTTGCGACATATCAAACTCCATGATTTTGAAAGACAAGCTCATTGGATGAGTTTTTGACAGGTTTTGGACACATTGGCCACGTTCGCAAGTGTTCCCGGGAGCCTGGTTCCCTCAGGGAAGTGGACAAATTTTGATTAGCACCGAAACCCATCTTGCGACATATCAAACTCCATGATTTTGAAAGACAAGCTCAATAAATGAGTTTTTGAAAGGTTTTGGACACATTGGCCACATCCGAAAGTGTTCCCGGGATCCTGGTTCCCTCAAGGAAGTGGACAAATTTCGATTAGCACCGAAACCCATCTTGCTACATATCAAACTCCATGCTTTTGAAAGAAACGCACAACACATGATTTTTTGAGAGGTTTTGGACACATTGGCCTCGTCCGCAAGTGTTCCCGAGAGCCTAGTTCCCTCAGGGAAGCGGACAAATTTCGATTAGCACCGAAACCCATCTTGCGACATATCAAACTCCATGGTTTTGAAAGACACGCACAACACATGATTTTTTGAGAGCCATTGGCCACGTCCGGAAGTGTTCCCGGGAATTTGGTTCCCCCAAGAAAGTGGACAAATCTTGCCTAGCACCAAAACCCATCTTGCGATACATCAAACTCCATGATTTTGAAAAACAAGCACAATACATGATTTTTTGAGAGATTTTGGACACGTTGATCACGTCCGAAAGTGTTCCCGGGAGCCTGGTTCCCTCAGGGAAGCGGACAAATTTCGATTAGCACCGAAACCCATTTTGGGGCATGTCCAACTCCATGATTTTGAAAGACAAGCACAATACATGAATTTTTGAGAGATTTTGGACACACTGGCCACGTCCGGGAGTGTTCCCGGGAGCCTGGTTCTCTCAGCGAAGCGATCAAATTTCGATTGGCTCCAAAACACATCTTACGATATATCAAACTTCATTATTTCGCTTGACTTTCAAAATCATGGAGTTTGTTACGTCACAAGATGAGTTTCGGTACTAATCTAAATTTGTTTACTTCCTTGAGGGAACCAGGTTACCAAGAACACTTCCGGTCGTGGCCAATGTGTCCAAAATCTCAACAAAAAAATCATGTGTTCAATTTGTCTTTCAAAATCATGGAGTTTTATATGTCGCAAGATGGGTTTCGGTGCTAATCGAAATTTGTCCGCTTCCCTGCGGGAACCAGGTTCCCGGGGACACTTCTGGACATGGCCAGGTTGTCCAAAACCTCTCAAAAACTCATTTATTGAGCTTGTCTTCAAAGTCATGGAGTTTGGCATACCGCAAGATGGGTTCCGGCGCTAATCGAAATTTGTTCGCTTCCCTGAGGAAACCAGGCTCCCGGGAACACTTCCGGATGTGGCCAATGTGTCCAAAATCTCTCAAAAACCCATCTATTGAGCTTGTCTTTCAAAACCATGAAGTTTGATGTGTCGCAAGATTGGTTTCGGTGCTTATCGAAATTTGTTAGCTTCCCTGAGGGAACCAGGCTCTCGGGAACACTTACGGACGAGGCCAATGTGTCCAAAATCTCTCAAAAATTCATATATTTTGCTTGTCTTTTAAAATCATGGAGTTTGACATGTCGCAAGATTTCGGTGCTAATCGAACTTTGTCCGGTCCCCTGAAGAAATCAGGCGCCCAAGAACACTTCCGGACGTGGCCAATGTGCTCAAAACCCTCTCAAAATTTCATCTATTGAGCTTGTTTTTCAAAATCATGGAGTTTGATATGTCGCAAGATGGGTTTCGGTGCTAATCAAAATTTGTCCATTTCCCTGAGGGAACCAGGCTCCCGGGAACACTTTCGGACGTGATCAACGTGTCCAAAATCTCTCAAAAAATCATGTATTGTTCTTGTTTTTCAAAATCATTGATGTATCGCAAGATGGGTTTTGGTGCTAGGCAAGATTTGTCCACTTTCTTGGGGGAACCAAAGGCCCGGGAACACTTCCGGATGTGGCCAATGTGTCCAAAACCTCTCAAGAACTCATCCATTGAAATTGTCTTCCAAGATCATGGAGTTTGATATGTCGCAAGATGGGTTTCGGTGCTAATCGAAATTTGTCCGCTTCCCTGAGGGAACAAGGCTCTCGGGAACACTTACGGACAAGGCCAATGTGTCCAAAACCTCTCAAAAAATCATGTGTTGTGCGTGTCTTTCAAAATCAAGGAGTTTGATATGTAGCAAGATGGGTTTCGGTGCTATTCAAAATTTGTCCACTTCCCTGAGGGAACCAGGCTCCCGGGAACACTTCCGAACGTGGCCACTGTGTCCAAAACCTCTCAAAAACTCATCTATTGAGCTTGTATTTCAAAATCATGGAGTTTGATATGTCGCAAGTTGGGTTTCGGTGCTAATCGAGATTTGTCCACTTTCTTGAGGGAACTAAGTTCCCGGGAACGCTTCCGAACGTGGCCACTGTGTCCAAAACCTCTCAGAAACTCATCTATTGAGCTTGTATTTCAAAATCATGGAGTTTGATATGTCGCAACATGGGTTTCGGTGCTAATCGAAATTTGTCCGCTTCCCTGAGGGAACCAGGCTCTCGGGAACACTTGCGGACAAGGCCAATGTGTCCAAAACCTCTCAAAAAATTATGTGTTGTGCGTTTTCTTCAAAATTATGAAGTTTGATATGGCGCAAGATGGGTTTCGGTGCTAATCGAAATTTGTCCGCTTTCCTGCGGGAACCAGGATCTTGGAAACACTTCCGGATGTGGCCAATGCGTCCAAAACCCCTCAAAAACTCATCTATTAGGATTCTTTTCAAAAACCATGAAGTTTGATATGTCGCAAAACTGGGTTGTGTCCACTTGAAAAGTGTCCACCACCCCAGGGATACCCCAGGGAACCAGGTTCCCGGAACATCCGGAACAATGTCCAGGTGATTCAATTGTATCAAAACTAACTTCTAATACTGTTCAATGATGATTGATTACGTTTGCATCAACATTCTGGGCACTTTCGCTTATTTATCAATTGTTTTAAGAAAAATTACCCGTTTTTGACTAAAGCTGACCCAGGACTCCCCTTTGAAAAATCTGGCCGGATTGGCACCATGGTCAAATCAAGTCATTTATCAAAAAATAGACATGATGACGCTTCTTCCCTGAAAATTTCATGGCAATCGGACGAAAAATGAGCCTACACGGGTTATTTCAATTTTGATTTCTAGGTCAGACCGAAACGGGTTAAGAGCAGTGGTGGAAATCTGTAAACCTAGCTCACAAAACGAGAACTAGGCAATGCAAAATACTCGCGAACACTTGTTTTGCCTTGTTCTTGCCTACCTACTACTCGCAGAGAAAACAGAAAAACGAACCTCGAAAAATGTTCGTGAAGCTTCGCGAGTCATTCGGGTTAATTTGCAAAATACCATAAAACAACCTGGGAGCATGTTTATCACTGATGTTCGAGGTGTTCGAGCAAAAACACCTTTGTTTATAGTTATTGTGTTTATCACAAGTGAAATTTATCCATTGTATTCGAAATAACCACAAATACTCGCGACCGTGATTTTTACTCCCGAACAAAATACTGCCCTGCTTTTTTACTTTGCTCTGCCCGTACTCGCGAACAAAGCAAGCACCAGAAAAATGCAGGCCGTAGGTTCGCGCGAGTGTGGCATTTTTTGTAGGCTCAATTACACTCTTTTCTTACTCGTGAAGTGAGTATTTCCACCACTGCTTAAGAGGAGCCCCATCGAGCTCACCCTCTTCTAGCAAGGCTGCCTCGAGATACTGCGCGTATGCAGGTTACTTCAGTCGCTCTAGGTCGTACCGCGGCGGTCGTCGATACCGAACATTGTTGATAACGGATAGTTTAACCATCAACAGATAGTGATCAGAGTCGATGTTAGCGCCACCATATGTCCTGACGTCAATCATGTCGGAGAAGTGCCGTCCATCAATCGGAACGATCGATTTGTGATTCTGTCTGCAGTAGTGATCTCCAGGTGTACCGATATGGAAGGCTTTTTGTTCGTCAGCCGGTGGGCACTGAATTTTTCAAAAGTCGTTCTAAACTTATCCTCTTGGTCAACCTGAGCGTTCAACGTTGATTTTGAAGTCATGGCTTGGGCAGATGTCGTACTCACGTTCCAGCTGGCGTAGAATGCGTCCTTATCATCATCAGTGCTTCCGGAGTATGGATTATTCCTTTTGATTATGTTAAAGTTGTAGACCTCGCCTTTGAACCTCAAACTGCGCTTTCTCTCATGAATCGGCCACCACCAGATCAAGCGCCTTTGCTAATCAGTCATCACTATGCAAGCTGTTCCCAGCTCGTGTGTATTGCCACTGCTCTGGTAGATGGTATGATTACCTCTAAACGTTCGCATCATTGATCTTTTTCAACAAAGCTCCTACAGCGCTACGATGTCGAATCCACGATCCTTGAGCACATCGCCGAGTATGCGTGTGCTTCCGATGAAGTTGAGAAATTTTCAGTTCCACGAATTGTCCCTAGTCTCAGAAAACTGGACTTTTGCCGAGATCTCAGTAAAAGTGACGTTTCGGTTGCTGAGATACAGTAAATATTTTGTTGAGAATCAGTACTACATGAAATTTCCTGCCGAATTTCAGATCTGAAATGACTTATGAGCGTAGTCGTAGCAGACCGCAAGTGGTTGGTGTATGATCACGTAACATACCATCAATCCTACCATCAACTTGGTCTTATCGAGCAACTTCTTAACTGCCGCCAGACGTACCTGGCGGGCACATATATAGGCTCATCGCCAGCGTTCCCGCATAGTTCTTACGTAAACGACAGCTATTCGTTCTGGATCTCAGCTCTCCACTGATCTTTCAATGTATCGACCAGCTTACCGGCTTCAGTCATTTCATCCAAACCCTTACATCGGATGACTTCAGCCGGGCATAGGACTCCGACATAAATCCCATCAATCAGCCCCTCTACAGTCAAGTTTTTGTACGCCGAGCTCTTCTGAGCAGGATCCCGAAAACCATCCACCAGTAACGGTTGTCCTACCGATGAAATTCAATCGGTGGGACTACTGCACTTAACATTTTGGGGCGGCTAAGGAGGCGTATCTCACGTTCCGCCTCCTTACTAGACATTAGCTGAGACTTCCACTGCTGCCTAGCCATTGTAAGTAGGTCGCAGAGAATCAGCACGACGAGTTGGGATTGATTATGTTCGTAATTTCCGTTACCACGTCAATTTTTGGGTGCTCCCCCTCTCTACATGGTTGGTCAGCACGTTTTTAGAGATTACTCAGATTGGCTTCGTCTATTTTCGAGTCCGCGGGCACCTCCTCTGACCAACCTACCATAGCCCAGCAACATAAAAGATCTTTTGGGCGTCAAAGTGCTGAAGGTAGTTCCAGCTGACTCGATTCGCAAATCTTACAATATTCTTTACAATGCTCCATGAAGTCGAGAATGAGGATGATGTACCAATATCAGTCTTAAAAGGCACGCTGAGAAGCATTGATAAGAAGGTAGCATACCGACACTTTGCCGGTGACAACACAAGGCAGTCAATGTCAACGCAGGAAGAAGCATATCACAATCTGCAAGTTTTGGAAATGATAACGAATATGTCAACGACTTGGAACAAGCAGCCCTCAATGGGTTTATTATGGTAATCAGAAACGCGAAATAGAACAATTAGCCACTGACTAATCAGTTCTCGCTGCGTCAGATGCTTACTAATATCATGGATATCGTAATTAAAAAACAGCACTAAAAAGGCTTCAGTGCAGAAATATTGTTTTGCTATTTCGAACTGGTTTGTGAATTGTTATGAACTTGAGTTCTACTTTCATGAATAAATAATGGTAATCTAGAATAATATTAAATTTGGGTTTATTTTTTTTTTTAATTATTAAACGAATGCTGATTAAAGTAATATTCTAAGATAAAAAGTAAATATGAAAAGAGAAATGAAAAAAATAAAAAATAGATAAACAAACAAAAAACAGGAAATGAAAAAAATATCAAAAATTAAAAAAAAAAAGTTAAGTAAAAAAGGTTGGAACACCCTGGTAAATGAATAACATTGATTTTAGATTAAGATTCTTTTATAAAAAAAGATTTTAAAAAAAATTGAGAAAAAAAATTATTTCGATATATTGCTCTTTTCACAATTGTTTAGCTTTCTGTGATAATCTTTCTCACCCCGTTTTCGAACTTCGCACTGTCAAACGCTTTGAGACGATAATGAAAACACTATTTTTATTGTTGACTATCGAATTTGCTAACTGTCAGATGCAGGGCCAATCAAAATAAGGTATTTCAAAATAAATATTGTATGAAAAAATAAGATAACCATACTGTTAAGTAACCTTAACGCACTGCGAAATCGTGTTCAAGATTCGACTGTGATAATCATTTATTCAGGGTAAGTCTAAATAGGAGTAAATGTCGCAGTAAAAGGAGTAAAACCCGGAATTAGGTGAAAAAGTAAATTACTCCCTAAAACACGCATATGCCCAGAATAAGGCAATAATAGAGATGTTAATCGAGATTCTGCCTAGAGTTTTTATAATTATTTTAATTTTTATGTCAAATGGTTATTATGCCAAATGGCCCTAAAATCATTATGACTATTTTTCTTTATTATGCCAAATGGTCTTTATGCCATTATGGCTATTCAACTCATTGTGCCAAACGGCATTATGCCATTTGGGGTAGCCCCATGGATAATGCGTAGCTGAAGAAATAAAATATACCCCACTGGTGTTTAGCCTTTTACCCAGCAACACCTATCCCTATCTTCTCGTAGAGCCGACCGGAATACCAACAACCTTAGGGAAGATCGCGTAACTAACTCTGGTGGGAACTACGCTCAACTGGGAAGGGGAAGGTTTGCTCCTCATCGGAGGTGTAGATCTGATCGAGCTTCTGTTCTCCATGTTAGGAGCGGCTGACCATCGCATCGTCCGGGTACCAGCAAGTGACTCTAAACAAAACTGTGCACACAGTTCTCCATCTTGTACCATCGAGAAGGCAGCTCCTTTAATGCGATGTAGGTAGCGCGACCCTGGTAAGGAATTGTATCGAAGATTCTACAGTTACCAAGAAAAGCAAATGTAGAGCAAACGGATGGATTCCACGGCGACAGACCCGGCAACGATTGGAGAGTTAGATCTTGGAATGTTAGAACTTTGAATAAACCCGCACGTATTGGGCTCCTGGCTCGTAAGCTACAGAAAAATTGGCTTGAGCGTGGCAGCAATCCAGGAGATGCGGTGGACCAGAACTGGAGAACGTGAATTTCGAACGGCGGATCCCATCGCAACTACTTCATTCAAGTACCACATTTACTATAGCGGCTGTGACAGAGTAGAACGTGGAGTTGGCTTCATGGTGAGGTCATCGGGAAGCAGATGACTCGTGTTATCAGGTAATCCGGTGGAAGCCGATAAGTCATCGCATTTGCGTGGTGATAATGAAGGGCAAATTCTTCAACTACAGCCTGATTAGCATCTATGCCCCGATAAGGATGCGTTCTATGAGAGCCTTGATAAGACCTATGGAGAGTGCCCAAAACACGATGTAAAGATTATCTTCAAAGATATAAACGCGCAGATCGGAAGATAGAGCTTTCGCCCTGTCATTGGTACGGCAAGCCTTCATTCAGCTATAATGCTCTGCGACTCAGATCACTATTATGTTGTTGCAAAAATTTAGGTGCGATTCTCCAGCGTCACAAATCCACAAAACAACAGAACGATGCGTTTCAATATCCAACGCTTGTCATTTGGAGGAGTTGTTGAACAGTGCCTCCAGAAGCTGGACGAGTGGATAGGAGATGCCACTGAATCTGACGACGTCAACAGATTGTGGGA
Source organism: Armigeres subalbatus (assembly GCF_024139115.2). Taxonomy (NCBI): domain Eukaryota; kingdom Metazoa; phylum Arthropoda; class Insecta; order Diptera; family Culicidae; genus Armigeres; species Armigeres subalbatus. The sequence continues at coordinate 258,988,815 of NC_085139.1, forward strand.
AAATATCCACGATGCTGTGACTACAACAGCGCAGAAAGTGTTAGGCACTACACAGCGACACCAACACGCTTAAAGTCATTAACGCAATTTTGTGTTTCGTTCACACAAAACGGGCAAAACGGGTTTAGTATAAAATGTTGCGATAATTTTCAATTTACATGAAAAATATAATTGAGGTTAGGTCCGTTTTCCGACCGCTCTCACTGTGTGAAATGAACTCATCGGAAATCGTTAACCGTCAAATACACTAAAATGAGTAACATGGCAGTTACTCACAATATGTTATTCAGGTTAAGGCTACCTTACACCTCAGGAAAATTTTCCGCCGGATTTTGACCCCCATGTATTTTAAATGGGGCCGGATTTTGATTTTCCGGGCCCAAATCCCGAAAACATCGCATATGCAAAAACACATGGGGAAAAATCCGCGGACCAAATTCCCGAGGTGTGAGGCTACCTTAAAGCCCACCTTACACCTCTGGAATTTGATCCGCGGATTTTTTCCCCATGTGTTTTTACATATGCGATGTTTTCGGAATTTGGGCACGGAAAATCAAAATCCCGGCCCCATTTAAAATGCATGGGGACCAAAATCCGGCGGAAAATTTTCCCGAGGTGTAAGGTAGCCTTGACCTGGAATAACACATATTATGAGTAACTGCCATGTTACTCATTTTAGTGTATTTGACGGTTAACGATTTCCGATGAGTTCATTTCACACAGTGAGAGAGCGGTCGGAAAATGGACCTAATCTCAATTATATTTTTTCATGTAAATTGAAAATTATCGCAACATTTTATACTATTTCAGAGGAGTCCCCATTTGTTTCGATATGACCAAACTAAAGTGCGATGTTTATAGTCGCACATTTTAGTTGTATCGTGTCGAAACATTTTAGTTGTAACATATCGTTGCGATGCATGCCGGACGCAACCGCCACCATGGCGATCAAAATAGACTTGACAGTTCGAAGCAAAGTTTATTACACATATTAAAAGAATAAAAGACATTACACAGCGACTGTGCATGTCTTACACATAATTTTCACACAGATTGCTATTTTCTCGTGTCATCGTCGTCATGTGTGAAAATTATTCATGCGATGTGTAATTTACTTTAAGCGTGAATGAAATTGGGGTCTGTTCAAATAGGACGTAGGGCGATGGGGGGTGGGGGGTTGTTTTATTTTTGTTACGATTTGTTACGCAAAATATAGGGGGTGGGAGTCCTTCGAGAAATTGTTACGCGTAACAATGAGAAAAAATATTTAAATTTTTCAAAAAATAGTTATTGTCTTCAAAATAGCATAAAATACATAAAAAATAATAATTTATTGTATCGTGGTTCAAATTCTACCAAAAACAAGATTAAAAAAATATATATTTGTTACGCGTTACGCATGGGGGTGGGGGTAGTTCTAAATTTTGTTAAAGATTGTTACGAGGGGGTGGGGGGTTATTAAAATCAACGTTTTCCGCGTTACGTAATATTTGAACAGACCCTTGTTGGTTTGATGAGGAGGGCCAACGAGTGACGGACGAGAAAAATATTGCTAGGAGTCGAATGCTAGTGGCTCGTACCCGTTGCAATAGAGGGCGATATAGACGAATTTCGCGCCAACCCTTCTATGGGGCTGGCAGCACCATCTCAGAATCGAATGAAACTTGGTGGGCATAAAGATATGGTATTTCTAAACCACTCTGCATACTTAGTTTTTCAAAAATTATCAAGAGTAACATTTGATGAGGGCCTAATTTTTTTTCATTGATTTTTTATAAATCGATGTAACTCTAAAATGACAAGACCTACAAAAAAGTGTTGTATGGCGGACTGTCGTGAAATTCCCAGAAGTTTTTTGGAAGAATATCCAAAAAATAAAATACCGATTTCTACACTGAAAAAAAAATGTTTTAAAAATTAAAATCGATATTACAAAAAAAACTCATCTCAGAAATCGATGAAATTTTTCAACAAATAGGTATTTTAATTATCTAACTTTTCTGGGAATAATGTTCCTGTGACATATTTAAGGAAAAAGTTTTTCTAACAAAACTTTTTCATGTCCATATTGAGTGAAAATTTATCAGCGTGTTTTATGCCTACTGCGCCAATTATAGGTTCAGCAGCCTATCATCAACCAACGACACATATTGGACGTATAAAAATTAGTTTGGGAAGCAATTTAGCATAATCTAACATAATTGTGGACCAACATTTGAAATGGGTTTATGTTTAATTTGACTTTTTGTATCGAAGTAACTTAAAAACAATTACAAAAAAAATAATTACCGTCAACTGGGGGGAAGATGATCATTGAGGTGAAGATGATCATTTGATGTGTCAGTCAAAAGTGCCAAATTTTTTTATGAAACGGTAGTCAACAATATTCTCAGTTCTCAGTTACCTCTAGGTAGAAATCCGAGTTTTTCGATTATAATCATGAAAATGTATTTTGTGGAAGAAAGAGAGAGATAGTCATAAATGACGCTATTTTCGTTTCAAATATTGACTTCGTAGACTTCTTTACGTAGGAAATTCAACATTCATACAAATAACCTAGTGTATTTTGACTACTAGGTCATAATGATTTTAGTAGAGCTGTCTTGATCAACTTCACCCCAAACCAGATTACTCAAAAAATGTGTGATAATTTAATTTATTTTAATAAATGCGAACGCATTTCAGAAAACTAAAGTTGTTGATTATTGCAACGTATAGCAGTACATGTTTTGAAAATATTTGTTTCGATTTAAAATGTAAACACACATTGTTATTGCATGTTTTGTCTTAAAAATGATCATCTTCCCCCCAGTTGACGGTACTTTGAAAACGGGCAATGTTGCCGAAACGAAACTGAAGTGATATTTAATTGTAATAGTGGAAAAGAAGATGTTGTTTTTCAGCAAAGGCTAACCACTGAACGGTGTAATTTAGAAACCGTTATAAAGCCTGTAGATGATTTTGTATCGTATTTTATTCAAAAAATTGATAAACTTATAACTTATGACATTATTGGCAAACAGCAATACACTTGTACTGTTAGATCTCTCTGAAAATTATTCATTCATTATCCACAATTCTGCTCAAGGTTGGAATAATTCCCAGGCAACAATACATCTATTCGAAATTTACTTTAAAAGAAACGGTTAATTAGAGAACGTTAGCTTTATTAATCAGAAGTAATGACTTTTTGAAACAGTCGATCGATTTTACAAAAATTACTTTTGTGTCTGGGTGAGCTGCAGCACATTATAAAAATAAAAGGAACTTTGCAAGTCTGTATAATTTAAATTCAAAACATGGCTTAGAAGCAGAATGGCACTTTTTTACAACATCGCACGGAAAAGGCCCTTGCGAAGCTATTGGTGGCACTCTCAAACGAATGGCAAAACGAGCAACTCTTGCCAAAGATTATGGAAATACTATCAAGACTCCTCGGGAGTTGTACGAATGGGCGAATGGACACGTTTTCAATCAAACAAAAATATCACTATATTACATTTCTGTTATATCACGAATGAGAAATACCGCCATCGGGGGTTACAATGGGTCTGGGGGTGAGAATGGGTCATCGCTCTCACCGCGAGCATGGAGGGCGTAGAGCAAAATCGTTCTAAAAGGTCTCTTATATTTTTGTCTTCTTGTCCTCAGATACATCCATTCTCCAAGCATTCTGAATAGTTGAAACAGTGACCCATTCTCGCCCCCATTTGACCCATTGTCACCCCCGACGACGGTACTCAACAAGAGTTTGGTGAACTTTTCAAAAAAGCAAAAACTATAATTGGCACACAAAAGCTTCATTCTTTTATACCAATTGCTCATAATAAAATCCTGGCTAAAAAAATACTCCAACTCAGATGAAGACCCAAAAGTCTTTGAATTGTTCGACTAAGTTTATAAATTAATGAGTATTCAAGTAGAAATAAGAATTAAATGTAGTAACGAATAAAATTGAAGAAAAAATTAAAAAAAATGCGAAAAAATTATTATTCTTTAAATGTGCGTTTACCGGAAATCCCCCTAATGAAATTACCTACCGAGCTTCATCGTTTGGAATCAAAATGTTTATCTGATAAAAAAAAATAGACGTCCAATTTTTTTTTTTACCAAACAAATTTTAATCTTTACATTCATTAATTTATTTTCTCGATGAACGAAACGCTCTTTTATGTTTCAGACTCCGTAGTTCAGGCAAATTTACAATAGTCCATCAAACATCACAATTTTGTAAATCTGGTCATTTGTGTGTAACATTCATATAAGCAATCTAGGAAAATATAAACGCTTTTCAAATGTTGGTCCACATTAATGTTAGATTATGCTAAATTGCTTCCCAAACAAATTTTTATACTTCCAAAATGTGTCGTTGGTTGATGATAGGCTGCTGAACCTATAATTGGCGCTGTAGGCATAAAACACGCTGATAAATTTTCACTCAATATGGACATGAAAAAGTTTTTGTTAGAAAAACTTTTTTCCTTAAATATGTCACAGGAACATTATTCCCAGAAAAGTTAGATAATTAAAATACCTATCTGCAGAAAAATTTCATCGATTTCTGAGATGAGGTTTTTTGTAATATCGATTTTAATTTTTAAAACTAATTTTTCAGTGTAGAAATCGGTATTTTATTTTTGGATATTTTTCCAAAAACTTCTGGGATTTCGACAGTCCGCCATACAACACTTTTTGTAGGTCTTGTCATTTTAGAGTTACATCGATTTATAAAAATCCATGAAAAAATTAGGCCCTCATCAAATGTTACTCTTGACAATTTTTGAAAACTAAGTATGCAGAGTGGCTTAGAAATACCATATCTTTATGCCCACCAAGTTTCATTCGATTCTGAGATGGTGCTGCCAACCGCTGGTCGAGTTGGCGCGAAATTCGTCTATAGTGTAGCAAGAAACGAATCCACCACAGAAAAAAGGCAGCTCGAAGAGAGTGTGATAGCTGTTGCAGCGCAGGAGAACATGAATAGAAACGATATGCGGAGGTTTTGCGCAACTGTCAATGTCACACGGCATAAGACCACGCCAGTGCCCGCCATGTGCTATGGCCGAGAGGGGAATTTGCTGATAGACAAGATTTTGATGGCAGCCAGGTGGAAGAAGCACTTCGGAGATTTGATGAAAGGTGAAAACAAAATTGGATTAAGAAGCAGGATAGACATAGTCGGCGACGGTCAAGCTGTGGAACCACCAACGCTGGATGTGGTAAAGAAGACTCTAAACGAGTTGAAAAACAGTAAAGCTGCTGGGAAGGACGAGATCCCGGAAGGGAATCTCAAACATGGAAGTGAGCGGCTGCAAAAATCGATCCACTACATTATTCAGAAAATATGGGAGGCTGAAGAACTGCCTACCGGCTGGTTGGATGACCTCATATGCCCAATCTATAAAAAGGGCACAGACTAGAGTGCACCAATTACAGAACGATCTTGATCACCCTTTTGAACACGGCGTTCAAAATTCCTTCGCATATTCTGTTTAACAGACTGATACCGATTTAGGAGTCTTTCGTCGGCGAATCGGATCACTTGTCACATAAAAAAATGGTTCTTTGGTGGCTACTGAATGAGTCCGGAATTCTCAAACCGGACACATAGTCGAAGCCCCTCACAATCTATTTTCCGAATGAATGCTACATGTGCGTTGTACTCATTAACATCGAGTCAGTGTCAGTATTATTTACAGGCATTCTCCATCAGCGAATGCACTGATCTAGTTAAAACCATATTTTCAAAACGACTTATCTGCTTTTGCAAACAAAGATTCAACAAAGTAAATTGAAGTAGTGAAGTTGTGTCAGCTTTTTGCCATGTAGGATGGTCAATACCAGGAAAATAGGCAATTAACTTTGAACTGAACTCGAGTGGCCCCTTCTTAGTCCTAATACTCATTACTTATTACAAAGTTAATGTAACTTATATCTTTCTTCCACAGTCACGCTACTATTCCACCAAGTTCGCTCCGCCCAAAAAGGAATCCAAGGACAAGAAGCTGTCAGCCAACATCCAAAAGTTTCTTGCAAAAAAGGAGGAGGAAGAACGCCAAAAGGCGCAGGAAGAGAAGCGCAAACGCGATGAGTTGATGGCCAAGCGAGATCCCAAGGCGAAGAAAAAGATCGAAAAGATGCTGAAGGTGATCAAATCGGCCAACAAATCCGTGCTGGACGATGCCATCGATCAGAATGATACCGCGTTGACGCTGCAAGGACCGGAGCAACCGGACGAAGATGACTACGGCTACACGTCGAACGTCGCGTCGCAACTCTATCAGCAACTGATGGACAAATACAAGAACACACCGGAGGAGAAAAAATTCAAGGACGGTTCCAAACGAGTTATGAGCAAGGAAGACATGGAACGTGCGAAAGCTCGTGTGAAAGATGCACTAAACCGGGTCGAAGAGGAAGAGAATGCTCCTAGAACTCGGAAGCGAAAAGACGGTGGAGAAGGAACCACTCGGGACGAGGAAGGTGCTAGTGGAAGTAGTAGCAAAAAACTGGTCGGTCCGGACAGGTACGACCCGGAAGAAGAGCGACGGAAAGAAGTAGAAGCCAAGGCCAAGGAGGAAGCTGCAAAGAAAAAGGCACGAAGACCTGCTGGGCCAGCTCCTCCGGATTTTGCAACACTCCTCAAATTGGCCGAGCAAAAACAACTGGAACCAGTCAAAGTAGAAGCCCCGGTAGTTGAAAAGAAGAAAGAACCAGAACGACTCATGACGAAAAAGGAGAAAAAAGAATATGAGGAACGACAAGCTTATCTAGAGCAAAAGAAAATCCGAGACCGAATTCGAAATGACGCTCGCCTTTCGGAGAAGGAACGACAGATCAAATTAGCACAATACGATGCAATAAAAGCCGGAAAAGTCCCGCCAACAGCCGGCGCCAACAAATCCGGAGCATCCAGTACAAATGTGATGGCACCTAACGGACGCATCCCAAAACTAAATTCATCAGGATCGGATAGACCAGCATCATCGACAACATCTTTGAAGCCATCATCAACGACGGTTTCTTCGAAGCCATCGACTTCCTCCAGTTCCAGTTCGAAACCATCTTCCTCTCGACCCGACGATAGAAGGGCGTCCCTGCAAAAACCATCTTTAGATTCAGTTGCCGCGAAGAGTAAATTAGAAGCGGCCCTAACGGCATCCAAACGGTCTCCCACTTCACAATCATCCTTCAAGGACTCTTCTAACATTAGAAAACCCACTCCGTCATCTCAACAAAATGGTTCTGCAAAAATCTCATCCGCATCAAAACCCCCGCAATCATCAAAACCCGCAACTTCGTCCACGAACAACGGACAAAAAACTCGACCATTCCCACCGGCGGACGTTCCGCAGAAGACCCGCCAATTCCCACCGCCGGATGTGCAAAAACCACGTCAGTTCCCACCGGCGGACGTTCAGAAGACTCGCCAGTTCCCTCCTCCGGATGTGACGCGGAAGCGACCACTGGATGCCCGTGGCAAGCCTTCTTCGTCGTCGTCATCGGCCCCGTTCAAGAAACGGCGACCCGTCATCGAGGACAGCGACAGCGAGTACGACTCGGAGATGGACGATTTCATCGACGACGGCGACGAGGAGATGGACTACTCGTCGCAGATCAAGGCCATCTTCGGGTACGACAAATCCCGCTACCGGGACGAGGACTATGACGACCGGCAGATGGAGAGCAGCTTCGCCCAGCAGATGCGCGAGGAGTTCATCAGTAAGAAGATCGGCCTGATGGAGGATCTGGAGGATATGCGGATGGAGGAGGAGGAGAAGCGGCAGAAAGCGCTGAAGAAGAAACAGGCCGCAAAGCGGAAATGATAGACGGGGAAATTGTGTATTTTGGGCGTACGGAGCAATTGTTGTTCAATGATTTGATTTTGATCAATTTTTATCTTTATGGAAATATTTATTTATTTTTTACTATTGATTTATTAATTATTGTTTGTGCTTTAACACGCTAATTATGTTGTATGCAGTAGAACAAAGATTTAGAGCTTCAGTTTATTGCAGCGTACTGGTTCGGTACTCAGTAGGTTACTGTTTTACAACTAACATTTTGAATCGGCACCCGAATGCGGCGCAGAACAATTTTGTTACAAATTGTAAAAACCCATGTTGCATAGCTATTGTGGCAATCTAATCTCCTCCTTATGAGAGAAATACAAAATTAAAGTATACACGAAATTCTATTCGATATATAAATAAGGTATGTAGCAAAAATACATGAAGAATTTAAATTCAGTTGAATATTGAGAAATCCTTTTGCTTGTCAAAAACTGTATAAGTATGTAAGTATAATGCTGTCCAAAACGATCCTATGCTGTAGCCAAAATATATAGTTGGGCGCCATTGAACCCTAGGTTGCGGACAGTTTTGATGAGTTCCACGTTGGGCGCCATTGTACAGAATATTTGGTTGGGCGCCATGTTACAATATTTTACATCTTTATCTTTATTGTTGTTGCATCAACAGGCTACATTTATCCCCAACGATGTACAACAGTATTTGAAAAAAGGTGTACATAAAAAGATGTTGTCAAGAGATAATACAAAGTAGGTATAAAACATTGAAGCAAGCATGCTCAAGAAAGCAAGAAATGTTCCCCGAATTTCCAATCAATTCTCACCAGACTTCCATAGTGATGCTCACTTTCATAGCAATCTCCAGTTCACATTGATCTACCAACGTTTCCTACACTGCGGTAATAATAAATTACCTTAATGATTACGAAAACATATTTTAGGATCACTTGAAAACGAACTTTTGATAGGAGGTCCGGAAATCCGTTATAAGTACATCAATCAACTCAGCTCGACATTGATTGGTTTATGGCCTAATTTATTGCTTAGTTGCTTGATTGCTTTATTACTTGGTTGGTTGCTTGATTGATTGATTCGTAGCTTGCCTGAATGTTAGAATGGTGGGTTGCTTGATTCGTTGACTGGTTGGTTGGTTGCTTGCTTGATTCGTTAGTTGGTTCACTCAGAAATATAACAAATCCACGCTAGTATCTAAACAAATCTCTTCTTATATTTATAAAAGTTATACTTAGCGTTGTTTAAAAAGTAATCTACTCAAGATTACAATTTAATCTTGGCGAATTTTGCGAAAATATTTCCCCAGTGTATTGGCTGCTCAGAAAATTACCGAAGTCACATTTCTTGCCATTTACGCTTCATTTTTGATCCCGAATTTGTTCTGACAGATCAACAGAATTTTCTAGAGAAACGGTGATATAGAAGCGAAAATTGAAGGTTGGTAATTTGAACTAATATTACGATAATTATCTCTTATTGAATTTGATTTTAGTACCGAATATCGTTCCGATCGCATTCTATGGCTCTGAATCGGCTAGAAGAATTCTAGTATTTCAAAGACGGAACATCGCGCTTACCTTAGGCAAAAGGGTTACAGCACCGCGATCGGCCCAAAGGACGAGGGTCCGTGGTTAAAAGGTGGAAATCCGCATTCTCGAAGACGAATCGAATCGCAAGGCAAAAATGCCTATCTGTGGGTATTTTAGTATCGAGATCTCGATCGTGATGCAGAACCATACATTGCTCGCTCTTGGTGTCGCAAGTTGGTGTCGATCCGAAAAATTAAATATGTTCTTAGTTAAGGTACGACAGCTGGTGGTAGCCTATGCAATGTGGTTGTCACCCAGACGTAATCGGTGAAACGCTACTCCAAAGAGTTTTATCACGATGATCCCGTTGAACGAAATCACGAACCGTATGGATAATTATGTGAGCAAAGGTCGAGCAGTAACAACTCTGTAGTGCCCAAACTACGACCGTCAAATAGAACCGGCGTTGTGTCGAAATATGCCTCGCTCGGTAACTTTAACCAATGACGTAGTGGATCCCAGTAGAACATTTGGGAGTGCCGGACAAAATGGAGTTTGTAGATTAGGTGAGTTCATTTTAAAATCTATCAATATCTATCTATCAACCTTTTTTTATTACAGAAAATTGGAACGCTTTTCTATCGATATTATCAGTTGAAGAATTAATGCGAGCTGAAAACTCAACATCGTCTACAGCAACACACCACTCTCGAGAACCCCAGCTGGAACCCCGACGGATTAGACTTTATGGACATTAAATGTAATTTTCAAAAATTAGAATGTCATTGTGCTACCAGAAAAACGCTTTAGATTCTTTGTTGCTTATTATTACCTCAATTGCTTTTGTTATGCTGGTTGCTTGAATGATTGATTGATTGGTTGATTTGTTAGTTGATGAAATAGTTAATTGCTTGATAAGTTAGTTGGTTGATTAGTAGCTTGCAGGGATTGCAGAAGTCGCTCTCAATAGATAAAGAACGACGATAGAAGAGAGGCAAACATTTCTTCGCATCATAACAAGCCATGAAAACAAAACTATCGCACTTGTAAGTATACAAGTTGGAAAAATCTGATTCGGATATGCGGCCCCACCTAGGGAGTTTGATAAAACAGATAAAACACTTTGTTCTCGCTCATTTTATGTTGGTGACCAAATTTTTTCTCACTGCTGTGTAAAACAAGTTGAAATGCATCATCAGAACCAGTGCCCTCCGCAATTGGGGCTTATTGAAAGAGATTTAGGGAGTGAGTGCTAGTAATGAACCCCCTGAACAAAAACCGAGAGTTGACGCTTGAATATACAATTTCCTGCAAACTTCCATAGGATAAAGTTGCTTCATTTATCAGGGTAGTAATTCCATACAATTGTTTTGCACGTGGATACTGAAATTTAGTTATATTAACCAATTTATGAATGTAAACGCGCTAGAGGGTCCATTACTAGCACAGAAGGGGGGTCCATAATAGGCAACAGGAACATGTGGAAATGGAACATGTAAATCAAATGGGGGACCATAATACGTATGTAAACAAACTCGATGTTGCGTATTATGGACCCGGGATGGCCATAATAGGCAACCTGGCTATATAATTTTAAAATACATGTTTTAGTAGTAAAAATGAATGTTTTACCATGTGTTACATATGTACGAAACGCGATGCTGATACCTGTTGCTTGACATCTAGTGCTGCAGAATGGCAATTTGTCATGAGTCTTACTCTAGCGAAGCGATTGAAGTAAGTTTCCGTCGTTAAGGGGTCCATTACTAGCACTCACTCCCTATCATGGGTTGTAGCCCCCCGAATCAGTTCTTTATCGTAACAGCTACCGATACTTTTTTTAATGTTACCTATCGAGTCCCACAGACATGATAAGTGAGACCCACATGGCATGAGAAGGGTGGGCACACAAGTCAGACCCACACGGCATGATAGAGGTGCAACAGAGCATGTAGGGTGTGTTAGAGGGTGCGATAGAGTGAGCACCCAAGTAAGACTCGCATGGGACGGGTGCCTGTGTGAGCGAGAATGAGCGAGTACGTTAAGTACTGCCATCCCCCAGAAGTAGTACTGGGAGGTAGTTCCTGGGGGAAACGATGGCGGAGCCCAAGGGAGTTTAGTCGGTATTACCGGTACGGTCGAGTTCGACTCTCCAGCACACTTCCGTGTGATAGTTTGGCAACTACAATGCACGTGTGCTGGATTAGTGTGTAAATGCATTCTACCTTGTGAAAAAAAGACATGATAAGTAAGAGATTTTCTCATTCTCCTTTCTTTGGGTTCAAACCCTGGTAGCTTGTTTGATTGATTGATTCGTTAGTTGCTTCATTGATTGAAAGTAGGCTTGAATGATTGTTTGCTTGATTGGTTAGTTGGTTACTTGTAGGGATCCTATATTGAGCGTCCACAAATTACGTAACGCTTTGAGGGGGGAGGGGGTTGGCCAAAGTGTGACGATCCATACAAAATTTTCAGACGTTTCATACAAAAGTGTAACATAGGGAGGGGGTTGAAAATGCCCAATTTTTGCGTTACGTAATTAATGGATCTTCCCTAATGAGAGATATGCAAATACTTTTCCAGATGATTTAGCAACGCTGTTACTTTTGTTAGCAAACGCTTCCAGCACTTGCCGCAGCGCAAAATGTTGAAGCTTGTGTATGACTTTGCATTTGATAACAATTTGGAATATGTTTGTCTGTCTACTAACAGTGTTTAAATAAGCATTATCACTAAAAAAAGTGGAATACAAATAGGTGAAACACGATACATAAACTAGATTACTTCTACTCGCGAAAGTAAAACAAATTGTTTATTCGATGAAACTTTTCTTAAAATCTATCTCAATACCTCTCAACCTCGTCTCAATCTGCAACAATAACAACGTTCATTTGGCTCACGTTTTGACAGTTCTCAATGCTCGATTGGCTTACAATGGCCGCTTTCGCATATCTCTCATTATAGGATCCCTAGTTACTTGATTCGTTGGTTATGTGGTTGATTGGTGGGTTGCCTAATTGGTTAATTGGTTGGTTAGTTGCTTGATTTATTGGTTGGTTGATTGGTAGCTTGTTTGAATGGTTCAATGATTGGTTGGTAGGTTGATTGGTAAGTTGCTTGATAGGATGGTTGTTTAAAAGGATGGTGTTGGGATAATGGACATCCCTAACTACAATTACGAACACTATCGCTGAGCTCACTGGTGGCAGTTGTATCTGTCATCCGTCGATGCTAGAATAGCCGAGTAGGATAATCGTTTTGTATGTGTGTGTATACCTTTTTGTTGTTATGATTGTACCATGAATCGGAGAAGTTATTTTTAAAATATAGTTTTAATTCGTTTAATGTTACGTCGCGTGTTTTAATCGTCATACGAGAAATGTACTCGGTCACAACCATCCGCGAACGTAAAAGTGGCGACGAGTAGTTAAGGAAATAGTGAGAATCAGTGAGAAGAGTGTCTCCAACAAGGAAGAGGAGAAGAATGGACGAACACAATACGCCTCCTGGGGCTGATCGTTCGCATCCACCATCAATTGCGACGAACGGAATGCAGCATACAGCAGTTCCCAACCCATCAGTGTTCGTGCCACAGCAGCAGCAACAGACGAATCCGATTCTTCGCCCGCCGATGCTTCCAGTAGCTGGACAGCCACAATTTCAGCAGTATCCACATGCAGCAAATCAACAACAACAGCAGCATCAAAATACATCATCCAACGAGTTCGTTGGGCAATGTTTCCAGTTCTTCCAGCAGCTCCAACAACAACAACAAGCCTTCTTCCAAACGATGCTGTCGTCAATGCACCAACAACCAACGCAGAATCCGGAGCAAATATTGGACTCTCTCGCAAGCAACATCCAAGAGTTCCGCTACGAGCCAGATGCAAATGTTACCTTTGCAGGTTGGTTCGTTCGATACGAGGATTTGTTTGCCAAGGATGCAGTTCGTCTTGATGATGAGGCGAAAGTGCGTCTTCTCCTCCGTAAAGTAGGTCCAATGGAACACGAACGGTATACTAGCTACATTCTCCCAAAGCTTCCGAAGGATGTTAGCTTTACCGAAACCGTAAGTAAGCTAAAAAGTTTGTTTGGCACATCTGAATCTGTCCTAAGTCGGCGCTATCGCTGTTTACAAGTTGCCAAGCAAGCTACAGAGGATTTCAAGACCTATGCATGCAGAGTGAACAAACTATGTGTGGAATTTGAACTTGGGAAGCTAACTGAAGATCAGTTCAAGTGCCTAGTGTTCGTATGCGGACTAAAAGCAGAAAGCGATGCTGAGGTTCGAACGCGTTTGCTAAGCAGAATCGAAGAAAGGGCCGATATCAGTTTGGAGCAAATATCGGATGAGTGCCAACGGCTCCTTAGCATCAAGCACGATACGGCGATGATTGAGGCAAGGCCTAATTCGACATCAGTTCAAGCAATCAAAAGCAAGAAATTTGACGGGAAGCGTGCATCCCGATATGAGAGGCGTTCTCCGGTTCCCCTATCAAACCGGGCTACTGGTACCGGACCTGGTTCGCCGTGTTGGAACTGCGGTGCTATGCATTACTCCAAAGATTGTCCTTTCAAGAAGCATCAATGCCGAGACTGCAAGCAAATTGGACACAAGGACGGATACTGTTCCAGCGCAAGGAAGGCGAGAAGTCCACGAAGTCAAAACAAGCGTTTTTCATCGCACCGAATGGAAACAAAAAGTATCGTCGTAAAAAGTGTGGTGAAGAATGTAAAGAAGAGAAGAAGATTTGTGCAAGTGCTAGCGAATGATCGGCAAATAAGCTTACAGCTAGATACAGCGTCGGATATAAGCATCATCTGCGAGAGAACCTGGCGGAAAATCGGGCGACCTGCGTCAAATCCAACAACCGTCCAAGCGTCCACTGCATCCGGAAAGCCGCTCAAGTTAATGTTTGAATGTTCCTGTGAGGTTTCGGTTAACGGGATGAAGCGTCAGGCTCGTTTCTACGTGGTAAAGCAACAGCTCAACTTGCTTGGGCTGGATTTAATCGATCAATTCAATTTCTGGTCGGTACCCATGAATCGTTTTTGCAACCATGTCACTAGTTCGACATCAGCGATCAGCACTCTCAAGCAGGCCTACCCGACGGTGTTCAGTGATGCTCCTGGGCTGTGTACTAAGGCGAATGTGCAACTTACGCTGAAAGAAGGAGCACAACCCATTTTCCGACCTAAGCGTCCTGTCGCGTACGCAATGCACAAGACCGTAGATGAAGAGTTGGATCGTTTGGAAAACGCTGGGATCATAACACCAGTGAAGTATTCAGAGTGGGCCGCTCCAATAGTCGTCGTGAGGAAAGCAAGCGGAGCGGTAAGGATTTGCGGAGATTACTCAACAGGTTTGAACGACGCTCTACAGCCGCATCAATACCCGCTTCCACTGCCACAGGACATCTTCGCAAAACTGTCAAACTGCAAAGTTTTCAGTCAAATCGACCTTTCTGACGCATTTTTGCAGGTTGAAGTGCAAGAAGAATCCCGGGATATGCTAACTATCAACACACATCGGGGACTCTACCGCTACAACAGGCTTCCGCCGGGAGTAAAAACAGCACCTGGAGCTTTTCAGCAGCTGGTGGATACCATGTTAGCTGGATTAGAATGTACGTCAGGTTACCTAGACGACGTGCTAATTGGCGGTGTGGATGAGGAACACCATCAGCGGAACCTCGAAAACGTTCTTCGTCGACTTCAAGAGTACGGGTTCACAATCAAAGCGGAGAAATGTTCGTTTGGCCAGCAAC
The DNA here is from genome assembly GCF_024139115.2 of Armigeres subalbatus. Lineage (NCBI taxonomy): Eukaryota > Metazoa > Arthropoda > Insecta > Diptera > Culicidae > Armigeres > Armigeres subalbatus. The sequence continues at coordinate 259,003,937 of NC_085139.1, forward strand.
AAATCAAATACGTTGGTCACATGATCGATGAGCGTGGTCTACGACCGGATCCGGCCAAAATCGAAGCGATCCGCAACATGCCAGCCCCAACCAATGTTTCAGAGGTACGCTCATTCTTAGGAGCGATAAACTATTACGGCAAATTCGTCCCAAGTATGCGTATGCTAAGGTATCCACTAGATGAGCTCCTCAAGAACGGACGGCATTTCGTATGGTCGTCTGAATGCCAAAAAGCTTTCGAAAACTTCAAGAAGATCCTGTCATCCGATTTGCTACTAACACACTACAATCCGGCACTTGACATCATTGTGTCGGCAGATGCGTCATCCATCGGAATCGGGGCCACGTTAAGTCACAAGTTCCCAGACGGATCAATCAAAGTTGTACAGCATGCTTCTAGAGCATTGACCCCAGCAGAGCAAGCTTATAGCCAACCAGATCGCGAAGGACTCGCGATTATTTTCGCCGTTACCAAATTTCACAAAATGGTTTTTGGCAGAAAGTTCACGTTACAGACCGATCACGCTCCATTACTTCGTATCTTCGGATCAAAAAAAGGAATCCCCGTCTACACCGCTAATCGGCTACAACGTTGGGCGCTACAGTTGCTGATGTACGACTTCAAGATCGTCTACGTCAACACGGATAAATTCGGCAACGCAGATGTCCTATCCCGACTGATACAGCATCATGTCAAGCCTGAAGAGGATTTCGTGGTTGCTAGCATCGTTCTGGAGAAGGATATCAAAGCCTTAGCCACAAGCTCAGTCAATGCTCTACCACTCAACTTCAAAATGGTTCAAGAAGAAACACGTTCAGATCATGAGCTGGGGAAGCTCTTCCGCTTCATCCAAGATGGTTGGCCAAAATCAAAGTCCAGTGTCAAAGGCGAAGATGCTAAACGTTTCTACGATCGTCGGGATTCTCTATCAACTGTACAAGGCTGCATAATGTTCGGCGAACGTCTGGTGATTCCGTCGAATTTCCGAAAGCGCTGTTTACATCATTTGCACCGAGGTCACCCAGGAATGCAGCGGATGAAGGCGATTGCTCGTAGCTATGTTTACTGGCCGTCGTTAGATGAAGACATCGTAGCTCATGTTAATTCCTGTCATCATTGTGCAGCAGTTGCTAAAAGCCCAGCCAAGTCCGAGCCGCTATCATGGCCAAAATCAACGTATCCATGGCAACGTGTACACGTGGACTACGCCGGTCCAATCGAAGGAGAATACTTCTTGTTAAGCGTCGACGCCCACTCCAAGTGGGTTGAAATAGTGAAAACCAAGTCAACCACTACTTCAACCACGATCGGCATTCTTCGCAGCCTTTTTGCCCGCTTTGGTATGCCGGAAACATTAGTTAGCGACAATGGTCCACAGTTCGCTAGCGCAGATTTCAGACGGTATTGTTTGGAAAACGGTGTACAACACATCACCACAGCACCGTATCATCCACAGTCAAATGGACAAGCAGAGAGGTTTGTGGACACCTTCAAAAGATCCGTGAAGAAAATCCGAGAGGGGAAAGGAACAATACAGGAAGCGTTAGACGTTTTCTTGTTGACCTATCGCACTACGCCAAATCCAGCAACACCAGAAGGCAAATCACCATCGGAAGCAATGTTTGGACGCAAAATTCGCACGAGCTTAGACTTGCTTCGTCCGACAACCATTCCAACAGTAGTGTGCAGTGAAGAAACAAAGACTAGGCGGAAACCATTCAAGAAAGGCGATTTAGTATATGCTAAGATCTACTCAAGTAACCAGTGGAGATGGGCGTCCGGAGTTGTTTTGGAACCAATTGGACGTGTTATGTTCAACGTGTGGGTGGAAGATAAGCGTATGGTTCATGCACATCTAAACCAGCTTCGAACTCGTTCCAACTGTAATAACTCCTCAACGAAGCCTGGTAAGCGTGATGTTAATTTGCCTTTGGATATTCTGCTCAGCGCCTGGAATTTGTCAAAACCAAACCCGGTGACAACACCTCCGCTACCATCATTGTCCAAGTCGAACGCAACATCTATATCGTCATCGACAATGCCTGGATTTTCGTCCGAACATTCAACGCCGTTGCAACCTACATCAGTATCAGAGCCTGCACAAGTGTGGGTGTCACCAGAAGCGTCTTCGTCCAAGCCTACATCATCCTCCATGCCAAGCTCTGTAACGTCGTCGTCAGCAGAGTTCCTATCAGCCAATGAACAAACTACAGCTGCCCAGGTACCTCGTCGCTCTTCCCGTGCTAGAAGACCGCCGGTACGGTTTGATCCCTATCAGCTGTATTGAAGGGGGAGATGTTGGGATAATGGACATCCCTAACTACAATTACGAACACTATCGCTGAGCTCACTGGTGGCAGTTGTATCTGTCATCCGTCGATGCTAGAATAGCCGAGTAGGATAATCGTTTTGTATGTGTGTGTATACCTTTTGTTGTTATGATTGTACCATGAATCGGAGAAGTTATTTTTAAAATATAGTTTTAATTCGTTTAATGTTACGTCGCGTGTTTTAATCGTCATACGAGAAATGTACTCGGTCACTACCATCCGCGAACGTAAAAGATGGTAGCCTAATTTAGTTTATTGGTAGCTTGCTTGAATGGTTGATGATTGTTCTGTTGATTGCTTGACTGTTTTTTTTTGTTGGTTGCTTGGGTTGCTTGGGTTGCTTGATTGATTGATTGGTTGGTTGTCTAATTGATTTATTGCTTGGTTGGTTGGTAGCTTGCTTGAATGGTTGAATGATTGGGTGGTTGCTTGCTTGATTTGTTAGTTGGTTGAATTGTTAATTGGTAGCTCGCATGAATGGTTGATTGCCTTATTGGTTGGTTAGTAGCTTGCTTGGATGGCTGATTGATTGCTTGATTGGTTGGTCGGCTGGTTAGTTGATTAGTAGTTTTGTTAGTTGCTTGAATGGTGGATTGGTTGGTAACTTGATTGGTTGATTACAGAGGCATCGCGTGGTCAATTCTTCAACCTGTGCACCGAGCGGAGTATTTCGGTTTTCAGTTGTTTGATGTAGCTGTCAATAATGTTTTTTATTTATTTATTTATCATCAGACTAAGGCCGGAGTGGCCTGTGCTGCACATAAAAGACTTCTCCATTCAGCTCGGTTCATGGCTGCACTTCGCCAACCACGCAGTCTGCGGAGGGTCCGCAAGTCGTCCTCCACCTGATCGATCCACCTTGCCCGCTGTGCACCTCGCCTTCTTGTTCCCGTCGGATCGTTGTCGAGAACCATTTTCACCGGATTACTGTCCGACATTCTGGCTACGTGCCCGGCCCACCGCAGTCTTCCGATTTTCGCGGTGTGAACGATGGATGGTTCTCCCAACAGCTGATGCAACTCGTGGTTCATTCGCCTCCTCCACGTACCGTCCGCCATCTGCAACCCACCATAGATGGTACGCAACACTTTCCTCTCGAAAACTCCCAGTGCGCGTTGGTCCTCCACGAGCATCGTCCAGGTCTCGTGTCCGTAGAGAACTACCGGTCTTATAAGCGTTTTGTAGATAGTCAGTTTGGTACGGCGGCGAACTCTATTCGATCGAAGCGTCTTGCGGAGTCCAAAGTACGTACGATTTCCAGCCACTATGCGTCTCCGAATTTCTCTGCTGGTATCGTTATCGGCGGTCACCAGTGAGCCCAAGTACACGAATTCTTCAACCACCTCGATTTCGTCACCACCGATAGAAACTCGTGGTGGGTGGCTCACATTGACTTCTCTTGAGCCTCTTCCTATCATGTACTTCGTCTTCGACGTGTTGATGACTAGTCCAATCCGTTTAGCTTCGCTTTTCAGTCTGATGTAGGCTTCCTCCATCCTCTCAAAGTTACGTGCCATGATATCAATGTCGTCGGCGAAACCAAATAACTGGACGGACTTCGTGAAAATCGTACCACTCGTGTCAATCCCTGCCCTTCGTATTACTCCTCCAAAGCGATGTTGAATAGCAGACACGAAAGACCATCACCTTGCCGTAACCCTCTACGGGTTTCGAAGGGACTCGAGAATGCCCTGAAACTCGAACTACGCACATCACCCGATCCATCGTCGCCTTGATCAACCGTATCAGTTTATCCGGAAATCCGTTTTCGTGCATTAGCTGCCATAGCTGGTCCCGATCGATTGTATCATATGCGGCTTTGAAGTCGTTAAATAGATGATGTGTGGGCACGTTGTATTCGCGGCATTTCTGCAATACCTGACGTATGGCGAACACCTGGTCTGTGGTAGAGCGTTCACCCATAAATCCCGCCTGGTACTGCCCCACGAACTCTCTTGCAATTGGTGTTAGTCGACGGCATAAAATTTGGGAGAGTACCTTGTAGGCGGCGTTCAGCAATGTGATTGCGCGGTAGTTGCTACAATCCAGCTTATCGCCCTTTTGTAGATGGGACACACGACACCTTCCATCCACTCCTGCGGCAGAACCTCATCCTCCCAAACCTTGGTAATCACCCAATGCAGCGCTCTAGCCAGTGCTTCACCACCGTGTTTAAACAGCTCTCCTGGTAGTTGGTCAACTCCAGAGGCTTTGTTGTTTTCAGCCGGCCGATCTCCTCCTGGATTTCCTGGAGATTCGGAGCCGGAAGTCGCGTGTCCTGCGCGCGTGCTCCTAGGTTCATTACCATACCGCCACCGTTGTCTGCCATATCGCCATTCAGGTGCTCTTCGTAGTGCTGCTGCCACCTTTGGATCACCTCACGCTCGTTCGTAAGAAGGTTCCCGTTTATGTCCTTACACATATCGGGCTGTGGCACGTGGCCCTTACGTGAACGGTTCAACTTCTCATAGAACTTTCGTGCGTTATTAGCGCGGTACAGTTCCTCCGTCTCTTCACGGTCTCGATCTTCCTGCTGGCGCTTTTTCCTCCGGAAAATCGAGTTTTGTCTGTTCCGCGCCCGTTTGTATCGTGCCTCGTTCGCCCTCGTGCGGTGTTGCAGCAATCTCGCCCATGCTGCATTCTTCTCCTCAACTAACTGCTCACATTCGCCGTCATACCAATCGTTTCTCTGATCCGGAGCCACCGTGCCTAGTGCAGCGGTTGCGGTGCATTCAATAGCGCATCGAATATCTCTCCAGCCATCTTCAAGAGATGCTGCGCCTAGCTGCTCTTCCGTTGGGAGTGCCACTTCCAGCTGCTGCGCGTAGTCTTGGGCTAGTCTACCGTCTTGTAGCCGCCCAATGTTAAGCCGCGGCGGACGACTCCGACGCGTGTTGATCACCGTCGAGAGTTTTGAGCGCAGACATACTGCGACGAGGTAGTGGTCGGATTCAATATTCGCACTGCGGTAAGTGCGTACGTTCGTGATGTCGGAGAAGAATTTACCGTCGATTAGAACGTGGTCGATTTGGTTTTCCGTTACTTGATTAGGTGATTTCCATGTGGCCTTGTGGATATTCTTACGGGGGAAGAAAGTGCCTCGGACTACCATTCCGCGGGAGGCTGCAAAGTTTATGCATCGTTGGCCGTTGTCGTTCGATACGGTATGCAGACTATCCGGTCCGATGACCGGTCTATACATTTCCTCCCTTCCTACCTGAGCGTTCATGTCACCGATGACGATTGTGACGTCAGCAACGTACCAACGGCAATAATATATCAGGATTAAAATTACGAGTAAGCACGCGCCGGTGATACTTTTTCAAAATTATATTTGTTGTAGATAAAAGTGAAGAATTCAATGAGGAAAATAATGACGAGTTGATGATTGTTCGTGCTTCTCGTATCAAGGTTAATAAATATTTTGAGAAAACCCTGACCTAAAAAAGGTACCTGAAATGACACATCCAATATAAACGATCGCATATGTTTCGTCTATCTGCTTCTACATCCCATTTATCGAATTTAATTCAAGCTAAACTTAAAGTGACAGTGCGTTAAATTGAAAAACAAACTAATCTGGGCATAATGCTTTTCAATATGACATTTTTTTTTTCGAAAAAAAAAAATTTCTTCTAAAAATTTTGTCTCTGGGGGGTTGATTAGACGGCTAATACACATTTGTAATTAGCATGTCATACATATCAGAAAAATGGGGTCTATATAATGAAGTTTATAATCTAAACGTTCCTTCATTATTTTTTATTCTATTTTAGTTTATTCCTTTGATGAATATTTTTTTTTCGAAGGACTGTTTTCATACCACGTGGACAGACGACGAACAGTTTTAGATGTGTTCTTCCCTCTGTCAGCGTTGATCTGATCATGCATTTTTTCATTAATTTGTGAACCATGGACATTCTTCCTACCCCTCTTTACCCCCTAAGATGTCCACATGGTATACGAATAGCTCCTAAATATTTTGGAAATTGGATTTGACGAAAAATTCATCATATGCCAAAATCCCAAACAATATGAAATATTAAAACGCTTTTGATCCGATGCGTTTAATTAAAACCGGACTTTCACCATGGAACGCTTTGAGAGAGCAGAAAATTTATTTAATCACTGCCTCTTTTCTTTTTCTATTTTGTTCCGATTGCGCGCTCTTCAACCAACCGCGCATGCGCTGTTTGAAGCGGTATAGGTACCTACTCGGTAGGCAACCGATGTGCTTTTCTGCATCGGCACCATCGGCACCAAACCGTGCACTGCTAACGATAAACGCCTTGGCTACCTATACATCGCCGATTGCGGTTAAAGCGGGAGACCTACACATACAAAATAATGCGTGTATGATGCATGGCAAACCGTTCTCGGCTGAAAGTGCACCTGATGGACAACATGTGGCGGTGCGTCGTTTCGGTATCGTGGAGTAAAATACAACGCGCCCCCATCGCAGCATTTCAGTTGCCTCATATCACATGTCGCCTGTAAAAAATCCGTGCATATTTGTACTAAACATATGACAAATGCGCATAATCCAAGTATATATTTGTATAAGAATGACAAGAAATCTATCGAGAGTTTAAATGTTAGGGACAAAATTGCTACCTGTGCAGTGCACAGGTTGCACATGCGGACGCGACGCCTCTGGTTGATTAGTTGGTTGGTTTATTGATTGCTTGGTTATTTGGTAGCTAGCTTGAATGATTGGTTTCTTGATTGATAGGTTGATCCGCCCACGATGCTCACAAAGATCCACCAGCGATGCCCACAAGAATCCTTCAGCGATACTCACAGGAATCTGCCAGCGATGCCCACAGGAATCCTCCAGTGATGCTCAAAGGACTCAACCAGCGATGCCCACACGAATCTTCCAGCAATGCCCTCAAGAATCCGCCAGCGATGCCCACAGGAATTTGCCAGCGATGATAGAAATTCACCAACGAAGCCCACAGCCACAGCAGTCCGCCAGCGATGCCGACAAGAATCCACCAACACTGTGAACAAGAATCCGCCAGCAATGCAAACAAGAGTCAGCCAGCGATGCCCACGAGAATCCGCCAGCGATGTCCACAGGAATTGCCCACTATGCCCATAGGAATCTACCAACGATGCCCACAAGAATCCGCCAGCGATGCACGCACGGGAATCCACCAACGATGTCCACAGGAATCCGTCCGCAATGCCCACAGGAATCCACCAGCGATGCTCACAGGAATCCACCAGCGATGCCAACAAGAATCCACCAGCGATGTACTACAGTAATCCACTAATGATGCCCACAAGAATCTGCAAACGATGCCCGCAGGATGCTGGCAGGAATTCACCAACGATCCTCACATGAATCCGCCTGCAATGCCAACAGGAATCCGCCTACAATGTCAACAGGAATCCGCCATCGATGTCATCAGGAATCTGTCAGAGTTTCACACAAGAATCCGCAAGCGATGCTCACAGAATTTCGCCAGCGATGCCCACAAGAATCAGGATGCTGACAGGTTCGTTCTACTAGCTGTTTGGATTGGAGATGTTGATTTTTTAGGAACGGCATCGACAAAATAAACATGCATCTTCTTCTTTCTCTTCAACTCATAGCAGTATTTTTTGGTGTGCCCTTTTTTGTTGCAAAAACTGCAAAAATACGATTTTCTGGGTGTAGGAAACGACCTGCTACGACTTCTACTAGAGCTTCTGTCGATTCTATTCCTTCTTTCCTTGCTTCTAGAACGATATTTAGTGAAAACCCTTCTTTTGCTGTCCTCTACTTTCGCAACTACCGTCAATCTATTGTCATTCATCATCCGCGTTCTAACACCAGCTACTTCCCGATTCACAATAATCTTTTCAGCTTTCGGCAATGTTAGATCTTCCTCCTCAATCAGCCTCTGCTGGACCTGCTTGTCCAGGACCCCCATTATTAATTTGTCCCTAATAGCCGTTTCTTTGAATGCCCCAAATTCACAACTTTCTGCTTGCAATTTCACTTTCAAGATAAAATCTTCTGCGGTCTCAGATTCACCTTGCACCATGTTGTAAAATTTATAGCGCTGAAACATATCAGTGTCAGCTTTGTCAAAACGGCGTTTTAAAGAATCGATTATTGATTCATAAGTCTTAGTTGCCAAATCTACACCAGGGTGCAAGAGTTTCAACTCGCTATAAGTTTCTCTACCGCAAAGCCCGAGGAAGTAACTTATTTATAAGTCGAGTCAAGTACGAGACACTGAAGACGACCTTACTGTTGAGGTCGAAATACGAGGTCGAATTACCCAGTCAACATTTTGATACGTATTGCAAATGATATAGGTTACACCAGAGCTTCCCAAACTTTTGGGTATGCGACCCACCTAGCAAAATTCTATATGTCTCGCGACCCACTTATGAAAAAATGCATTTAACCAAGTAGTATTAAGCATAAATTGAATCAGAATGTTATCTGTTTCGGATTCTTCCTTCTAAAAAATATTCACGTTAGCTTACATGCCCAAATGCAAAAAATGACGAGCATGATATTGTTTGTCAAAATGTTAGCGTATTTATGAAGTAATTAAGGGAACATCTATTAGGTATAAATGTTTTCTCTATAATATAAATGTTTTTTCTAAAATAGCGTGGTGATGACTATTTAAAATAAAATGTGAAATTAAGTTCCTGAAAAAAATATTATCAAAAGGTTCGGCATCCGAGCTGCAATTATTTGTTCTACGCGACCCACCAACAATCCGCTCGCGACCCCCCTGGGGGTCGGGACCCACAGTTTGGGAAACCATGGGTTATACCATATGCCTACAATGAATCATGTATATAATGCACAAAACCGCCATATACCTACTAAAGTGGAGGCCATATACGTACTGAACAATGACTTGCTTGAGTTTTCGTAAGCATTAATACGATCTAGTGAACAGTAAACATAAAAAAATATAACAAGCCCTGTCTCGAACATTCGACCTCTGGATCTAAAGGCCGATACCCTACCATCGGTGCTACTAAGCAACTCTTGAAAAGCAGAACTATTTTGACAATCACAATGTAGATGAAAGTTTAGTACTGACAAGAGCTTCGATATTACAAATTACGATACATACTACATTTATACGATTTAAGTACGTCGTTGTTACATGTTTATAAAATGTTTATAAATAGGACTGTACAAACTCGTCTTATGACAAGTATAAGTAAGGCTATTTATAGGAACATTCGAACAGATTTTCTCTTATCTCACTTTCACTATACCTCCGTCTCCCTACCGGGTTCGGACTAGTTTGTCGAAACTAGGTACCTCCTACCAGAGACGTTGTTTATAGATAGAGACCCGCAAACAGTGAAGCCGAAAGTACCAAACGAACCGTCAAACGCGGTACCAAACGAGCAAAGTAAACAAACATTACCAATCGGTACTAACTACCAGATAAGTATTCTAATCAACATTATAGAAATTATAAAAAAGTCTGAAAAGTTCAGTGAATGAAGATGTTTTCAGAGTTCTCATAGCAAATTTATGTATGGTATTTAATCATATTTACTGTTGAATATAAAGAAATGGTGCTAAACAAGAGAAAATATGTAGTTGGAGCAAACGAAATAACTGCTCACACTGAGAGTCATTTCAAGTTCTCACAATTTTTTATGTTGCCGATCGCACAAAATTTTTTGTCTGCTGGCCGTGAAGCCAGAATTGTTTTTATTCTCTCCGCGTGTCTCTATATAATACCATCGTCTCTGCCTCCTACAAGTACGTTAGGCATAATGGACGTTAGGCATAAAATGACGCAGAGAACAGCCTATTACAAAAAGAAGGCAGAATTATGCCGAACGTCCATTATGCCTAACGTCGCAAACCCGCTCTCGGCCTAGCGTATGTTGAAAACAATAGAGGTAATAAACTATAGAGGACGATTGTCGCTGCGGTTCCCTTTGTTATCGTCCCCAAACATGTTGGGTACCTATCTGTCAAAACGTTCTGATTTTTCCTTTGTTGACATTTAGTGACGTATCCTCTCCAGCAAAAGATGTTTCGCCAGTGACGACAGCGACAAGCGTCCTCTATAGTTTATTACCTCTATTTTGAAAACAGAGGAGCAAGTTGTCGATTACCCAACTTACAACCCTAAAACCAGAGACCGGCGGAGTGAAAAACGGTTGAATTGGCAACGTATGAAAATGCATGAAATAGTGAAAATAATACTGGCAGCACTTGAACTTTTTGCTTGCTTCTTATGGATCCAAAAAGTAAACAAGTCGAATTGGAACCGCTTTTGACGGTTCGATTGGAAACAAGATGGCGTCTTTGCCGATCTCTTATTCTAGTATTGTACTTCCAGTTGAAAACCGAAGTGAGCTTTCGCGACAATCGAGTTTTCTCCCGTTTCCTTTTGTCGCAACTTCGCGGCGACTAGTGCGCATCATGGCGCACGGCGGTGGCATAGATACGCACTAGTCGCGATGCAGTTGCGACATCAGGAAATAAGGAAAAACTCAATCGTCGCGAGAGCTCACTTCGGTTTTCAACTGGAAGCACAATATTTCTAAACCAAACCACTACTTCAGCGGACGAAATACGAGGACATCAGATGACAAGCAAATGGTATCAGCAACATGTTTCGTACATAAAACATGCAACATTGAGTTTGTTTATATACGCATTATGGTCCTCCTATTTGATTTACATGTTCTATTTTGACATGTTCCTTGTGCCTATTATGGACGCTCTTCTGTGCTAGCAATGGATCCTTCAGCGTATTCACGTTTACAAATTAGTTAATATAACTAAATTTCTGTTTCCCAGTCCATTACAATATTGTATTGTAATATTATTATATGGAACTGCTACAGTGATGTATGAAGCAACTTCATTCGACGGAAGTTTGCCGGAAATCGACAAATTCAGCGTTTTATTTGGGGTTTTGTACAGGGGGTCCAATACTAGGACTCATTCCCTAGTATGGCTGTGATGAAACTTTTCGTTCTGATGTTGACTAAGCACTACTGGCTTCGGCTGGTCGTGATGGAGAAGATCTAGAACCGTCTTCATGTCTCGAACTCTGATCACTCTACCATTGTAAACGATGGAGGTGTATTCTGCGAACAGATACTGAATGCCGCCTTTTGGAGGTTATGGCACGTCGGAGGTGAACAGATTGAGAAGCCGGGCCCTGGGGGACGCCTGCGACGTCCCATTGACTCGCTCCGCTGATTGAAACCCGGAATGTCCTTGTCGAGAGGTAATTGTTGATGACATCGAGTAAGGCCATGATGGAGGTTTTTCAGACAGACTTGTTCCGTCTGAGGACGCTGGTAACTCGGGTCAGCTGGTGTACGGTTGATCGACCGCGTCGATGATGTTCGGCAGACTCAAGTAACCGGCTGTGAATTGCCTTTTTCAAACAGCTTGGATAACTCTGAGAGAAGGCTGATGGGGCGATAACTTTTCAGCGCTTCCGGATGGGGATGACTTTGGCTGGCTTCCAGGACTATGGAAAGTAGTTGAAACGAAGACACTGATTAAAGATCAGCGAAAGGTGCTCTAAGAACGGAGAACTTATATGTTTTAGTTCGAGATTTATGATGCTGTCGAAGTCTGGGGCCTTTGATTTTCGATGATTTTATATAGGTCGTCAATTCGCCAGTTGAGATCTCCAACTCCTCCGAGAAGTCGTTGGAAATAAGATGTATGTTGTTAGCATGCTCGATAACAGCTGCTTAGTGTGGACTGACATGTTCTGTCCAATCTAATCTAATCTAATCTAATCGAACACAAACGCAGCCAGTACAAAGAAAGCATCCTGGAAAATCATTGAGTTAGATGACGCCCAATAATTTTTCTTGTCAATATTGAGGCTCACAGCATACCAGTGGTATGACATAAACTTCAAAGCGGCCAGGCCCACTGCGTTGTGTTTGCCGCAGAGATGATTCTTCGAGATGTATCGTGTTCAAGTATTCACTCCAACATGATACATATCACGAATCTACAGGGGTTGAAGGATGCGTGGACATACCGTACCATACGCACCGCGTTCTTTTTAAGTTCTTATTTTGGTAGTTGTATATAAATATGTAGTGAAATGAATAACATTATGATAAGAAATTATATCAAATTTTATATATATTTGTAGAATGTAACATCAATTAGAAGCCGAAGTTAACTTGGGATGTACATCTCTTGTAGAAGAAGCTGGAAATTGTAAAGAATTTAATTAGAATGTTATGAGTATCAGATAGCAGGTTATGTGGCAGGACGTCGTCTGCATAAAGGTTACATGGCAGGTTGAGAAGCTTTAATTCCTGGGATGTTTTGTAGTGGGCTATGAAAATGTTAAATCATGAAAATATGAAAATTTTATAATTTGAAAATAAGAAACATAAACATATAATGTAATAAAAGAATAAAAATTGCTATATGAAAATAAAAAATATGAAAACATGAAATTAAAAAATGAAGATACAAAAATATGAATACATAAAAACATAAAAGCATGAGAATGTGAAAATATTGAAAATTTAATGTTAAAGTATAAAATTTTGAGACTATGACAATATGAAGATCTGAAAATAAGATAATATAAAAATATTAAAACACAAAAATATATAATATGGAAATATGAAAGTATAAAAATAAAATAGAAAAAATATAAAAATACAAAATATGAAGACGGAAACATGAAAATATAGAAATATGCAAATTAAATTATAACAACATGAAAATAAAAAGACACAAAAAAATGAAAATAAATTTTAAAAATTTTAACGACATGAAAATATGATAGCATGTATAAAAATAGGGCCATATACAGGTATACAAAATGTGAAAGCATGAAAATATAAAAACAAAAAATCATCATAATGTGATATATGTATAAAAATAGGAAAAATAGGGTAACCGTACCCTTAGTGGAGGTAGCACCAATAGTGGAGGTAGTGGGGTTTTAATGAGATTTATCATATTTATACACGTTACGATGGTTTCAGTTGATGCGTCGTGCTTTAAATATCCTGTTAAATGTAACTTATCTTAAGATTTCGCTTGAAAAACTATTGAAAACAATGATTTTCCTTAACAAAATTGACTCCCTTGCACCTATAGTGCAACTGTAACCAATAGTGGCGAGTCTCATAAGAAACCTATGGATAGCACCACTATGGGAACCAAAATTAATTTTTACAGCCACTAAAGGAACAGTGTACCCATAGTGGTACAAGCAATATTTGGTAATTGTTGATGTTAAACGGCATCTATCTCGTTTTTGTTAGCAAATTTATTAGTTTTTCTATTAAATAGGATATTAAATTTAATTTCCAATAATTATCAATTTTAAAAAAATATTTTATTTTGTGGATCTACTTATACCTCCACTATTGGTACCGTTACCCTATATGAATATGGAAAATATGATAATATAAAAATATTATAATATGAAAGTGTAATAAGATGGAATTATATAAATATGAAAATACAAAAATATGAAATATAATAGTTTAAAAATATTAAACATAAAGTTTCAAATATGAAAGTGTAATGTTACATTGAAAGAAATATGAAAATATTATGATATAAAAACATAATAATATGAAAATTTTAGGACACAAACATAATAAAACATGAAAGTGTAAACTTAGGACAGATAAAAATACGTAATTAAACAAAATATTAAAATGTAAAAATATGAAATTATAAAAATATGGAAATTTAAAAAAATAAAATGTAAAAATATGAAAAATAGATATAATGAAATATGAAAAATAAGTTTTATGAAATATGGAAAATAAATATATTACGAATATATAAAAACACGAAAGTATGGCATTGCTACGATATATTTCGTGGACTGGAAACTAGTGATACTCATGTTTCCTTTGAAATCTCTGTCCAGATTGCTATCAGAAATCAAGGTGGGTGTAGTCCTTAATTTTAATCTATGACAAAAATGACAAAAGCATTAGAATTACTATTCCTGGCCACACTTATCTGTACCGTTACTAGGGAGAGAAGGAATAAGTACCACGGAGTTGGATATTGGGAAGGTATTCGTTGGGTCAGGATGTGCCTGTAGCTGGCAATGTGACCATAGTAGAACTTACCCCGTAACACACCACGAAGAGGTATCTACCCAGCATTACGGGTAGTGGACTGACATGTTCTGTCCAAGCTGACAAAGTGACGAACTATTTCGGAAACCTTCTCTGCAGGAGTTATCAAGCGATTCTTAGAGCCATTGTTGTCTAATGGGATCAAAGGTGCAATGGGCCGAGGCTTAGATTTTAAAATTTTGGTCCAGAACGGCTTAGCATAGTCTGTGAAAGCGCGGATCTTATTGGAAAAATCACTATTTCTGAGGTCCGGGTCTTAAGCGCAGGCAGTCCAGTAAGTTGGTACTGATTGCGAGTGACATCCGCAGACGGATCAAATCTTTGGTGAATATCAACGCATTTGCCCAAATGTACACGCGGCGCTTCCCAGAGGAAACGACTTATCGCACTTTTTGATGTCCCTTTACTCGATCACCTAGGGCGCGGTTGTTCCTTTCGGATGGGAAACGCCGTGTGGAATCTTGTGCAAATGCGCTTTTGGAAACATTACAACAACCGCGCGGTGTATTGTATTGACAGCACCCTACAATATATCAATGGTTAGGGTGTTGCTTACCTGCCGGGCCTTTGGTACATGCTGCTCGCGGGCTAGGGGAAGCACCTCCTGGATGGCGTGCAGCTGCTCGTCGACGTCTTCGGATGACACCGGATACCGCTGGTAGTCGATGTTCTCGTCCACGCACCGTTGAAACTGATCTCAGTCGACTTGGTGATAGTTACGCCGGGTTAGCTTGTGCCGATTCACCGAAGTTCCAACTTCTGCCACCACCAGATAGTGGTCCGAGATGAGCTCCTGGAAGACGACCGGCTGGGAGACGTGATCGTTCATAATCGTGATGAAGATGTCGAGCGTTGCATGGGCCCCGGACCGTGTCAACTGGGTAGGGCTGTCAGGGCTCAGGATGGTGTAGTGGCCCTCTAGCTCGTCGTTGCACCAGACGACTCCGTTCCGGTTTGAGACAGTGTTTCCCCACGATTGGTGCTTTGCGTTCAGGTCTCCGGCGATGATGAACTGCCCCTGCCGCCGAGTGAACTTGACTATATCCCTTCGTAGTTTGGTGACGATGAACGAGACGACTCCGACGGAGGTGGTGACTTCCACTCCAACGGCTTCAATGATTTTGAGCTTGAAGTTCGGCAGCAGGCGATATTGCTCCGCAAGGCGATTGCGACTCCTCCCCCTCTGGAGCTTATTCGATCGAATCTCACCAGCCTAAACCCGGAATTGTTGCACTTAACTCGGGCTTCAGGTGGGTTTTGGTGATGAAAGCCGCTTCAATCTCCTACTCTTGAAGGAAATCGCTGAGCTCGACAATTTTGCACTTGAGCGAGCAAGCGTTCCAGTTCACCAGACCCAACCTAGAAGCACTTTTCAACGACGAAAAGGCCCAGAGTGTAGATCTGGTCGAAACGGGATTTGCAGCTTCGAATCCGTGCCGCAAGATTGCTGAATATCTGGGGGAAGAGTAAGGGCCGATGGTGCTGGAACTTTACCGAGCGTGCTGCTGTCTCGAACTGGAATGGTGTCGAAGGTACGTTTCGATTTCAGAACTTTTTACCAGTAGGTATATCGCAGAACTCACATTTCGTTATCGTTGTGGATTGCATTTCCACCTACATAGCTGCATTCGATTGCTATTGTCATGCTGCAATGCTTCCGCAAATATTTGAAGGGACGGTGCAGAAACTCATTTTAAACAATAATGAAGCAAAAATTTGGTAAAACTTTTAGGAATCAGGAAATTTCACAATATTTATCGTTCAACAAAATATTTGTTTTAGGTACAGTTTTAAAATATAGCGATATATGTAGGAGATACTAATTCTAAACCATAGACACGACACAGTTGCATTCTTCAAAGCCCACCTCGTTGGGCGCCTATTTCAGTAATCTTCATGTGAGATAGAATACTTTCCATATTTGCAATTATCTCAAAGTGCTCTTCTTAACTTAGTTTTGCATATCGGTTTCCGAAGGAAAAAGATGTGTGCTTACAGTCACTCAAATTACCAGGGCGATGAAAGGAAAATTAGAAAAGTGAAAAACTAGAGTCATTATACGCTTGTTGAGTGGAGATCCGGCCTTCAGTTGGCGCGCCGCTTGATGGAAACCTTGCCGCGGCTGAGCTGGTTGGTGAAGATGCGCACCTTCTGGCCGTCGGACGTTTTCTTGACCCAGATGGCCTCGCTGCCAATGGCGGAGATGTTAGCCGAGAAGCGCGGAATGTCCTTGCCCTCGACGTAGACCGGCTGGCCCCGGTGGAACCAGCGCCGCTCGTAGAGCAGCTTTCCGTCCTCGATTTTGGTTTCCACCAGTGGTGGTTGTTGCGGGGGTTGAACCTGCTGCTGCTGTTGCTGCGGTGGCTGCTGTTGGTTTTGTGATAGGTTCGAATTTGATGACTGCTGACCGCCAGGTTGTGGAACAGGCGGTTGCTGCTGCAGCTGTGCTGGTTGCAGTTGAGATTGGTGATTGTTTTGGTTGAGGTTCTGACTGTGACTGGCGCTTCCTATTGATGCGTTCGGTCCCGACGGGGTGTGGTTCGGGTTGATGGGGTTCAGGTTTGAGGAGGGAAGTGCGGCAATACTAATGTCATTGGAGCTGGAAGCGACGCCAGTATTTACCGGAGTGCTGTTGCTACTGTTCAATTGATAACTGTTGATCGGGCTGGACAGATTGTTCAGTGGGACGTTATTAACGATCTGACTGGAGCTTCCGTTACCGGCAGTGGATGTGCTGTTAGTATGATTCCGAATGGCATGCACCGCTTTGCCGCGGCTGATCAGTTTAAGGTCATTCTCGACTTCCTTCTCGTCCAGCAGCAGAACCAACTGGCCTGTCGTTGGCTTACGACGTTTCTCCGGAACGGGAAGTGGCTCGTTTGGTCGACGACGGAGCTTTCGCGTTACTGTCGGTTTGACGTCGATCGAATCTCCAGTTAGCTCCATTGTGGCGCGTTCGCTCTCAATCATCTTACGGCGGTCCTCGAAGTCCGTCACCAGATTCTCCTGCAAATCATTTTTCTTCTCCTCGTACTCCTTCACCGCGGCATTCTTCTCTAGGATGTAGTCACGCTCAACGCAACTGATCAAATACTCCCGGTAGATCTCGTTCAAACGAATCCGTTCGTTATATTGATGCTCCAGTTTTTTCACCCGTCGAACGTACTCCGGATGTGTTCCGGCGCGCAGCTCATCCAGTTGCTTCTTCAACGATGCCAGCTTGTCTTGATACATTCTGAAAGGAAACAAATAAACCTTTAAACCCTACTTCCGAACGAATTAAAGCGATGGTAACGATTTAAGTAACAAGAAAATAAAATGATTCGCTACGAGCACAGAAACTTGATAAGACTACTTACTGTTCCTTGATCTCGACTGGTTCGTCCATGTTCCGATGGTTACCGCTCGAGCCCAACTCCGTCTCACTCGCTTCCTCCGTGTCTGAAAAACAAATTCCTCATTATTACAACGAATTGCATCACAATTCCACCCCGCGTAAAAACGAACCGAACCTACCTTGATCGCTATCGTCCATATTGTCATCGTCGTCGAACAGATGTTCCTGCTGCTGCTGCGTTTGCTCATTGTCCACATCGTCGAACTCTTCAAAGTCCGCCGGATGCTGGAGCTGAGGAGGCTGTAGGTTGTTATGAAGCGGTTGAACGCCGCTATGGTTGGCAGAAGCGCCTCCACCGAGACTGTTGTTGTTATTGTGGTTCAGATGACCAAACGGATGATGGGACGAGGACGACGTAGACATTTTGCCCGACACTGCCAACAACACCCAAAACACTCACCAAATACTATCAGAAAAATGCGTAAACACACAACCCGAACTCACTCGCGGTCAAATCCAGCACGTACGGGAACCCGGAACACGGAATTTTTCAATTCGGAATAATCCGACCTCGAATTTTGCTTTCTTCTGCCTTGTTTTTGTGACGCTTGTCCATCAGAGAATCATGACAGACGCGAGCGATATTTTCTCTTCTCTCACTCTATCGAACATGATGAAGCCGCTTCGCGAAGCGGGTTGCTGATTTTGTTTACAGTTTTCAGTGACAACAACAGAGACAGGTGCTGTAAGCGTGAATTTTGTGAAGGGGGTTTCGTGTGTGAGTGAAAAGGAGAGGATGCAACAACGCAGATGAGGGTTGCGCAAATGACAGATCGATATGCGTTTTGAAAATATAACGAGAGGATGAATCGTGAATGAATACCCCACAACGGATAACGATTGTACAATTATAAAGGCGAAAAATATTCTTGAATATTTTTCGATTTCACGCAAAATTTGTATACTTTTAACTTATTGATTTACTAAGTAAAATGTGTATTTTAGAAACTTTGTTAATAGTATATAACCACCCCACACAATCACTGTTGAGGTGATTGAAATATGAACAATTTTTTTTTAATACGCTCTTCTAATGAATCTGTCTGCTATTTCCTAACGGTGATAGGCACAGCTCTGTTTGCGAAAACGTATTTGAAGAAACGCAATCTTAGTCGAGCAGTTTAAGGTGCGAGGATGTCAAGAATGGATTTTAAGGTGCAATGAATTCTAGATTGCTTTGAGAAGGTCGTTTGTGTAAAAACTGAACTAATAAAAATCCACACATTTTTAAAGGCAAAAATCTAAAACAATTCACAAATAAATCTAGAGTACTTTTTGAATAGGTCCTATGTGCAATTTACATAAATCAGAGAAATCGATGTTCAAAGTTTCCTGAAATAAAATCAATTGCTAATTTTCACAAAAGCATCGAAAGCATTCAAATACAGTAGACGTTCGATAACTGCAAGTCATTTAACTGCAATGCTTTTTAACTGCAATTCGATAGTTGCAACAGTTTTGCAGTTATCGGACCGCTAAACTTCAAACTGATGTCAAACTCAATGACAGCTGCATTGCGCTGCACATTTAGATGCACTTTTATTGCATCTGACGTCGATTGACAACCGTTTGACGTCTAGAATGCGTTGCAGTTATCGAACGTCATTCGTTAACTGAAAAGTAAACATTTTGCAGTTATCGAACGGCTACTGTACCACATAAAATTTTATAAAAAATTAATATTTTAAATTGTAGTTCATAATCGTTAGTTTTTTCTGTTAAAAACTTAGTTTTTTGGGTAAGTACTATTTTAAATCTTTTTGCAAGTTTGTGCGAACATTCGACCTAATCGATGCGACCTAAAATCAAACCCCATGTTACTTTCGACTAGTAATGTAGATCCGACCGGTTGATAATTGAAGAAGTATTATGAATTCAGTACACAGTTAGATTCGATTACCGAATTCGGTAAAAATTTACTGGGTTTTTGAACAGCGGACTTAACTCGGTAATTTTAAGTGATACCGAAAATTCGGTAAATATTCGAGCTCATGAAATGTCAAAAAAATACTGGTAAAGTTAGTTTTGTTTTGCTGAGTTTCTCGGTAATTTTTTTGTTTACTGTGGTTCACCAAATTTTTCAGTTTTTTGTTTTTTTGTTTTAAATAAACAAATCATTTAATTAACAATCAGAGGTGGAAATAGAGAAAAAATGGGAGGAAATATTTATTGTTGCCTAACTTCTACAATAGTTATATCACAGATAAGTTATATAATAAGTTCATGCAATAAAAACGGATTCTTCCTACTGGATATAATTAGATGCCCTCTGTTATGTCCAAATACCGTGACTAAAGATTTGCAACCGGCAGTAATTGGGAAATTTTCTCAATACCTATTTGTACTTGGGTGATATACTTATACTCGACAATGATTAAACCGGCAAGTACGAACAGCTTCCATCCCTATTACTGCTTGGGCATGGATTGCCGCTGGAGCCAGTTTATTTCCAAAATATAATTACGGCGAATGAAAACAGCAGCAGCCGGTATGTGAGAGAACTTAATCGTTTCTATTTTGTTCTTTTAGATATTCACCAGTGCACCCGTAATTTTGACGATGCTAAATAATTGTTCCGAGTCCGAGATTCACAAATTGTTTTTCCAGAATCCTTTGCGAAAAAAAACACCACCTGAAGTGTTTGCTTCTAGAACATTGAAATGAAAAATGCGGGCAATTGAATTTTCTTGACTTTTCAAACAACGAGCTCAGTTGACGTTTAGTTTTGAAGGGCTAGTCGGTAGAAATGAAAAACTACCGGAATTTTGGTATTCGTATTTACTGACTCTTCAATCTATTCAGTAAACACTAGTAAACAATCATGTATTAAAGTAAAGTCGGTATTAATCATTACTGAATTCAGTAATTCATGAAACATATATCTGACCATCGGTAATATTTTGTCAAATTACTGAGTTTTCGGTATTTTTTACGTTTTACGGTTCGAAGACCGTAAAAAAAATTACCGAACAGGAAAGCCGTGATTAAGTGTGTACACTCATCAAGATGTACTGTCACGGAACGATTCCGAACGCTGGAAGAAAGCAATGCAAGAGGAATACCAGGCGTTACTGGATAACATTACATGATCACTGACGATTCTCCCTGAAGGAAGGAAGGCTATAAAATGTAAATGGGTTTTCAAAACAATACTTGATGCTGCCGGGAACATCGATCGCTATAAGGCAAGACTCGTTATCAAAGGCTACTCTCAGCGAAAGGGGGTGGACTACGATGAAACCTACTCGCCAGTGGTTCGTCACAGTTCGCTTCGGTATTTATTCGCGCACGCTGCTAAGCATAATCTTGTGGTCGATCAAATGGATGCTGTCACCGCTTTTCTGCAAGGTGATCTGGAAGAAGAAATATATATGGAGCAGCCTCCGTGTTTTGAGTAACCTGGAAAGCGACCGTTAGTATGCCGATTGAAGAAAGCTTTATATGGGTTAAAGCAGTCAAGCCGCGTATGGAATGCAAAACTAGATGCAGCACTCAAGAAGTTAGGCTTGAAGGCATCAAATTACGATCCATGCTTATATTACAAGATCTGCAACGGCAAGATTCTGTTTGTTGCAATTTATGTAGATGATCTGATGTTGTTTTCCAACGACGAAGACATAAAAAATGAAGTGAAGGTAAAGCTGAGCAGTATGTTCCGCATGAAGGATCTTGGACCAGCGAAAAGTTGCTTGGGGATCCGGATTACGCAAACCGAAGATGGTATAACACTAGATCAAGAAGTCTATATTGAATCGATTTTAGTCCGTTTCAACATGCAAGATTCAAAAGCCGCTACAACACCAATGAACACTACTATCACAGAGAAACAGACGTCTCACTCAACATATGTTCCATCGTACACCTTTTTAACGGTTTATTTAACTTTTTGTAGGTGGTCAATCGGCCACCGATGGCGCTTTCATCGATTTTGCTTGTGTTTGACGTTTGCACACTACCGCCATCTGGTTGCCGCTTGGCCACTCACCGGGATTTTAGCATTGGGCGACAATGTTTTCGTGGCGATGATTTTGATTGCAATTTGTTCTAAGTGAGACGTCTGTTTCTCTGTGCTACTATCAAGTAGAGGTGTGCGCCGGTCCAATATTCATCGGCGGCGGCGTTTGTCAGAATTTTGGTCGGCGGCGGCGGCGTTTTCGGCGTCACGCCGATAGCCATTTTAGCCGGCGGCGGCGGCGGCGTGCATCGGCGTGGCGTTTTTTTTATTACGTCCCTCAATTTTTTTGTCCTTTTCCTAAACATTTTTGTGGAAAATATTTAGGAGAAATCAAGCATCCGAAAGATATTCAATTTGCAAAAAAAACTAACCGCGATGGAGGTTTGTACTCTGATGGCTTTTCCGCAAATGTGACCTTTAAGTGGTCTTGTTGTGTAGGGGTTATCACGCCTATCTAGAGAGTAGGAGGTTGAGAGTTTCAGTCCCTCCAAGACACGTGGATTCTTTTTCGCAAATTCCATATCAATTTGTCCAATTTGAAACATGTGCTGTGCATATGCACAGCCAAGATATTCAACAAAAAAAAGGTTTTCGAGTTGCCGAATAATATGCAGTTAATTGTAATTTTCCTCGGGAACTACTATGAAGTTTAGACAAATCTATGGAATTACCAAGAGAAGCTTTCTGAATAAAATTCGTCATGAGAAACTCGTCAGAATTTTCACGAGAAATTGTTCTAAATTTCTACAGGAAAATCCTCGGAATATACACGGAAAGTTCTTGTCGAGTTTCTGTTGAGTATTCTTCGAAATTTACTTCATAATTGTAGGAAAGTGCGACTGATAGAATGGGTGTTTTAACGTTGGCTTGCTCAGACTAAAATAATTAGTCTCCGGAATTTAATAGAATTTCCGCGAATGATTGTTCAAAATGTAGATTTTAATATGAAAAATCTTTGCATTTAAACGGAAAATTGTTCGGAATTTTTAAGGAATTTTAGGAAATTCTTTGTACAATAGATGTTTGACAACTGAAACTTATTCAACTGCAATGCTTTCTAACTGCAATTTAATAGTTACATCAGTTTTGTAGTTATCGGACCGCTAAACTTCGAAACGATTTTAAATTCGATGATAGCTGCATTGCGCTGAACAATCAAATGTACTTATATTGCATCTGAAGTTGTCGGACGTGACAATAGTTGGACGTTTAGAACGTTTAGAACTGCATTCGCTAATTAAAACGAAAACATGTTGCAGTTATCGAACGACTAGTGTATTGTCCATAAGACATTCTTGGGAATTTCAGTTGGCCGAAAGCGTCAAGCGGCCGAACTGATAATTTGGCCGAAAAAATCGTTTACCCTAACAGGTCGTTTGGCCGAATAGGTCATCTAATCAAATCCTATTAAGCTGAACTTAACGTTTATCCGCAGCTATTATCAGGTCGAAAATGGTTTGACAAAAAATGTAGTTTGGTCGAAAGCGACATACAGTCAAAAGGAACATTCGGCCGAACTGGTAATTTGGCCGAAAAAATCATTTAACCAAATAAATCATTAGACCGAAATGCCGTTTGGTAGGAATGGCCATTTGACACGAAAATATCCTTTCTGCAAAATACCCTTCCGGCCAAATGGCATTTTCTGTCAAATGACCTATTCGGCCGAACTTGTTTTTTATTCAATTTCGTCAAACGACACTTTTTAAAAAAGGTTGTACACAGGACATTTTGGGCCAAATGGCTCTTTTACCCAAATGACAATCAAACGGCATTTTTGTAATAAACATTGTGAGCTGATAGAGCACTTATTCAACCAAAAATGGTCTTCTACAATAAAAAACTAGCTTATTCAGCCCTAATTGTTTGTTGGGTATTCAGTCAAACGACTTTTTCAGCCTGTTAGGACAAACTGTTACGGTCAAAATCCGGCCAAATGTTCCTGTACGTCGCTTACGACTCAACTACATTTTCTGTCAAACCTGTTTCGACCAGATAACAGTTACCGTTAAACGCTTAGTTCTGCTAATGGTACTCGGCTAGATTACTTTTGGCCTAAAAGCCAGTATCGACTTAAAAGTAGAGAGGCTACGAAATTTTGTTCAATGGTCAAATGACATTTTCCGCTGAATGGCCCATTCTGTCAAAACCCTTTTCGGCCAAACAGCATTTTCGGCCAACGATGCTTTCGGCCAGACGACCTGTTAGGACAAACGGCTTTCTGTGCCAAATTACCCGTCTGTCGCCTTCCGTCAATGGAATTTCCCAAGAATTTCTTATCGAAAATAGAAAGAATGTTTTGAAGTAATCCAAAACATTTCTTGAAAATTCCGAGCAATTTTCCAAAGAATTTTTCGTTGAAATCTACATTTTGAACCATCTTCTGCAGAAACTTTGAAGAATTGGAAATGCCGGAGTTTTTCTCGTGAAAATTCTACAGTCTCCCGCGGATATTGCAAAAAAAATCTGTTTTAAAGTTGACTATGCCAATCTAGCCGTCTAGTGATGAACTTCTCCCTGCGAAAAAAATCAATCTAATAAAGAATAAAAAAAAACTAACCATCTTAAATGATCTAGATTGAGGAAGTGTAAATTTCGAAAAAATCTCCACAGAACTTTCCGTGCATATTCTGAATATTTTCCTAAAGAAATTTTAAACAACTTCCCGTGAAAACTCTGAAAATAATTTCCAAATGAATATTCTTAAAAAACTTGAAGAATTTTCTGACGAAATTCAAAAGATTCTCCTGTTAATGTGTTGAAAATATCCAAAATGACCGATTCAGCCGAACTTTCGATCGAATGTTCATTTCGGTCAAATGGCCCTTTCGACCAAATGACTATTTCGGCCTATTAAGCTATTCATCTAACCATTTCTTTCAGCCAAAGAAACTATCCGACCAAATGACATTCTATGCTAGATACCCTAGCAAAGTCTGAAAATGTAATGAGTGCATATATAAAACATATTTTGATTTTGACTTAAAATTGATTCATAATTTGTTTTCAAATATGAATAATCATGATTGATTACATATTTTAATCTAATTTTGCATGATATGACATCAAACTGTGTACTTGTTTTGTTATCGGAAACCAATATCAAAATTAGTTTTCTATGTGCTCTCAATGACAGCAGGAATAGCTTTCGATTTGATATCACAGTAAGACTTTTCTGCTATACGTTTTGTTACTCAACCGTTAAAACGACCAAAAGGATATCAAGTTGAGTAATAACAATCCATTATTTCACAACATTGAAACAAGTTATCGATTTGCTCTCAATCTTTGCTCGGATAGGCTTCTACCAAATAGTCTTTTCGGTTAAACGACATATTCTGCGAAACAACTTTCAGCCTTGTGATCTCCTTCCATATGGCTTTCTGCTGAACACCTCTTTTCCATTCAAAAATTAATTTCAATGGTAAATTCTTTTGATTTCAAAGAGAAATCCTTCGCAATTTACACACAAAGTTTTTCTTAGTTTTTACGGAGTGATTTTCAAAAATTCAAGTAGAAATTGTATGGGATTTACATGGAAATCATTGGTATCTTCACGGAAAAATCTCTGGTGTTTCAACGTGATGGATCAGGAAATTATACAGGAAATCCATTGAATGTTCAGAATTTCCACTTCCACTTCCAAAATTCTGCGGACATCTTCAAATTTGTATCGGCGTGGAAAATTATAGATAAGCGGCGTGACAATTTTTAATCGGTGGCGCGCCGATGCAAAATGTCGGCGGCGGCGGCGTGCCAAAACTGCCGGCGGTGGCGGCGGCGCGGCGGCGCACACCTCTACTATCAAGCTAACCAAAGAAATGTCACCGAAGAATGTGGAAGAAGCTAAAAAATGGCAACGGTGCCGTATCAAGAGGCAGTTGGGTGCCTAATGTACCTTGCCCAGTGCACACGACCTGATATCTTGTTTGCTGTAAACCACTTGAGCAGATACAATACAAATCCTAGATCTAATCATTGGCAGGCAGTGAAACACTTGATGTGCTATCTGAGAGGAACTTCAAAATGAAGAACAAGAGATCATTGGTTTTTCTGACGCAGACTGGGCCGCTGACACAGATGACCGGAAATCAACTAGTGGATATATATTTCTGCTACAAGGCGGTGCGGTATCTTGGTCTTGTAAAAGGCAGTCAACCGTAGCATTATCTACTTGTGAAGTAGATAATTTGGCGTTGTCTGCAGCGGTACAGGAAGCATCATGGTGGCAAGGACTCCTATCACAGTTCGGCCCAAAGCAGTCAATAGATTTGTTTTGCGATAATCAAAGCACTATATGTATTGCAAAAAATGGCGGGTACACTCCAAGAACAAAGCACATCGACATTCGGCACCATTATATTCGTGATGCTCTGAATCGAAAGATAGTATTCCGTGTATAGTAGAAAATCGAAAATTTGTTTTCAATAAAATGAAATATCTGCAGTTATCAGACGTCGCAACTCATTTCTGATTAGTGCGCATGATAGTATTGTCGGGCCGGCACCAAACCGGACCGCGCGATTGAGCACTCGCGCTGCGACGCGAGTCGCGACAATTTGAAATATTTCATTAGTAGTGCGCATCATGCACGCATGGATGTACTATCATGCGCACTAATCAGAAATGAGTTGCGACGTCTGATAACTGCAGATATTTCATTTTATTGAAAACAAATTTTCGATTTTCTACTATACACGGAATACATCCATGCGTACATGATGCGCACTACTAATGAAATATTTCAAATTGTCGCGACTCGCGTCGCAGCGCGAGTGCTCAATCGCGCGGTCCGGTTTGGTGGCGGCCCGACAATAAATATCAACTATGTTAGCACTGACAAACAGGTGGCAGATGGACTGACAAAAGCTCTACAACGAATCAAACTGGATCGAAATCGACAAGCTATGGGAGTTTCCCAATAATCGTCTTAAGGAGCAGTGTTGTGATGTTAATCATCTTAATCATAGTAAGCCGTTAATTTATGCCAACAACGACAAATAATAAATTTAATTCATTCTGTTATCAACCTCCATACGAGCAAAGTCGTTTTATTGCGCTGCTCTAATAGTGTTTATTATTATTAGACAGAAGCTGTACGACCGTAATCAGTTTAAATTTAATTTTATTGGCATATCGGTCTCGATGCTGCTCATATAGAGGAAGGGAGCAGCGTGTGTGCGAAATCAGATGGGAAAGAAACGGAGTCCGAATGTTATCGCTAGGCAGCGACAAGTGTGAAAATAGTTTGAAAGGTGTTGAAGTATGCAAGGGCCATTTGAGAATAATTAAATTATCGAAGCGTCCGTCTTTGCCGTACATCCTTTCTGGGGATGGCTTGGGCAGTGAATGAAAGTCACTGTTACCGAGACTGGTAAAAAAGAAGGCAACGATACGCATATTTATTATTCGGCTAATACTAAATTAGTTCTAGCGATCGATGTTCATCATTTGGAGAATCATCGATGCTCGTGTATAGTTTGTACACATTGCACCGAGTCTCTCCCGATGCCACCATATGATGCTATTGGAACCTGTTGATGGTGTTGGTTTGCGTGGGAGAGCTATCAGATTCGTCAAATCGTCGTTTGAATCTTTGTTTACAAAAGCAAATAAGTCGTTTTGAAAATTGTGTCTTGATTTTTTTTTTCAAAAACTGCTAGAATGTTGTAAATTAAAATTAATTTTGCCCAGCCATCAAATCCCACTATGCGCCTACCTCGAACCGGAAACAAACTTTGCGTTTCGTTCGTGCGTTGCGGCTGTCAGTGCCTCTCGCGCGAGCAAAACTGTCACCATCTGTCAACCTTCGACTGCCTTCGCTCTTTCTTTTTCCGGCAATCGTATGGAATTGTTGTAACACATTTCGTGCAAGGTGAATTTTCGTGATTTTTTCGTTGGAAAATGTCTTAAAATTAAGAAGATTGGTGTAAACTGGTGCTCGGTTCAACGCTCGATGTTAATCTGTGATTTTAAGTTTAAGTTTATAAGGTTTTCAAGTTGAAAATGGTGTCCGAAGATTTTTACAGTGCCACCCGATCATTACCTCCGTACAAAAAGATGTCAATATTACAAAGCAAAGGGAGATTTATAAATGAGTTATGGATGTAATTGGTTCGCCTGTTTCGCATCAAATAGAATCGTAATAAATTCTTTAGTTGACTAATTCGTAATTCAGCAACACTCATTCTATATACAGCACACGAATTTAGTAGGGTTGGGCGTTGTTTTTTACCCATTGATAATTCCAAATTGTTTAGCGGACAGTGTTGTTTAAAGTTTTTGGAAATAAACACTTAAAATGTTAAATAATCTCAACATTTATTTTATTTTATTTTATTATTACTTTATTTTTCTAATCGATGGTTTTAGTTTTTTGTTTACAAAGTTCAAGACTTGGAGAAATGTATTGGTCTGTGTTTGACACCAATCTTCATTTAAATTTAAATGACCTCATATAAAGTTGTAAACCAACAGGCTATTGCAGAAATAAACATTATCTAAATAAATTTTTCCTTTCTCTTCAGATGTTTATGCCAAAAGCCCATCGCGTCGCCATCTACGAGTACCTCTTCAAGGAGGGAGTTCTCGTAGCCCAGAAGGACTTCTATGCTCCTAAGCACCCGGAGCTGGAAACCATCCCGAACCTGCACGTCATCAAGACGATGCAGTCGCTGAAGTCGAAGAACTTCGTCAAGGAGCAGTTCGCCTGGCGCCACTACTACTGGTATCTGACCAACGAGGGCATTGAGTACCTGCGGTCGTACCTGCATCTGCCCCCGGAGATTGTGCCGTCGACGCTGAAGCGCGCTGCCCGTTCGGAGCCTCAGCGTGCCCGTGCCACCGCTGGACCCCGTTCCGGCGATGGTCCCAAGGGAGGCGAAGACCGACAGAGCTACCGCCGCACCCAGCAGTCCGGAGGTCCAGACAAGAAGGGGGATGTCGGTGCCGGAGCCGGAGATCTCGAATTCGTAAGTTTTGATTTTTTGTTTTGGTAATATTTTACTAAACTTACTGACGATTTTTTATTTTTGTTTTTATTTCAGCGTGGTCCATTCGGACGTGGATCGAAGCCGCAGTAAGGCACGGATTGATTCCATCTGTGTACATTTAATAATAAAAAGTATGATCTAAGAGACAAACATTCGCTACAAAAGAGCGTATTGATGCTTTAGAAAGAAATTCAGTGGAAAAAAATGGCAATTGCTTTTTAATCGTCTGGATTGGTATCTGAAAATAGGTAAGTAGGCGCTACCGGCTGGTCATTACATCTAGACCAACATTTGAAAAGGTATTAACAGCCAAAATTTATTCCTTCTGATTCTTTGTGCACATATAGCTGTATGAATAGTGGAAAAACAGATTGATATACTTACAATATTGATCTAATATAATCTTACCACTTTCTTGTACGAACGACAGGATACGGACGCAGGTTAGAAGTGTGTTGAACAAAAAGAAACAGCAAGACAAAGTTTCTAATCATTGAACATGAACAAGGACTAAGATAAACTCTTTGTGGAATGCTTCATCTGTCATGAAGAGGCCATTACCACTCCATTCAACTGCACCCGCTGCAACCCCAAATACGAATCCTGACCTTGCCTCACGTCTGACGCTTGACTCGACTTCGAGCTCCAGCTGGTGAGGAATAATATTTAGGGATATAGAACACTGCACGCATTAGGGTTTTCTATGCCTTTGCTCACTTTGCCTTGTTACATCATCAATATTAAACAGATTTTCAGAATGGTGTGGTTTAGTGAATACGTGTTTAATTTTCATATTGTACTAATTTGAATAATACGTAGTGTCACTAAGGATCTTATTCACGATGTCCTTTTTCATATCTGGTTTGAGCGTGTTTCATTTTTTTTCATGAATTATGCAAATTTTCTTCGGTTCCGAACGTGTAATTTTGTTTACGGTTTAAGGAAAGGTACTATTTTAATGTACATATCGCAAATTTCATACATAGAGATAACACAAAGTATAAACAAAATTACACGTTCGAACGAACATTCTCCCCGATGCTGATATGTGAATCTGCAGGTGCGAGCTTTCTTTCTTCAATGAATTATTGGCGTGACTGGTTTTCACCGTCTTGCATCAACCAATAGTATATGCGCAAAAAGCCAACATGAGTTAACCACCTGAAGTTTGTATGGCGAAAGACATCTAACGCGGTTTCCTCAACCGTAGGAACTTTTCACGAAAACTATTTGGTACCGTTATGTAGGAAGGTGTCGCTACTACGCCTATCAAATATTTTCGATTAAGATGCTTATTTACGAGATATTAAAAATTAGATGCCTTCCGCCATACTGATTTTCCAAAGTTAACTCCTGTGTGCCGCTGCACTCACTCAAAGCTGGCGATTCATTGGAGGAGATGCTAGTCTAGAGACTGTGCGACGGTATACCCGGTAGATTTTTACGTCCACTTTATAACTGAATCATTGCCAGGATACACCTTCAAAATCGTACCCAATTTCCATGACTGCGGGAAGAATGTCTTCTTTATAGAACAATAAGCCGGGAAACATTTGGCGATCCTTCGACCCATTTAGAGTGAGCTTGCAATGTGTTAAGTACTTATTCGACCAATGTTTCCAAAATTGTTCACGGAGAGCCTGGAGATACTTCTGGGGCGGACGGTCGACGGATGGAAATAAAGAATATTCAAATGTACTTCACAAATTAATATTTATTACAGACGGGCAAATCGTACAGATGCGTTCGCGTGCGGGCTTCTCTTCTCGCTGATCGGCAGTGGTGCTGGTACATGTGAGTACATGTATCCAAGCCGCTAACGAAATGGGGCCTTTCCATGAATTTGTGTTTGAGATTGAATGTTATCGAAAATCTGTAGCACTTTGGGAAAATTCCGTTCATCAACATTTACTGGTGCGGCTGGAAGAACTCCCTGGACTCCTCGTAAAGATTGACCATAGACCATATCTGCAACCGAACACTGGAGGTCATCGCGGTACCTTCCTGAGTCCTAGTAGTATCATTGGGAGCTCATTGTACCAATTCTTAGAATTCACACATAATCGAAGCTTTTAATGTGCGGTGAAAGCGTTCCACGATGCCATTTGCTTGCGGATGATACGCGGTTGTGCGAATATGGTGGATTCCCAATTAGACCTGTGCCCGAAGTATTTGTGAACAGCGGCGGCGTCGGCATCTATATAAGTATCGGCGGCGGTGAATCAGCGTGAATAATTTAAAGCTGAAAAAATCACGCGAAGGCCTATCATGCTTTTATTGAAGTTTAGGGTTTTCACAATTGCTAGCTACGACAGACTGATAGGGTGACATGCTAATATCTAGTTTATTATCTCCACAGAAAAGTTTACTAACATCCTCCCTGGATATTTCCGCATCACAGCACATAGTTCACTGGAAAGTACTTCAGATGTAAATCCAGAAATTCGTTTGAAATTCCTCAAGATATTTCTCAGAAAATTCAAAAAAAATTCAGAAAACCCTTGAAGATTCCCTTGAAAATTTATTTGGGTATTGCTTCGGAAATTCTTTAAATTTCTCAAAAGGTTCTTCAGGAATTTCCTTGAAATTACTTTAGGATGCTTCGGAAATTCCTTTAGTCTTTAAGAATTTCTTCGAAATTCTTGAAAACTTTTAAGGAATTCCTTTGGAGATCCTTCAAGAATTCTTTAGAACACATACATCCGAAATCCGTTTAGAAGAAATCTGAATTTGATTTAGCTTTTCTTTAATTTCAGAATTTCTTTTAGAATTTCTAATTGAAATTCTTCCAGTAATTCTAAAGAATATCTTCAACTCTAAGAAGATATGTTTGTTATTCCAAATTTCCTCTAATTTGTTTAGAACTTTCTCTAGAATTTCTGAATTTCCTAGAATTCTTCGGACATTCCTCCGAATTTCCTACAACTCTTCCAGAAACTCCGGTAGAAATTCAAAATTTCTTTTAAAATTCAACTAATTCTTTCGAATGTCTTCAGAAATTCTTTTGGGAAATCTTCGGAAATTTCTTTGTAACTCTATTTAATTTTTTGAACGTTCTTTGAGTGGTTTTAATTGAAAATAAGTTTCAATTGAAACACTCAAATACTGAATTTCTTCGAAAATTCTCAAATTAGAATTCTTCCGGAATTATTCCTGTATGAATTTTGTATGTTTATTGAAGGAATTTCCTAAGGACCTCCTGGAGGAATTTCTGGAAAAACTACCTCCTGGGGAATTTTGATTCAATTCTTGAAGGAATTATCGAATGAGAACTTGAAGATTTTCTAACAGAATTTTAAGTGAATTTCAAAGGGTGAAACCTCAAAACATATAATAATTTTTGTTTGAATATTATCGCTCTTTCTGTCTTATAAAGCAGCTAAAACGTTGTTACGTCTATTTTCCCACTTTTTGCCTTTCTCTATACTAAGTATACGTAAAGGCTATATTTCCTCAAAATGAACTTTTTATAGGAGCCCGGAGACCTTAGTGTTATATACCAATCAACTCAGCTCGACAGTGAGTGATGTCTGTGTGTGTGCGTGTGTGCATGTGTGTGTGTATGTGCACGGAAGATTGCTCACTTTTTTGCACTTACCATCAACCAATTTACTCGCAACATGTTGCATTCGACGCAGTATACTGCCCATTGTTTCCTATTGAAAATTGGCCGGATCGGACTATGCTGATTATGGCAAATACTTTTCAAAACCCAGATTAATCCACCTAGCGGTGATGGCTTTCTCGTGCGGTAAAAATAGATGGCTTTACCAAACCCATTTCCGATCCGTCGATAAACAATGGAAATACTGCGTCGAATGCACCTGTTAATGAGGAATCGTTGGGTAAGCGCATTAAAGTACTGAACTTTACGCGCTTTTATGAGGAAAAGTATTTTGGCCATACCCAAGCCATAGTCCGATCCGGCCAATTTTTGGAAACAATGGGGCGTATACTGCGTCAGACAACCTGTTGCGATGGTTGAGGTAAGTGCAAAAAAGTGAGCTAAACTTTTGTTTTTGGTGCGCACTACACACACATACACACACACGCACACACACACGACATCACCTCAATTCGTCAGGATATTATCATCTAACCACCCTAAAAATTTGTTTAGGTGAACATATACCTTTACGTATAGTACAAATGAGAAAACGTAAAAAAAATTCTAGCTCACTTTTAATGCACTTACCTAAACAGTTCCCTCAAGGCTGCATTCGACGCAGTATGCTGTCCCGTATCCCTATTGAAAATTGGATGGTAGGTAGTTATGGGCTTGGTAGTTATGGCCAAAATACTTTTCTCATAAAAAGCGCATAAAAAGTTTAGCTAATTTTAATGCACTTACCTAAACGGATTCCTCTGGCTCATTCGACGCAGTATTCTGCCTTATTGTTTCCTATTGAAAATTGGACGGATCGGACAATGGGCTTGAATTATGGCCAAAATACTCTCAGAAAAAGCGCGTAAAAAATCGCTCCTTTTAATGCACTTACCCTGAACCGATTTCCTCGCAACAAGTTGCATTCGACGCAGAATCTTGTCTTTTTCCATCATACAGATGGGCTCAGAAGTAATGCTCAAAATACTTTTTTTCCGCACGAGAAAGGCATCATCACCGCTAGGTGGATTAATCTGGTTTTTGTGTATTTCACTTTCTTCAGCGATTTAGAGGTTTTTTGTGTATGTTTGTGTCCTGTATGACAATGATGACGTTCACTAATTGCGTTTTTCTAGTTCATTGTTCATTGCAAAAAGTAAACAACATGCGCTTGTCAAAACGCCCGATTAGCGAACGATCACTGAGAGCTAATAAATAGGAAGACTGTCGCTGTCGTCACTGGCGAAACATCTTTTGCTTGAGGATACTAAATTCAACAAAAAAATCAGTACGTTTTGACGAATATGTACCCAACATGTTTGGGAACGAAAGGAAACCGCAGCGACAACCGTCCTATAGTTTACTACTTCTATTTGTATGACATAACGTCGTCAATTAACAATGGCGTTCCACAAGTTCACAAGTCTCCTTTTTTGCACTTCACTGTGCTTCTGAAATATCGATGTTGGTCAAGTTATCCCACCTACACTTTCGATAGAAGCTTCTCTGAATTTATCGCGCGCAATGATTTCGTATCTATCGTTGTGTCCAGGGACAAACACATACATATACAACAAAAAGTAGCCTCTAAGAAGAAGGCAAATATACACCGAAACGTCGGAAAATAGACGCAACTTTAGCTGCTTTATATGACTGAAAGAGCCGATAATAGTCAATGAGCACAACAGTCGAATCGAAAGTATCACTAAACTCTATAATAAAGAGAAAATTAAATATATTTCTGAAGGAATATCCAAAAGAATTCTGAAAGAATTTACGAAGAAATTTTAATGGATTTTCACAAATAGCATATGGTATTTACAACGAAATTCTATATTTCTCCAGGAATTTCTTCGAAAGTCCGGAAAGTAGTAAAACAAACTTAGTTTTGGCTCTAGAATCAAGACTACATGAAGAAAGTTCCTTCGAAAATTTCTACAGATTTTTTTCATAATACCTTAAATAATTCCCTAGAAACAATATTCAGGAATTAATTGGTAATCATCAAGAAAATCATTCTAAAATACCTTCAAAAATCCGTCAGGAATCCGATCGAGAATTTCTTCAGGAAGTCCTTTAAAAAATCTCCATGAACCAGGCTTTTTGTTGAAATTCCCCTGGGAACTGCTTCGAACTTCTAGGACCTAATAAATTTCTTGAATTCTTCTGAAATTTCTTCAAAATTCTTAAGATTCATTCTAACCATTCCATCAGGAATTCCTTCAGAATTTGTTTTGGAATCTTTTATTTCTACTCATGTAGATGGGTTCAATTCCCCACAGTTGTAATGGTAAACGTGCCTCAAAGCCATCCTTCAGAGCTCAAAAAGATTGCGAATCTATTTATTGTCTTTGATTACATTGCTAAAGGATTTCTTTCTATCTGGGCTTCGCGTTATATCTGCTTACGGTCCGCCACCTCCGTTTTTGCCCTTCACACAGAAGTGCATTGAAAGCAGAATGGTAATTAAATTCGATTGTACTATTGGGTGGAGCATGCAGAAGCAAGACTCAAGCCAAGGTGACGGATAACAACATACATACTTTCGAAAATTTCTACAAAATTCCTTTGAAATTATTTTAACAATTCCACTGGAATGTTTCCAGGTATTCAAAAGACATTCCATTCCTCGAAATCAATCTAGAATTCCTTCGAATTTCCAACCCATTTCTCCCAAAACTCTAGGACGAATTTTAGATATCTCAGCAATTTCCTCCTAAAGAGTTACCGACATTCTGAAATTTCTTAAAGAATTTCTTTGGACATTCCTCCAAGAATTCCTTCAGAATTTCTCAGAGATTCCTTCAGAAAATCCTCCAGAAATTACTATGGAGATAAATCCAGAAATTCCTCAAGGCTCCAAGAACTTTCTTTAGATATTCCTTCAGAACTTCCTCCAGGACTTACTGGAAATTATTTCAAGAAAACCAAGAAATTTCTTTGCAAATTGTTTTAAATAAATCGAAACATATTTTTTCGAACAAATCTAGCAATTACAAGGACGAGTGAAGGAAGTATGCAATTTGGTGGGTCACTGTTATGTGCTCCAGCTCCAGAAGCCAAAGATCAGTTTGCATTCACATATCAAGAAATAATGATACTCCATGCCGGGGAAGCTAAAAAATCCTACGAGACTGGGAATAAATCCAACATTCATTTGGTGTGATTTGTAGCCGTTTGTAAGCATAGAACAATTGAGGGAATAGAAGCAGAGGGTGTAAGTGACATTTTGTCAAAATTGAGCTGACTAAGCCAAAATTTCTTGGTTCTAGAGCTTTGCGAATATATCTATAAGTTGTGATGTTCGTAATAAAAATTCGAAAATATTATTTTGAACGTCCATACAAATAGTATAAAACGAAAAATATTGTCTTCGCACTTATTTTTCTCAAAACTAAGTTTTCTCACTTCACCCGTTTACATTTGACCCCTCTTAGGATATGAACATTCCAACATTTAAAAGATGATGAACCCCAATGCGACCAGAATGAGGTTATTCCATGAAGTTATATGAAATTCAGTTCATCGCCACGCTCATTGATTTATAGATCTGTAGCCAAGAAGTTTTGGATGACCTAACATTTAACACGCCAAGCGGGTAAAGTGACAGGGATAAAAGCAAACAAATCTGCTAAGGTAAAATAGCTATTTAATATGCTTGATAGTTTGTCTGGTTTGGCGATGCGAACGCATTGCATAATGTGATTTTGTGTTGGCCAAACATCGGCGTGAAATATGAAATTCGGCGGCGTGGAATCAACCGCCTAGGATAGGATGTGATAATAAGTCATAAAAATCGGACCCATTTTTCTGTCATTTTCGTACCGGTTGCTGATTGGATGAAAATGACAATCATACTTCGATCGGTGGTGGCACATTTTCAGAAGGGTGGCTTATTGTTAACTTGGCCGTGTTGCTGGTGCAAAATTGATATTCTTAAAAATATGCAAAAGTTTTTTATAGATTTTTTGTAAAATGAATTTATCTAAACTATATATATTCACAATTCTCAAAAGGTTATGCTAATTTAAAACACGCGATTTGAACCATCTGACCACTTTAACCATTTTCACTCTGAAACTCATCTAATTCCACGTAAAACTTCTGTTAGTACGTAACATCTTTTACGATGAATGATGAAAGAAATGGATGAGAAAACATCAAATTCAATAACAAATTATTTGGCGGATTTTGCATAAAAACTATTTGGAAGCACTGACCACCTCGTCGAAGCAATAATCGACTGAAACAACAAGGCAGTCAAATGAGTTGTCACAACTAAAATGTCATCTGCATGTTATTGACTAATTTGTCCATAACTTTCTTTAGAAGCAAATTTCTTCCATAATTTTGAATGTCTCATAACGCTTGAGTATGGTTATATTTTGTCCAAGGGTACATTGCCTAAGTATAACATCAAAGGCTGGAGAGTGAAAACTCTCCAAATATCGTGTCATTTGACATATGTCATTTGAATGACATTTGCCTCCCACCCCCAGATTATATTTTGCAAGTCTCTTAGACAAAGTTGTAGGCCCATTTAACCGCTATAAGTTCGTCCAACATGAATTGATAGCTATCTTCTGAAAAAGTTCTGGGAAAATTATACAAACGAATGCAAATGACATTTCTGATTGTCATCCTATCCTAGAACCGGCGTGGCCGCCGCCGATAAGCGATCGGCGCGTCAGCAAAGTGTGCGACGGCGGTGCGCGGCGCGCACAGTTACCAATATATGCGACAATTCTCGAAACAAGTCACTCTCAAATAGAGATGTCTTAAAATCCGTTTAATCGATTGTTACTAATCGATTACTCTTGATTCTTGGCGATTATTGAATCGATTAATCATTGTATAGTAATCGATTCAACATTAATCGATTATCACGAAGATCGATTAATCGAAACAATCAATTAATTTCCGACATACTATAATTGCAATTAATCGATTAGTAACTAATCGATTACTCACGATTCCTCTCGATTATTGAATCGATTAATCGTTGGGTAATAATCGATTCAATTAATCGATTATCAACGATGAATCGATTAATCGAATAATCGATTAATTTGCGACATCTCTACCACAGACAAACAGACGTAACAGCTTGAACAATTTTCTGAAAAATTTCGCCCAACTCCTCACCACCATCTTGAGCATGTTACAGAAACAATATTTCGTGACGTTGACCAGAAGGCGCTGGAGTGAAATGTAAACTCGAAGGATTGACGCAAACGCCTCTGTTGTGAAACGCGCAACCATAAAATTCAAATTGATCGTTGATGCATGGTCGATGGTATTTTTATGTGTTACGTCTGTTTGTCTGTGTCTCTCTCTCACTGCCGTCCTCGATCTGTGGTCAGGTTCATCGGAACAGTCTAGAAATCCATGTTGTGCAAAGTCTTGCGCTACTGAAGTTGCTTTATATCTACTAGAGGAACAGCTTCAGGCCATCTCTATAAACGATCAATCATCGTTAGAAGATAACGATGGCCGTGAAGGTGGCAAGGGTCCGACCAAATCTATGTGTAGATGCTGAAAACGAGTCTCTGGAAGATCAAATTTACGAGGAGATATAGTGTGCAATCACCTTTGACTTTTGGCAACTCACACAACGTTTCAAAGTGTGTAATGTCGCGATTTATAGATGGCCAAACAAAGCGTTCATGATCAACTTCCGTTGCTACGCACCTGGGAGAAATACCATGAATTGTTCATGATAGCTTCACGGTGTTTTTGGAACGAATGGCCGAAATTTTCCAGTGGAAACATCGCACAGATTAAGATAACAGCCATCATCGTTTTCTTCAATTTTCAGAAGTTGTTCTTGAGTTCATGTTTCGCTGCAATTCACATCATCAGATTGTGACCGCCCAATGATGCTGTAGTCGATGGGAGCAACTGACTTTACACTATCAACACGGGAAAACGCGTCAGACAAATTTTGCCCATTGATTGCGGATATCGTCGAACTCCGAAATAAATCTGAGTACCGCTCTTCGTGCAGGCAGCCGTGATTTCGACTCAGATATCAGAGCGTACGTTAGTGGACGGTGGTCGTGAAAATGGTAAGCTGCGCCTTCGACAAAGTGCCGAAAATATTTAACTGACATTTTCATTGCGGTTAGTTCACGACCGAAAGTTGAATTTCCTGGGACTTGGAGAATTCTCTGAGTAGAATCCGAGTGGTTCTAAACGTTTCCGTTTGGTGCTGCAAGACGGCCCGGCGGCAATATTCGAGGCATCGATCATTAAAGCTAGAGGTTTAGAAGAGTCAGGATGGTGAACAAAATGAACTCGGTCAATTCTGCACGATTCGAACTTGACAATGCAGTGTCAGTCCATTTCGCTTACGCGTATCATTCTTTCTGTTACCGGTATTATCTTCTGCAATTCTGCTTGAATATCGGATGCGCGGTGAATGAACCTTTTATCCATTCAGACAGACTTACCGTGAAGTGAGTGCAAATCGTGAATATGCGTACAGGGTAACGGTCTGGTACGGTGATATTATTTAAGCGACGGTAATCACCTACGAAGAAAACTGTCCATTCTTTTTAAGAACACGGGGCGTGGACTAGCCCACTACTGCTGGACGGCCTGCAAATTTCAAGTCGCACATTAGACGAAACACTTCTTTGCGGCTTTTACCTTCTGGATGCATCCGACATTCTCGACGCCACCGGAGGTCCTCGTGTGACTATGTGATGGGTTACATCATATTGTGTTGAAGAGCACATTTCGGAAGGCATGGTGATTTCACGGTATTCGTGGAGTAAATCGTGAAACGGGTGATCAACATTACCCAGTGTAATCGTGTGCTGAGGGCAATCATCATATTTCCGAAGACTTCAACCCGGTTTTCCATCTATCAACCACGAACAAACAGACGTAACACTAGAAATTTCCACCGACCATGACTTCGACGACCAATTTGAATTTGATTGATTGCGTATTTCACAACTGAAGGCGCTCGCGTCGTTATTCTTCGAGTTTGACATTTCCCTCCAGCGCTTTCTGGTGACAATGTCTTGTTTCGTGCAACATGCTCGCAAGATGGTGGTAGAGGATTGGGCGATGGATTTTCTGAAAAATGTTCAAACTGTTTGTCTGTAATCTCAACTGAAAGGATTCCGAAATTGGCCAAGAAATCAGCTCCAACTATCGGCAGAGTTACTTCGGCAATGAGGAAATTCCAGGTAAACTTCCGTCGCAATCCAAGATCAACAGACATGAACTTCGTCCCGAACGTTCCGATACGAGTTCCGTTTGCCGCATGCAGGATCTGCTTCACATTTCCGTTTGATTGATCCTTTCTCGTAGATGGCAATATTGAGACGTCCGATCCTGTGTCTATCAAGAAACGACCGTTCGTTTTATCGAAGATAACCATTCGCGACTTTCACGCTCCATCCACCTCCGCCGACGAAGATGGGGAGGTCACTAGTTTTAATTCCATGCGGTTCTCGACACCGATGAGCATCGTTTCCCTTTATGATACCAACACAAGCCTGTTTGGGATGCCGATCGAGAACCGCTTCCATTCCGTGAAAAGAACGGCTTCGGTCAGAGTTTGTGGTTTCATACAGTACTGGAATTTCTCATTTTCAATGAGAGGTGTCACGCGATTTTACATATCTGCCCTTTCAGCAATACGTAACC